>NW_027224320.1:0-600000 GCF_023699985.2 Odocoileus virginianus
CAGTGGAAACAGTGTCAGACTTTATTTTGGGGGGCTCCAAAATCACTGAAGATGGTGACTGCAGCCATGAAATTCAAAGATGCTTGCTCCTTGAGAGAAAAGCTATGACCAACCTAGACAGCATATTAAAAAGCAGAGACATTACTTTGCTGACAAAGGTCCATCTAGTCAAAGCTATGGTTTTTCCAGTAGTCATGTATGGTTGTGAGAGTTGGACCATAAAGAAAGCTGACTGCCAAAGAATTGATGCTTTTGAACTGTGGTGTTGGAGAAGACTCTTGTGAGTCCCTTGGACTGCAAAGAGATCCAACCAGTCAATCATAGAGGAAATCAGTCCTGAATATTCACTGGAAGGACTGATGCTGAAGCTGAAGCTCCAATACTTTGGCCACCTGATGTGAAGAACTGACTCATTTGAAAAGACCCTGATGCTGAGAAAGATTGAAGGCAGGAGGAGAAGGGGATGACAGAGGATGAGATGGTTGGATGGCATCACTGATTCAATGGACATGAGTTGAGCAAGCTCTGGGAGTGAGTGATGGACAGAGGAGCCTGGCATATTGCAGGCCATGGGATCACAAAGAGTCAGACACGACTGAGCAACTGAACTGAACTGATAAGGGGAAAGAATATAAAGAAGAACAGATATCTATATCTATATCTATATCTATATCTATATCTATATCAAGAATCGATATCTATACCAGATCAGCTGGAATGTAAGGGATGCTGATGGTGACTGGTTCTGACTCTCAAGACTTCAATCAATGGAAGCTTGGAGTCTGCCACAGCCCAAGACCCTTAATGAACATGCCTGTAACATTAACGTGTTAGTCACTCACTCATGTCTGACTCTTTGCAACCCCATGGACCACCAGGCTCCTCTGTCCATGGGATTCTCCAGGCAAGAATACTGGAGTGGACTGCCACGCCCTCCTCTGGGGATCTTCCCCACTTAGGGATTGAACCCGGGTCTTCTGCTATGGGCAGACTGTTTACCGTCTGACCCACCATGAAAGCCTGAACACGCCTGTACCCATAGATTAAAGCTTCCCCAACTTTGCAGTTTAGAGAGATACTGCTCTGGAAAGCTGCATGGTGTTCTCCATAGTTCTGGAAGTAATACACTTTTCCTTCCCATGAGCTTTGGCTGGGTTGTATCTTCTGGCTCAACACCCACCAAGAGGTAAACTCACTTTCCTGGTAACATTTCTCCGTCCAGACTCCCAACCACCACTTGATACTAATTTTACAGTCAGTTGTCTTGCTTCCAATACATGGAAATCACATTATTTTTCTGTGAGCAAATCTAGCTAAGGGCCAGAAACAGTGTCCCTAATTTTACCTTGTGAAGCCAGTAGGTGTCAAGCAAACTCAGCTCTGTGGATCCATCCAGTTCAATGCCTCGTTTTACAGAAAACACGTGCAAGGCTTTGAGGTTTTATTTATACCTCATTTCTGAAGGCTTTTAATACCTACATTAAATATACAAATGACTCATCAGTGCCACTTCTACTTTGAGGTTTAAAATCCTCCAAGTTTTTTCTAACATACTTATTCCATGCCTTGCATTTAAATCTTTGACCATACGTTGTTTATCCTGTGTCTCATCAGAATTTAGTTAATTACACAATTTTCCCCTGAATAATACAGTACTCATCACATAGAGTTCTTGCCAAAACTGGATTTGACAAGGTAGGGCACAGGTGGGCCTAGGAGAAAGTCCAGGAACACGACTACAGTCTGGTGGAGCCGAGATTCTAGTTGAGGGCACTGGAAGGAAACATCCAGCCTGAGGACAACCCGCTCACTTGAGGATCCAGGCCTAAGAGGCCATGCCTGAAAACAAGCAAAGAAAACGGCCAAGATGCCTGCGCAATGGAGCTTCTTGACAGACACGCCCCCAGAGCAGCCAATCCCCGAGCGGTGGGGCGGGGCCTCCATCGCGCTCCGCACCCTCCCAGCGCCTATTGGCCAGACTGCCTCGGTCGCAAGGCCGATTGGTCGCTCGTGCCTGACAGGGTACAGGCGGGCTGCTGGCCCTTCACTTCGCCTCAGCGCGGGAGGACGGGACGTCGCCGAGCTACTAGCGTACCCCAGGCCAGGTTGGGCAGCGCCACAGGACAGCGGGGAGACTGACGGGAACGCACCCTGCACAACCTTCATAAACTCTTAGCCTGACGACTTCAAATTCCAGGGTGAGAGGCCCCAAATCCCGTCAGCTTTGAGGAACCTGAGTCCTAATCTGAAGGAAGCTTGCATCTCGTCAGCTTCAGGGACTACAAGTCCCTTCACCCGCAGAAACACCGAATCCCCTGGTGCTGCGACCCTCAAATACCTAGAGTAACCCCAGTTCCCCTCAGCCTGAGGCACCCTAAAAGTAGCACCCGCAGAGACACTAAATTTCCTTAACCTCGGAGACCCTGAGTACCTCAGCCTGGGAGCTCTTAGAGCTCTTCCTCCTCAAGACCCCAATTGTCCTGCATGTCGGAGACCTAAAGCACCTTAGTAAGAAACCCCTGATTTCCTCAGCCTGAAATATCCCAAGTTCTCTCACCCTGCACATTCTACATCAGCCAAAAGATCCCCAGTCCCCTCTGCCTGAGGACCCCAGTTCCTTCAGCCCGTGGGACCCAGATCTCCTCAAGCCAATTGACCTGTCCCTTAGATATAGAACCCACGTTATGCCCAGATTTTTCTGAGTCCCCAGGCGGAGATCCTCAAAACCCTTCTTGGAGAAATAATCCCTCTCCTGCACTGGAACAGAGCCCTGATTTCAGCCTGACCCCAGTCCAGCAGTTAGGGGCTTCCAGGTCTCCTCAGGAATCCCTCTGTCACCCACAGACACGTCCCTCCCAGTGCCTTTCCTTGGAGGGGCTGAATTGTAGGGGATCCAAAGAAACCAAATCTAGTTCACATTAGGCTGGTATGTCATAGCTAGTCAGGATCCCTCCATCCCACCAATACGCTCACCCCAACTTTCCCCTCACCTTCCTACCCTGGACACTCCACCCAAGGAAGACAGACCAGGCTCTGGACAGTGGTCTGGGCTGTCTCAGCACCTTCTTCTTCCACAGGCACCTTGGCCTTGAGCACTCCAATGGCCATGAGGCCGAACAGGTCTCCAGAGGAAAGCACTGAGGGAGATGCCGGGAAAACAGAGCGGAAGCCCACGGTGAGAGGTGGAGGCGGCAAAGCTAGGCTCTAAGCCAGCTCTATAGGAAGGACATGGCACTGGTCCCTGAAGCAACTCTGACTGCTTGCCTGGGCAGCCGAGTGAACTTCTCTGTGACCGTACACAGGATGGGAATGCCTGGTCCTGTCTGAGATGGTGGGGTGGAGTGGGACAAAACAGGACCCTAGATCCATCAACTGCTTTGTGTCCAGGGAGAGTTAAGAAAATGCTCAGTGTTTGTTCAGTTAAGCAGGACACAGTCAGGAAGGAAAGTCTTCATCTCTGTCTCACAGAGACCATCCAGTAGCTTCAGGCTACTCCCTGCACAAAAGGTGGAGGAGAAGGCCCAGCTCTAAGGTCTGACTTATATTAGTAAATCACTGATGAAATCTATTATTTTCCTTAGGCCAAAGATGCTTTCAAAGACATCTCCATATACTTCTCCAAGGAAGAATGGGAAGAGATGGGAGAATGGGAAAAAATCCGATATAGGAACATGAAAAGGAACTACGAAGTGCTGATTGCTATAGGTAACAGGAAGTGCTGGGTGCCTGTGAGCCTGGGAAACATGAAACAGGTCTTCACCCTCAGTGTTCACTTGGCCCGCTCTTAGGTGGCTTCATCTGCTCACAGTTCCCTTTTGTGTGGAGACTAACCTGGAGGAAATGTTTATAGTTCTGTACCAAAGGGAGGTTGACCCTGCAGTGCAGAGCTCACCTCTTGCCTTGTTCTAGATTCCCCCAGCCCATCCCACTGATTCCCTGACTTTGTGACACTTCCTATTGCTTCTGTGTTTTGTTCCTCCTTCTTAGGACAAATATTTTGCTTCTTTCCAGGTTTCAGAGCCACTCGACCAGCTTTCATGCATCACCGTAGGCAGGTCATCAAATCCCAGGTAAATGACACTGAGGATTCTGATGAAGAATGGACACCAAGGCAGCAAGGTGAGGGGCCAGGATGATTTAGAGTGTCTTCCTGAAACCAGCCTGGGCTTAGGTCTCAACTGCATCTCAGACATTAGCAAAGAAAACATAATTTCCAGCATTCTGAAGTAGTTGTGGCCGAATATTGACATCAGCCTGAATGAAGATGAATGTATAGGTTTTCCAGTGTAATTCTCAAAAGTTTTATGTTTAAAATTTATCATTCTTTTTAAAAAGAATTATTTTTGCTAAACATTCTTAGTGAAAGGCAGTTAAAGAAACCTTAGAAATAAATTCACCAAAGAGATTTAATACTAATCTCATAATTGGTTATTGGATTAAATCTCTTAGAAGAGGAAATGATTAACATATTATGTTAAGATACATTATTTATGTATGTATATAATAAACAACACATGATCTTCTTACCCTAAGGTGAAACTAATTCTTTGTTTTAATTCTGGGAAAGGACTTGAGAGAACTATTTATTCTCCCTGATCTTTCCCACATTTCACTGACAAGAGACAGCATCAGGTAAATAAAAATGAAGTACACTCATTATAAAATAGAAGTGAGCAGCTCACTTCCTCTTCTACTGCTCAGACAGTTTAGACTAGTTAATCTTCCTAGATTGGAGAAAACAATTTAGATAGCTCTATGATTCTCCATCTATGAATTTCTGTTCTCCCAGATATTTTAAAATTATTCATTTAGTTTTGGCTGCACTGTGTCTTCGTGGCTGTGCATGGGCTTTTTCTGGTTGTGGTGAGTGGCTTCTCATTGCAGAGCACATGCAGGCTCAGTAGTTTGTGACACACAGGCTTAGTTGCCCCACAGAAAGTGGAATCTTCCTGGACCAGCGATCGAACCTGTGTCCTCTGCATCGGCAGGCAGATTCTCATCCACTGTGCCACCAGGGAAGTCCCTCTGTTCCCTTAGGTTATTAAAACTAGTGAAAGGGACATGAAAACAAACATTTGGTTGTCTGCAAAGGTTTTTACATGAAGAGAGATTCTTCATAGGGAATATATATGTCACGGTTCACCATACCTCTGCACATCTTAATTTACCTTCTTAACAGTTTCTGAGTGTATGGTACACTCTTGCTAACTGTGTACACATTAGTGTAGTGGCCATAGTGTTAATCACTCTGTCATGTCCGACTCTTTGCGTACCCATGGACTGTAGCCCGCCAGGCTCCTCTGTCCATGGGATTCTCCAGGCAAGAATACTGGAGTGGGTTGCCATTTCTTGCTCCAGGTGATCTTCCCAACCCAGGGATCAAACCTGCATCTGTTGCATCTCCTGCATTGCAGGCAATTCTTTACCGCTGAGCCACCGGGGATATATATACACATTGCTGTACAACAAATCTGTAGAACTTTTCCATCTTGCGTGACTGAAGCCCTAACCCACTGAGTAACAATTCTCCAATCCTTCCTCCTCATAGCCCTTGGCAACCATGATTATATTTTCTGTTTCCATGGATTTGATTAATTTAGATACCTCATAGAAGTGGAATCAGGCAATATTTGTCTTTTTTGGATTGGTTCATTTCACTTAGCATATCATCAAGACCCATTCCTGATGTAGCATTGGACAGAATTCTTTTTTAAGGCTTAAAAACATTCCATTGTGTGCATGTGTATACAACAGATATAAGATATATCTTATATATAATTTTTATCTGTTTATCCACCAATGAGCATTTAGATTGCTTCCACATCTTGCCAACTGGGAATAATGCTGCAATGACCATAGATGTGCACACTATTTATTCAAGATCTCACTTTCAATTTTTATGGAAATATACTCTAGAGTTGGATTGCTAGATCATACAGCAGTTCCAATTTTCTGAGGAAACTCCATACTGTTTTCTATAAAGGTTGCAACATTTTACATTTCCAACAAAAGTGTATAAGGGTTCCAATTTCTCCATATCCTTACCAACCTTGCTATTGTCTTTTTATTCATATTGCCCATCAAAGAAGGTTTCAATTTGTATTTCCCTATTGATTAGTAATATTGATCATCTTTTCATATGTTTGTTGGCCATTTGTGTATCTTCTTTGGAGAAATGTCTATTGAATTCCTTCTCCCACTGTGTTAGTCAGCTCAGGCTGCCATAACAAAACAGACTGCATTCCTTAAACCACAGAAATTTGTTTTCTTACAATGCTGGAGCATGGAAGTTTGATATCAGGGTGCCATCATGGTCAATCAGGTTCTCTTCCTGGCTTATAGGTAGCCTTCATATTGGTGTATGCTTATTAACCCCTTATCAGATACATATTTTACAAATATTTTCTACCATCCTGTAGGTGGCCTTTTCACTCTGTTCACTGTGTCCTTTGCTGCACAGAGGTTTTAAGATTAATGTAATCTTATTTGTCCATTTTTACTT
The DNA here is from genome assembly GCF_023699985.2 of Odocoileus virginianus. Taxonomy (NCBI): domain Eukaryota; kingdom Metazoa; phylum Chordata; class Mammalia; order Artiodactyla; family Cervidae; genus Odocoileus; species Odocoileus virginianus. The sequence continues at coordinate 6,503 of NW_027224320.1, forward strand.
TGTTACTAATACTTGTACACTTGGTACCATATCTAAGAAATCATTGCTGATTCAGTGTCATGAAGCTTCACCCTTGTTTTCCTCTAAGAGTCTTATCAAGTCTTGCATTTAGGTCTTTAATCCATTCTGAGTTGATTTTTCTTCATGATGTAAGATCTTCATTATTTTGCATATGGATATTTTGTTTCCCCAGCACCATTCGTTATAGGGATTAAACTTTCCCTGTTGTCTTGACACCCTTGATGAAGATCATTAGACCATGTATCCAAGAGTGTATTTCTGTTTATTTCTGGCTGTCTATTCTGTTCCACTGATTGACATGTCTGTCTTTATGCCAGTGGGCTTCCTCAGTGGCTCAGCAGGTGAAGAATCTGCCTTCAATGCAGGAGACACAGGAGATGCAGGTTCAATCCATGGGTTAAGAAGATCCCCTGGAGAAGGGCAACCCCATCCAGTATTCTTGCCTGAGAAATCCCCTGGACAGAGGAGCCTGGTGGGCTACAGTCCAAAAGGTCACAAAGAGTCAACAAGACTGAGCGACTAAGCACACACTTTATGCCAAAACTACACTCTTTTGGTTCCTGTACCTTTGTAATATGTTCTGAAATCAGAGGCCTCCAGCTTTGCTGTTTTTTCTAAGATTGTTTTGCCTATTTGGGGTCCTCTGAGATTCGGTATTAACTGTAGGATGGACTTTCTGTACCAGAAAAAAATTCCATTGGGATTTTAATAGGAATTGCATTGAATCTTTAAATTGCTTTGGGTAGTATGAACAGCTTAATAATTTTAAGTCTCCAAATCCATAAACATGAGATGCCTTTCTATTTACTTGTGTCAGATTCCTTTCAGCAATACTTTGTAGTTTTCAATGTATAAGTCTTTCATCTCCTTAAGTTTACTCCCAATTATTTCATTCTTTTTGATGCTATTATAAATAAGATTATTGGGACTTCTCTGGGGGTCCAGAGGCTAAGACTCCACACTCCCAATGCAGAGAAATTGGGTTCAGTCCCTGGTCAGGGAACTAGATCCCACATGCCGCAACAAAGACCTGGCACAAATAAATAAATAAAAATAAATATATTTTTTTAATTTAAATTTAGATCTTGACTATAGCTTTAAAAAATAAAAAATAAATAGGATTGTTTTCTTATTTTCCTTTTTGGAATGGTCATTGTTCATGCATGGAAAGATATTTGAATGTTGATTTTGTACTGTGCAACTTTCTGTGCAGGTTTTGTGTGTGTGTGGAATTTAAAGATTTTTCTGTACATAAAGTCATGTCCTCTGTGAACAGACATAATTTTACTTCTTTCTTTCCAAATGGAAGCCTTTTGTTTCCATTTCTAACCTAACCCCTGGCTAGGACTTCTAGTATTATGGTGAATAGAAATGTTGAGAATGGGCATCCTTGCCTTTTTTCTGGATCTTAGAGAAGTTTTCAGTTTTTCACTGATGACTATGATGTTAGAGGTAGACTTTTCATATATGACCTTTATTATATTGCAGTCACTTCCTTCTATTTCTACTTTGTTGAGTACTTTTGTCATGAAAGGCTAGTAAATTTATTAGATACTTTATGGACATCAGATGAGGCACAGATGAAGTTTCATATTTTTTTTTAATTTTAAGAAAATTATGTAATGCTCCCAGTGGAAGCATAGGAGTTGATGATACAGAAATCATTTTCCATTCCTCCTTTGGTAATCCTTGTCCTTGTCACTCTCTGGCTCAGAATTATGTGTCCTTAATTAGAATGCCCAGAGTTTGGAAACATTTACCAACCAAAACACTGATTCTCATCATTTTTTAGGTAAACCTTCTTCGATGGCCTTCAGAGTGGAGCACACTAAACACCAGAAGGTGAGTATTTCCCAAATCCTGTTGCAAAAATATCCTCCTCATGAATCCAGTCACAGGTGAGAATAGGAGAAAACACAGAGATCCTGGAGACTGCTGCCTTCCTGTCCTGAATCTTTAGCACAATGTCTGATATCACCACCATCTTTATAGTTAGTAAGAACAACAACCATAGTAGCCTGTTCTGTTGTTACATTATTTTCACAATATTTCAGACTTTAAGCATTTTATGTGAATAAACTTACTTAAACCTTAAAACAATCCTATAGTACCTATAAGTAGGTATATAGCTATCACCATTATAGATCACAAAACTGAGGTAAAAAAAAAAAAATGACTGATTATATGCCCGAGATCACAGTATCACTCGTAGTGCAATCTAATCCAAAGCACTTTTTCTGAACTCCTTACAAAATGATTAAAACTTCCATAGTTCTATGAAGCTTATTCATACATCTTTATATCATTCATCTGAGAGATGTTTTCAACCTCAGTTCTTTTGTGCTGTGCTAGGGAGGGATATGCTAAGACATCTGACTAAGGGAAGCTTAAGGACGTTGCTGGGCAGTTTGTAGAGTGGACGGTCCAAGATGAAGAAGCTTAAGGACATGCTGGGCAGTTTGTAGAGTGGACAGTCCAAGATGAAGAAGGTGACAGGATCCCTACCTCAGAGCCTCCCACTCCAATAAGAGGAAGCAACTCGCAACCCTGACAAGCCTCAGGTTTATGACTGAAAAGCAACAAATAAGAAAATAACTGAAGGACTTCACATAGATTACCCACTTTTGAGAGGAAACTCATCATCTGGGCATCATTTCAAATGCTCATTCTTGCAGGAGGGAGTAACAAGTCCCTCTCCTGAGCTCTGATTAGGCAACTCTCCTGTTTGGAATCATTTGTTTAGCCTACCCCTGTGTTGTGAGCTTTAAGAGCCGAGCCCACACCCATTCATTCTCAGAAGTCCAGGCCCAGCTCAAAGCCCCTGAGGGCCCCCTGAACGTTTTGTGAATGAATGACTCCACACTTAAACATTCATCTAGGAGCAGGAGGGTCAAAGAATGCTGAAGATAGTATCTGTGAGCTAGACTTCAAATATAGATGCAGTTGAAGTGATAAATTGATGACAGGGATGTACACTCACATTCATACTATATTAAATAGCTCACACAACAATTTGTTGAAATGTTATTAAATTTCATGTCCACTGTAACATTAAGAATTAGCATGTATACCAATTTATGGATCAGGAAACTGAGGAGAACCAGCTAGTCATACAGCCTTGTTCAAGCAGATTTGATGAGACCAGCTACTTTAATTCCAAACATTGTCTCTAAGAGGACATGGCAACCTGCAACTTTCAGCTCATTTTCTTTATTGTCTAAATGTGTTTCTGCCGATCATCTTTTCTCTTCTCAATCTCACTGCTTTGTCACCTTATTTTCCAGATGTGTTTTGTCCCCTCTGTAATTTTCCATACTTCCTTGTCCATCAAAGGGCCACTAATTAATAGAAAACCCCCTGGATTTCTCTATGAGCCCTTACCCTCTTCTTTCCCTGACCTCCAGCTATTCTCCCTGCCTTGCTCTCACTTTTATGCAGAAAGTTGATGGGAAAGAACCTTAAGTTATGAATTCTAGCTTTTATTCACTACCCACTTAGGTCCTCATTTTACACTCCAGTGTTCAGACCCCAACTCCACCAGGTATTTCCAAGAATTGTTGAAGTATTAACTAAAGTCATGCATGTGAAAACACTTCATAAAGTCCTAAAGAACTAAAGAAATGCATGTTGTCTTTTACTCACATGGAAGAGAATGTCCAGGGCACCACTAAGTAAGGAATCTAGTTTGAAGGAATTGCCGGGAGCAGCAAAATCGCTGAAGACAAGTGGCTCCAAGCAGGCTCAGAAACCAGTGCCCCCTCCCAGAAAAGCAAGGACCCCTGGACAGCACCCCAGACAAAAAGTTGGTAAGAGAAAATTTGGGGAGTTCCTCTAATTAGTTCCTCTAATCCCTGTAGAAAAACTAATAAGTATGGCCTAGGTGTGTGGCATGGACTTTGGGTAGGCGGGGGTTTAAGCTGGACTGATCTGAGACATGAAGTTAGCACTGGGGCCTTGGGAAAATCTTATACATTTTCTGAGGTCCTGATTGCTATCTGTAAAGTGAAGATAAGGATACATAACTCATACAGTGCTTGAAAGCCTTACATTAAATGCAAAAGTCTGACACCTACAAGTAGTTCAATAAATCCAGCTGTGATACTGGGAACCATGCTTTATTAGTGTTTATGCCCAGACCTCTGCTCAATGCCTTACGTGTCATGTGCCCTGAACATATATTTTCTGAGTAGATGTGTCAGTGAACTATTTCTTAAGTAGGAAGGTTTGGAAGTTAAACCTACTAATGGGAAGTGCAGGATGCTATCACTGAACTGGGCATCTGTGGTCAGTGTGGAGCCTCAGTCTCCTGAACCAGTAGTTAAAGGGAGAAGAAACAAAGTATAGAGAAGGGACTTCCTGGGGGTTAAGTGGTTAAGACTCCACGCTTCCACTGCAGGAGGTGTGGGTTCCATCACTGGTCGGGGAACTAAGATCCCACAAGCCATGCAGTGTGGCCAAGAAATAAATAATGTAACACTAAAACATAAAATTACAAAAGTAAAAGTTTGAAAAATACATGTAAGAAAGTTTTAACAAAGTGTATAGATGGACAGGTAGGAGATCTCACACTTTCTGATAAAACAGGGACTAACTCTCCAGACCCCACCAGCCTTGCTTAGCTTCTGTTCTCCATCTTAGAACTCAGAGAAAAGGAGACTGGAGTGAAGAGGTACAGTCTCCGAGAAAGAAAGGGCCACGTGTACCAAGAGGTCAGCGAGCCCCAGGATGACGACTACCTCTGTGAGTGACCCCGCTGGCCCACTCACGGAGAAGGGGCTACGAGGCCTTGGTCCACTAACCTCACCTCACCATTTGGTCCCCCGATCATCCCCTTCCTCTATGACTTGGGGTGCAGGATCGAGGCCAAATGCCATGAATGCCCCAGTTCTTTCTGAAGGTCGTTACGACCAGCATCATCACTATACCTCCTCTCATCCCTGTTCTCACCTCCAGATTGTGAAGAGTGTCAGAACTTCTTCATCGACAGCTGTGCTGCCCACGGGCCCCCAACCTTTGTAAAGGACTCTGTAGTGAAAAGGGGGCACGCCAACCGCTCAGCGCTCACTCTGCCCCCTGGGTTAAGCATCAGACTGTCGGGCATCCCTGACGCGGGGCTTGGAGTGTGGAACGAGGCATCCGATCTGCCGCGGGGCCTGCACTTTGGCCCCTACGAGGGCCAGATCACAGACGACAAAGAGGCCGCCAACAGTGGATATGCTTGGCTGGTGAGAAACACCCGTTTCCCTGTCCTCTGGCCTCTAATCGCTTGTGTGTGGTGGGGGGTACTTCATGTCTACATGCGAGGACGCAGATGGTGATAACATGGTCGGCAATGATACAGTCAGCCCTGTGTACTGTGTGCCCTGGGCGTGAACACAGGACCTCCATCTAAAGGTCAGAGGAGAGGTGGGCACACAGAAGTGACTCCTCCCTTGTGGAGCCCTTGCCTTCAATGAACCAAGAGACTCAGACTTGGAATGATGAGTAAGGAGCTTACCGTGTGGTCCGACTGGCAGTTGAATCCATGCAGGCTGAAAAGCACCAATGACTGCAGAGGGAAATAGCTCTTCTATTGCTTCCTTTGAAAAAAAAAAAAAAAGAGAGAGGAAATCTTGTAACTCTTTTTCTGACACTCAGATCACCAAAGGGAGAAACTGCTACGAGTATGTGGATGGAAAGGACACGTCTTGGGCCAACTGGATGAGGTGAGTGCAGTGAGTCTGCAGTGTGTAGACATTGATACTCCCTCAATCCCACGCCCCTTTCCTTCTCAACCCGGCTCCCTCAACAGCTTTCACATCTTCTTTCCTCTTTTCCCTCCATATCATGCTCTTTCATTTCAAAAGACACTAGAAAGAAGGAAATAAAAATATGGCATGTGCCATCAAGATACAAGTCTATATGCTGAACAAAACTGGTGGACTTGAAATCAACTTGAGGAGTCTAGATTCACCAGGGACACTTTAACTCACTTAATGGACACTTACCAAGCACTTTATGTTTCAGTTCAGACAGTGAACTTCGTTACTGAAGCAGATCACACAACCCATGTCCTTTTGGAGAACATACTGCAAACAGACATTAGCCAATTGATTTTAGGAACAGTAACCTTATTTTTTCTATCTTTGAGTAACTACACAGCGCCAGGATAACCTAACACAGGAGACCTTGACTCTATGTGGGCAACAACCTCCTCAGGCTTGGTTCCAGTGAGAAGTGGGCCCTGAGGCCTCAGAAGGAATGGGGGCAGGATGGCCCTGAGCAGGGCCATTCTCTGAGGGCCTCTCCTTTCATCAGGGCAGGCAGACAGTGAACAAACTATTACTGTTCCGTGTCTCAAGCTATCTCAGAGCTCTCTCCAAGTTTCCGTGGGAGTGGGTGGGCAAGCGAATAGGACCCTGGATACACGTGGGGAGAGGGGAGAAAGCCTTGGGAGAGAAGGCAGGCTGGGTGAGTGCTGAGGGCTGTGTGCTAGCCAAGGAGCACCAAGTCCTGTGGATGAAAGAGAACTTAATTCAGAGTTTAGAGGAGCTGGAGGTCACCAGCCTCACGGACAGTCCAGGTGGAGACGAGTCTGGATCTGGGCTCTGGAAAATGGCTAATTAGGTAAGGAGAGAAAGGCATGGGAATTCACATGGCCTGGCCGAAGGTGTGAACAGAAGGTCCACATGAGGGGCGGCCTCAGAGGCGGAAGGCAAGGATCTGGGCGTGGTCGGAGAGTGGAGGGCACTCATCACCTGAGGTTTCTTTCCCTTTCCCGGCCTCGACCCCAGGTATGTGAACTGTGCCCGGGACGACGAGGAGCAGAACCTGGTGGCCTTCCAGTATCACGGGCAGATCTTCTACCGAACCTGCCAGGTGGTCAGGCCGGGCTGTGAGCTGCTGGTCTGGTACGGGGACGAGTATGGCCAGGACCTTGGCATCAAGCGGGACAGCAGGGGGAAGAGTGAGCTTGCGACCGGGAGAGGTGAGTGTCACCCCTCTTCCAGCACCCCACCCCATCCTGGGAGCCTCCATGGTCCGATTTCGAAGCAGAGTACAATCCAGTCCAAAGTCAGTTGAGTTGCAATTAAAATGCCTCAGAATTTGATTCTTTTCATATGATTGTTAGGAAAAATTTTTATATTAAAAATGCTAGTTCTAATTTTTAATATTTCATGCAAAATAATATGTAACATCACCTTCTGCTGAAAGGCTTAGAAGCAAAAAGCAAGTTTTCTAGCACCTACCAGCTCTCTCCCCTTTACCTGTTTCTTCCTCATTTCCTCCCATTTCTAAGCGACACATGTACAGTGATTTGCATTCAGTTACTGTTCCAGTTTGTTGTCATGTGAGTTCATACTCTGTGCCAGACGGGGCTCCCTGCACCGAAACAGACAGAACCACTGCCCTGGGGCAGCATGGGCTTCATACCAGACAGGGGCTGGTGCCCTGAGGAAAACCAGTGCAGGGAACGTGCCTCAGATCAGCGTGAGCAGAGGGTGGGGTGTGGTGCAGGATGGTGCGGCAGGGTCTCTGCAGAGATAACACCTGTGGGAAAGGATTCCAGGCAGGGGAGCAGCCAGTGCCGCAGCCCCAGGGCCGGGAAGAGAGGCCATGCCAGGGGTCGGGGGAGGAAGCACAGAGGGAGGGGAAGGAGGCTGGACGGGACACGGAAGCCTCAGGGCCTGTGTCCACGTGCAGGCCCCAGGGGTCTTCCTGGGTGACACAGAACAACCGTGAGGCTTTCAGCTGCAAGCAGCATGTTCTCTGTGCTAAGACGATGCTTTGGTTCATTTTTGGGAAGAGACAGCAGCGGGGAGTCCCCTCAGAGGTCAGTTCATTGCCAGACATGAGGGGAGAGTGGGCTGGCTGAAGATGCTTGGGAGTGAGGGTGTGAAGAGTCTGGCTGGAGATGTATTTTTAAATAGGGCTTCCTATTGTATGTTAAATGGACTAAGCCTGAATGAAATAAATGAGGTATGAGTACTGGTGAGGCTTGAGAAAGGATATGCCTTTATTTTATGATTTATGGGAAACTGAGAGAGGAGCAATTTTGAACCTGTTGGGACAGCAGGAGCCAGAGACCTGTAGTCAGTGGGACCTGGGCCACTCGGTCTCATCCAGTCTCAAACCCACTTCCTGCAGAGATCGGCACAAAGGCTGCTCTTTGAACAAGGAGCCACAAAGTCAGCTTCACTCACACCTGCTCTAACCACCCCCTGTGCTGCCTCCCATATGCAGAGAGCTCCAGGCCAGGCGCCCCTAACTTAATAGACCCTTTCCCCTCACAGGGAGCCTCTCAGGAGATTCCACCTAAGTCATCAAGTCTTATCTCTCAGTAGGGTAAACACCTGTGGCCACTGTGACGTGACTTTTCAGACACTTACACGCAGGGAAAGTCCCTGCAGATCCATCTCTATCAGGAGAGACACTGCCTCTGATGCTGCTAGAAGGTCCCTATCTGGGTGATATGTAGAAAAGGCCCTTGACACCAGCTTCCTGGATTTCTGTAGATGTAGAGAATAAGAGTGGAATGGAAAAGTGGACTATAAAGACACACTCGATGGGAGACAAATCCTGCCCTGTCAACACTTAGATGATTAGTGGGGCAGGCCTGACCATGGCAAACCAGCTACCTGACCAAAAGCTTCCTCTTTCAGCAGAACCGAAGCCCAAGATCCACCCATGTGCCTCCTGCTCTCTGGCCTTCTCCAGTCAGAAATTCCTCAGCCAACACATCCAACGCAGTCACCCCTCTCAGACCCTCCTGAGACCATCTGAAAGAGACCCCCTCCAACCAGAGGATCCCTGCCCAGGCAATCAAAATCAGCGATATTCAGATCCACACAGCCCGAGCGACAAACCTGAGGGTCAGGAGGCCAAGGACAGGCCCAAACCTTTGCTGAAAAGCATAAGGCTGAAGAGGATTTCAAGGGCCTCTTCCTACTCACCCGGAGGACAAATGGGGGGTTCTGGGGTGCATGAGAGAATGAAAGAAGAGCCCAGCACAAGCCAGAAACTGAATCCAGAGGACACAGGCACATTGCTCACGGGGGCAGGGGTCTCAGGGATTATGAGAGTCACGTACGGAGAGTGTGGGCAAGGCTCCAAGGACAGGTCAAGTCTCATCACACACGAGAGGACACACACAGGGGAGAAGCCCTATGTTTGCGGGGAGTGTGGGCGAAGCTTCATCAGAAGTCAGTCCTCATCAGACACCAGAGGACACACACAGGGGAGAAGCCCTATGTTTGCGGGGAGTGTGGGCGAAGCTTCAGTCAGAAGACCCATCTCATCACACACCAGAGGACACACACAGGGGAGAAGCCCTATGTTTGTGGGGAGTGTGGGCGAAGCTTCAGTCAGAAGTCAGTCCTCATCAGACACCAGAGGACACACACAGGGGAGAAGCCCTATGTTTGTGGGGAGTGTGGGCGAAGCTTCAGTGATAAGTCAAATCTCATCTCACACAGAGGACACACACAGGGGAGAAGCCCTATGTTTGTGGGGAGTGTGGGCAAAGCTTCAGTGATAAGTCAAATCTCATCAGACACCAGAGGACACACACAGGGGAGAAGCCCTATGTTTGCGGGGAGTGTGGGCGAAGCTTCAGTCAGAAGTCCCATCTCATCACACACCAGAGGACACACACAGGGGAGAAGCCCTATGTTTGCAGGGAGTGTGGGCGAAGCTTCAGTCAGAAGTCAGTCCTCATCAGACACCAGAGGACACACACAGGGGAGAAGCCCTATGTTTGCAGGGAGTGTGGGCGAAGCTTCAGTCAGAAGTCGTCCTCATCAGACACCAGAGGACACACACAGGGGAGAAGCCCTGTATTTGCAGGGAGTGTGGGCGAAGCTTCAGTCGGAAGTCTCTCCTCATCACCCACCAAAGGACACACACAGGGGAGAAGCCCTATGTTTGCAGGGAGTGTGGGCGAAGCTTCAGTCGGAAGTTTCTCCTCATCACTCACCAGAGGACACACACAGGGGAGAAGCCCTGTATTTGCAGGGAGTGTGGGCGAAGCTTCAGTCGGAAGTCTCTCCTCATCACCCACCAGAGGACACACACAGGGGAGAAGCCCTATGTTTGCAGGGAGTGTGGGTGAAGCTTCAGTTGGAAGTCTCTCCTCATCACCCACCAAAGGACACACACAGGGGAGAAGCCCTATGTTTGTGGGGAGTGTGGGCGAAGCTTCAGTGATAAGTCAAATCTCATCTCACACCAGAGGACACACACCGGGGAGAAGCCCTATGTTTGCAGGGAGTGTGGACAAAGCTTCAGTCAGAAGTCCCATCTCATCAGACACCAGAGGACACACACAGGGGAGAAGCCCTATGTTTGCAGGGAGTGTGAGTGAGTCATGACCAACAAACCACACCTTAGCCACAGGAGGATTACTGCAGCCACCCCATGCCTCAGCTCTAAGGGGGCCTCAGAGGAGGTCTGTGACCCGTTACTGTCCCCAGGAGTATGAGGAGAGACTTCCCAGGTGGTCCAGGGGTCAAGACTCCAATGCAGAGACCCACGTTCAATACCTGATTGGGGAACTAGCTCCCACATGCTGCAGCTAAGACACAGCAGAGCCGAATAAATAAATATATAATAAGTATTTTAAAGAAAGAGTGTGATAAGCACAGAATTACTTGTTAAATAGACCTTCCACTTTCGTGACATGAGAGGAGGTAGATACACAGCAGAGGGTTTCTTAGGTGTTCTGGAGATGTTCATGCCAATTGCCTTCGTGGTTTTTTAGTACTCCTAATAAATTTTGTCTCCAAACAAATCTGAAGCCCAGACTATGTACTCATTCCCCCCTTATCACTGACAGCAGTGGAGTCCAGTCGTAGCTGAACCCCTGGGAAGGCATAATTCTGGAGCCAACTCAGTTAGGTCACTGGACAGTCAGTTCCTGGGTCCAGGGAGAGGAATCTAGGGTTTGAGACAGACTCACCAGGGAAGGGGATTCCCCGGCCTCCTGGGAAGTGTGGCCTCTCCTCCTTATAGACCTCGGCTCTCCTTTGGCCTCTCCTGGGGGCCCTCTGGTTCCCTCTGACTTCTGTAGCCGCAAAGGTGAAGGCCACGTGCACGTGTGTGTGTGTGCGTGTGTGTGCCTGGCTCAGCATGGGCCATCTGGTCTCTGCCGCTCCCTCAGGGTCATCACAGCATCTGGACTCCAGATTCGACCACAGGGGTCCAGTTCTCAGCCCTGACCCCAGCAGCTGTGTGAGCTGGGGCAAGATGCTCAACCTCTCTGTGTCTCTGTTCTCATCTGTGATACGGGGTGGGAGCACCAGCATTTTGGTCTGATGCGTAAGCACAGGCGGAATCTGGCAGAGGCTGGCTGAGAACGCAAGCCCCACCTTTGCTGTCCTTTGTGTTTTTTTTCTTTAATCTTTTTTATTTTTTAATAGAAGGATAATTGCTTTACAGAATTTTGTTTTCTGCATGTCCTTCAGCCCCCACACCTTCCAGGTCTTCAGAGCTAGACGAGGAAGGGGCCGTTTAGGCACTGGGCTGCCCTGATGAGGGGGTGTGAGGTCAGGGGTGCTAAGGGAGGGCGACCTCCCTTCCCACCCCTGCCGTTCCTGCTGAGCTGGGCAGCCCCAGGGCCCGTCCACAGACAGGCAGTGCCCACAGTCGTCCCCCCTGCCGAGAACAGACCCTGGAGCCGCGTTTGCAGGAAATCCCTGTCCGGCCCCCATCCCACCCCCACACGGAGGGTCCTTGAAGCCCACACCGCGGCTTCTCTATGCATGGGCCTCACACCTGTGCCCGTGCGCTCTGGGCAACGCTGTCGCGACCTTGAAATTCTTAACCATGGAATAGTTCATCCTTACACTTCCCTTTCATGAGTGAAGTCTGATGGGCCCCGGGGTGCGCTGTGAGCAGAGCAGATGCTCACACAGCACGGGTCCTGGGGTGGCCAGGCTGCACGAGGGGACAAGGTGGGCACAAAGCCCCCCACCCTGGGTGAGTGAGGGTGGGGACAGCACCAGGAAGCCACGCTTGCTCAGACCCGGAACTGAGCTCCGACACAGAGTGGGGGCAATAGCGTTCTTAAGGTCGACCACACCCTCCCCTCTGTGAATGACCTCTGCCCTGGCCTGATCCTTCCAGAAGGGGTTCAGGAGGCTGAAGTCTGCCCGGCCACCAGAAGACAACAAGGGGAGAGTGGGCCACGGGGCGGGGGGTGGAGGGTGCAAACTCCAGGACTCGGGGCAACGGCCCTCAGTTCCCTCCCTGGGCCAGGCTTGTGAAGCGTCTCTACATGAACCGTGTCAGTAATAACCACCCACTATTATTTTCTGTTTCTGTCATGCTTTCTTAAAGGAACGTGTTTGTCTGTGGCTTGGTTTCCCTACAGGAAGGGAAGCCACATAAACTCCCCATCTTCTGTGGCTTCAGGCCGGGGCCACGGGAGGGAGAGTTAGGGGTGGTGCAGGCAGAGGGGCTTCAGCTGAAAAACGGTGGGGACCCAGAAACCTGCAGGGGCTTCTCACCTGCACCTCCCACCAGAGCTGGGCCTGGAATCCCCTGGAACCCTGAGCAGGTCAAAGCTTCTCCCTCCCTCCCCTCCCCTCCGCTCCTCTCTCCTCAAAAAGCTGACTCCTGGGGCCAGCCCACAACACCCCCAAATCCCCCATCACCCACAGCCCCGCACAGGCCCTCCCTCACAGAAGTGGGATGACCTGGATGGTGGCACAGATGGTGTGTGACCCCAGAGCTGGGGGTCTCAGCTGACCTTGAGCAAGGGGACTGGTGCTTTACACAGCCTCCCAGCCCTGGGAGCTGCCAGCAGCCACAAGCCACAATCTGAAGCAGAGCTGGGAGATGGGGAGTGGGGATGCGAGCTGTCTGAGGGCCCATCCTGTCCCCACGACAGCGGCCAGGCCTCACCTGACACCGTGACTGCCCTGCACGGGCACACAGGACACCAGCAGTCATGGGATGGACAGCCAGCTCCCTCCGCCACACGCTCCACCCTGACCACGGCGGCCCCACGGCTGTACCAGCCCCGCCTGCGCGCGGCTCTGCTTGGCTGCCAGGGCTCGGGGACCCTGGGTGAGTCGGTGAGGGCAGAGCTCCAGAGGCCAAGCCTGTCTTCAGCCACCAGACTCGCCCTGGTTGCCAGACTCATGAGCCCAACCGGTATATGAAGCCTTTGGGAGAATAACACCACAGACACTGACCTCAAAGCTCAGACTCCTGAAAACTTACTAAACAGATTGTTTTTAGTCTTTTTTTAAAATAGGATGTTGGCAGGAAGGGGGAGGGGAATGACTTCCTTGGTGGTACAGTGGTTAAGAATCCACCTGCCAATGCAGGAGACACAGGTTCAATCCCTGATCTGGGAAGATCCCACATGCCGTGGAGCAACTAATTCCATGCACAACTACTGCAGCAATGAAATTAAAAGATGCTTACTCCTTGGAAGAAAAGTTATGACCAAACTAGACAGCATATTAAAAAGCAGAGACATTACTTTGCCAACAAAGGTCCATCCTAGTCAAGGCTATGGTTTTTCCAGTAGTCATGTATGGATGTGAGAGTTGGACTATAAAGAAAGCTGAGTGCCAAAGAATTGATGCTTTTAAACTGTGGTGTTGGAGAAGACTCTTGAGAGTCCCTTGGTCTTCAAGGAGATCGAACCAGTCCCTCCTAAAGAAAATCAGTCCTGAATATTCATTGGAAGGACTGATGCTGAAGCTGAAACTCCAATACTTTGGCCACCTGATGGGAAGAGCTGACTCATTGGAAAAGACCCTGATGCTGGGAAAGATTGATGGCAGGAGGAGAAGGGGGTGACAGAGGATGAGATGGTTGGATGGCATCACCGACTCAATGGACATGAGTTTGGGTAAACTCCAGGAGTTGGTGATGGACAGGGAGGCCTGGTGTGCTACAGTCTACAGGGTTGCAAAGAGTCAGACACGACTGAGCAACTGAACTGAACTGATTCTTAAAGATCTTATTCATAAAATCGAAAGACAAGCCACGATCTGGGAGAGAAGTATTTGCAAAACCCATATCTGATAAAGGATTTGGACCTCAAAATAGATGAAGACCTCTTGAACAATCCCATAAAAAATGAGTAAAGATCTGAACAGACACTCAGCCAAAAAAAGATATACAGATAGTCAAAAGCAAAAACATGCTCAACATCATATACCATTAGGGAATTACAAATTAAAATCATGAGATATTGCATCACACATATTATTAGGACTGCTAAACTCTAAATACATGACAATACCAATTCCTGGAGGCTGAGAAACAGCAGGGATGTCCCCTCACTGTTGGTGGGACACATGCACAGCCACTTTGTAACACAGTTGGGCAGTTTTCTCCAAAGCTAAACAAACCTCACCTTGGGATCCAACAATCATTATTTCCAGTATTTAAGAAACTGCTTTGAAAAATCCATGCCCAAATGCAAACAAAGATGGACTTATGCACAGCAGCACTATCCATAATAGTTAAAAACTTGAAGGCAAGTAGAGTAGGCCACTCCAAAATATGCCTCTCTGGTGTGAGGATTATTTCAGTTAACTTCAAAGGTGGGGGGGGAGGACTTTCAGTAAACTAAGTAGCAATTGCCTTTTGTGAAGGACATTTACAGAGAAATCTCTGCATTGAAGGGTTGTCCCTGTTTGCACCAGAAATAGAAGGATAATTAACTCAAGTAACTTATCAATGGAGAGGTCCTGTCTTATATCTACCAACAATCATACCCTTCTTTACTGGGTCTTACATGATGAACTTCCATAATTGGCTTCTCCTATTCCCCAAGGTCTTACTTCTGTCTTCAGCTGAAGATGGTATTTAAGGTGATGGCTTAGGATATTTCAGGGGGTGACTCAGTTTTCTTTGGTAGCTCCCCTGTATACAGTAGGCATTTGTTGTTTTAGTCACTAAGTCATGTTCAACCCTGGGATCCCATGGACTGTAGCCCCCCCAGGCTCCTCTGTCCATGGGATTCCCCAGGAAAGAATACTGTAGTGGGTTGCCAACTCCTTTTCCAGGGGATCTTCACAACCCAGGGATCAAACCCATCTCTCCTGTTTTGCAGGCAGATTCTTTACCACTAAGCCACCAGGGAAGCATAGAGGAGGTATGTTTCTGTTTTTTTCTCCTGGTGATTTGCCTTTTACTATGGAAGGGCAGAGTGAAAATTGTTTTTCCTCCCATACACATGCAATGGAGTATTACTCAGCAGTAGAAAGGAATGAACTACCAACCCTCAAATGCATGGTTAAATCTCATGTGCATATTACTCAGTGAAAGAACACAGTCTGAAGTGACAGCACACAGTATGACCTCATTTATGAGGGGTGGGCTTGGTTCGGTGGGTCCTCTTGTTTCCTGGATCTCAGAGGGAGCAGGCTCCAGGGAGCCATGGAGTTCTGCTGCAGATAAGAAACTCAAACTGAAATAGAGATGAATATCTCATGATTCTTCTCCAAAATAGTTACAGATCAACTGGAAACCACATGAAATGAAATGACTGCAAATACAAACTGTAAAACTTACACCAAATTCACTCAGATTTATTAACAGACATTTAAAATGCAAAACAATCAAAATTACATGTAGATATAAGAAAATATACATGACCTTGGCTTTGGTCTGCAGATCATGAGCTTTGAGTTTTAACACAGAAAAAGCCAATATGCAAAAGAAAAAAATACTGTGGACTTTATAAAGTTAAAGATTTCTCCCCTGAAAGACCTTATTCAGCAAGTCTAAAGACAAGCCACAAACTGGGAGAAAAATATTTGCAAACACATATCTAAAGAAGGATTTGGACCTAAAATAGACAAAGACCTCTAAAACAGCCCCAGTTTAAAAAAAAAAAAAAAAAAATGGGTAAGGAGCTAACAGAAACACCTGACTAAAGGAGACATGCAGATGCTAAATATTATACAAAAAGTATACAAAAGTAGCTTACTACTAGGAGATAACAATGAAAATCATGAGATAGCACACCTCACCTATTAGCACTCTGTGCTCCAAATATATGACAACAGCGATTGCTGGAGGCTGAGGAACAACAGAAACTCTCCTTCGTTGCTGGTGGTTTTGCAGGAAGGGAGACCGCTTCCAGGGCTGAAACTGGGCTCTTGTCTAACACTCAGAAACAAATTGTCTGAGGAGACACGTGTGCTGACAAAGAAAGAGATTTTATTGGGAAAGAGCGCCCAGGCGGAGAGCAGTAGGGGAAGGGAACCCAGGAGAACAGCTCTGTCACGTGGCTTGCAGTCTCGGGTTTTATGGTGATGGGGTTAGTTTCCGGGTTGTCTTTAGCCAGTCATTCTGACTCAGAGTCCTTCCTGGTGGTGCTGAAGGAGGAAAGTAGGCTGAACGGATTCCATCTTGAAAATCGGTCTCCATCTTGAAACCACTGTGAACTTTGGACTGTATGCCTGGGTGCTCACCTGATGGACACTAAATTATGTGCTCAGTATCCATGGAGATGACATACTGTGAGAACGCCGCGGCAAGACAAAGACAGCGCCAGAGTATTAATGGGCTCCATTGGGCAAAGCTCCCAGGCACGGAAGCGGCGGGACCTTTTCGAATATGGTTGGAATCAGGCTCTAGGGTGCTGATTGGCCTTTTGTCCCGTGTCGGTTTTTCTTGATTGGCCGGAGTCTTGGCACCTTCGCGTCCATCAGTCTGCCTGGCAACGGGCTGCTGATTGGTGGATGTCTGTCCCTGGGACTTATCTGGGACTTTTTGGCGGGGGCAGTCAGCGTGACCTTTCACATACCAATTGGAAAACCGACCCCCGGATAAAAGGCCTCCATGACTCCTACCGAGACATCCCGTCATCAAGGGAGTGTACTAGCAAAACAAATTATCTGTACAGTGTCTATGGATATGTTACCCTGTTTATCCAACTAAGACTTACTGCATATAAATCATAGCTAGCCTTGATTGTATCTCTTCTTTACACTATCCAGACTAGTTTCAAGGAATCTGGGCATGAGGGCTTGGGCACACACACCTGTGGTATATAAGGTTGTCACAAAAAGTGGTAGGGGTCCTTGGCTAAGAGGAGACTCTGCCTTGGGCCCGCCGGTGTAATAAATTGCACTCCACTATTTGCATTGTCCTTCTGAGTGAGTTTGCTTCCTGGAGAGCGTGGCTACAACAGTGCATACCCTGTTCAGCCAAGATGGATGCCAGCAAGGATTCTGGGAGGTGGTTGGACATGTGGTGTCTCCTTTTGACCTTTCCTGAACTCTTCCGGTTGGTGGTGGCTTATTAGTTCCGTGTTCCTTACCAGGACCTCCTGTCGTAAAACAACTCATGCAAATGGTTACTATGGTGCCTGGCCAGGGTGGGTGGTTTCAGTCAGTGTGCTTCCCCTAACAGTGGGATGCATGTACAGCCATTTTATAAGACAGCTGGGCAGTTTTCTCCAAAGCTAAACAAGTCTCACGTTGGGATGCTCAGTATTAGTCAACTGCTTCAAAAATCTATCTCCAAATTCAAACAAGGATGAAATTATGCACAGCAGCACTGTTCATAATAGCTAAAAACTTGAACAAATCAGGACATCCTTCAGTAGATGAATGCACAAGCAAAGTGGGATACATCCATGTCAGGGCAAATAGAATATACCACCCCAAAATACACCTTTCGGGCATAAGGAATATTTCAGTCTCATTAAAAAAAAAAAAAAAAAAAAAAACAGGAATCTCAGAAAACTGTATGGAGATTCCTCAGTTGTGAAGGACATTTACAATAGAGAAATCTCCATATTTAAGGGCTGTCCCTTTTCCCACCAGAAATAGAAGGATGACTAAACCTCAACTCTTCTCAAAGGAGGAGCCCTGACTTAAATCTGCAAACAATCACACACGTCTTTACTGTGTTTTGGTGATAACCTGCCAAAACGGGCTTCCCCTCCCCCAAGGACTTTCTCCTATTGTTTTCATCTGAAGATAGTATTTTAAATGATGGCCTTGGACGTTAAAGGGAGTACCTCACTTTCTCTGGGTAGCTCCTGTATACACACGAGGCATGTACTTAGTCGCCCAGTCATGTCCAACTCTTTGTGACCCATGGACTGTAACTCGCCAGGCTCCTCTGTCCATGGGATTCTCCTCCTCCAGGGGATCTTCCCAACCCAGGGATCGAACCCAGGTCTCCCGCATTGCATGTGGATTCTTTACCATCAGAGTCAAGAGGAAAACTCATACAGGAGGTATACAGGTTATTAAACTTCTGTTTTTCTCCTGGTAATCTGTTTTTTTCTTTTTTACAGGGGAAGTCTCTACCAAGAATCTGGAAGGGTAGAAGGAAAATTGTTTTTCTTTACAAGCATATACAATGGACCACTGCTCAGCAATAGAAAGGAATGAACCATCAACCCATATATTGTTAAGTGAAATAATCCAGTCTAAAGAAGCTGCCCATACTATTGATCTCAATGAGGCAGCAGTTGTAACCAGGAAGGGTTAATTTTAAATTTACACTGGATCTGCTTCTGTGACTTTAACCTTTTTTTATTATAAGCATACATAATGGTCTGCCTCTGGGAGACAACCTGAGACTCCGGCCTGTGAAGGACTGTAAGGAAGTGAGATAACACATCCCCCTGCCTGAGGCTTCCCATTCTAGGAGATATCTGCAAGGACTGAAAAGTCTTTTTGCTTTGTTTCCTCACCTCCTCCCATTTCTGCTCCATAAAAGAGCCTGGCACCAGGCCCTGACAAGATGGGTATTTGAGGCATGAGCCTTCCATCTTCTCAGTCAGCTGGCTCCCCAGTTAGAGTCTCTTCCTTGCCTCAACACCTCTTCTCTCGGAGTCATTGGCCTGTTGTGCGATGAGCAGAGTGAGCTTGGACTCGGTAACAGAGTGAGCAGGGGCATGAAGTGGGATCTTAATTCCCTGCCCAGGAACTGAACCTGGCCAGCCTGGATGAAAACCAGGAATCCTAGACACCAGGTCAGCAAGGGCAAGGAGCTAGAGGATATTTTCCCTTGACTGTTTGTCCCAGGGAAAAATGCATTTATCATGGAGGCAGAAACTGTAAACCAAGTATAAAATTCATTATTATAGAAATAGCATAACAACAAGTGGGACAGCACATGGAAAAACAATTTGTTGAGTTGAGACAGAAGCAAGGCAGAGACACACACCTGGAGAGAAAGTAGTGTGGGCAGGCCCCTACTGAGGAGGAGCGCAGTAAAGAGGCAGTGAAGTCATTCATACAGGCCAGTTCTTCCGGGTCCTTCTCTTCCTTCAGCCAGTTATGTGGTTTCTTTTTCAACCTGATCTATGCTGGGACCCTCCCCTTGGTGTGCACACACCCCTCAGCCAAGATGGATCTCGAAGTGAAGGTTTCTGGGAGGAGGAAGACTCATTATGGCCTGGCATTATCCCTTGACTTTTAACCCACAAAAAGCCTTCCTGTGCATGTTTAGTGTCCCCTTTGTCCCAAAAGAGGGGGAGCAGCAATCCCTGAATCCTTTACTCAACACAGGGTTTTGCCCCTCTTTGTCCTTGCCTTGACTATCACCTTGACTATTGCCATGACTATTACCTTAAGGTGTTTACAAGAGACAAACACTGGCTATTTACCCTGTTTCTGTTGTTACTTCCATTTCAGAGGGCAAACAGGAGGCTGATTGTAAATGCCTTAACAGAGTACAGCTATCTCTTGTCTCAGGAAATGCTAACAGTTGCGAGTATCCAGCTGAAGCCCACTTCTTCATGCCCCGTGAAAAGCAAACAGGAGGCCAGTTGCTAGTGTCTAACCTGGAGCCCAGCTATCTCCTATGTCATTATGGCCCCATTTATGACATCCTGGATGAGGCAAAGCTAAAAGCTACACAGATAATAAGCAGATCATGGGGTGGGGGTTTAAAGGATTCCAAGTGATACTTTAGAATGGATACCTGTCACTATGCACTTGTCTAAGCCTGCAGATTTGTATAGCCCAATGGGTCAATTATAATCTATTTGATTTTAGTTATTTTGGGTATAGGAGTGGAACACACAATGTGGCATTGCATCTAACTGTAATAGAAATATGTAGAAAAACCTCACTGTACAGGATGAGGCCAAAGGTGCTGACAGCTTTGGGAATGAGCAGAACCTGTAGACTAAAGGCAAAACTGAGCACCCATCAACAGTGGGCTTGACTTTACAGAGGTCTTTCCCAGGCACGGTAGCTACGAGTGCTCAAACCTCTGAACACATCCTGCGAAGGAGCAGCACACAGAGAGACAGTGGGTGGCGGGCGCCGAGATCCTCTCTGTGGGACTGGGAGCTGCAGAGAAATGGAGGGAGGGCCTCTTCCCTGCTGACCCTGGATCCGGACTTCCTGGGAAGCTGACATGGGGAGCTGACTGGCCGGGAAAAACGCACAGACCAGACTTCTGCACTGGGAAGGCCCTGCACATGTAGGAACCTCACGCCCCATCTTTCCCCCCATACCTGTTGGAAACACTCAGCCCTCCATGATCTGAGGTGCAGATTTTAAGACATTCTTGACCCCAGGCAGGTACAGGAGTGTGAAGGCCTTGCTTTCCCCTAAGCTGTCCCAGAACCCAGGCCCTGGAGGTTGGAGGCAGGATGGGGTGCCTGGGCCTCTAACCAGCAGCTGGTGGGAAGAAAGGAGACCAGTCCTGAGGGCAGGAGCTCCCTGACAGCTGTGAGCCCCGGTGCCCTGATACGATTCATCCCCAGTGGGGACATGGGTGGGGTTGCAGTAAGTCCTTTTGCCACCAGGGACCCTTTGATGAAAATGCTTCCCGGGTGGCTCAGTGGTAAAGAACCCACCTGCCAATGCAGGAGACGCAGGAGATGTGGGTTCGATCCCTAGGTTGGGAAGATTCTCTGGAGGAGGAAATGGCAGCCCACTCCAGTATTCTTGCCTGAAAAACTCCAAGGGCAGTGGAGCCTGGCAGGCTACAGTTCGCAGGGTCAGACATGACTGAGCATGGTCACACGCCCTTTGATGAAACCACGCAGCGCTGGGCTCAGAGTCTCCTGATAGGATTTCAGACTCTGACACGGGGTTTCATAGGAACAGAGAAAGAAGCTGAGCTCCTGACAGCCAGTCCTTTCTGGCTCTGAGTTGATTCCACCAAGACTGCACCACAGTCACCCGCATGGAGTCTGCTATGACCCACATGCCCTCACCTGGCCTCTCCTCTTCCTGCAAAGATTCCAGTGACATTTCCAGCCTGGACCCTCTCCCAGACCAAGTGTATCTGTCCAGCCACTGCATCCCCATTTCACCTTGAGGGTCAAGAGGCCTCTCAGAGGACTGTGATGCTGCTGCTCCCACACCCAGGAAGCAGCCCGACCTCCCCTGGTTGCAGAGCCCAGACACCCAGGGCCTCCCAGTCTCCCACTTCCTTGTGCCCCGGTGACTGCCAGTCCCCCCTCCAGAACCTATGGCCAGTCACCACACTGACTTCCCTCTACGGCCACAACCTTTGCTCAAGCCTGCTCCCTCCATCAGGCCCTAACAAAGTTCCCTGGCGCCGCGGTGCATCTCACACCCCATCTCAATGTGGTCTTTCTGAAGCATAAACTGTGGAACCACATGCTGGGGTCATAGGGCAATATGTCCAGAATTAGCTAAGCTGCATGGCAACCACTGTCCTGGGCCATTCTGTTTGTCATGAGCCATCCTGTCCCTTGGACTTCCCTGCTGGCTCAGATGGTAAAGCGTCTGCCTGCAGTGCCGGAGACCCAGGTTCAATCCCTGGTCAGGAAGATGTCCTGGAGAAGGAAATAGCAACCCACTCCAGTGTTCTTGCCTGGAGAATCTCACGGACAGAGGAGCCTGGTGGGCTACAGCCCATGGGATCACGAAGAGTTGTACATGACTGAGTGACTTCACTTCACTTTCCACTTCACATTCTGTCCCTAAATAGCAAGTTCCAATCTCCATATTAGGCAAGGTGGGCATTCAAAAGACCCCCAACCAATGACAACACCATCCCATCTCATAGGAACTTCCTTTGTCCCGATTATAACAATTGGCTACAAGCCCATGAAAGGGGTCAGCTCTTCCTGGTCCGTCAGGAAGTCTGCCCACTGCCTCATCAGTGGCCCTCCCTACCTCAGTCCTCTGTTCTCAGCAAGTTCTCTCTTCTGAAATACTGCCTGCTCTGTCTGTGTGTCCCTCTGTCTCTCTCCCTGCCACGTAAGGACACAGCGTTACACATCTTATCCTTTGCTGACCCTTACAACACTCCCTTCCCCTTGGAGTTACATATCAGAAAGGCCACAGAGTCACTGAGCTGCTGTGCTCAACTACTGGGCTACTGACACCAGCCTAGGACTGTTTTTGACAAGATCTTAACACCTCTGTTC
This sequence comes from Odocoileus virginianus, assembly GCF_023699985.2. Taxonomy (NCBI): domain Eukaryota; kingdom Metazoa; phylum Chordata; class Mammalia; order Artiodactyla; family Cervidae; genus Odocoileus; species Odocoileus virginianus. Next base: position 28,854 of record NW_027224320.1, read on the forward strand.
CTCATCACTAAGTCCTGACTGCAAGTCCTCATCTTATATAAGCCCCTGGACCCCTCATGGGAGGGGGCACAATTCTCGAGGCATGACCCTACGGGGTTCCCCTCTCCACTGACTGGAAATTTCTTTTAGGAACTTCTATGTTATGTAACTTCAGAGCTCAGTTCAGTTCAGTTCAGTTCAGTCACTCAGTCGTGTCTGACTCTTTGTGACCCCATGGACTGCAGCACGCCAGGCCTCCCTGTCCATCACCAACTCCCGGAGTTTACTCAAACTCATGTCCATTGAGTCAGTGATGCCATCCAACCATCTCATCCTCTGTCATCCCCTTCTCCTCCTGCCTTCAATCTTTCCCAGCATCAGGGTCTTTTCCAGTGAGTCAGTCTTTGCATCAGGTGGCCAAAGTATTGGAGCTTCAACTTCAGCGTCAGTCCTTCCAATGAATATTCAGGACTGCTTTCCTTTAGGACGGACTGGTTGGATCTCCTTGCAGTCCAAGGGACTCTCAAGAGTCTTCTCCAACACCACAGTTCAAAAGCGTCAATTCCATGGCACTCAGTTTTTTTATGGTCCAACTCTCACATCCATACATGACTTCTGGGAAAACCATAGCTTTTACTAGACAGACCTTTGACAACAAAGTATGTCTCTTCTTTTCAATACGCTGTCTAGTTTGGTCACAGCTTTTCTTCCAAGGAGGAAGCGTCTTTTAATTTCATGGTTGCAGTCACCAACTGCAGTGATTTTGGAGCCCGGGGGGGGGGGGGGGGGAACAAACACTCTCACTACTTCCATTGCTTCCTCATCTATTTGCCATGAAGTGATGGGACCGGATGCCATGATCTTTGTTTCTTGAATGTTGAGTTTTTAGCCAGCTTTTTCACGTTCCTCTTTCACTTTCATCAAGACACTATTTAATTCTTCTTTGCTTTCTGCCATAAGGATGCTGTCATCTGTGTATCTGAAGTTATTCAGGCAGCCTCTCCCTCTCCTGGTGCTGGGGGTCCCAGCTCCAGCCTCCTGCCTGAGAATACAGCCTTCTGACACCTAAGAACTCCCAGCAGTGCACAGTGGGCCCTGAAGGGACTTGTCTGGACGGGCTGCTTGTGAGATGCTGCAGGGGAAAGGAGAGAGACTCAGGCCCTGTCTTCTTTGCTTAGGCACATCCCACTCATTTATTGCACAGCCCAGGAAGTCAGCTGGCCCTAAGGCTCCACTTGCCCCCAGGATCCAAAGGAGGGCATGGGAAAGTGCTGCCTCCTTGTGGACATTTCCTGTAACTACAACATGACCACAGGCACCTCAATTCAATCCACAAGGCCTGGGCTTCTGAGCCAGCTGCCCCCAGGGAATGGCAGTGGATGTTCAGGAAGCAAATTGCCAAAGGAAAATTGTCCTCACACCCTTAAAGGAGAAGAAAAAAAACCAGAAAAGCACAGACGCACCCAACCTCCCCCACCAAACAAGGCGCTCAGCATCCCTGATGACTGCAGGAATGCCGATCGAAAGGACGACGGGAAGCCACACTGCAACACTGACAAATGCCAACAGGGCAAGGCTACAGGCAATCAACGTGGAGAGAGCCTGGAGGGAGAAGAACCGCCCTAGGCTGTGGGTGGGAACACCCATTGACAGCAGCCACTAGGATGGAGACGGACAGTCTCTGAGTGCCTGAGAGAAACACTCTCAAGTCAGACCTTACGTCATTCCCACACCTTGGCCTGTTTCCTGAGAGCTCCGTTGGTCAAAAGGCACACGCGCCCCAACAAACCTCGAGAACTGCTTCCTTCAGGAGCCTAGACGCGCACCCCACAAAATTCCCAACAAGAGGTTGAAGCTTAAAGAAAACGTTGTACATAGATCCGGTAGATGGTTTCTCACTCACAGAAAAAAAGACACAGAAAGTGGGGAACTCTAACCCTGGGAGACACGGATGGACGGCCCATGAAGGGTCAGAGGCCAGAAGTAGTCAGGCAGGCAGAGGAAGATCCGGGTATATGAGGTCTAGTCTAGGCCAAGTGAGGACAGACATAGAAAACAACAAACTGACATCCCAGAAAGAGAGCTGAGAGTTTAAAGTCAAAGAAAGGGTTTCGGAAAGAAAAAAAGAGCATGGCCTGGAACAAATTAGTGGGTGATCACCCAAAGCGAAAGCAGATCTGTCCCTGTAATCACCCACGTGGACTGTACCCTTTGCCCCTCACTTCCATCCACACAGATGTACAGCTCTGCAGCTCTAAGAGATTATCCAGACCAGCTATCGGTTATCTTCCTGCTTTCCACTGGCAAAAAGAAGGGTATCTGAGGTAGAAAAGGCATGAAGACCTGATGCTCACCACTCTGCTTGACCTCCTAAGGCAGATAGTCCCCCAACACCATAGAGAAAACCCATAGATGACTTCATACCTGAATCCGGTGACAGTGTAGTGACAATCATTACAGCAGGTCAACTGGACTATGTTGTGGGTAGTATTGGCAAGATATCAAAGAAAAGGGAAGGAAAGCAGTGCCTATTGTATGATGCCTGACCTCCCTGACTTGCGACGCTATCCCATCCCTGGAGGCTGAGCAGGCTTGAGTCCCACTGCTGAACTGGGGTGAGGTCAAAACAGCTTGGCAGGGTGCCCTTCACTGAACAATTTTTAAAGGTTTACTGTGTGCTGTGTTGGGCTGGGACAACATTATGTTGTGGGATCAAGGCCGCTAGGAATTTCAAGGCAAAATTAAGCCAGTCTTCACCTCTGCTGGTCCTGGGGATCTTAGCTCAAGCCTACTTCCTGTCGATGCTGTCTCCTGGCATATAAGCACTCTCAGCAGTGTACTGTGTACCCTGAAAAGATTAGTCTGGATTGGGTGTTTGTGTGATGCTTTATGGGGAAATAGTAGTGAGACTCAAGCCCTTTTGTTTTTGTTCACATAGAATTCAGATAGATAGTTCAGGTAGAATCCACACAGAAAACTAATCAAACTGATCACATGGATCACAGCCTTGTCTAACTCAATGAAAGCTATGAGCCATGCTGTGTAGGGCCACCCAAGATGGACGGGTCATGGTGGAGAGTTCTGACAAAACGTGGTCCACTGGAGAAGGGAATGGCAAACCACTTCAGTATTCTTGCCTTGAGAACCCCATGAACAGTATAAAAAGGCAAAAATATATGACACTGAAAGATAAATTCCCCAGGTCGGTAGGTGCCCAATATGCTACTGGAGATCAGTGGAGAAATAACTCCAGAAAGAATGAAGAGACAGAGCCAAAGTGAAAACAATGCCCAGCTGTGGATGTGACTGGTTTTGGAAGCAAAGTCCCACGCTGTAAAGAGCAGTATTGCATAGGAACCTGGAATGTTAGGTCCATGAATCAAGGCAAATTAGAAGTGGTCAAACAGGAGATGGCAAGAGTGAACATTGACATTTTAGGAATCAGTGAACTAAAATGGACTGGAATGGGTGAATTTAACTCAGATGACCATTATATCTACTACTGTGGGCAAGAATCCCTTAGAAGAAATGGAGTAGCCATCATAGTCAACAAGAGTCCGAAATGCAGTACTTGGGTGCAATCTCAAAAATGACAGAATGATCTCTGTTCATTTCCAAGGCAAACCATTCAATATCACAGTAATCCAAGTCTATGCCTTGACCAATAATGCTGGAAAAGCTGAAACTGAAAGATTCTATGAAGACCTATAAGATGTTCCAGAACTAACAACACCCAAAAAAGATGTCCTTTTCATTATAGGGGCTGGAATGAAAAAGTAGGAAGTCAAGAAACACCTGGAGTAACAGGCAAATTTGGCCTGGGAGTACAAAATGAAACAGGGCAAAGGCTAACAGAGTTTTGCCAAAAGAATGCACTGGTCACAGCAAACACCCTCTTCCAACAACACAAGAGAAGACCCTACACATGGACATCACCAGATGGTCAATATTGATTGACCATATTCTTTGCAGCCAAAAATGGAGAAGCTCTATACAGTCAGCAAAAAACAAGACCAGTGAGAGGGTAACAGGCAGGAAGGCCAGGGGTCTCCAAATGGAAAAAAGAGGCTGCAGGTGCCAGACATTTTTATCTCTCTTAAGTGGCAGGAAGAAACAAACCAGCGATATGTCTTTCCTTCTCTATACAAATTTAAAAGGAGGTTTCTCTTAACATGCTGTGTTGCCATGACACCTGGTCTCACCTGAAGCTAACTACTCTCAAACCTTGAGTTAACCAATACATTTCTTTTTCGTATGGAAATGTTGTCTTAAGCTATGTTAATGAACCCCAGACTCTATCTTCAAGTTGGTTCCGCCAAATGGCCTAACTTACTTACTCAGGTATTGTTCCCCTAATCTATGTAAACGAAACTATTTGTTGGTATTCTGCCCTTCTACAAGATTCAAGTCAATCGTTTTATGGCCAGGGATGAATTATCTGGTGCCATTCTAAATTTTATGACATTCTTTTCATTAACAGACTGTGAGTGACTATATAACATACAGCTAAAGACTAGGAGGGGGGTACTCTTTTGCCCCCTTCTGATGCCTATGTCAGAAGCTTTCTCTATCTCCTTTATACTTTAATAAAACTTTATTACACAAAAGCTCTGAGCGATCCAGCCTCTTCTCTGGCCCCGGATTGAATTCGTCTCCTCCGGAGGCCAAGAATCCCGCGTCTAATCATTCAGCAACAACCTTTCACCAGGATCTAACTGTGGCTCAGATCATGAACTCCTTATTGCCAAAGTCATACTTAAACTGAAGAAAGTAGGGAAAACCACTAGACCATTCAGGTATGACCTAAATCAAATCCCTTATGATTATACAGTGGAAGTGACAAATAGATTCAAGGGATTAGATCTGATAGAGTGCCTGAAGAACTATGGACAGAGGTTCGTGACATTGTACAGGAGGCAGTGATCAAGACCATCCCCAAGAAAAAGAAATGCAAAAAGGCAAAATGGTTGTCTGAGGAGGCCTTACAAATAGCTGAGAAAAGAAGAGAAGTAAAAGGCAAAGGAGAAAGGAGAAAAATATACCCATTGAATGCAGAGTTTCAAAGAAGAGCAAGGAGAGATAAGAAAGCCTTCCTCAGTGATCAGTGCAAAGAAATAGAGGAAAATAATAGAATGGGAAAGACTAGAGATCTCTTCAAGAAAATTAGAGATAGCAAGGGAACATTTCATGCAAAGATGGGCACAATAAAGGACAGAAATGGTATGGACCTAGCAGAAGCAGAAGATATTAAGAAGAGGTGGCAAGAATACACAGAAGAACTACACAAAAAAAGATCTTCATGACCCAGATAACCATGATGGTGTGATCACTCACCTAGAGCCAGACATCCTGGAATGAGAAGTCAAGTGGGCCTTAGGAAGCATTGCTACAAACAAAGATAGTGGAGGTGATGGAATTCCAGTTGAGCAATTTCAAATTCTAAAAGATGATGCTGTGAAAGTGCTGCATTCAATATGCCAGCAAATTTAGGGAACTCAGGAGTGGCCACAGGACTGGAAATGATTAGCTTTCATTCCAACCCAAAATAAGGGCAATGCCAATGAATGCTCAAAATACCGCACAACTGCATTCGTCTCAAGCTAGCAAAGTAATGCTCAAAAGTCTCCGAGCCAGGCTTCAACAGTACATGAAGCATGAACTTCCAGATGTTCAAGCTGGATTTAGAAAAGGCAGAGGAACCAGAGATGAAATTGCCAGCATCTCTTGGATCATAGAAAAAACAAGAGAATTCCAGAAAAACATCTACTTCTGCTTTATTGATTACACCAAAGCCTTTGACTGTGTAGATCACAACAAACTGTGGAAAATTCTTCAAGAGATGGGAATATCAGACCACCTGACCTGCCTCCTGAGAAATCTGTATGCAGGTCAAGAAGCAACAGTTAGAACCAGACATGGAACAATGGACTGGTTCCAAATTGGGAAAGGAGTATGTCAAGACTGTATATTGTCACCCTGCTTATTTAACTTCTATGCAGAGTACATCATGTGAAATGCCAGGCTGGATGAAGCACAAGCTGGAATCAAGATTGCTGGGAGAAATATCAATAACCTCAGATATGCAGATGACACCATCCTTATGGCAGAAAGCAAAGAAGAACTAAAGAGCCTCTTGATGAAAGTGAAAGAGGAGAGTGAAAAAGTTGGCTTAAAGCTCAACATTTAGAAAACTAAGATCATGGCATCTGGTCCCATCACTTCATGGCAATTAGATGGGGAAACAATGGAAAAAGTGACAGACTTTATTTTCTTGGACTCCAAATCACTGCAGATGATGACTGTAGCCATGAAATTTAAAAGATGCTTACTCCTTGAAAGAAAAGTTATGACCAACCTAGACAGCATATTAAAAAGCAGAGACATTACTTTGCCAACAAAGGTCCATCTAGTCAAAGCTATGGTTTTTCCAGTAGTCATGTATGGATGTGAGAGTTGGACCATAAAGAAAGCTGAGCGCCAAAGAATTGATGCTTTTGAACTGTAGTGTTGGAGAAGACTCTTGAGAGTCCCTTGGAATGCAAGACCAAACCAGTCCATCCTAAAGGAAATAAGTCCTGAATATTCTTTGGATGGACTGATATTGAAGCTGAAACTCCAATACTTTGGTGACCTGATGCAAAGAGCTGAATCATTGGAAAAGACCCTGATGCTGGGAAAGATTGAAGGCAGGAGAAAAAGGGGAGAAAAAGAGGATGAGATGGTTGGATGGCATCACCGACTCAATGGACACGAGTTTGAGCAAGCTCTGGGCATTGGTGATGGACAGGGAAGCCTGGTGTGCTGCGGTCCATAGGGTCACAAAAGAGTCAGACATGACTGAGGATCTGAACAACAACAAGATGTGCTACATTTATATGGTAGACTATTTCTCATTTGTCTAAAACTACCCCTGAAGTTAGGGATTTATGACACTGGTAGTCACAGGGATGGACTTTGAAGGATCATACACTAACGGAAGTCAGGCAGGCAGAGGTAGAACATGGTGTATGAGGTATTGTCCAGGTAAACTAAAAAAGGGTGTACAAGTCAACAAATTTACAATTCAGAAAGAGACTCTGAGAATTCAAAATCAAACAAACAGTTTCAGGAAAAAAAAAAAGTTAAAGTGAAGGGATGGAACAAATTAGGAGATCCATACCTAAATTGACAAGAAATCAATATATCTAACAAGCAATCCATGAAGATAATCCTCTTTCTGTCTTCTTCCCTTCATTCCTTCCTTTGACATATGCACAGAACTCTTCATCTCTAAGAGATAATTCATAAAATTTATCTCCTATTGAAAGGTTGTTGCTGAACCACGAAAGACGCCAGGATTCTTGGCCTCTGGAGGAGAAGAATTCAATCCGGGCCAGAGATGAGGCTTGATCGCTCAGAGTTTTTGTGTAATAGAGTTTTATTAAAGTATAAAAGAGATAGAGAAAGCTTCTGACATAGACATCAGAAGGGGGCAGAGAGTCCCCTTCTCTAGTGTTAGCAAGGGAGTTATATACTTTTTAATTAGTTATTACAATGAATCAAAAGAATGTCTGGAGGTTGTAAAGATCTTACTAGACCCACTCCCATAATTTACATTTTAAGATAACAGGATTAGCCAGAAGGTTTTCAGGAAGGAGAAACTGTCCTCAAGCAGGATACACTGTTGTTGTATAATCCTTAGCACAGAGTTTAAACTGAGCTGTTTGTTGTGTAATCATCAGTTCGAGGCTAAGGAATGTGCGGGAGTTGGGGGGAGTTTGTCCTTTCCTCCTCCTTGAGAACCCCAGACCCCTCTCTCCTTGGGGACCCCTGGACTTCTTATCAACCTGCCTAGGAATTGACTCTCTCACTATCCTCCTGTTTATAGTCACAGAAAAGTGTATCTGATATAAATAACCACCAAGAACCCAATGCTCACCACTCTGCTCAACCTTCTAAGGCAAAAACTCCAGGGGAAAAAAGTAGAGATTTCCCATAGATAACTTGCATTCCAGTTCCCTATGATGAAAAGGACATCTTTTTCTGGTCTCAGTTCTAGGAGGTCTTGGTAGGTCTTCACAGAATTGGTATTTCAGCTTCTTCAGCATTAGACGTTGGGGCATAGACTTGGACTACTTTGATATGGAATGATTTGCCTTGGAAATGAACAGAGATCATTCTGTCTTTTTTGAGACTGCACCCAAGTACTGCATTTCACACTCTTTTGTTGACTATCAGGGCTACTCCATTTCTTCTAAGGGATTCTTGCCCACAGTAGTGGATATAATGGTCATCTGAATTAAATTCACTCATTCCCACCCATCTTAGTTCACTTATTCCTCAAATGTCAATGTTCACTCTTGCAATCTCCTTCTTGACCACTTTTAATTTACCTGGATTTGTAGACCTAACATTCCAGGTTCCTATGCAATATTGCTCTTTACAACATCGAACTTTACTTCCACCACCATACACACCCACAACTGTTTCCCTTTTGGCTTAGCCTTTTCATTCCCTCTGGATTTATTTCTTCACTCTTCTCCAGTAGCATATTGGGCACCTACCAACCAGGGGAGTTCATCTTTCAGTGTCATATCTTTGTGTCTTTTCACACTGTGCAGCTGAATATTAAATGCCAGCTGAATTTTGAAGCAGTTAATATTCAGGAGAATCCAGGTTTTTGTAGTTGTTCAAGTTGCTAAGTCATGTCTGACTCTTTGTGACCCCATGGACCGCAGCACACCAGGCCTCCCTGTCCCTCACTATCTCTGGAAGTTTGCTCAAACTCATGTCTGTTGAGTGGGTAAAGCCATCCAAACATCTCATTCTCTGCTGCCTGCTTCTCCTCCTGTCCTCAATCTTTCCCAGCATCAGGGTCTCTTCCAATGAGTCAATTCTTTGCATCACATAGCCAAAAGATTGGAGCTTCAGCTTCAATCCTTCCAAAGAATATTCAGGGTTGATTCCACAAGAACTTTCTCTCTAACACATACAAATTGTTAGTACAGCTCAATTAAAAAAAAAAAAACCCAACAACAACAACAAAAAATCAGCCAAAGATCTAAATGCATGTTTCTCTAAAGAGGTCACAGAGATGGTCATAAAGCACATGAAAAGATGCTCAGCATCACTAGTTCTTTGAGAAAGGCAAATCAAATGTACCATGAGGTATCACCTCACATTGGTCAGAATGGCCACATCAAAAACCTACAACAATAAATTCTGCAGAGGGTGTGGAGAGAAAGGAACCCTCCTACACTGTTGGTGGGAATGTAAATTGGTACACCCATTAGGGAGAACATTATGGAGGTTCTTTTAAAAACTAAGCATAGAAGGTACCCAGTGACCCAGAAATCCAATACCTAGAAGTAGATCCAGAATGAAAAGCAAAATTTTAAAAGACACCTGCACTCCAAAGATCATGGCAGCACTAGGTACAATAGCCAAGACAGGGGAGCAACTTAAGTGTACAAGGACAGATGAATGGATACAGAAAATGAGGTACATATACACAATGCAATATTGCTCAGACATAAAGAAGGATGAAATAATGCCATTTCCAGTTACAGGGAAGAAACTAGAGGTGATCAAACTAAGTGAAATAACTGAGAAAGGGAAAGACAGATAATAGAGAATATCACTTCTGTGGAATCTAAAAATGGATACAAATGAACATCATTACAAAAGGCAAACAGATTCACAGACTCAGAAACTTATGGTTACCAAAATGGAAAGGTGGCAGGGGGTGGGGGGAGTAATTAGCTGGTACAGATCAATATTTACATGTCAAAATCAGCGCTGTTGTTGTTGTTTAGTTGCTTAGTCATGTCCAACTCTTTGCAACCCCATGGACTGTAACCTGCCAGGCTCCTTTGTCCATGGGATTCTCCAGGCAAGAATACTGGAGTGGGTTGCCATTTCCTTCTCCAGGGGATCTTCCCAGCCCAGGGATTGAGCCCAGGTCTCCTGAAAGTCTCCTGCATTGCAGGGGGATTCTTTTACCACTGAGTGAGCAGGGAAGCCCTAAAACAGGTGCTGAAGGGCTCTAAATAGTCACAAGTTTGACAGGGCTTTAAATGACATCTGCCCTCAAGAAATGTCCGGGGTATTTCATCAGAAAAGAATTCCAAAGAGGGCCAAGTTTCAAGAGGTAAATTGTACTCACAAGGTATAAAATAATAAAAGCACATGGAAAGATACTCCACATCAATAATTATTAAATCAATGCCAATCAAAACTACAATAAGGTATCACCTCACACTGGTCACAATGGCCATCATCAAAAAGATCTACAAAGAATAAAGATAAAATAAATAAATAAATAAAATAAAAGATCTGCAAAGAATATACAGAAAATGAAATCCTCCTACAATCTTGGTGGGAATGTAAATGGTGAAGCCACTATGGAAAACAGCATGAAGCTTCCAAGAAATACAAGACATAGAGGTATCATATGACCCTGCAATCCCACTCATGGGCTTAGGTCCAGAGAATATGAAGTGAAAGTCACTCAGTCATGTCTGACACTTTGCAACCCTATGGACTATACCAGTCCATGGAATTCTCCAGGCCAGAACACTGGAGTGGATAGCCTTTCCATTCTCCAGGGGATCTTCCCAACCCAGGGATCAAGTCCAGGTCTCCTGCATTGCAGATTATTTACCAGCTGAGCCACAAAAGAAGCCCAAGAATACTGGAGTAGGTAGCCCATCCCTTCTCCAGTGGATCTTCCCGTCCCAGGAATCGAACTGGGGTCTCCTGCATTGCAGACGGATTCTTCACCAGCTGAGCCACAAGGGAAGTGCAGGTCCACAGAAAATCACCATTCAAAATGACATGTGCACCTTGATTTTCAGGGCAGCACTATTTCAATAGGCAAGACATGGAATCCACCAAAAGGTCCACTGACAGAATAACGAAGACCAGGTGGTACATTTATAACTGGAATCCTGCTGCTGCTGCTGCTGCTGCTGCAAAGTCGCTTCAGTCGTGTCCAACTCTGTGTGACCCCATAGACGGCAGCCCACCAGGCTCCCCCGTCCCTGGGATTCTCCAGGCAAGAACACTGGAGTGGGTTGCCATTTCCTTCTCCAATGCATGAAAGTGAAAAGTGAAAGTGAAGTCACTCAGTCGTGTCCGACTCCCAGCAACCCCATGGACTGCAGCCCACCAGGCTCCTCCGTCCATGGGATTTTCCAGACAAGAGTACTGGAGTGGGGTGCCATTGCCTTCTCCACATTGGAATACTACTCAACCATAAAATAGAATAAAATAAGGATGCAGTCAGCAGCATGGATGAACTAAGAAATCATTACAGTAAGTGAGGGAACTCAGAGAGAGAAAGACAAATATCATGAGATCTCACTAATGGGTGCAATCTATAAATTCATACCAATGACCTAATGTACAAAACAGACTTCACAGCCTGAGAAAATCAAATTATGATTATCAAAAGAAAGTTAGAAAGAAGAAATAATTAAGAGTTTAGGATTAACTATACACACTAATATTTAACAAATTAATAATCAAATAGGACCTAGTGAATAGAACAGGGAATGCTACTGAACAGACTGTAATAATCTGTATGAGGGAAAAAATGGAGAAAGAATAGATATGCTTCTATGTAAAATCAAATTAAGTTCCTGTACAGCTAAAACTAATAAAACAATGGAAATCAACCTGACTCCAATAGAAAATAAAAATTAAATTACAGAAAATCCATCTAGGGGACCCCAGACAGTGGCGACCCTACAGATTAGGTCTGTGATACACTATGATATTAATATGACACCGCCAAAGGTTTTCACCCAGCAGAACACAGAGCAGCAACCCATTCAAAGGTGCCTGACCTCATGTGAATGTCACAAGATGAAGAGAAGAGAAAGGACCACAGGTTAATCAGGGCAACACCCTCAATTCAGATGTTGGGGATCTCCAAGGGGCAAGACACACAGAGGTGAAGAGCAGACATGGGGTCTCTGGGCACAGGATCCGGACCCACGTGGATGGGGTGAGACCCACACGGTCCCCGAACCCTGCATCTGGGGCCGCATGACTCTTGGTCAGTACACCAGGTCCCTGATGGCTGGGCCCCAAAGGCGGAAACGAGTGGGTTCCTGGAAACTTCTCTCGTCCCAGAGAAGTCCTCCTCTCCTGCCCTTTGGTTCTGTCTGATATAACTGTTTTGACAGCTGTCACGATAATGTTGAACACACTGCCTTGGTTCCAGCAGGCTCCATTCTTTGTTTTCCCACTGAGGTGTTGAGAAAATACACCAGGCGTGGGGCTAGAAGACGAGGGGCAGGTCTGGTCTCTGCTGAGCAGGGACGGCCGACGGGAAGGCGATCACATAGCAACCTCACCTGCTGCCCGTTGGTTTTTTGCCTGATCCTTGTACCCTGGAATCAATTAACCAGGTGAACCTGCCTCCCTACTCAAACTGAATGTGCTGGAAAACTGGAATAATTACCAGGTAGCCCACCTGAGGAGTCTCCATGAGCCTCAGGGCAGGTGAGCCTGGCAGGAGGAAAGACTAAGAGCCCTACTGCAGCACTGACCCCTGGGAGGGCCATGGAACCCCACTCAGAGGAGAGCACATTACCCAGAGAAGCCCACCTCAGCTCCAGACCCCAGACCTCTGAGCACTGACATTCAGACACAGGCACGGAGTTTTCCAGGACAGAGGCCAGGCCGGGTCTGCACCCAGGTCTCCACGTCCTCGTGCACACAGAACATGGTCAGGTGTCAATATTCTCATTGCAGAAAGCAAGCAGTCTTGTCTAAACATAATCAGTGCAGACAGGATTGAAAAGTCAAAGTGTTCATCGTTCAGACATGTCTGACTATAGCCCTCCAGGCTCTTCTGTCCATGGGATTCTCCAGGTAAGAATACTGGAGTCAGTTGCCATTCCCTCCTCCAGGGGATCTTCCCGATCCAGAGATCGAACCCAGGTCTCCTGCACTGCAGGCGGATTCTTTACCATCTGAGCCACCAGGGAAGCCCCTAGACAAGACAGAGAGGTCTAAATCTACCATGCAGACAGAACTTGGTCAGGTTTAAACTAGCGTAAAGTTGCTCTCCCTGGAGGCACAGGTCACACCCAGGCAGGGTCTCTCATCATTGGACGGGGGCCTCACCCTCGTGTGGGAGCTAGCACGTAAGTTTCTTAAAGCACTGGGCTCCACATGTCACCCACATCAGGAAACTGAATGAATCTTTGTCATTAAACACTTCAACAGCCAGAACAAAACTGTTACCAGCATCTTTGGGCACGTGGTACTCAGGATCCAGGGGAGATCCAGGGATTTCTTAGAGTTGAGCCCAGGGTCCTGTACAGACAGACAGGAGATGCCCTGATTCCATCATTCAAGGCTTCCAGCAGGAGGCAGCCACACTGGAAGCCTTCTAGAAAAGGATATTCTTTATCAGAATAAAAATTGTTGAAATTTAAAGCACACTAGTTAGTATTTGCCAACCTAAAATATTCTTAAAAGCTTGGCCCCCAGATCTTTGCAGTTCCCACTGGTTCCTTTGTGTTCAGATTGTCAGGGTAGAAACAATCCATCATTTCAAATTAGTTTCTTCTAATTCTGTTATTTGCTATTATATGAATGAAAGGTCACACTTGAAAATATACATAGGAAAATTCCTGCAAAAAATTTGAGTCAAGGAGCCCATAAGCTGCCATGAACTCTGCCGTCTAACAGTTTCAATCTCAAAGACTGAGGGCAGAAGAAGAAGGGGATAACAGAGGACAAGATGGGTGGATGGCATCACCGACCTAATGGACATGAGTTTGAGCAAGCTCTGGTAGATGGTGAAGGACAGGAAGCCCAGCATGCTGCAGTCTATGGGGTTGCAAAGAGTTGAACACGACTGAGCAACTGAACAACATCAAGCTTCAATTTTCTGCCTGGAGAAACCTGATAAAATAGGCACCCTGATTTTTTCACTTCTCTGTTTAAACTCTGCTAAAATGAAATTGATATTCATATAACATGTAAGAGTTTCTGAGTTTTGAGATGTCACACCAAGGTAAGAGGTGCTGGTGAGAATAGAACACTGCTGGTGGGCAAAACGTTCTTCAAATAAAGCTTTGTTTCAAATTGGATTTAAATACAACACTACATGGTTACATGAAGTATGAACCAAGAGCCTAAATATAGCAGGCAATATGTAAAAACAAATTTGATATCCCATATGTGAGAGTAAAAGCTACTGGTTTTTGCAGTAGTCATGTATGGATGTGAGAGTAGGACCACAAAGAAGGCAGAGCACCAAAGAACTGATGCTTTTGAACTGTGGTGCTAGAGAAGACTCTTGAGAGTCCCTTGGTCTGCAAGGAGATCAAACCAGTCAATCCTAAAGGAAATCAGTCCTGAACATTCATAGGAAGGACTGACGCTGAAACCAAAGCTCCAATCCTTTGGCCCCCTGATGTGAAGAGCCGACCCACTGGAAAAGACCCTGATGCTGGGAAAGATTGAAGGCAAATGGAGAAGGGGACGACAGAGGAAGAGATGGTTGGATGGCATCACCAACTCAATGGACATGAGTTTGAGCAATCTCCAGGAGATGGTGAAGGACAGGGATTCCTGGCATGCTGCAGTCCATGGGGTCACAAAGAGTCAGACACAACTTAGCAACTGAACAGCAACTACAACATGAGAGGAAATGTTTCTTGTCAGACCTGCAGCTGGTACGCACACATTGGTTTAGAACACTCTCCAACACAGATTGTCTCTAAGTCTGATTGTGTCACAAGGGCATGAATCAAAAGGTGATGTATTCACTCCAGGATGGAAAAGAATGTTACTTTGAACAGTCTGTAAAACTTACACAGAGTCTGTAATCCACTCAAGATTTCAAATAATAAAACATTCACCTGAAATTTAAAGCCTCTTGGAAAGTTGCATCCTATCTATGAAAACATTCCATAGATTTCTTTTCATAATCATTTTTCACAGTGATAACACTTTAACTCTTCAGTTGCTGATATTATTACCAAGATGAACTTGTCCTCATGGGTGTGGGAGATGAAGTGGATCCACTGTGATTGCTCTCTGGTCAAATGACTCTTGCAATTTCTAATTATGTTCTATATCCACAATATTTATTTTTACATCCATCAAAGTCTACTTCTCAGATCTTCATGTACACCAAACAATAGATACCTGGTGAGTTCAGATTATATTAAACACTCTTTCCATAACTTTTCCAATGTCAATTGAATCAGAACAAGGTGAAGCAGGGAGAAGAGTTGAAATTTTAAATGATCTCTAAGGACCCTAACACAACAACAAAAAAACATTAGACAGAAATCCTAACCATTACTGGTCTATACAAAAGAATCACAATGTGTCTTTTTCATGAAATTGCAACAATTGACTAACTAGAGTTGCAACAAGTTGGAGTTGTGCTTGATTTGAGTTGGAACAGTTTGAATGTGGGCACAGGAGGATATATAGGATGATACATACTTAAGGAGGTACCAACAAGTATGAATCCATAAATTGATAAGGTATACTTTGTAAACAAAGATGAAACATTTAACTTGCTCTATCTCACCCTTCCAGACTTTGCCGTCGTCTACTGACTCCCCGTGGACTTGCTGGTTTATTGCCACCAGATTAGACCCAGTCACATGCATCTTGCTTAGCTGTGTTCTCTTTGTTTGAAATTGTTTATGTTTCTCTCTCCTAGTATGCTCTTATAAATGCCACTATCTGTATCACTTATGTTGTCTCTAAGGTGGTCTCCTTCATTGTCCACTGTGTAACCATCCTCCGTGTATGCAGATATTTACGTGTCTATGTATATAGATATCTATGTCTATATGTATCTATAATAGATATTTATATCTGTATATACATAGATATTTATGTCTATGTATATAGATATCTATGTCTATATGTATCTATAATAGATATTTATATCTGTATATACATAGATATTTATATCTATATGTACATAGATATTTATGTCTATATGTACATCATTTATATGTCTATATAGATATTTATGTCTCTATGTATCTAAATATTTACATATCTATATATCTGTGCATATAGACATTTGTATATCTACATACCTAGACATTTATATCTCTATCTGGACATTTACACATCTATGTACCTAGATATTTACATTTATGTACACTTATGTATATACAAATAGATGTCTTTCCACTATAACAGGGCCTGTAGAAAAGGGAACACTCCTACAAAGAGAGTCAGACATGACTTGGCAGCTGAACAACAACATAATAGAAAATACATACAGTTCACCTGCCACCAACAACACATAGTATATCAATGTTCTACAATAAAAAATAAAGATTAATTTAAAAAAATAATGCTCAGGGGGACTTCCCTGCAGTCCAGTGGTTAATATTCTGTGCTTCCAAAGCAGGGGGCGAGGGTTCGATCTTTGGTCAGGGAATTAAGATCCCACAAGCTGCATGGCACGGCCAATAAGTAAATAAAATTATTAAAATAAATAAATAAGAATGTTCAGGAAGAACACACAAGCTTTTGGGTGTTTCTTCAAGTATATTCCGTATTAAATTACAGTCCTGGTTGAAACTCAAAAGCTTTCATTTCCAAGGTTAAGGTTAGGGTTAGGGTTAGGGTTATGAAAAAATCCTGCCGCCTTGTGGCCATACCCTGCAATAGCAACCTGAAGAGTTTTGCTTATGAATACCTCTTTGTTGTTCAGTCCCCAGCTCCTGTCCCACACCCTGTGACCCCACGGACTGCAGCACGCCAGGCTTCCCTGTCCTTCACCATCTCCCAGAGTTCACTCAAACTCATGTCCATTGAGCCAGTGATGTCATCCAACCATCGCATCCTCTGTCGTCCCCTTCTCCTCTTCCCTTGCTGCTGCTGCTAAGTCGCTTCAGTCGTGTCTGATTCTGTGCGACCCCATAGACGGCAGCCCACCAGGCTCCGCCGTCCCTGGGATTCTCCAGGCAAGAACACTGGAGTGGATGGCCATTTCCTTCTCCACTCCTCTTCTCTTACCACAGCTCAATCCACAGTGGGGCTGGGGCTGACCACACAGCTCACTCCACGGAGGTGATGGGGGCAGATCCCACACCTCACCCCACGATAGGGTTGACCCTGACCTCACCGCATGGTGGAGCTAAGGCTGATCCCACTACTAACCCCACAGTGGGGCTGACCCAACACCTCACACCACAGTGGTCCTGGGGCTGACCCCAAACCCCACCTTACGGTGGGGCTGACCCAACACCTCAACTCATGGTGGGGCTGGGCTTGACCCCACACCTCACCCCACAGTGGGGCTGGGGCTGACCCCACACCTCATCCCATGGTTGAGTTGGGGGTGACCCCACACCTCACCCCACGGTGGGGCTTACCCCATAGCTCAGCCCTTGGTGCAGCTGGGGCTGACACCACACCTCATCCCACGGTGGAGTGGGGGATGACTCCACACTTCACCGCACAATGGGGTTGAACTGAGACAGACCATGGTGGAGCTGCAGCTGACCCCAAACATCAGCCCTCGGTGGAGCTGAGGCTGACCAACACTTCACCCCACGGAGGAGTTGGTGTCTAACACAACACTTCATTCCACAGAGGAGTTGGGGGCAGAACCCACACCTCACCCCATGGAGGAGTTGGGGACTGACCTCACACCTAATCCCACAGTGGGGCTGGGCCTGACCCCATACCTCATCACATGGAGGAGCTGGAGCAGACCCTACACCTCATCCCACAGTGGAGTTGGGGATGACCCTACACCTCAACCCACAGTGGGGCTTACCCCATAGCTCAGCCCTTGGTGCAGCTGAGGCTGACACCACATGTCAACCTACGGAAGAGTTGCAGATTGACCCCATACCTCACACTACAGTGGATCTGGGGCTGACCCCACACCTCACTCCATGGTGGGAATGACCCAACACCTCACCCCATGGAGCTGCTAGGGCTGACCCCGACCTCAGACCACGGTGGAGCTGGGGCTGACCGCACAACTCAACCCCACAGTGGGGGGGGTGCTGACCTGACACCTTATCCCACGGTGGGGCTGAACCTGCACCTCACCCCTCGGTGAATTTGGTTCAGACCTGGCACCTAAGTCCACAGTAGAGCCTGGGTTGACACGACACTGCACCCCACAGTGGGGCTGACCCGACATCTCACCCCACAGTGGAGCTGGGGCTGACCCGACACCTCACCCCACAGTGGAATTGGGGCTTGCCCCATACCACACCCTGAGGTGGAGTTGTGGCTGACCACACACCTCACCCCATGGTGGAGTAGGGGCAGACACCACACCTCACCCATGGTGAACTTGAAGCTGACCCAACAACTCACCCCACAGCGGAGCTGGGGCTGACCCAATACCTCACCCCTCCGTGGGTTTGGGGCTGACACCACACCTCACCCCACTGAGGAGTTGGGGACTGACCCCACAACTCAGCCCATGGAGCATTTGTGGGTAAACCCCAGACCTCACCCCACGGTGTACCAGGGGCTGACCACACACCTCAGTCCACAGTGGAACAGGGCCCGACCACAGACCTCACACCACGGTGGAGCTGGGGCTGGCCCCACACCACACACTTCAGTGGAGTTGTGGCCGACCACACACCTCATCCCATGGTGGAGTTGGGGCTTGCCCCAAACCACAACCTGAGGTGGAGTTGTGGCTTGCCGCAAACCACAACCTGAGGTGGAGTTGTGGCTGACCACATACCTCACCCCATGGTGGAGTAGGGGCAGACACCACACCTCACCATGGTGAACTTGAAGCTGACCCAACAAGTCACCCCACAGTGGATCTGGGGATGATATGACACCTTATCCCACAGAGGAATTGGGGAATGACCACACACCTCACCCCACAGTGGACCTGTGGCTGACCACACAGCTCACCACATGGTGGAGATGGGGTTTATGGCACACCACACCCTACGGTGGAGTGAGGCTGACCACACACCTCATGCCTTGGTGGATCGGGGTCTGATGCCACCCCTCACCCTACAGTGGAGCTGGGGCTGACCCACAACTCACCACGGATGAGATGGGGGCGAACCCCAGAACTCACCCCATGGTGGACCTGGGGCTGGCCACACAATCACCTCAAGTTGGAGCCAGAGCTCACACCACACCGCACCCCACAGTGGAGATGGGGCTTACCCCACAACACACCCCACGATCAAGCTGGGGCTGACCCACAGCTCACACAGCAGTGGCACTGGGCCTGACCCCACACCTCACCCCATGGAGGATTTGCATGGAACCCATACCTCACACCACGATGGAGCTGGGGCTTACCCCACAACTCACCCTATGTGGAGTTGGGACTGACTCCACACCTGACCCCACGTGAAGTTGAGGATGACCCCACACCTTACCCACAGTGGAAATGGGGCTGACCCTACACCTCACCACACATGGAGTTGGGCGGACCCCTCACCTAACCCCAAGTGGATTTGGGCCTGACTTAACACTTCACCCCACTTGGGGTTGGGGGTTGACCCCACACTTCACCTCATGGTGAACCCGGGGCTGACCCACACCTCATCTCACATGCAGTTGGGGCTGACGCCACACCTCACCACACAATGTAGATGGGCCTAACTCACATCTCACCCCACGGTGGAGCTGGGCTGGCCCCACACCCCACCCCACATGGAGCTGGGCTGACCCCACACCTCACTCTACATGGAGAAGGGACTGAACCCACACCTCACCATATGGTGGAAAGAGGTTTTACGCTACACCTCATCCCACGGAGGAGCTGGGGCTGACCTCACACCTCACCCCATGTGGAGCTGAGGGCTGATGTCACATCTCACCCCAAGGAGGAGGTGAAGGAGGAACCCACACGTCATTCGCTGGAGGATTAGAGGGCTGACCCCACACCTCACCCCATGGTGGAGTTGGGGGAGGAACCCACACCTCACAACACGGAAGAGTTTGGGGTGGACCTCACACCTCAAACCACAGTGGAGCTCAGTATGAACCCACACCTCACCCCACAGTGAACATGTTGGCTGACCCCACACCTCAACCCACGGTGAAGCTGCAGGCTGGCACTACACCTCACCACACAGTGGAGCTGTGGACTGACCCCACCACTCATCCCAGGGTGGGCCTTGGGGCTGACCCCAAACCTCGCTCCACAGTTTAGCTGGGGGCTGACCCTGCACCTCAGACCCAATGGACCTGGTGGCTGACCCCACACCTCACACCATGGTGGAGCTGGGGCGGACACCACACCTCACCCCATGGGGATGTGAAGCTGACCCCACACCTCACCCCACGGTGGAGCTGGGATGACCCCAAACCTCAGCCCACGGTGGAGTTGGGTGGACCCCACTCCTCACCCCACTGTAGAGCTGGGGCTACCCCACACCTCACCTCACAGTGGAGCGGGGCTGACCCCACACCTCCACTCAGTTCCCACCTAGAGATGATCCTCTACATCCCTCAGGTACAAAACGAATGAACTTCACGACTAGTCTCAGAGAGCCTGGGTCTGAGCCCACATCTCTCCTCGAGTGTAACCGTGCTCGTTGCCACACTTGAGTTCCTTGGCAGCTCGGAGTCATCCTACAGCCCGTCAGCGTTGGGTGGAGCTGAAGAAGATCCCAAGGTGGATCTAGGGTGGCTCCCACACATCACCTGGGTTTACACTGCAGTTTTTACCCCGTCACCTCAGGTTAACATGCAGTTGATCTCCCATCTCACCTTGTGCAGAACCGCAATTGATCCCACACCCCAGTCACCACAGGACGTCTGTCTCAGCAGCTGACTGACAGGAAATCCAAATGGGCTCATCCCTTATCATTGTCGTTCAGTCACGAAGTCACGTCTGACTCTTTGGGACCCCATGGACTGCAGCGCACCAGGCTTCCCTGTCCTCCATTATCTCTCAGAGCTTGGTCGAACTCAAGTCCATTCGGTCGGTGATGCCATCTAACCACCTCTTCCTCTATCCCTTGTCATTTCCTGGTTTAAGTGACAAATGAGAGGAGACTGACGTTTTGTTACTGTGTCTGCCTCCTGAGACAGGCCTGGAGGTACCCACGCGACACAGCTTTTATTCCAGGTGAGTCTGGAGGCAGAGTGGGCGGTGAGGGGCGTGCTGGGCCGCAGGCTCCGCCTCTGCTCCCCGCGCCGCCGTGCTTCCGCTCAGCCAGCAGGGGGCGCTCGCGCTACGCGAAGAAAAACAGCTGCTCCTCCCGGTCCTCGTCCATCGGCTCGCGCTTGGACCGCTCCGTGGTCTTCGGGGCGGGCGGCCGGGATCGGCACACTAGCCTCCGGCCCCGCTGCGGGGAGCGGATGTCATGAGCCTGCACCCCAGCCTCACTGCACCCGGGAGGAGGCCTGGACACCTGCCCTGAGTGCACGAGAGCCCCCGGCCCAGGCCCAGCCCAGCCCAGCCTCCCCAGCGGCTGAGGTCCTGTGCGGTCTGCGGGCGGGCCAGGGCCTCCGAGAGGGCCGGAGTAGGGAGATCTATCTGGTCTGCACGCCAGGTGCTGGCCCTGGGTGATGAGTGGCGGTGGGGGAGCAAGGAGGCACCTGGAAACTCGGGAGACGCCAGGCTAAAGGGACATCTCTCCGGCCATGAGGGTCAGGAGAGACCCCGCAGGGTCCACACTGGTCCTTGGGCCAGGGTCAGGATCGGGACTCTTTAGGGACCACAAGTCCAGCAGGCCAGCGGCTGCTCTGACCCGTAAGCTATGGGTGGGGGATGCAGCGGCTGCGGGACCCTCAGGGAGTGAGGGGTGGTGGCCTTGGCCTGCGGTCTGGCTGGAATGTAGGTGGGATCCCAGGGGGGCACTGAGCTGTGGGCACCAGTGCTCCTAGGGAGGGTTGGGAGGGTGCCCGGAAGAAGTGGGTCCTCAAGGGCAGGTGGGGAGGGAGGGCAGGCCTGAGAATGGGGGCCCTGGCTCCACCCTGACATTGCTCTGGTGACCCGTCTCCCCCAGGACCCCAGCAAGTGTGTCCACAAAAGTGGGCGAGGCCTGGCGGGTCTGCAGCCTTGAGCCCTCCCAGCCACGCCCCCTCGACGCCACCACGCCTCCTGGGGCCACGCCCCTAGGGGCTGCCGCGCCTCCTCGGGACTGCCACGCCCCTTGGGGCCACCACGCCCCCAGGCCGCACCTCCTTGGGGCCTCGCTTACCTTCTTCTTGACCTCGGCCTGGGCCCGTGCCTGTGCGCGCAGCAGTCGCTCCTCCTGCAGCTGTTTCTGCAGCTTCGCCTTCTCTTCCCGGAGTCTGGATGCAGAAGGTCGAGGTTAACAACCAGAGGCCCGGAGAATGCCACCAGCTCCTCCCCAACGCAGCCTCAGGCCTCGGCGCCTCTCTGTCCCACCTCCCTGCTGGGTCAGGGCCTGGCTCTGGCCCTGGTTGCTTGGGAGGGCCTGGCTTGGGGCTCATCTCCCTTCGGAGGCCCAGGTTCCTGGCTTCCCCTCCTTGGTCACTGATGTATCTCCACCCTGGAAAGCCCAGGCCCCAGCAAGGTCAGTAGTCCCGAGTCCTCCTGTCTGTACTTGAGGCCACCAAACCTTTGTCCACTGCCTGCCTGAGCAGGGTCTGAGGACCCAAGGGGAGAGCCCTTGTGTGTGGGAAAGACATGGCTGCTCACAGATGGCCGTGCCTCAGGACTCTGCTGGGAGCGAATGACCCAGGTGACCAGGAACTGGCCTGCACCCCACCGGGCCCATGGGGCACACCCTTTGCTGATTCCCCTTCAGCAGCTCTCAGGCCGGCTGTTTCCCTCCCTGGCCTCGGGCAGTACAGCTCTTTGCCGGGAAAGTGCCTCTCGCTGTCCCTTCTCCTTGGCGGTGGGGTGTGGGAGGTGGGGGGTCACCCATCACTTTGCTCCCGGGGTCCCTAACGCCACCACGTGCCTCTCCCAGTGGAGGGACCTTCCCCACTGGGCTGAGCCTGCGGCCCCATCTGAACCCCAGATGCCCCCTCCCAGTGGAAAGCCCCGGGGTGTGTCCCTGTCCTCAGGGCCAGCCCAGAGCTGGCAGGGGTGTGCAAGACCTCCCCACGCACCGGAGGCGCCTCTCCTTCTCCTTGGCTTTCTCAGCCTGCTCAACGCGGGCCGGGGGCACGCGCTCCAGGTTCTCAAGCAGCTCGTCCAGCTGGTGCTCGATGGTGGCCAGCATCTGCACGGTGCCCAGGCTGGACTCCTGCTGGCCACCCACGCAGTGCCGGTAGACATCCAGCACCTTGCAGTTCAGACTCTCCAGCAGCTTGTCCTGTGAGGCGGGCAGGCCTCCCTCCAGCAGAGCCGCGCGGGCCCAGGCTGCCCCCACGCCTCAGCTGGCTGACCTCCCAGGGCTCTGCCAAGCTGGCAGGGGGTGCTCGGTAAGTCAGGGGGCACAGAGCTGGACACTCGGGCTTCTCTTGGGCAGAGGGCCGCGCCCTGGGCCTCTGTGGTCAGCCAGATCCTGAGTCCCAGCACCTGCTGGGGCTCCTGCCAGGACCCAGGGTGCCCACTGAGGCCCCGTGACCTACTCTGCCCCTGCGCTGACCTCAGCTCCCCCAGGGACCACGTTCTGTGATCTGCTTTCTGTAGTGCTGGGCTATACGACCTCCCCTCTCTCAGCCTGTTCTGCTGTTCAGAAGACACGACACCACCTATCCCCTGGGGTGGCCAAGAGGGTGGGGGGAGGGGCAGGGGCACAAGGCACGGCTGGCGCCCGGTAGCCTGGGGGTAGATGCCCAGCCCGCTCTTGGGTCTCCAGGTACTTGGTCCAGTGCCCAGCAGGCAGGAGACTCTCAACAGCAATCAAATGAACTAGGAAGCTGGGTGCAGGCCCCGGACCCATGGGCTCTGTGCTCTGGGTCCTCTCACCCTCCCGGCCTGGCTGGGGACGTGCCTGCCTGCCTCCCTGAAGGGTCACTTCTGGACACACTGAGGGTTTAAGAAGAAGATGAGTTCACGGAAGGAAGGAGGGATAGAGGAGGGGTGTTGGGGAGCTGCCCACTCACGGGGTGTGAACATATGACTGGCTCTGATTTGGGGCCAAGGGCCTTGTCCCGCAGTGCCCGTGGATCAAGCCCAGAGCCTGGCGAGTGGCAAGGACCATGGCAGCCCTGGAGAACCTCCGGGCTGGCTCTCCTGAGGTCTGGGCCCCTCTGGCAGGGATGACTCCCACCCTCCACTGGGGCTATGGCCACGTGCCCCATCGCTGCCATCTGCCCATCTGGGGACCCTACCTCCTGATCACCCTTGAACTCGCCAAAATGGAAGACGCGGGCTTTGAGCTCCAGCTCCGCAGCCGTCTCCTCCTCCTTGGCGATGGACATCATCAGCGTGGTGATCCACTGCTTCAGCTGGTTCACCTCCCGGTCCCTGAGGGGCATCGGCACCTCTGAGCCTGCTGGCCCTGCTGCATGCTGAGGGCCGAGAGCCCCAGTCTCAGAGGCCCTGGTGAGATGCAGGGGAAGTCTAACATCTTTAACAATCCATGCTAAAGAAAAAAAAAAAAAGGAAAAACCAAAACCTGCCTTATTGAGGTATATAATTCACCATAAAATTCTTTCGAAATGTCCAGTTTTTTCATGACCATCATAATCTAATTTCAGGACAGTGTCATTAACTGGAGAGAAGCCCCCAGTCACTCTCGTCCGCCCCCTCCAGTCCGTCTCTCCTGGACATAAGCACGGAGCCACATGACGTCTGTCCCTTTGTGTCTGGCTCTTCCACCCATCACTGTGTTTTCAGGTCTGTCTGTCCTGTAACATGTCTGGTCAGAGCCTTGTTTCTTCTTACGACCACTTCTTACGACCCACCGTGTGGGAGACCAGGCTTTGCCAGAGTCATTCTTCAGTGGACATCAGGCAGTTTCTACCTTTAATCTCTTGGGAACAATGCTGCTGTGGATGTTCACTGGACAGGGTTTTGCGAGCC
The DNA here is from genome assembly GCF_023699985.2 of Odocoileus virginianus. Taxonomy (NCBI): domain Eukaryota; kingdom Metazoa; phylum Chordata; class Mammalia; order Artiodactyla; family Cervidae; genus Odocoileus; species Odocoileus virginianus. The sequence goes on from NW_027224320.1 coordinate 53,719, forward strand.
CAAATTTTTAATCCTCTTAGGGGCTTCCCTTGTGGCTCAGCTGGTAAAGAATCCACCTGCAATGCAGGAGACCTGGGTTGGGAAGATCCCCTGGAGAAGGGAAAGGCTACCCACTCCAGTGTTCTGGCCTGGAGAATCCCATGGACTGTATAGTCTACAGGGTTGCAAGAGTTGGACACGAGTGAGTGACTTTCACTTTCACTAGGAATAGGATGGCAACAATCACCTTTTCTATGAAACATATTAAATTTTTCTTAAGTCTTTCGTGTTCATGGCAGACATGCATTGTCTGCTGGGGTTTCTGGAGCAGGAACCCCGGCTCTTACAGTTGGCATGGGTCTGGCCAGTGTGGGCAGCGGCATGCCAGTCCTGACCAGAGTGAGCAGGACATTGGTCACTCAGCCAGCTGTGCCTGTAGGGTCTAGAGGTGCCCCTTTCCCTATGGTGGTTCTGAGGCTCTGCCCAGGTGAACAGAACTACCGACATTTTCCTGTGCTTAGGCAGAGTGCCACGGGAGCCACTCCTTTGCCCTCTGTCAGGAGCACGGGCGCCGGGTGCAGGCCTCCGCCCCCTGGCAGCCCTCTAGGCTGCAGCCCCATGGCTGTGGGGCTGAGGTTGGGAGCCTGAGTACGAGGGGGCGGAGCTGGTCTGGCCAGCCCTCCCAGGCTTTCAGAGGCAGGTGGCCAGGGGGGCCACCTGCAGCTCACACACACCCTCCCCTCCAGGCCTGGGCCCTTATGGGGGGCAAGCAAGTCACCCAGGATAAGAACAGAGGCCGGACCTCCCCTCAACGCTGAGTGCCCACTGCAGAGTCAGCAGTACATCTCCCAGCAGTACATCACTGCCAGGAATCCAGCTTGCTCCTTAGAGCTTCCTCTACGTCCAGTGCCTGGACACGAGAGTGACCCTGCAGCCAGCACCCCTTTTACATGGACCAGACTGGGGGGGGGGGGGCAGGTAATTTTGTTCTTCTATTTCTTTCCCAGGTATTTGGGATAAAAAAATGCCTTTTCCACACTGTGTGTGTGCTCAGTCACATCCGACTCTATGCGACCTCATGGACTGGAGCCTGCAAGGCTGCTCTGTCCATGGGACTATCCAGGTGAGAATACCTATTCCCTTCTCCAGGGGGTCTCCCCGACTCAGAGATCAAAACCGAGTCTGTAATATCTCCTGCACTGGCAGGAAACACAGTCTTTCCTGAGAGCTCATGTTTTGGCATTATTCTGGAGACTCTTGGTAGGAAATTATCCAAGGCAGGATGTCAGTCAACAGGACATGAGCACACACGTGGTCAAAGCTGTGGGCTGGCTCCATCAGGGCCTTTGCACATGCTTCCCTCTTCCCCCAAGATTCCCTGTGGTGTCCCATCACTCAGGAAGTCCATGGCTGAAAGGACACCTTCCCCTGGGAGTCTCCCCTACCCTCTCCCATCTGCCGCCAACCTCCACTTCAACCTCCTCCTCATAGGACTCTTTACTTTACTCCTAGCATGTGTTACTACCCACAAGTCAAATCTGTGCACATCTAAGTCGGCTCCCCTCGGCTGCCAGCTCATGGGGCAGGGCTTACCGTATTCATGAAGGGCCCAGACCCCAGCCTGATCCGGAATGGGGGCTTACTCAAGGTTCGGGAGTAAAGAGGTGATCCCCTGCTCCCAGATGGCCTCACCTGGAGCCAGACCCTGCCCAAACGGGCTCTGCAGGGCTTGGTGTCAGCAATAAAACTGACTCCTCTTTCTGTTCCTGAAAACTTACTATGAGCCAATGCTGGGCAGAAAACACTACATGACGAAGGCTGGAGAGTCAAGTAGCTTGGATCATATTACTACTTTAAATAACAAATAACAATGCTAGTCATTATAATCATTAGTAAAGTAAATGTGCATGTGCCCAGTCACTTCAGTCATGTTGGACTCTACGACCCCATGGACTGCAGCCCACCAGGCTCCTCCATTCATGGGATTCTCCAGGTAAGAATACTGGAGTGGGTTGCCATTTCCTCCTCCAGGGGATCTTCCTGACCCAGGGATGGAACCCGCAGTCTCCTGCATTGCAGGCAGATTCTTTGCTGCTGAGCCAGTAAAATAATCATTACAAAACCACCTTGGGGGTGTCTGTGAAGATGCCCCCTTCCAGCTGCAGGCTGCTCCAGGTTGGGGAGAGGTCAGCCCCTCAGGGCTCCACCTGCCTGGCCCACTCTGAATCTCAGCTCCTGGCCCAAGAGGACACAGCCTCTCCCCAGAGCTGGCAGGGCCAGCACCATGGACAGGGCAGGGCGGGCTGCCCAGCAGCAGACCCCTCCCTGAGACCTACATGCGGGTCTGGGTGTTCTTCAGGGTGAAGCTCAGTTCCTCCAGGGCCTCCTCCATCTCCTGGGTGTTCTGGACCAGGGACAGGTTCTGCTCCTCCAGCTTTGTGAAGATGTCAAGGAGCTGCTGCGGATCCGTGAAGTACAGCTCCAGCTCCTGTGAGCAGAGCCGGGTGAGGCCCCTGGGCAGTGGGCCTGGCCCTGCGGCCCTGCCAGGAGCAGGCACTCACCTCCCCATCATCGCTGTCGAGGTCGTCCTGCACAGGGAGGGTGGAGCTGGACCTGCGGGGACACGGGGTCGGGGCCTGGGGCACCTCCCCAACCAGCCCTCGTCCCATCCTCTGTCCCCCGGGCGGCCAAGGCTGTGGCTCCAGCCTCCTCTTGGCCCCCAGCAGTCACACGGTGCCGGGTCAGTCCCTCTCACTCTAGTTAGAATAAAGCGTGGTTCCCACCTCGAGGCTGCCAGCCCCAGCAGCTCCTTGCTGCGATCCAGGAGCCAACCCGACCTCAGACCCATGGCTCCCACTTCCAGGCCCCTCCCTGGTCCCCACTCTCTCCCTCACACCTGGGCCTTCCCTGCCCTGCTCCCTCCATAGCACAGGTCATCGCTGGCCACTCTCACAGCTGCTGTGACACTCAGGCCACATGTCAGGGACCTTGCTGGACATCACAGCCCAGCAGCCACAGGGAGGGCTGTGAGGGCTGCAAGCACTGGGGGAACCTGGCCGACCTCAGTCCTGCTTCCGTCACCCCTCCCAGCCTGCAGCTTGTGCAGACAGGCAGGCTCTGCCGTCCCCTGAGCTGGTGAGGCCGGCTTGCAGCTGCAGGAGGCTGGGCCGAGACCTCAGACACTCCAGCCCAGCCTTCCTGAAGTGCAGAGCTGGCATTACAGGGCCCCGCTGACAGCTAGCACACTCGCCAGGCCTGTGCCTCAAACCTGTATGCACGTTGATTTTATTGTGTAGTCACTGAGTCGTGTCTGACTCTTTGCAACCCCGTGGACTACAGCCCACCAGGCTCCTCTGTCCATGGGATTTCTCAGGCAAGAATACTGGAGTGGATTGTCATTTCCTCCTCCAGGGGATATTCCCAAACCAGGAACTGAACCTGCATCTCCTTCATCAGCAGGCAGATTTACCATCTGAGCCACCAGGGAAGCCGCATACACACAGATGCCATTGAATCGGCACAGGAGAAACCTGCCTCTCAGAAAGCCAGTCACCTGCCCAAGGGCACTCTTGGCCTGGAAGGTGCCCTTCTAAGACTCTTCCTTCCAAGAGGACACAGCCTGGAGCCAGGCTGGACTTTAGCTCCGACTCGCCCTCCTGGCCAAGTGCCTTGTACAGCCCGTGACCTGCCCAAATGTGCACAGTGGCCGTGATCACAGGGCCGGCAGGCAGAGATCCCAGAACTTTGCTCCCAGGGACCTTCCCTGCTGCTGGGAGCTCCAAGGCTGAGGGCACCTCACCAGAGGAGGCACACGCATCCGACCCCAGAGCTGGAGACCACAGCCCGGCCCAGAGGGATTACGGGACCAGAGCTAACCTCTGCACATGCCTGGCCTGGTGCGCTTGAAATCAGAGAAAAAGGTACGAGATCCAAGTCTGATCGTGTCGGTGCCCTGCTGAAACCTCCCGGCCTATGCAGCCCCGGACCCCAGGGTGGGGACTCGAGGCAGAGCCAGGGTGCAGCCCTGCCTGGCTGGCTGCCAGGCGCCCTCGCCCCTCCGCACCTCATGGGCAGCCCACCCGGAGAGGCTGGGGCGCACAGTGACGGCGCTGGAGGAGCGGGGGGCCCCGGAGGCGACCGTGGAGCAGGCCTGTCCTGTGGTCAGTCATCACGGCGTGTGGCGGGGAGGGCGGGGTGTCAGGGAATTACAGGAAGACATTCAGGACAGGTCCCAGGGTGGCTCGGTGGTCCCTGAGGGGGTGTTGCAGGGGCTACGGGGTGAGTCACCTGGGCTGGATCTGGTCCAGCTGTGTTTTCCATAAGACTTGAAAATAACTGTCATAATTAAAGTTTGGGAAATTCTATATGAAAATCCAGACTTCCTGCTTCCCTTTCACGGTACAGGGGCTCTGCCAGCCCCCCAGCCAGCACTCTGGGCTCTGAAGGTCACGGCAGGAGGGTCCTCTCCCAAGCACCCCCCGCTGCCTCCTCCGTGCACCTGTGACTGTCCCACCAGCACCCACGTGGGCCACCCCAAGCTCAAGTTCACCAAATGACACAAACGTAAGTGTCTGATCAGGAAACACCGTGATTCTCAGGCTTATGTTGAACTCTAGACCCTCCAGGCTGGACACGGCCCTTCCTCAGCCTCTCCCCTGATCCAGGCACCCCGAGCTGGTGCCACTGGGGGCCACCACCCAGCAGGCCAGCCTCCTCCATCACCCCCTCCCCATGCCCGCTCACCTTTTGGACTCCACCCCGCTGGACACGTTGGGCAGGGTGCTCTGCTGCTGGCTGACAGTGGTGGACAGTGCCTGGCGCAGCCGCATCACTTGCAGGAGCTTGGCGGGCTTCTTGGGGCTCTGCCCCTCTGGGGGAAGCAGAGGGGGGCTGTACACCTGCCCACCCCCCACCCCAGCCCACAGCAGGGCCCCTCCAGCCAGGGGCCGCCACATACCTCTGGAGTTCAGCTTGCCCTTGGTCTCCGATCCTGTGGGAAGCCAGGAGAGGCTCAGGGTCCCAGGCACTCGCCTGGGGTCTCCCCAGGCGGTAGGCCTGCTCGGAGAGCTCCCAGTGTGTGGGAACAACACAACCTCCCAGTGTGTGGGCTGAGCGGTGGGGGTTGGGGGTGGCTCTGGGGGATGGGGAGGCCTGGCCAGGGGACATGGGTGCACCCACCCCTCCCTGCTACCTCTGTCCCCCACAGAGAGCAGCAGGCTCTCCTTGAAGGCCTCCACCACCTCCTTGGCCTGTTTAAGAGCCAAGCGCTTCTTCTCCTGCTCCTCCAGCCACTCTTTGGGCGACAGCTTGTACAGGAAGTCCTTGTAGACCTTGTACTGCTGCAGCATGTCCTCAAATATGGAGATTTCACTGCACCCGGGAGGGAACGGGCAAGGTCAGGCTCCATCCCTAGGACCCTCAGAGGGGAGGCGACCCAGACCCTGTGTGCGGGCGAGAGGGCTGGCCTGCAGGACGGTGCAGCTCAGTCCCCCAGTCACCACCGCTCCTAGGGCAGAGGGACCTCAGGGTGAGCCCTGCCCCGTGTCCCGGCCTCGGTCACCTGCAGGGCCGGGGCTCCCATACATGATCAGGTGCAGAGCTGTGTGCCATGAGGAGCTCCCTGGGCTCTGGGAGACACGCTGGTGGGCACAGCGGAGCCAGTGCGCCCCCTGAACTCACCTCTTGATGTTCATGATCTGGGTGGTCAGCTCACGAATCTCTAGGATCTTCTCCATCTTGGCTTTGGACTCCTTGTCAGCTCTGGGGGAGGGGGGCGGAGAGGAGGGGGCTCAGGGGAGCATCCATGCTGCCTTCAGTCAGGGCTGCAGGCAGGGGAGCTGCCAAGCAGGGGCCTGAACTGAGGGCGGGGGTCTGTCCATGGCCGCTGCTGGTCGGCTGGGGGAGTGGTGGGCGTGCAGGCCTGGGGCTCACGTTCTCAGCGCCTGCACAGAGCTGCGGTCATTCTCCCTGAGGAACTCGTCAAACAGGGCTGCATCCTCCTCTAGGAACTTCTCCGCCCGCTCCAGCTCGGCTTCCTCCTGGGCCGCCAGCCTCTCCAGCCTCTGGATCTCACTCCGCTTCATGTCCAGGGCGTACTGAGGGAGGAAGCGGCATCATGAGGGCCCCGCGGGGATGGGGCGCAGGGCCCACGGGGCAGCCAGCCTACCTGGATGAGAAACATCTGCCGGTTCTGGTCCACGTAGCTGTTGATGTCATTGGGCTCCAGCTTCTTTTCTGCAGGGAGAGGCACAAGGCATCTGGGGGCAAGAGGGCAGCGGGAGCGACCCTCCCAGGTGGTGGCCAGGGACCCGGAGTCAGGCGGTGCACTATGTCCACCCTGAGGCCCGGGTCATGATAGGGACCACGACGGAGCAAGCTCTGCCTCCAGGCTGTGCAGATACAGAGCAGTCTCCATGGCTGGAGTCTGGCCAGGTAGGAAGTCCTTCCTTGGGTCTGACTTGAGTCTCTCTTGCTTGTAGCACCCTTCTCCCTAGAATGAGGCTCTGGACACCCCACCCTGGAAGTTTCACCTGGCTGGATGTCATGATGAAAGGTCTATTGGCCAGGACAGTAACAGGATGGGATGGTGAGAGAGAAAACAGGGCAGCAAGATCTCTAGTTGGGGCACCCTAAGCCTCCAGCAAGGCTTCCCAGGTGGCACTAATGGTAAAGAATCTCCACCTGCCAAGGCAGGAGATGCAAGAGACACAGGTTCGATCCCTGGGTCGGGAAGATCCCCTGGAGAAGGAAATGGCAACCCATTCCAGTGTTCTTGCTGGGAAATCCCACGGACAGAGGAGCCTGCTGGACCACAGTCCACGGGGTCACCGAGAGTTGGGTGCGACTGAGCATCTGAGCACACACACAAGCCTCCGGAGGCTAAGCCCACCCTGGCAGGGTTCAGCCGGGTGGGAGGAAGCGGGGGTGGGCATCAGGGCCGCCTTCTGGAGCACGAGCAGCGAGGCATTGCAGCTGGGGTCAAGGCCCATGGGGCCTCTTTCCCGGCCTTTCTGAGAGCACGGGCTGGGGCGCCCCCACTGTGGATGCAACTGTGGGCTCTCGGCCTTGTCCCTCAAAGCCGCTCCTTTCCAGAAGCACGTGCTGTGGTCCAGGAGGTCTGTTTTAAGTCGAGACAGCTGGCCTAGCCGTCCTGAGCTCCTCGAGGAAGTCAGACCTGCTGGGTCCAGTCTTGCCCACTCAGATGCCCCCTGCTGCTCCCAGGTCTCAACAACAATGGGCGGTGGCGGCAGGGACAAGACACAGGCAGAGCCCCACAGTCGACCCGTCAAAGACGTTCAAGGCCTCCCACCCACATCGCAAGCCGCGGCGGCAGCGGCAGAGGCTGGGGCCTCGCCACGGCCACACTCAGGGCCTCTGTGGCCGAGGGGTCCAGGACTCTGACCTCGACTGCTTCTTTCCAGCTTACGGGCTTATACTTCATCAGCAGAACACTGATACGTGTGTTTACTGCTTCAGACTTCCTTGTTTGTCCCTCAGTCATGTCCAGCTCTTCGTGACCCCATGGACTATAGCCCCCACCAGGCTCGTCTGTCCATGGGATTCTCCAGGCAGGACTACTGGAGTGGGTTGCCATGCCTTCCTCCAGGGGATCTCCCAACCCAGAAATCAAACCCAGGTCTCCTGTGTTGCAGGCAGGTTCTTTACCATCTGAGCCACCAGGGAAGCCCTTCAGACGCCTTACAGGGTGATGAAAATAACAACAGCTCACACACACAGCTCCCTCTCACCACGCGCAGTGTGTGAATACACCGAATCCCAGGACCCACAAGGCTGGTTAGCAGAAGAGGCAGCAGCAGGGTAAAGCTGACTTGCCCAGGACAGACAAGCCAAGGGAGATGCCTGTATCTGACACACAGTGAAGCCTGCACTCACGGTGCAGGTCAGCATTCCGACGGCATTAAAAGCTGCTTTAAAGGCTGCTAGGTTGGCAGTCCATCTGGAACTGACCTTTGGGGCCTGGGAGGCAGAGGTCGGGCATAAGGAAGACCCATTGCCCCCACCACACACACACCCCCCGCACCGCGGCCCCACATGGCTGAAGCCCGCTAAAAGCGCTGCTCCTACAGGAAGGGCAAAGGCGGGCCTGGGGACCAGGGCGGGGGACGGGGCAGGGGACGGGGCGCACCTCGGGTCATGGCGAGCTTCCAGGCCACCTGCTCGTGGAAGCTGCGCAGCTGCTCAGCCCGCTCTTCCTGGTCCTCCGTCTCGTCCTCCAGCTGCAGCTCACGGCGCAGGCTGGTGTGCTTGGCGGACACTTTGGACGAGTAGGTCATCTTCTCGTGCACCCGCAGCTTCTTCTTCTGCTCCCGGTCCTGCGGGTGGTGGGCGGGAGGGCAGGGTCAGCGGGGACGGACAGACTGCGCCCGACCCTCCCCACCGCCTGTCCTGTAGGGGTTGCGGAGTGTGAGGTGGCACACACAGGCGGAGGCACACACTTGGAGGGGTGTGGGGGCCCGTGCGTGTGCTCTGTGCGGGGGGAAGTGCTCGGGGTGAGGGGCATCTCCCTGCGGAGAACAGGGTGCAGGCAGGCAGGGCACCGGAGGAACTGGGGAACCCTGGTCAGAAGCGATTCCAGTCCAGGGTGCAGGGACATGCTCACTGCCTCGTCTGTCCAAAGGTTACACTTAAACTGAGTGTCTTGGGCTGTGATTTCTAAATCTGACAAACCAAGGCTCAGAGAAGCTGGATCCTCAGAGTTTCCAGGTTTGATCAGGAAGCCCACTACTTACTGGGGGTGACCTGGGGCTGGGAGTCACTGGGGATCTGCAGCGCCCCAACCCTTCACTTGGGGGGGTCTCAGGACAGGGTGGGGTGGGGGGCCCTCTTCCCGGTGGCCTAATGTCCACCCCTCCTGCTGCCCAGGCCCTGGGGATGTCGCTGGCTCGAGCCTGCATGTGACTTCACCCGGTCAAATCCGACATCCCGCTGGTCCTGCCAGTAACAACGGCTGTTCCCCTCCAACGTGTGGTGGGCCCTGATTTGTGCATCCTGGTACAATAAAACTAGGGAAGTGTCACCTGTGAGGATTCCAGTGGGAAAAGGTCTGCAGTTTGAGGGCACTGGGAGGCTCCTCAGTGTGAGGAGGCTGGGGCTGTGCTAGGGGATGGGATGTTAAGGGTGGGCAGGGGACCCTGAAGGAAGGCAGAAGGTCCCTGAGGCCGGTCCAGGCTGGGAGAAGGAAGTCCAGGCTGTGCTGCTGCTGGATGAAGGGGAAGTGTGTGTCGGGCGGGGGTGGGGCGAGCGTGTGCATGTATGGGTGTGTGAGTGTCTCTGTGTGTGAATGTCTGTGAGTGTGCATATGTGTGTGTGCATGTGCATGGGTGTGCATGTATGGGTGTGTGAGTGTCTCTGTGTGTGAATGTGAGTGTGCATGTGTGTGTGCGCATGTGCATGGGTGTGCATGTATGGGTGTGTGAGTGTCTCTGTGTGTGAATGTGAGTGTACATGTGTGTGTGTGCATGTGCATGGGTGTGCATGTATGGGTGTGTGAGTGTCTCTGTGTGTGAATGTGAGTGTGCATGTGTGTGTGTGCATGTGCATGGGTGTGCATGTATGGGTGTGTGAGTGTCTCTGTGTGTGAATGTGAGTGTACATATGTGTGTGTGCATGTGCATGGGTGTGCATGTATGGGTGTGTGAGTGTCTCTGTGTGTGAATGTGAGTATGCATATGACTGTGTCTGTGCATGAATGTGCATGAGTGCACATGTGTGTGAGTGTGGCGGTCATGTGCGGGGGTGTGCACATGTGTCTGTATGTTTAAGAGTGTGTGGGCATGACAGCGCATGAGTGCACACGTGTGTGAGTGTGGCGGTCATGTGCAGGGGTGTGCACACGTGTGTGAGTGTGTGCGGTCATGTGTGGGGGTATGCACATGTGTCTGTGTGTTTAAGAGTGTGTGGGCATGACAGCACATGAGTGCACACGTGTATGAGTGTGTGCGGTCATGTGCGGGGGTGTGCACATGTGTCTGTGTGTTTAAGAGTGTGTGGGCATGACAGCGCATGAGTGCACACGTGTGTGAGTGTGGCGGTCATGTGCGGGGGTGTGCACACGTGTGTGAGTGTGTGCGGTCATGTGCGGGGGTGTGCACGTGTCTGTGTGTTTAAGAGTGTGTGGGCATGCCAGTGCACGTGTGCACATGTGTGTGCATGCATGTGCAGGCGCACTACCTCTAACACCGCTCAGATGGGCTCAGAGTCTGTCACCCCTCCATCCAGGCGGGAGGTGGGAGCATGACTGGCACCCATGGAATCCTGACCAGGTCTGGGGTGAAGCCAGAGGACCTATCCGTCCCCGAGTGTCCTCGGTCTTGATCAGGGTGACAGAGGGAGCTGCTGCCTGAGGGATCTCAGAGGCTGAGCCCTGAGCTGGGGGGACACAGGCAGCCCCAGAGGGAGCCCAGGACACTGGCCATGCCTGTGCCTCTGACCACGTGTCCCAGAAACATGGCTCACTGGGTGAGTCCCCTCAGCCTGGCAGGGTGAGGTCCGTCATACTGCAGGGCACTGGAGGGGGGGGTGGAACTAGCTGGGCACATGGGGGTGAAAGAGACTCTGCTGGCATGCAGACATGGCGTGTCCTGGGGGACAGGGCTGATCCTGGGACTCCCAGGCACTGCAGAGACGCAGCTGTGTGTGTACACACACAGTGTGTGCACATGTGTGTGTGCACACATGCGTGTGCCCATGTCTGGCCCCCAAGAAGTCCAGTGAAAGGGGACTGTGCAAGGTTAGAGCATGCGGGGGGTCTCCTAGGGCCTGGGGGTCAGAGAGGGTGTCGGGAGGGGATGGCGTCTATACCAGGTTCTGCAGAAGTTAAGGCACACTGGCTAAGGCTCTGGGACAGACACTCCCTGGGGGTCCCCCTGACGAGAGCCCAGGAACGGCGGTGGTGAAACGGGTATAAGAGTAGGATGAGAGACCTAGGGCCAGGTGGAGTCGAGGCACCTTCACAGGCAGTGTGAGCCATCGACTGTCCTAGAGCGAGAGTGCCAGGGACCAGCGCTCTGGCCAAGGCAGGAAGGCTCCCCCTAAATACTCACCAAGAGAGACTTGTTCCGCTCCTGTTCTCTGAGCAAGAAGAAGTCCACATCCCCAGATATGTGGAAAGGATTCACAGGCTGGCCAGGAACAGTCTTGGACACTGGGGAGAGAGAGGTCCCGTTAGAGAATCAGGGGTTATCTGTGCCTCCAGGGTCCCGGCGTCCCAGCCGCCCGGAGAGGGAGCACCCACGAAAGCACGCACAAACAGCAGACACTCTCTCAGATCCAGCTGTGCCTGAAGTCTGCACCTGGACCTCCCAGCTCTATAAACTTACCTGCCTGGTTTAGCCTGTTTACCTTCCATCCCTGGCATCTGAGAGACCATGTGAACACAGACCTTCCTGTGTCTCCGATACTGCTACATTCCTGGCCCTCTGTCCTCGCATTTAGTCTCAGGAACCTCAAGGCCATAAGGAAGAGAAGTTCCACCTCCCCTTTGTAAGCGATGCAACCAACTGACCCTGGAGTGTGCGGCACCTGCCTGCAGGGGGCGGGGAGGCCAGCAAAGCAGCTTCATCCCTGCAGGAGCCACCGGGAGCTGGGATGACAGAGTGCCTGGATGCTGGGAGATTGGGGCTGCCAAGGACTCCAGGCCTGTTGCCCCCTTCCCAGGCATAAGAGAGATGTGCCCACAGCCCAGCTCAACAGGTGTCAGAGAAAACGGAACCCAGGGGGCTCCAACCTAACAGCTTAAAAATATAGTTGCTTTCCTACTACCCTCGATTTAGAAGAAACAGGGTTCATCATTTTAAAAAAAAAATCTTCAAAGTAAAAGGAAAATTGTACATGCTCAGTTGTGTCTGACTCTTTGCGACCCCATGGACTCTGTCCATGGGATTTCCCAGGCAAGAATATGGGAATGGATTGGCTGTTTCCTTCTCCAGGAGACCTTCCTGACCTAGGAATCAAATTTGCATCTCTTGCATTAGCAGGCAGATTCTTTACCATTGAGCCACCAGGGAAGCCCAGGAATTATTAAAATAAGGAAACAGACAACAGAGTAGAAAAGTGGGCAGAAGGCAGGGGCTTCATAGCACAGAATCATCAATACCCCGTAAACACAGCTCGTCCCTCTCGCTGGTCACGGGGAACACGGGATGCTAACGCATGCCCAGCGGCCCAGGTAACCCAGAAAGGAAGGGCTAGTGCCCAGGGCTGGAACGGCGTGAAGTGACCGGAGCCCTCACAACCTGGTGGTGGGCTGTGAGCTGGAATAGTCTCTCTGGTAGATGTTCAGTGACAAGTTCTAAAGTTTAACATCCCAGCAGCAGTTCTGGTCCTCCCAGTATGCGTGGGGGAAACAGCCTCAGAAAAGCAGGTGGTGGACAAGGAGGACGACGCAGAGTCCATCTCTCCCCACAAACGCATCAGCGATGCGTTTGCACGATGCACATGCAAATGGAAGGGTTGTCACAAAGCACCTGCTGAACAAGCCAAGACCTCAGACACCTGAAAGGATCCCACGTGACCAGACAGGATGAAAGAAAGAAGGAAGAGGAGGGGGACAGGACCTGTACTCTGGGGAGGCTGAAGGGAGGGGAGCTCCTGCCACCAGTGAAGCCCTGTCACTGGTGGGGAGATGAGCAAGGACAGAAGGGGAGCTTCAGGGGCTCCAAGGGTGCCCAGCAGCTGGCCAGTGGCAAGCAGGCTATGGTTTTTCCAGTAGTCAGTCATGTTATGGATGTGAGAGTTGGACTATAAAGGAATCTGAGCGTGGAAGAATGGATGTTTTTGAACTGTGGTGTTGGAGAAGACTCTTGAGGGTCCCTTGAACTGCAAGGAGATCCAACCAGTCCATCTTAAAGGAAATCAGTCCTGAATATTCATTGGAAGGACTGATGCTGAAGCTGAAACTCCAATACTTTGGCCACCTGATGCGAAGAACTGACTCATTTGAAAAGACCCTGATGCTGGGAAAGACTGAAGGTGGGAGAAGGGGACAACAGAGGATGAGATGGTTGGATGGCATCACCGACTCGATGGACATGAGTTTGAGTAAACTCCAGGAGTTGGTGATGGACAGGGAGGCCTGGCATGCTGCAGTCCATGGGGTCGCAAAGAGTCGGACACGACTGAGCAACTGAACTGAACGGAACTGAACTGAACTGAAGGGGACAGCAGACCATCGGCCATCCTCGGGAGAAAGGAGGGAAACGTTCTAGACGGCAAACAGGGTGGAGGCTGTACACCGAGTTGTACACATTTATCAAAATGCATCAAACTGTAACCTGGAGGTTTGTCATTGCACTGGATAGGAATGGTACCTCAATGAAGACAGACAGACAAGCCACAATGCAGACCTCTGGCTGCTAATGTCATGCTCAGCTCAATGCAAGCATCATGGGTAGAAGAAACTGTCAGGAGAACAGCTGGGATCAGCAATGCAGAGTCAGGCTGAGCCCACCGCTCACAGGTGGCTCCCAAGGAGGCCACTGAAAGCACAGAGCACAGCGGGAGAGCGGTCTGTGCACACACAGGCAGACACGGGCCCGCTCAGGCATCCTGGTTAACGCTGAGCCAGAGGAAATGCAGGACCCACAGAAACAGCCTCAGTGACACCACCAGGAAGGGAACAGATGTGTTCACCACAGGGACGTGCTATAGGATAAGTAATACTATTTCTCCACCAGCGAAGCACAGAGAACAAAAGGATGTGGAGGCCACTCTGCTTGGTTAAACAAGACTGAAGGTGCTCAGATCTCAACCGTCTTTGGATGAGAACAAATCTTCTGTGGGAAGACATTCCTGAGACAACTGGGTAAATCTGATGATGGTCTGGTTAACTGCTTCTGGGCGTGTGAGAAAGATCCTGATATTTGAAAAATGCACACTGTAGGAATGAAATAACATCTGGAGTTTATCCTGGCAAAATCTGTAGCAATGTGGATGCAACCAGAGATTATCACACTAAGTGAAGTTGGAATGAAAAAGACAAAAACCTTATGATATCACTTAGACGTGGCAGCTCACATATGCCACAGGGACTTCCCTGGTGGTCCAGTGGCCAAGTCTCTGTGCTGCCAATGGAGGGGGCCCGGGTTCGAACCCTGGTCAGGGAACCAGATCACACATGTCAAAACTAAGGGTTCAAGTGCTGCCAACTAGAGACCCTGCATGCCACAATGAAGACAAAAGATCTCGTGTGCCCAGCTAAAACCCAGTGCAGCCACGAAAGGGCTTCCCAGGTGGTACTAGTGGTAAAGAACCCACCTGTCAATGCAGGAGATGTAAGAGATGCAGGTTTGATCCCTGGGTCAGGAAGATCCCCTGGAGGAGGAAATGGTAACCCACTCCAGTATTCTTGCCTGGAGAATCCCATGGACAGAGGAGCCTGGTGGGCTGCGGTCCATGGGGTCGCAAAGGGTCAGACATGACTGAGTGAGCAACACTCTCACTGTGCAACCTGGATAGTCAGTACCCTGGGATGAACCATAATGGAAAGAACACAAAAGAGAATGTCTGTGCGTGTGTAGCTGAGTCACTGTGCTATGCAGCACAACAGTGCAAACCAACTACACTGCAAAAAACAACAAAGTTAGAAACAGTAAAATATTCTGGCAAAGACAAAAAAAGAAAAAAGAGAAGAAGGATAGGTGAAGCAAATGCAAAATTTTGTCTGCTTCCTATCTGGTGATGAGTTCACTGACCTTCAGTCTCGACTAGGCAGGTTTGGATTTTGATAACTAAAAGAAAGAGGAAGTGGGGGTGGGCAGGGTGGACGGGGAAGCCCAACCCCAGGGCGGGAGCTTGGCCAGGGAAGGACAGGCTCAGGGAACATGCTCAGAGCTGCACACCTCTGCAGGAGGGGCAGACTGGCTTGTGGGGCCGGGTTGGGGGTGGGGACAGCCGAAGAACCAGGAGGGAATCCAGGAAGCCAAGGCGTGGAAGACACAGCAGGGTCCAGAGGACGAGGCATGTGCTGCCAGATGCATCCCTTTCTATCTCCTAACAGGTGGCAACCTTGCGACTCCCTGAAAAGCTGCATTTCTCAGCCTCCTTTGCAGATACTGATGGCCCCACAACAAATTGAGTGTGGCAAGAAACAGTTGGGTGGGGCTTCCAGGGAAGATCTCTTCCCAAGGATGGCTGAGTTAGCCCTTCCCTTTCCTCCTTCTCCCTGTCTGGAAGCAGATGTGACGGCTGGAGCTGCTACAGCCATTCTATGACCAGGCAACAAACTTATGGTTGAAAGACCTGAAAGTAAAGATGCTGGAGCAGAAAGACTTAGAACCTGGTCACCTGGAAGATTTCGTAGGACTGATTTTGGTAGAGCTCCACAGAGCCCTGGCCTGCCTCCCACACTTCTCATTACTGGAGGAAAAATAAATCCTACTTTGTTGCTTATGTTCCTGTTATTTCAGGTTTCAGTAATCCAGTTTCTAATGAAAACAGAAACTTTTCTCACTGTCCTTCCCACCAGAAGCTACATCTGAGGCTTTCTGGGGCCTAAGGGTGAGCGTTTGCCTCCCACAACAGGACTTGCACTCCCAGGTCCAGAATTACCTTTGCCTTTTTTTGCACGCTTCTTCTTTTCTTCAGTGACTGAAGAACTGTTGTCCGTGGATTCTGGGCCATGCTCTGGGGAGACACAGAAGTGGCAGCCACAGCACATGACTCAGCAGCTTGGGACAGCTATGCACGTGGCATCAGGCCAGGGAGACTTCAGAGGCTCCAGCCCTGGGGTCTCACCTGCCGGATGACCCTGAGCTCCCACACCTGAGACGATTATACTGACTTTGCCAGGAAGTTTTGAGAACTGAGCAAAAAAAAAGGGCCACCAAAGTTCCAGCACATGTGCCTGAGCCATGAAGGCATCCTGTGACTCCCCTTGGGCACCCCTCCCCTTTGCTCCTGAGGACAGAGCAGGACGGTTTTTCACAGAGGCCACAGGCTCTGAGCCTCTGATGCCTGCCCAGCCAACCTTTCTGCTAGGAGCCTCCTCAGGCCTCCGGGGGCTGCAGTGGAAGACACGGAGACCCCCTCCCTGCTGTTCCCCTGTCAGCTGACACCACGGCACCCTCTGAGGCAGGCAGACAACAAAGGGAGAGAGCAGGCGGGTGGCTGCTGTCGCCCGCTGGCCACTTGGTCTGTGGAGATGACCCCGCATCAGCATTGAATCCCCCCAACGCTGCACAACTCACCATGCGTCCCCCAGAGGCCCTACAGGAGCCTGGAGCTCAGCAAAATCGGGGCCTCAAGCGTCCCCAGACCCACGGCCAGGCCCTCCTCCTCCGCTCAGCACCTGTCCTCACCAGACCCCACGGCCCCCCAGGCCCTGACCCCTGAGGCCCGCTGTGCGGACTCTGTGTCCCTCTTTGAGGTGCCTTTCTCGCCGTCATGGCACCTGCCCACACACCCTCCCTTCATCTGGGTTCTTCCCAGCATCTCCCCGGTGCCGCCTGTCCAGGACTGCGGGAGCTCACCCCACCCCGGGCCTCCCTGGGTCAGCTCTGAAGCGGTCCCCTCAAGACTCGGGAGACGCTGCTGCTTCTCAGTCGTCCAGGAAACCGAGACATGGGAGGTGGCAACAGCAAGGCTGGGCCCGATGCCCACCTGCCCCAAACCCCTGGGCACCCTTGCCCTCCAGAAACTCCCATGGCCCAGGTGCCATGAGAGAAAGGCGTGCATCTGTGCTCCTCGATGGGGCTGCGATGGGGGTTGGGTTTTCTCCAAAAATAAATCTATAAATAAACTTTGTAAAAAAGATTTCCTTAAGACTCTGGCTCCAAAGCAAGAGAAGGTGTCCCGTTTCTAAATTCCTGCCAACAGACGTGGCAGGGAAGTGGCTCCAGCCCGTGTGTGGCCCTTCAGCAATCAGACAGCCCAACTTGGAGGACAACCCTTGCTGTCCACCCTGGTGTTTCCAAGTGCAACTAGTTCTGCTTGCCGCACAAGAGCCCAATGAACCTGAGAGACAAGGGGCTGCGGGAATCAGGGAGCAGGCAGATCAAGATGACGGTAGGCTAGCACCTCAAAATAACCATCTTGTGGGGTCTGGAAAAGACCCTGATGCTGGGAAGGCAGGAGGAGAAGGGGATGACAGAGGATGAGAAGGTTGGATGACATCACCGACTCGATGGACGTGAGTTTGAGCAAACTCTGGGAACTGGTGATGGACAGGGAGGCCTGGTGTGCTGCAGTCCATGGGGTTGCAGAGAGTCAGACACAATTGAGAGAATGAACAACACAATGGGGTCTGGATGCCAGGTTCTTTTATAGATCAGAGATGGGGAGATGAGGAAGCAAAGTAAAAAGGCCATTAATCTTGCAAACATCTCCTAGAATGGCAAGCCTCAGGCAGGGGATGTGTTCATTTCTTCCTTGCCATCCACAGGTGGACAGGGTTCTGAACAAAGGCACTTTAGTTTAACAGTCAGGCAGAGGGGCAGGATTCTCTGAGGCAGGCTGTTCCATATGATAATAGCAAAAGTGACGGAAAGCAAGTCAAAGAAACAGTTCCAACATGGAGTCAGAACTGACTTCTTCTTGCAACACTGGCACCAGCAAGCCACACCAGGAACTCAGGCCGCCCTCCCCACTGCCACTGGACTGGAGGCTGGAGGCTGGTAGCCACGCCAGAAAATGCCAGAATCCCCCGGAATCCCCCCGCCTCGGCATTAACTTCTCTCCTGGAAGCTGCAGAGTTCCTGTCCACGGTCCGGACAGCGCCTGCCTGCTGGAGAGTCATTCTGGTGGAGAGACTGACTCCCGGGTCTTCTTGCTTGGCCATCTCCCACGACGTCACCCCTTTCCTGGATATCTGTTCTATTCAATGCCATCGTGAATGGAACTGCCCGTTAATTCCCAAGCTGGACTGTGCGTGGCTGGAATATGGAAACACAACTCATGTCTGAGTGCTGATCTTGTGTTCTCCTATGCTGCTACATTCATTTATGCACGCACAGAGCTTTCTCAGGGATTCTCCACATACAGGATCACCCCATCTGTGAGCAAAGTCTTGCTTCTTCCGTCCCTGTCTAAACACTCTAGCTGAACTCAGCATGGCATTGGAAAGCAGTGGCAGAAGGTCCTGACCCTTGGGGAAAGCTTGCAGCCTAACAGAATTTCATTGCAGGTTTTCTGTGTACCGGGTTCTGGAAAAGACAGCACCCTAAGAGGCAAACAGAGAGCCCCCAGCCCTCAGGCAGCTGACAGTCTACTGGCCGGGGGAGGGGGCCAGGGCTACTAGAAGATAAAGCTGGGGAAAGAGGAAGGTGGGGAAGGTTTGGCCCCCCAGGAAAGCCCTGGATGGTGGGGTGGGGAGGTGGCCCACTGAATAAGCTCATGGAGGGCCGGGGGGGACACTCTGTGCAGGGATTGCCTGGTCTGTCCGAGGACCAGAGAGGAGAGCAGCAGGTCACTCTGCCCCAAAACCCTCTGAGAGCGGGCCTGCCTCTGTGCCCTTGACCTCTGCACTCCAGCACAGTACCAGGCACAGAGCAGGTGCACCCACACATGGCCACCAGCCCGGGCTTCGGACATCCCGATTCTGCAGCTCCCCAGACTAAGACTGGGTCGCTTAAAACCATGTTCCCTAAATCACCAAAGTAAAGGACTGCATCCAGCCCCACCCCTACAGTCAGCAGCGAATGGGGGAAGGGACGCCTACACATGGGGCTGGGGGGGTCCCCAGTGCGGGGCAGACATGGGGGAGCAACCCCCTCCCCACCAGCCTGCTCAGGTTAGAGCCTGGCAGTGAGCTTCCTTCACCAGGAATGACCCCTCGCCCCCTCCAGTCTTGCCTTCAGGAGATACCACCATTCACTCAGTGATCACTCCCCCCCAATCCATCCCTGGACCCAAGAGGCTCAAGTGGGTTCTGGCCTGGATGCCAGGAGCCCCCAGAGACAGAGGGACCAGCCACAGGCCGTGTCTCCCAGAAGCAGGGGTCCTGCAGCCCTGCCTGGGGAGCCTGGGTTCCACTTGTGTGGCCAGCCACTCTACCAGGCCAAGCTCCCCACCGAGGTCCTCTGTCCTCTACGCCAGGGCACGGACT
The DNA here is from genome assembly GCF_023699985.2 of Odocoileus virginianus. NCBI lineage: Eukaryota > Metazoa > Chordata > Mammalia > Artiodactyla > Cervidae > Odocoileus > Odocoileus virginianus. Next base: position 72,758 of record NW_027224320.1, read on the forward strand.
AGCCGTGTCTCGATGGAGCTGTGGCCATCCCCCACCTCCACCCCACTCAAGGTGGGAGGAATGGTGCCCCAGTCACACACTCGTAGACCTGGGCTGTCTCCATCATCCCAGCAGAGCCAAACGGTCCTCCCCACACACACAGGGTGCTACATACTGGCCCACAGTGGCCTCTGCCTCTCCCTCCAGCACCTCACTTCATCCCCAGCTCGTGGCCTAGAACACCCTCCCTTCTGAGAATGGAATGTTTTCGGCCACATCAATAAACAAGGAGCCACAGTCTAAAGTGCCCCCTGCCCTCCAGGGCACCCAGGAAGGAGAGCAACACCTGCGATCCCAGGGTACCAGTCCCAGTGGGAAAGGAGGGGCACTGGCCCCAGGGAGTGACAGGCACACGGAAGGAATGATTTCAGCGAGCCCAGACTCTTTCATCATCCCACACTTGGAAAACCACGAAACTCCTTAACCTTAACCAGGTAGCCTTAACCCGGGCTATCTGGTTTTCTTTAATTAACAATAATCTTTTGATGTTCAGACTACCTGCCCTTTGTTGCAAAACTTCTATATAACCCCCCTCCTCTCCTCCCCTCCTTGTAGCAGTTTTCTCAATGTTTCTCCCAGGCTTGAAGTCCTACAAATTCACACTGAATAAAACATAACTCAACTTTTGTGTGTGCTTAGTCATGTCTGACTCTCTGCGTCCTCATGGACTGTAGCCTGCCAGGCTCCTCTGTCAATGAAACTCCCCAGGCAAGAATATTGGCATGAGCTGCCATTTCCTACTCCAGGGGATCTTCCAAACTCAGGGATTGAATCCGCATCTCTTGAGTCTCCTGCATTAGCAGGCAGGTTCTCTACCACTAGCACCACCTAGGAAGCCCAAATATCCCCAGGGAATGAAACATAATTCTGAACTTGTAGGTTTTGAATATTTTTTCAGTCAACAGCACCATTATGTTGCATTGTTTTGTGTGAATGCATGTAGAGTTATTTTATTATCTGTAAACATTTCAAAGCTATCTTTTTTCTGGTAACCCCAGTTCAACCTTTCTTCATTTTTCAGTTTACTCTGGAGCAGAGCAGATGAGAAAGAGGGAGGGGGTGAAGCACACAGCTTAACGAGGACAGCCATGGACAGCAGCCACCAACAGAGACTGGTGCCTGCACACGTGAAGTGCCTTTGCTGGAAGCACTAAAGGTTTACGAGAGCTCGAGGTTTGATAAGGAACAGCCTGCACAGCATCCGGGTTAGTGGCGAAGAAGGCCCAGGGAGCGTTTCTGTTGTGTGGCCACTGGTGTGAGAAAAGGACAGGCTGCGCGTGCATTTGTGTGGATGTGTGCAAGGTGTGAGCATGGCGGGCATCAGGCTTGGAGGGAGAGAGAATGCAGAGGAGCCTCCAAGCAGGTGGAGTTTCACACGGGGGCTCTCAACACCCTTTGGAATCAGAAGCTCAGGACCAGTAAACCAAAGCAGAGGGCGTGTGGCCAGTTCTGCCCCTCAGTCCCGCGGCCGCCCCCAGGGCCACTCAGTGGGAGCCCCAGGGAGGAGGTGCGGGCCTCCAGCTCAGGGGCTGGCCAGCAGCTGAGGCTGCAGGAAGGCTGAGCAAGCCCCATCTCCACTGTGGCATCCTCCTCGAGGCCTGTCTTGCAGTGAACTGTGTTCACCCCTCAAATGAATGCTTTTGAAGATCTGAAGTCCTAACGCCCAGCACCATAGCATGTGACCCTGTTTGAAAAGAGAGTGGCTGCAGATGTAACTCTGGTGAGGTCTCACTGGGCGAGTGTGCACAGCCTTAATAAGAAGGGGAAATAATGGAACACACACATTTAGAACGTGAGGATGGAGTGAAGGTGATGCTTCTACCAGCCAAACACCACCAGAGATCCCAGCAAACCACCAGAAGCCGGGAGGGCACGGGGCACAGGGTCCCCTCCCTGCCTCAGAATGGAAGCATCCCTGCCTGGGACTCGTGGTCCCGGCAGCTGTGAAACAATAAATTCGGGATTATGCCCCAGGCTGGGGTGGGGCTTGGCTACAGCAGCCCTAGGGATTACAGAGTTTCTAGGGAATTTGGCAGAGCCTGTGATTTCCGGTCCGTGGCCTGGCTTAGAATCGCCCCCCCCCCCCCCCCCCCCCCGCCCCCGGCGCCAAGGCTGCCTCTGACCCTGCGCAAGCCCTCCCCAGCCCAGCACTTACTGTTGAAAGTTACGCTCCTGGAGACCATAGGAGGCAGGTTCTCTGACATCAGCGCCGAGGAGGAAGCATGCACTGAGAAACCCGACGTCGGCTAGAGGAGACTCCCAACCTGGGGAGAGACAGCGTCTGAGCCGGGTGGGGCCAGCCCGCAGCCCGCCCTCCGCCCGACGGCTGCCGAGAACAACCGGCACCTGCCCAGGGCTCACCACGAGGAGGACACCGGCAGCTCCGACCCGCCGCGCCTCCCTCCTCTCCCCTGCACGGTTCTAGCCGCCCCGGGCTAGTCCTGGTCGCGGAGCTGCCCATCCAAGGTCAGCCCGAGCCTTGGCTCCTCCCACCCCCGACCAGCACTCAGGCCCGCCCCTCCCCAGAAGCATCTTCCCACTACCCCGTCCTCTTCCCTTTGACCGGTCTCCAATAACTCATGTATCCCTTTAACAACGGTCGATTGCCTAGCTCCCCTAGAATGTAAGCTCCCCGAGGACCAGGGGAGGCACTGCTTGGTGGCTCATCAAGCGTTCCGCCCCCACCGCGGCGTTTTTTTTTTTTTTCCACTATTTGCGGAGTTTGTCTGCATTTTGCAGAGGAGGAAACAAAGTAGCAAACTGTCCAAAGTCACACAGTCAGGAAGGCCTGAGGCTCGGACTCCCGCCCAAGATTCCTTGACTCCAAAGTTTGCACCCTTCCAGCTGCATGCCTACTGCAGCCTCCACGAAAGGAATCCGGGTACTCGGCTTGTAGCAGGACCGGGCCTCCCCACACCCACGTCTGGCCCGTCCGGGCGTGTGGCGAGGGTGCATGGGCCTGGAGGGAAGAGGGGTTGCTAGACGGCTGGCTATGCGATGAGTAAGGAACGGGGAGCCTTGAGACAGGGGCTTGGAGGGGCGCGCGAGATGTCTGCCCCGACCCCGCCCGCGGCTCCCGCTCAGGTCCAGAGCGCACCCACCCGCTCCGCACGCCGGCGCTTGCTCCGAAGCCTCTAAGCTGCTGCCCCGGAGCTCCGCGAGCCCAGGCCTTCGGTTTACGTCGCCATGGCAACCATTCTCCCGGCGGGCGGGGCTGTGACGTCACAAAGGCTCCGGCCTCCCGGCTGCGCCGGCGCCTCAGGCAGGCTGAGCTGTAAGAGGACGCGCCCCACCCAGCAAGCGCGGGCTTCCTTCCTGGTCTGCACCCGTCTTGCTATTTCCGTCATTCTCCTGATAGATTTTTTCACGTGCACCACCTACCTGCCTCTTACTGCAGAGTGAACCTGACAGTCTAGAGGGGCGGCTCTGACAATTGTGGTCCCGGGCCGCAGCATCCCACGTGCTGGGAACTAATTACAGAAGCAAACATTCTGCAGGACCCGGGCGGCGGACCCGGCGATCTGGGCGCCGACAAGCCCGCCCGGCGAAGGTGACTTCAGTGCTGACTCGAATGGAGATCCGCCGCTCCACAGGCTGCATGTGACGCATTGTGAAGGCAGGGTGGCACACCTGTCAGTAAACAGGGAGGGGTCCGGGCTAGATCGCGGAGACTCACCACCGCCCCGCCCCCCCCCACCCCCCCTCAGACGTAAAGAGTCCGCCTGCAATGCAGGCAGACCTGGGTTCCATCCCTGGGTTGGGAAGATCCGCTGGAGAAGGGAGTGGCTACCCACTCCAGTATTCTTGCCTAGAGAATCCCATGGACAGGGAAGTCTGGCAAGCTATAGTCCATGGGGGCGCAAAGAATCGGGCTCAACTGAGTGACCAACACACATAAGGCATTTCGGGGCCACTAGGGGCCTCTGGACAGTCCGCAGGCCAGTACTGTGGAGCCAGTGAGTCCCAGCAACTCCCGGCTCTGCCCAAGGCAGGAGCAGTTCTTTGGTCTGTTCTGGGTCTGCCCAAAGTGGGGAGACTCTTACAGTCCCAATGATCCAGCTGCAGGCCTGAATCTGTAGCCCTTCCTCCCTGGGGTCCACAGTCTACAGTCCGAGCTGTGTGAACCCATGACTGTAGAAAGCACACGGTTCTGAGAGGGTTCATCTCTAGCACCATGAGTTCTAACCAGACTTTAGGAGTCTGGAAAACATCCATCTGAAAAGGAGAAAAGCCAACCCCTTGTTAACAACATGTGAGCTGATTTCCTCCTGAAAGAAGGTGTGACAGAGTTCTTGAGAACAGATATAGAAATCAACAGTAACCAATTAAAAACGAAAAGGGCAGGGGGGGCTCCCTAAGTCTGCAGGGGGTGGGAGCCAGCCACCCCCAGATGGTGGTGTCAGAGTGAGCCCAAAGCGGGCAGCAGGTATGACCCTGGCCGTGAGGGGGTCCTGATGTGTATTCCTGACCTGCAGAACCTGGGTCACCTGCCTGCCTCTGTCTTCTAGGCAGGAGCCTGAGGGTCCCCCCTCCACCCTGACTGCAAGAGAGGCAGGAAGGAAGTGGGGGCTCCTAAGAAGGGGTCCCCAGCCCGGGTGGGTGGCTTGGGGAGGTTGTCAGAGGCACAGGTGGTCCAGCAGGTGGTCCAGGAGGACAGGAGCTGGTATGTTTCCATGGCAGCAGGTCTCAGGTCACTCCTGCAAAACCGACTCTGTACCTGGGCTTCTATTCACCGCCTTTTGGGAATGACCTTTATTCGGATGTCAAACTCCTACTGTTAGCAAACTCAGGTTCAGCTGCAGGCCGATCAAGAAATTAATACTGAGAGACAAGTGTTAGGTAACAGGAAAGATGGTTTTATTGAGGAAACTGGCAGTCTTGGGAAGAAGGTGGACTTATGTCCAAAAGACTCAACTCTTCACTCCCTGTGTTTTGCTTGGAGATCACGTAGGAGAGGGCTATGCCAGGGCAGAGGGTTGCGGGAGCCATGATCAGCACATGGACATTCTTCTGATTATGAGGTAACCAGGGGTCAGCATCACCAACCTTCTGGTTCCATCTGGTCTGGGGTCCACATCTTGTGGGCAGCACACAGTTAAGTTCTCCCATTGGGCAGGGGTTTCGGTGTCTGCAAAACAGCTCAAGGGGTGGGGCTCAAAATATTATCTACAGTCCTTGAGGAAGATCTAAAGGTCCCTGACTTTGTGCTGTGCTTATTTAATGACTAACCTCTTATTATATTGTCTTACTTGACTGTTTTCCTTTCTCTCTCTGTTTTCTCATTTCTCTGATCACATTTATTCTTTCGCTAATGTTTTTCTACAGACAAGAGGCAGGTGGACGACATGAGTGGGGAGGTCTGTGCCAGGAAGGCCCCAGAGGGTCCTGCTTGGTTCCACTACATTTCTCAAGACTCAGTTCAGGGCTGACCTCTTTGGAGACGTCCCTAGAACAGGGCATCCTGCTGCTCTGTCCCATCACGGCCCACATCCTCCAGGTCCTTCCACAAACACTGCCTAGCCCTGGCTCCTCTGGATGCCCGAGGGGTCTGGTGGGGGAGAGGCTGGAGGGCAGGGACATACTGGAGCCAGAGCATCTCTCCCCTCCCTCTGCTTTCAAGGGCTCCTCGGCTGTGGCCTTCTGGGCGGGCCTGCATGGTTCCAGCCTGGCCAGGAGCCCTGGCTAATTTCCCATGGCCCCACCATTCATTCCCATTTCAGCATCTAGTTACTTCTGTCACATGTGTAACAAATTTTCTATATTCAACTTCCTCTCCTGGAAACTCCCAGGGCTTCTGTTTTCCAGATGAGAGCCTGACCCCCACCCACTGCTCAAAGACCAAGGAGACCTTGGTGGCCAAGGGGAAAGGCTGTGGCATCAGGCCAGGTTGGGTCCATGTACTTGCCCTGACCCTCTCTGGCTGTGTGACATCAGACAGTTTACTTTAGTGCTCTGGGTCTCACCTTCTCCACCTAAAAAGTGGGGCATAAGAACACCTGAGAGAGATGCTGTATGATAGCACAGAACCCAGTACCCAGCACAGGATGCCAGTCTGCCTGTGTCTTAGTGTGGCTGGAGTGGTGTCCTAGGTCACAGTGTGGCCGAGGGGTGTCCTGTGTCATAGTGTGGCCGGAGGGGTGTCCTGACTGGAGGTCTGCAGGGCACCCCAGCAGGGTGGTCGTGATCTCCACAAGGAAGCTGATAGTCAGACTGAAAGGTGTTTGCCCACGACCACAGCCCATAAGAGCAGAACTGGGGATCAAACCCGGGCAGTCTGACTGCACAGCCCCACTCATGACCACCCCTGTGCATCCTCCACGCGCCCCCCTCCCCCGCCAGCCCCTGCGTGGGGAGACACGGTGCCCAGGCGACTGGGGAGGGCCAGGTTAGGGGGTCCGCAGCTGGGGGTGGACGCTGTGGGTTCTCAGCCAGGCAGGATCCCTCCCTGTGCTTCTTAGCCTCAGGGGGCCTGACGTCTGAGCCCGTGTAAGTTTAAAACCCCTCCCCTGGGTGCCGATCCTCTCCTGCAGAATTTTTGTGGACCATGTGGGACGCCTCCGTGGCTGCCCCGGAAGTCTGGAGGCTGACAGTGGCCACAGGAAGGAGCGGCCGTGCTGCCGGCAGAAACCCCGGGGGCGCTCTCTGTAACTCCCACTGGGGCTGGGCCAGCGCCGCGGTGCTCAGAAGCCTGCCTGCCCAGGCTGCTTGCATCTGGGTTTCGCTTTCTCCTTCCTTCAGGTTCAGAGGTTGCAGGATGTGGAGAAAGTCTGCCTGGCAGTGAGCCAGGACTCTCGTGGGCCATACGGACCCTGTGCACAGCTTCCACCTCACCAGCCTGCCACACGCGGCCACCTGGCTCCAATCCTGCTGCGGTGCACACTACTCCCATGGGCCCAGCCAAGGATGCCACCAGGCCCTGGAAGGGAGTGTGAAGCATTCCACCTGCCCCGCAGGCTCCCCCCACCCCAGGGCCCTCATCTGCCCTGGCAGTGCTCGGGCCTGGCCTGCTCTTTCCCTCACTGTCATCAGATTGCTTGCCTGACAGCGCAGATGGGCAGGTAGTTTGACTGGCGCCCTGGGGAGGAAACAGGGCAGCTTTTGGCATCCACATTTGGCTGCAGAAGAATGTGTTCAGAGAGCTATAGGCAAAGTGTTGGAGCCCAGGGTAGGAGTCTGGGCCGGGTTCGAGGATGCCTAGGGTCTAAACAGGGTTCTGGGAGGGCCCTGGGGAGCAGGGGAGCTGCGATGCGTAGGGAAGGGACCAGGAGTGACCCTGCGAGGTTGCCGTGCAGAGTGTGCGGCGGTGAAGGCAGTGGTGGTGGTGGGGGGGGGGGGGGGGCCCACAGGTTTGGGAGGAGGGGGGAGGTGGGAACTGCCCGCCACGTCAGGGAGGGTTGGCATAGCGTTCCCGCTGTGATGGGGGTCTGTCATCGCTCCCGGGATCAGAGGACGCTGGGGCAGGCGGGCAGAATGGCGGCTGCGCGCGGTCCGACCAGCCACCAGGCGGCGCCCGAAGGCGGTGTGCGAGGCGCCCCCGAACGCCCTCTGTCAGGCGGGGCTCACCAGGGAAGAACCTTTTGTCCCAGTCCGCGGCGGACGTTTCCCGGTGACGCAGGACGGTAAACAAGCTTCGTGGAGGGCCCACGTCAGGCGCAAACGGCGACCTTGTGGCCGGGCGAGCGCGCGGCGGAGTCCGGATCGCTGTTCTGCGCACCCGCGGATCGCTGTTCTGCGCACCCGCGGATGAGGCCGCGGCCACCTCCGGGCACCGAGTCCTGCTGGGTACCCCAGGGCCCCTTCCTGGACTGCTGCAGACGGCCGCGGGGGGGATGGGGGATGGGGGGCAGTGTGGACATCGAAGTCTACGCGGCCCCGGTGCCCACAGGCGAACACCCTCCCCCTCCAACCTGCCCGATTTAAACCTGGTCGGGAAAACTGCAGCCCTGCCCCAGCCCTGGCTCCACCGGAATCCTCATTTATTCATAATCCTGTTTCAGAAACACGGTGTAAACCCCATCCTCCCCAAACTCTAACCCAAGGTGTTTTTATCCCAACTCTGCTGGGCCGTTTAGTGAAAAGTGAATGAAGTCCCTCAGTCGTGTCCAACTCTTTGTGACCCCGTGGACTGTAGCCTACCAGGCTCCTCCGTCCATGGGATTTTCCAAGCAAGAGTACTGGAGTAGGTTGCCATTTCCTTCTCCAGAGGCTCTTTCTGACCCAGGGAGCGAACCCGGGTCTCCCATATTGTGGTCAGACGCTTTATCGTCTGAGCCACCAACCTCCTTGCTAACTCAAACTCTCATCTTCTCACTAGTCAGAACACTTCTGAAACCAACAGCAATCAAACCTAGGGCTTCCCTGGTGGCTCAGTGGTGAAGAATCCATCTGCCAATGCAGGAGATGCAGATTCTGTCTCTGGGTGGGGAAGATCCTCTGGAGGAGGGCATGGCAATCCACTCCAGTATTCTTGCCTAGAAAATCCCATGAACAGAGGAGCCTGGTGGGCTACAGTCCGTGGGGTCCCAAAGAGTTGGACATGACTTAGCAATTAAAACACCACATGACCATCCCTGGTCAGTTATGTGTGTGACAAATACCTCCATCTTCTAAAGACCTTACAGACATGCCTTCCACCTTTTTGTCTTTAATCCTCCTGGAAACTATTCGTGTGTGTGTGTGCAGTATGTCGGAGGCTCAGTTTCACTCTTCCCCTGTTTGGCTAATGGATTACTGCCAAACACTGAAGGTCTCTAATTCCTCTATCTGCACTTTGATCATCGCCGCATATGAAGTATCTGTACATGCCCTGTGTCCCAACTCCGTTTTATTCGATCAGTCCCCTTGAATTGGTTTCACTCTGTGTCGTGATCACTCATCACTACAGTGGTTCTAAATATCACTTCCTAGTGACAGAGGCACAGGCTGCTGCGTCAGTGCCTTCGGAGTGCGTGTTTTCCAGCACAGATGCCCCTGGGACACCACGCCCTCCTGCTCTTACGTCCTCTGGCTGATCTCTTGGCCTCCTGGTTGGTTGTCACCTTAGGACTTGCCCTCCTCCCTTCTTCCCTGCAGGACAGCGTCTTCTGCACCCTTGCTCCCCTCCCTTGTTTTGGTGGAGTGTTCTTTTAGAGGCTTTCTGAGACTGTCACGGGAGTGAACTTTTGAGAGCTTGCACTTTCAATCACCTGATTGATAGGCTGGCAGGGTACAGAATTCTAGGTAGGAGTAATTTTTCTCCTGGGACGTTGAAGGCATTTGCAGCCCCTTATGACAGATAGTATTTTCCAGAAATAGCCAGAGCAGCACGTCCAGTCCTGAGTGGTCTTCCAGAACCTGCTGCACTCCACCAGGACACCCCTTGGACCTCGGCAGGTGTTTGGGTCGCCCTGACCAACAGCAGGCATGGGAGTCAGGTGGAGTGACTCTCCAGACCAGGTCATGACAGACGGAGGGCTTCCTCCTGGCTCTCTCTCCTGGACTCTCTGCCCTGGAAGCAGCTTCCTCATTCCGAGGAAGCGCTGGCCATGTGGGGAGGCTGCACGTGTGTGTCCTGGCTGGTAACCCCAGCTGAGGCCTCAGCCTGGAGGCAGCATCTGTCCAAGGCGAGAGTGACCAAACTTTCAGATAATTCCAGGCCCCAGGCTGCACATCACCAGCAGATTCCAAGTGGCGCAGAAGTGGACTGCCCTCTCCGTGCCTGCTCAAATGGAAGATTTGTGGGCAAAATAATTGCTGGGATTTGCATTGTAGCCTGTATGACAGAACGGCCCTCATCACACCAGCTACCAGCGAAGCAGAGCTAAGGACACGGTGGTGAGCCCTGCACCTGCGGAGACGGCGGTCCAGTCAGTCACTTCACATAAATGTGCAGCTCAGTGCAGTCGCTCAGTCATGTCCTGACTCTCTGCGACCCCATGGACTGCAGCACACCAGGCCTTCCCTGTCCATCACCAACTCCCAGAGCTTGCTCAAACTCATGTCCATCGAGTCAGTGATGCCATCCAACCATCTCATCCTCTGTCATCCCCTTCTCTTGCCTTCAATCTTTCCCAGCACCCGGCTCATTTAAACTGAGTCAGCTCTTCCCATCAGGTGGCCAAAGTATTGGAGTTTGAGCTTCTTTAAAAATTATTTATGCATTTATTGCTGTGCTCAGTCTTCGTTGCTGCATACGGGCTTCCTCTAGCTCTGGAGAGCGGGGGCTACTCTCTAGTTGTGGTGCACAGGCTTCTCATTGCAGTGGCTTCTCTTGTTGCAGAGCACAGGCTCTAGAACACAGGCTCAGTAGTGGTGCATGAGTCTAGTTGCCCCGTGGCATATGGGATCTACCTGGATCGTGTATCGAGCCTGTGTCCCCTCCATTGGCAGCCAGTTTCTTTACCGCTGAGACACCAGGGAAGCTGTAATTAACTTTTAAAGTAATGTGAAAGAAGGTGAACTGTGAACCTCCAGATGTTCAAGCTGGATTTAGAAAAGGCAGAGGAACCAGAGATCAATTTCCAACATCCACTGGATCATCAAAAAAGCAACAGAGTTCCAGAAAAACATATACTCCTGCTTTATTGACTGCACCAAAGCCTTTGACTGTGTGGATCACAACAAACTGTGGAAAATTCTTAAAGAGATGGGAATACCAGACCACCTGACCTGCCTTCTGAGAAATCTGTATGCAGGTCAGGAAGCAACAGTTAGAACTGGACATGGAACAACAGACTGGTTCCAAATCAGGAAAGGAGTATGTCAAGGTTGTATATTGTCACCCTGTTTATTTAACTTCTATGCAGAGTACCTCATGAGAAACGCTGGGCTGGGTGAAGCCCACGCTAGAATCAAGATTGCCAGGAGAAATATCAATAACCTCAGATATGCAGATGACACGACCTTTGTGGCAGAAAGCAAAGAAAAACTAAAGAGCCTCTTGATGAAAGTGAAAGAGGAGAATAAAAAGTTGGCATAAAACTCAACATTGGGAAAACTAAGATCATGGCATCTGGTCCCATCACTTCATGGCAAATAGATGGGGAAACAGTGGAAACAGTGACAGACTTTATTTTTTTGGGCTCCAAAATCACTGCAGATGGTGACTGCAGCCATGAAATTAAAAGACGCTTGTTCCTTGGAAGAAAAGTTATGACCAACATAGACAGCATATTAAAAAGCAGAGACATTACTTTGCCAACAAAGGTCCATCTAGTCAAGGCTATGGTTTTTCTAGTAGTCATGTATGGATGTGAGAGTTGGACTATAAAGAAAGCTGAGCACTGAAGAATTGATGCTTTTGAACTGTGGTGTTGGAGAAGACTCTTGAGAGTCCCTTGGACTGCAAGGAGATCCAACCAGTCCATCCTGAAGGAGATCAGTCCTGAATATTCTTTGGAAGGACTGATGTTGAAGCTGAAACTCCAATACTTTGGCCACCTGATGGGAAGAGCTGACTCATTTGAAAAGACCCTGATGCTGGGAAAGATTGAAGGCAGAAGGGGACGACAGAGGATGAGATGGCTGGATGGCATCACCGACTCAATGGACATGAGTTGTTGAGTAAACTCCAGGAGTTGGCGATGGACAGGGAGGCCTGGCGTGCTGCGGTCCATGGGGTCACAGAGAGTCAGACACGACTGAGCGACCGCACTGAGCTGAAGTGAAAAGAAGGTGAGCGTCTCACAGGTTCCCAGCACCCGGTGCCCACTGCTGTTTATGTCAGCACGCTTGAGCTCTCCCGAAGGACGGGACCAGTGGGGCGTCTGCTTCTCTGGGCGAGTTGGCTGGATTTGCTGGTGACCCGGAGGCGACAGGAAAGCAGAGGGCAGAGCCTCGTGAAGCTTGTGCTGGTGGCAGTCTGTGCTGCGGCCGCCCTCTGCCCGCCCCTGGTCTGGCGCCCCAGGAGCTGCTGGCGAAGGCAGCCTCTCTCCTCCTGAGTGCAGGTAGGCTCAGAGCTCAGGCAGCTGTCACCCAGCCAAGCTGGAGGACCACCCCTCAGACCTCAGGAGACGAGGCTCGGGGTCAGGGGCCCCGCGGGGCCCATCACAGCTTAGGGAAGGCTGCAAGTGCAGCCGGCAGGAAGGGGAGGCCCCCCGTGGAGGGTGTGGGGAGCCGGCCTGGGGGTGCAGGAAGCTCTGGCCCAGCCAGTCCTCACCTGCCCCGGCCCCAGGTTTGAGCCAGTGCTGGAGCTGGAACCAGCCACAGGGCCTCAGAATATCCCCCGGGGGTGGACCCCAGCCTGGGCAGGTGCGCAGGGTGAGATGACTCCTTCCATCTCTCAAGAAAGTCACTACTGAGCATTTACCACCACTAGGCACACTGGGAGTGCAGCAAAGAGCAAAAGAAGCAAAAGTCGCTCCCCTCCGAGAGCTAACCTCCTGGGGAGAGACAGTGCCTACAGCCCAGTGGGCGCAGGCCGGGAGACAGGCAGTGGGGCTCAGCCAGCCTGAGGGGGCTGGGAGGGCAGTGGGGTGCCGGGGTTCTCTGAACAGTGCTCAGCAAGGGGAGGGCTTCCCTGGTGGCTCAGAGGTTAAAGAATTCACCCACCAAGCCAGAGACGCAGGTCCGATCCCTGGTTTGGGAAGAGCCCCTGCAGGAGGAAACGACAACCCACTCCAGTATTCTTGCCTGGAGAATCCCATGGACAGAGGAGCCTGGCGGCCTACAGTCCATGGGGTCGCAAAGAGTCAGACAAAACTTGGTGACTAAACAACAGCAATGGCGAGGGGCAGGTGTCCCTGGACAGAGGCAGAGAGATGAGGGCACAGGCGGCCTCTTGGGGGGGCGGGGACGCCAGGCTGCGGGGACCCAAGGGGGAGCAGGGCAGGGGGCTGCTGGGTGGGTCTGGGGAGAGCAGCTTGGAAGAAAACTCAGGGAGCCAGGCAGGAAGGGGCTTCGTGCATTGGAAGAACACCCCAACACACCAATGAAAGCGAATGTGAAAGTCGGCAGATACTCGCACCAGGCTTTGTTACATGTTTCAAGATAGAACACCGAACCCCTGAAGGGGCCCTGGGGATTAGAGACTACTTTTCAAGGCAAGAGTCTCAAATGTACCCATAAACCACAGCCTGGGAGTGACAGACACCTCGTGGGGGGGGGGGGTGCGGAACGGGACCACAGGATCCCACAGCCAGCCCAGCGGGCTCGTCCGTGCCCAAGGCAGCCATCCATGGAGATGCATCTGGAGGCCACAAGGCTCCTCGGGGAGCCGGCGTGTCCTTCTCTGTTTCACAGATGAGGAGACCGAGGCCCGGACAGGTCAAGGCATGTGACGACCACGTGGCTCCCCCCGGGCCTGCCCCCACGCCTGCAGCTGCCCCCAGCGCACCCTGCCCCTTCTCTCATCTCACCCGCCACCTCCCTCCTGACCAGCTCTGGCTTCCTGCCTGAGCCTTCCCACTGTCTGTGACATCTTCTGCAGCAGAAAGCAGGCTCCCAAGGGCCAAAGTCTTGCCCTGTGCGCTTGGTGCTGCGGCCCGGACGTCCGGTCGGCAGCTCGCGCACGGCGGTGCCTCTGAGCAGTGCTGACCTGTTAGGTAGTTAGAATAGCGAAAAGGAGTCCAGGATGGCGGTGGCCAAAAGACAGAGAAGGGAAAAGCCCAGGCACATAGAACAAAGGAAGGTCAGCAGACGGGAGTGAGGACCTCAGGTAAAACACACAGCCCTCTTGGCTAGCCCAATTTACACAGGGCAGGCTCCGGGGAGGAGACCAATGCATAAAAGGAGGAAGCCTAGAAGATTGGGGGCTTCTCTTTGCATCTTTTGCGTCGGCCCGCCCTCACACCTAGAGGGTGTATTCTCCTTTGTTTGCCAAATAAACCTGAGCTATGTCACGGAGCTGTAACACTGGTCCATCTGTTGCTTCAAATTTTTGCTGCAGCGAGAGAGAACCAAGGAAATTACAAACTTCCCCGACACACATGGTGCCGCGACTCAGATTTAACCTCACTGAAAGAACCTCAGCTCGGTTCCCGCGAGGCAGAGGCCAAACAGCGCAGAAGTCCAGCTTGGCAAAAGCTCCCACGATGGAAGCTGAACGCGAAGAAAACCCAGCACAGGGAAGTGACAAGAAGCCCAGGGTGCTGGAATCAGGGACAGCAAAAACAAACGGGGGCAGAAAGCTGAGGTGGCTCAGTCTCAGAGTCCAGAAGACCTCCGGCTGGGGCAGGAAGTTCTCGCTCCTATGGTTGGAAGAACATATTGCTAACAACGTCTTAATTCCTTTACAATCCCTCGTTCCTTGCTCACCCCCAGCAAACAGGTGAGCCGCAATGGGTGCCCCAGGGCGTCCCGATGGCTCTGCTCTCTGTTGTGCCTTGGTAGCAGCTGCCCAAGTGGCTGGAGGTTCTTCTGTCCTTAACCTCCTTTATGCCGAGGATCAGGCCAACGAAAACTGTAAGCACAGGTCAGGTATTTAGCAGATATTCCAGCAAGCTATGAAGGGGATTCCTAGGCACGTTTCTCCCACCTATTTCTCCTCCCGTCCTTCAGCGCCTCTCTCCATTTATGCCACTGTTTACAAAGTATTGGGCAGGTCATCATCTTTCCATTTCCAAAAATTGTGTGTGAAACTGTTTCCCTAAGATTGGGGCTCAAACCCACGTGTCAAGGACTCTGTGCTGCGCTTAGTCACTCAGCTGTGTCCAGCCAGGACTGGAGCCCAGCCAAAATCCCTGGTGCTTGGTTTCAAATGAAGCTCAGGTTCTTGATGTCTCACTGCAAAAAAAAAAAATTCCGTGAGAGACCCAGCAATAGGTAAGAGGTAGATTTGTTCGGATTCAGAGATAAACACACTCCAAGAGTGTGGGCCATCACAGAGGACAAGTGCAGTGGCTGTGGAATGTGGTTAGTTTTAGTGAGTTGGGTGATTTCATATGTTAATGAGTGAGAGGATCATTCCAACAACAGGGGAACCACCCACTCGGTCTTTTTTGACAGTGCCTTGGAACTCTCCTGGCACTTCTGGGTGTGTCATTTAGCTTGCAGATTGAGGATCAAGGTTTAGTTGAATTTGACTTGTTGTCATCTTGGACCCATTTGATTTTAATCAGTTTATGTTATGCCCTTTGGTTCAGTTCTGTCGCTTAGTCATGTCCGGCTCTTTGCAACCCCATGGACTGCAGCACACCAGGCCTCCCTGTCCATCACCAACTCCTGGAGTTTACTCAAACTCATATCCACTGAGTCAGTGATGCCATCCAACCATCTCATCCTCTGTCGTCCCCTTCTCCTCCTGCCTTCAATCTTTCCCAGTATCAGGGTCTTTTCAAATGAGTCAGTTCTTTGCATCAGGTGGCCAAAGTATTGGAGTTTCAGCTTCAACATCAGTCCTTCCAATGAATATTCAGGACTGATTTCCTTTAGGATGGACTGGTTGGATCTCCTTGCAGTCCAAGGGACTCTCAAAAGTCTTCTCCAACACCACAGTTCAAAAGCATCAATTCTTCAGTGCTCAGCTTTCTTTATAGTCCAGTTCTCACATCCATACATGACTACTGGAAAAACCATAGCTTTGACTAGATGGACATTTGTTGGCAAAGTAATGTCTCTGCTTTTTAATATGCTGTCTAGGTTGGTCATAACTTTTCTTCCAAGGAGCAAGCGTCTTTTAATTTCATGGCTGCAGTCACCATCTGCAGTGATTTTGGAGCACAAAAAAATAAAGTCTGTCACTGTTTCCATTGTTTCCCCATCTATTTGCCATCAAGTAATGATCGGACATGACTGAAGTGACTTAGCAGCAGCAATGAGACCAGATGCCATGATCTTAGTTTTCTTAATGTTGAGCTTTAAGCTAACTTTTCCACTCTCCTCTTTCACTTTCATCAAGAGGCTCTTTAGTTTCTTCACTTTCTGCCCATAAGGGTGGTGTCATCTGCATATCTGAGGTTATTGATATTTCTCCCGGAAATCTTGATTCCAGCGTGGGCTTCATCCAGTCCAGCATTTCTCATGATGTACTCTGCATAAAAGTTAAATAAACAGGGTGACAATATACAACCTTGACATACTCCTTTCCTGATTTGGAACCAGTCTGTTGTTCCATGTCCAGTTCTAACTGTTGCTTCCTGACCTGCATACAGATTTCTCAGAAGGCAGGTCAGGTGGTCTGGTATTCCCATCTCTTTAAGAATTTTCCACAGTTTGTGGTGATCCACACAGTCAAAGGCTTTGGTGTAGTCAATAAAGCAGAAGTAGATGTTTTTCTGGAACTCTGTTGCTTTTTTGATGATCCAGTGGATGTTGGCAATTTGATCTCTGGTTCCTCTGCCTTTTCTAAATCCAGCTTGAACATCTGGAAGTTCATGGTTCATGTACTATTGAAGCCTGGTTTGGAGAATTTTGAGCATTGCTTTGCTAGCGTGTGAGATGAGTGCAATGTGCAATAGTTTGAGCATTCTTTGACATTGCCTTTCTTTGGGATTGGAATGAAAACTGACTGTTATGCCCTTGGACTATGCATTCTTTAAAATGCTGTGCCATACCCCCTCCCCTCCTGTTTCAGGCCTTCATCTTCCATGTCTCCCACAACATGTTTGACTGCAGCACCTTCTCAGTGACCCCAGTAGTCAGGTGACAGGCTTCCAGTGCCTGCTAGGAGTCCTTCTGTTGGTGGCGCCCCTTCAAGGGCAACTGGGCTTCCAGGGATAATGTTTGCCACTTTGGGAGTTAGCACTGCAGGCCATTTGGGCCCAAACCCTTACCACCCTTCTCCTAAAGTTACAAACATACCCCTGGATCAAATCTCCACTCCACTTTTATCAAACATCTGGTCTGTTGCCTCTTATCATTTTGTCCTTAAGCCACTTACTAACTCCTACAACCAGGACCCTGCCCCCTTGTAGGCAATATTGCTCCACCCAGCCTATTATTAAAATACTCTTATTGCCCCTAACAGTACCAGATAGCCCACGCCGTTGCCACTCAGTTCAGTTCAGTCACTCAGTCGTGTCTGACTCTCTGCGACCCCATGAACCACAGCACGCCAGGCCTCCCTGTCCATCACCAACTCCCGGAATTTACCCAAACTCATGTCCATTGAGTCAGTGATGGCCATCCAGCCATCTCATCCTCTGTCGTCCCCTTCTCCTCCTGCCCTCAATCTTTCCCAGCATCAGGGTCTTTTCAAATGAGTCAGCTCTTCCCATCAGGTGGCCAAAGTATTGGAGTTTCAGCTTCAACATCAGTCCTTCCAATGAACACCCAGGACTGATTTCCTTTAGGATGGACTGGTTGGATCTCCTTGCAGTCCAAGGGACTCTCAAGAGTCTTCTCCAACACCACAGTTCAAAAGCATCAATTCTTCGGTGCTCAGCTTTCTTTATAGTCCAGCTCTCACATCCATACATGACTACTGGAAAAACCATAGCTTTGACTAGATGGACATTTGTTGGCAAAGTAATGTCTCTGCTTTTCAATATGCTGTCTAGGTTGGTCATAACTTTCCTTCCAAGGAGTAAGCATCTTTTAATTTCATGGCTGCAGTCACAATCTACAGTGATTTTGGAGCCCGGAAAAATTAAGTCTGTCACTCTTTCCATTGTTTCCCCATCTATTTGCCATGAAGTGATGAGACCGGATGCCACGATCTTAGTTTTCTTAATGTTGACCTTTAAGCCAACTTTTCCACTCTCCTCTTTCACTTTCATCAAGAGGTTCTTTAGTTCTTCTTCACTTTCTGCCATAAGGGTAGTGTCATCTGCATATCTGAGGTTATCGATATTTCTCCCAGCAATCTTGATTCCAGCGTGTGCTTCTTCCAGCCCAGCATTTCTTATGATGTACTCTGCACTCAAGTTAAATAAGCAGGGTGACAATATACAGCCTTGATGTACTTCTTTTCCTATTTGGAACCAGTCTGTTGTTCCATGTTCTTTATCATTACTTCTGTTATTACCTAAAATGGGTCTATGACAATGAAATGTTTACCATTGGAGACACCCTAAGCTGCTCTTATGGAGGACTAGGGGAGGAAATCAGTGACTCCCTCAGAGCAATAAGAGGATAAGGCTTATGGCTGTTTCACCAGGTTCCCAGTCTCAGGGCACAGGCTTGGATTGCTTTACATCATGATATCTATTCCCATCCATGGTGGACAAACCAGCAATGAGTTAAGATTACAACCCCTTAATCCTACCCAGCACTGGTCATGCTGGAGACCTTGGGGACACCCAACTCCAGTCCAGGGGTCCCAGGAGGTCAACATGATTTGACCTGCCCAGGGACCCAATTCTCAGGAGGCCAACCTGCCTCAACCTGCCTGGGGATTCAATCTCCAGGAGGCTGTCATGCCTCAGCCTGCCTGGGGATCTGCACCCTGACCCAGGGATGCCTGGCTCTCAGGTTGCAACAGTACTGGGTAGGATAAGCTTCAAAAAGACTCACCCCTAAGGAAGTCCACCCATGGAAATAGAAGGAAGCCTATTAGTTGTGGGACTGTGCCCAGTCTCAGCAATAACTCAGGAGTCCAACGAGAACCCCACTGCTTTTCTGGAAAGTCTAAAAGAGGCCCTCCAAAAGTTTACCAATCTGGACTTAGACTCTTATGAGGGACAGGTGATTTTAAAGGACAAATTCCTGTCTAATGTGCATCAGACATCAGGATAAAGTCCCAACAGCTACAGCAGCAGGACCCTGCTGCCTCTTTAGATGAGATGGTCCAGACAGCCACCAATACCTTTTATAACAGAGAACAGGAGAGGGAGGCCAAGGCCCAGGAAAGGGAGAAAAGGAAAGAGACAAGGCATGCCCAGATGCTGGCCGCCCTCCAGGGAAGCCCTATGGCAAACCCCGAGTCCTTGAAGGACAAGGCACGAGGCAAATGCCTAATCTGTAGACAGGCAGGACATTGGGCCAAAGAGTGTCCAAACCATGACAAGTCTCCTAAAATGGCTTGCTACAAATGCCATCAATTGGGACATTGGGCAGCACTCTGCCCTTGGGACCCAAGAGCCTCAAGGTCAAGCGCCAAGCCTCATGATGGTTCAACAGGACTGAAGCGGCCCACTCCAGCCAGCCCGCCTGTCACAGATAACCATCATGGGGCTGGAGCCAAGGGTGCAACTGGATGTGACAGGTAGGTCGAGAATTTCTTGGTTGACACAGGGGCTACCTACTCTGTCCTGACCTCCTACTCTGGAGCCTTCTCCTCCCAAACCTGTACCATTTTGGGTGCTACAGGAAAAACAATTACAAAAAGATTCACCTGAGCACTTCTTTGTTGCTGGGATGGACAAATATTTTCCCACCAGTTTCTGGTGGTCCCTGAGTGTCCTACTCCCTTATTGGGAAGAGATCTTTCCCTGCCTTTGAAATCTTGCAGCTATTGCAGTCCTGATAGAAGATGCTTTAAAACTCTCTCTTGGGGGCAAACTATTTTTACCAGCCACCAAGTGAAACAACTCCTGAATGGGAGAGGCCATTTATGGATGTCTGATCAAAGAATCCTCAGATATCAAGTAGTGCTGATGGAAAATCCAGGCCTGACTATATCCCCTTGTGAGGTTCTTAACCCTGCCACCCTCCTGCCTACCCCAAGGGCTCTCTCCCCTTTCACTCTTGCCTAGAAACCTTGGACCATTGGACAAAACCCCGAGAGGGATTGTCAGAAGATCCTCTGGCCAATCCTGAGGAAATTTGGTGTGCTGATGGAATCAGCTTTGTCTTAGATGAAAAAAGAAGAGCAGTAGTCTCCAATTTTGAGACCATAGAGGCTAAACCTTTGCCACCAGGTACTTCAGCCCAATTAGCTGAGCTCATAGCCCTGACTCGAGCTTTAGAGCTGGGAAAAGGAAAAAGAGTAGCCATTTACACTGACTCCAAGTATGCCTTTCTGGTGCTACATGCACATGCTGCTATTTGGAAAGAAAGAGGCCACTTGACCACCCGAGGGTCCCCAATCAAATATGGTGATCAAATCCTTAGGCTCTTGGAGGCAGTCCATCTGCCTGCTGAGGTTTCAGTCTCCCACTGTAAAGGACACCAAAAAGGGAGCACGGAAGTGGCACGAGGGAACCAAGCAGCTGATCAGGCAGCTAAGAGAGCAGCGTTACAGAACCATGACCTAATAGGGGTTGCCACCTTAGTTCCACAGACTAATTTGCCAGAAACTCCTTCATATACTGAAGGTGAGACTCTTAAAGCTAAGAGTGAGGGCTTTCAAGAAGATCATATGGGGTGGTTCCAAAAGGAGGGACTCCTTTTTCTGCCTGGGAACCTCCAATGGAAGTTGGTTAACTCCTTACATGCCACCACTCATTTAGGAGAAAAGGCCTCCAAAGATTACTGGAAAGGTCCTTCAGAGGAACAGGCCTCCAAACGACTACAAGGCAAGTGGTCTCCTCTTGTCCCACTTGCCAATTAAACAACCCCCAAGGAGCTCGAAGACCCCAGCTGGCCCAGCCCGTCCAACGATGTGGGACCTACCCAGGAGAGGACTGGCAGATGGACTTCACCCAGATGCCAGTTTCTCAAGGGTATAAATACCTATTAGTCATGATAGATACATTCACAGGATGGATTGAAGGCTTTCCCACCTGGACTGAGAAGGCTGAGGAGGTGGTAAAAAAAAAACTGCTCCATGAAATCATTCTGAGATTTGGTCTGCCCAGGTCATTACAAAGTGACAATGGGACATCATTTACTTCTAAGGTCACCCAAGGGGTCTCTAAAGCATTGGGCATTACTTATTATCTCCATTGTGCCTGGAGGCCTCAGTCTTCAGGAAAAGTAGAAAGAGCCAACCAATTCTTAAAATCAGCAATAAAAAAGATAACCCAGGAGACCTCCCTGGGATGGAAGGAGGCTTTACCAACAGCCCTCCTCTGCACCTGTATTGCCCCTAAGGAACAGGTTGGTCTTAGTCCTTATGAGATGCTCTATGGGAGACCTTTTGTTTATGTCAGTGACCTCTTCCTAGATCCAGAGGCTCAGACCCTCCAGTCTTATACCATGGCCATTGGGCAATTCCAACAGGATATATGCTTGTGGGGTGTCAACCAGGACCCAAAAGATTCTAAAGAGTCACCACTATATGCTCCAGGGACTCAAGTCCTAATTAAAGTCTGGAAAGATGGGTCCCCAAAGGCTCAACTCCAGCCCACATGGAAGGGCCCCTACCCTGTAATACTTTCTACCCCCATAGCAGTCAAGGTACCAGGACATGACTCCTGGATTCACTACTCATGAGTCAAGCCGTGGAAGAAAACAGAAGAGGACACTCAATACACCTGTGAGCCCCTGGGAGATCTCAGATACCTATTCAGAACTACAAATGAGTGCCATTCTAATGAACACCCCCAAAATTAAGTTTCTGGGGATAAGATTTCTCAGGACAGCTCTAAAGAGCCAACACAGCTTGGCAGGGGTTGTACTCCAAAACAGACAGGAGATAGATCTCCTGATCCCTGAACAAGGAGGGACTTGAGCCATCTTGAATGAGATGTGTTGTTTCTGGGTAAATACCTCCAGCTAAGTTAAAGAAAGTCTCACAGTCCTCAAGAAAAACATTCAGACCCTACAGGATCTCAAAGAATGAGCTGGAGAGTTCTCGGGGTGGCTACAATCTCTCTTTGGGGGATCCTCCTGGTGAGGGGGGAATTTGGAGTTGGCTAATGCCCCTACTAGTCCCTGTCATCACCATATTGATGCTGCTTATGATTGCTCCATGTATTATCAATTGTCTAACCCATTTTGTCTCTGCCCAGGTCAACAAGCTACAACATGCAGTGCCAGTTCAACAAGGATATATAAAACTACAGCTGACCACAGAAAATATCACTCACCCTTAGATGGACACTGCTATAAGGACTCTGAGGCTTGAGACTAGCAAGAGGGGGAGGCCCAATGCCCCTCGCCATCCCAGTTCAGCAGGAAGTAGCCAGAGAGACCTCGATGCCCCTATTCCCAAAGAATTGGGCCTCCCATCTCTTGAGGGGGGAATGTTAGGTAGTTAGAATAGGAAAAACAAGTCCAGAATGGAGGTGGATAAAAAACAAAGAAGGGAAAAGCCCATGAACATAGAACAAACGGAGGTCCGAGAGCCTGAGTGAGGACCTCAGGTGAAACAAACAGCCCTTCTGGCTAGCCCAGTTTACATAGGGCAGGCCCGGGCGGGGAGAAAAAACATATAAAAGGAAAAGCCGAAATTGGGCCGGGGCCTCTCTTCTCTTTCGTCTTTTGGGTCGGCATGCCCTCACACCTCGAGGATGTATTTTCCTTTACTTTCTAAATAAAACTGAGCTGTAACATGGAGCTATAACACTGGTCCATCCATTGCTTCAAATTTTTGCTGCAGCAAGACAGAACTGAGGAAATTACACACTCCCCCAACAGACCCAACTGTGGACTTGAGAACCAGCTGGGTGTGTCCTGAGAATGCAGATTCCCAGGCCCAGAATCAGTCTTTCGGGGTGAAGTTTGAGGCTTCTAACGTCCTGAACTTCCCAGGTGGCGCTAGTGGTAAAGAACCCGCCTGCCAATGCAGGAGACATAAGAGACACAGGTTCGATCCCTGGGTTGGGAAGATCCCCTGGAGAAGGGAATAGCTACCCACTCCAGTATTCTTGCCTGGAGAATTCCATGGACAGAGGAGCCTGGCGGGCTACAGTCCATGGGGTTGCAAAGAGTCGGACACATACCAGCCAGCTGTGACTGATGCAGGCATGTGTAAGATGACTGCCACTGCAGCAAAGGACGGGGTGACCCGCACCCCAGATCCCCACACCCCAGCGCCCCACCACACACCACATCTGGCTTGTGGGGCCCCAGTGAGCTGTTCAAGCCCCTGGATTTCCCTGGCCTTCCAGCAGTGGCTACATGCCCAATGCTGTATGAAAATCATTTGCTTTTGCAAAAAGTAGCCAGAGGCATGGGAAAAAGCCCGTCAGCCAGACCTGAGAGAGATAAAGGCTCATTTCCAGGTGGTTGAAGAAGTGTTGGTCTTGAGGAAGGAGGATGGCCTGAGGCTGGCAGGCGGGGTGGGAAGACAAGAAGACACAGGAAGATCCACAAAACTGGGCTGGCAGTTACCCAGAGCCAGTCAGGGAGGAGGCCCTTGGGGGAGGGGGATGCAGGCAGGCAGTGATTCCCACCCACCCCACCAACCTTCCAGGAGAGACAGAGCAGTTACTTAAGAGTTACTTAATGTCTTTGCTGACAAAGGTCCAGTTTTTCAAATCAAAGCTACAGTTTTTCCAGTAGTCAAGTATGGATGTGGCAATTGGATCATAAAGAGGGTTGAGGGCTGAAGAATTGATGCTTTTGAACTGTGGTGTTGGAGAAGACTCTAGGGAGTCCCCTGGACTGAAAGGAGATCCAACCGGTCCATCCTAAAGGAAATCAGTCCTGAATACTCACTGGAAGGACTGGTGCTGAAGCTGAAGCTCCAATACTTTGGCCACCTGATGCGAAGAACTGACTCACTGGAAAAGACCCTGATGCTGGGAAAGATTGAAGGCGAAAGGAGAAGGGGGCCACAGAGGATGAGATGATTAGACAGCATCACCGATTCAATAGAAAATGAGTTTGAGCGAACTCTGGGAGATAGTCGAGGACAGGGGAGCCTGGGGTGCTGCAGTCCACGGGGTTGCAAAGAGTCAAACACAGCTTAGCGACTGAACACCACCACCACCAGCTCTGTCCTTGGGTTTCCAGTCAAGCGTCAAGGACTCCTTGCAGACACTAATCCAACTTTAAAAATGCAAATACCCTTGACCTGATCCCTGCCCCCAGCTGCCCAGCCTCTCTGCTCTTACCGGCCTCCCCAGAGCCAGGGGCTGGCAGGTCTGATGGGAGCCTGTTAAGCCAGTGAGTGTGCGTGAGGGTCTCTTTTGTGTTTTTAAAAGTGCATGTGGCCTCTGGGCTCAGCATATTCTGGAGTTGGCCTCTGGGGGGAGCGTGCTGGCCAGGGACACTCCTTTCATGCCATGGGCTCTCTTGCTGTGCGTGGATTTCGCAGAAGACTCTGCTCTGCTGGAGAAAGACTCAAGCAGCTGTCGGGCACAGATCACACAGGCATCCCTGCGCCGCCCCACCCCATTCTCTTAGCACCTGCTCCAGGCTCCCCACAGGGTGGACATGGTTTGCTCTCTCTCAAAGCTGGTAGGGCCCACTTGTGAGAATGTGATAGAAGTGCTGGACCGTGGCCGGCCCAGGGCAGCTGCGGGGGTGGGGGGGGTGGGGGGGCGTGGTGCTGAGGGCCCCGCACAACCTCCCACTGCCCACACTGGAAGCAAGTACTGCCCAGCCTGCTGCCTACGCTCTGGAGGCACCGACCTCCTTTCAGTCTGTCTCACCTCACGGCCTTTGCACATGTCGCCTCTGGCCCAGGAAGGCCTCGCAGGACTCTGTGTTCAGCTGGGCCTCTCATCCTTGGGCCCCACCCAGGTGCCCTTCCAAGAAGCCTGACCACAGTCCAGCCTAATTAAGACATTAGTTAGGGGACATTCCTGTCCTCCTCTCTTTCTGCCTCAGCCTCTGGCCCACATTCCTCATCAGGTGTCCGTGGAACTGCCGGGGCAGGGACGGCGCTGGCCTCGCTCACTGGCAGCCCAGCTGAGCGCCACCTCTACTACGTTCGTGCCTCGTCTTCGGAACACCCCAACATAACCTGCCATCACCCCAGACGACAGCCTTGGTGGTGGTGAACCCGGATGCCCTGGCCAGATGGACCAGCTCAGGAGGCAGCCCGCTGTGAGCGGGGGAGTCCTTCTCAGCCCCTCCACTGCCCTGGACCCAGCACTAGGGCCCTGGACTCTCTGTGGCCCCAAACAGGAGGGAGCACCTCACACGGCCAGCTCTGCTCCGTCCTGACCAGGGGCCTGCGCCTTCCAAGCATGCAAGGATTCTGAGCATCACCACGTGTCTGCTCACCCCTGCTCAGGTCAAGGCCTGTGCTCCCTGAAACCTGGTCTCTCCCCCTACCCTGCCTCTCTCTCTGCCACAGTTTTGCATCTTGTTTGTTTTTTCCCAAAAGGCCACCACAAGGAAATTCAACCCTCTCCTGACCCCCATCCAATCTGCTAGTGAGTCCCAAGATCCCGCCCCTCACATTCTCAAGGCCACTTTCACCCCCCACTGCCACCACCGGGTCCATGCAGCTGCAAGCTCCACCCTGGCTCCGTTCGGTCTTGTCTCCACAGTGGTCACTCGACACTCACCACCCTCGGGGCCCCGGCCAGGTCCTGGAGGCCGACCTGCGGGGCTTCAACCAGCAGGAGGCCCCAGCAGGCCAGGGGGTGGGACTCTGTCCCACCCAGGGTGGGGTGATTCCTGGCATGCCCCACAGCCCCTGCCCTGTCCTGCCTGCCCCCCAACCCAGGAGTCTTGTAGTGAAGTCACGGTCACCGACTTCTGCCCCTTGGGTGGGCTGTCTTACTCCTCAGGGGCTCCGGGGACCGCACTGAGGGCCTCGCAGTTTTACACACGATAGTGAGACCCTCCGGAAACTTGAATCTGGTCCAGTTCCTCCGTCTCTGAAGCAGTTGGCTATCACTGCGCTGAGAACCCAGAAGTCTCTACACCACCTAGGAGACAGCAAGCTGAATCAGTGGGCAGAGGGTTGAGTGACAGGGTTGGATACTTTTTCCTTCCTTCTCTCTCTTTTGTAGATGATGCTGAGGCAGAAGGAACGGCAGAAAAGGGAGCAGAGCACGGACTCCCGGGTCAGGGCTTGTTCTGGTCACAGGAAAGCTGGCTGAGTCAAAAGGTGACGTCTTACTGCGGGTGGCCACACCCTGGGGAGCCCTGCCTGCCCTCGACCCCCTGCTCGCCGCCTGGCTCAAGGCCTCAGACACACAGGCCCACTCCTGCCCTGGAGCCTCTGCACCTGCTGTCTCTGGCTTGACTGCCCTTCCGTCTGCTCCTCCCAAGGCTCCTCCCACTCTGACGTCACCTCCTCCAAGGGGCCCTCCGTGACAGGCCCACCTGAAGTGGGAGTGTTAAGCTTTGCTTGTGTTCCTGAAACATTCTGTGTCGACTTGGCTGGCCTCAAAACTCTTTCTAGAGCATTTCCAGTTAGAGCAGCGGACAGACTTGATCCTCCTGTGGTTCAGCAACCCAGTATGTGAACGGAACCACAAATGTAACAACTCACGTGCGGCCCTCAGTTCCCCAGCCCACTGTAGACCTCACTGGGGTGTCTGCAGGAGGGTGCACACGTGCTGGGTGGTGAGCAGAGTGGGACACAGGGAGGGGCTTGTCTCCCCCAGGGGCCAGCCACCAAGGGCAGGTGCTCAGCCCATGGCCCTCACATCGCCCTGCCACCAGCTGCTCCCAACAACAGACCCGGGGGAGCTGAGCCCCCTCAGTACCCACTGGTGGCAGACCCAGGAGGAGTCACCCCCAAGGGTCCCCTGAAACCTGAAGTTCCACTGGCAGGGGACCCTGCCAACTCCCACTGACCAGTGAGGAAGCTGAGGCTCTAGAGCGTGGACATGCTAGGGAAGCCACATCCGGAGGCCAGGAGCCCCACAAAGTGATCGGGCCTTGGCCCCAGGCTGGAGCTGTGCCCAGCACACACAGAGACCTAGAGGGCATACAGAAGGGCATAAAGCATGCCTGGAAACCCCGGTACCTGCTGCCAGGCAGGGCCGCCTGTGTAGGGGCTGATATAAGCGGGTTCCCAGGAGGCACTTCTGTCTCCTGTGTGTCCCCCAGCCTGGCCCCACCAGCTCACCTTGGCCTGGAGCCCAGCAGGCTCTGACTGCCCCATCGCACCTCCGGGGAGGCGGGCACCGCTGCCAGGAGCCTTCAGAGCAGGTCAGGGGGCGTGGTGCCAGAGCGGGGGTCACAGGGGCTCATGTGGGGGTCATGTGGCCCCACCCCACACCCAGGAGGTGGTGCTTTGCATCCTAGGATTCAGTGCCCCCTCCCGAACCTGGAACTAAACCACCTGTGTGTTCAGTTGCTGACTCGGCCGAGGCTCCCTATGAGGAGAGCGGCGCCTTCAGTCGCCTCCGCCCCACCCCACCCTCCCGCCTCTTTCTTGCACAGCACAGTGTCTGGGAATCGAATGTTGACCCTAATTCTCCTGTGTCACCTGCATCAGTCTCCTACTGCCACTGTGAAAATTCCCAGAAAAGTGGTGCTTGAAACAACACCCATTCCTCCGCTCGCGGTTCTGAGGTCAGACAGAGAATCAAGCTGTCCGCACCGCTGTTCCCCTCCAGAGGCTCCAGGGCAGAACATCTGCTCGCCTCTTCCCGCTTTCAGGGGCACCTTGCCCCTCGACTTGCAGTCCCTTGCTCCCCCTCCTCAGTCAGCAGAGTGAGAGCTCCCAGCCTCTGACCTCTGCCCACCACCTCGCCTCCTGAGCTGCTCTAAGGCAGCAATGCCCAACCTTTTTGGTACCAGGGCCTTGTTTCAAGGAAGACGATTCTTCCATAGACTGGAGTGGGAAGGATGGTTTGCGGATGCTTCTAGCACCTTATATGTTGTGATGTGATCGTGATCATTGGTACCTGCAGATGCTCCCCAGAGCTCAGCTCCGCCACTGATTGTCCGGCCTCAGATTCTCAGAAGGAGCCGCAACCCAGACCCCTCATGTGCTCAGGTCACAGTAGGGTTCGCGCTCTTAGGAGAATCTGACTCCCTGGATGATCTGACAGGACATGGAGCTCAGGTGGAAACCCCAATGATGGGGAGAGGCCGTAAATACAGATGGAGCTCCACTAACTTGCCTGCACTCACCTCGTGTGTGGCTGGGGGGCGGGGGGGACCCTCACTTTAAAGGACCCATGTGACTACCTCGGGCTCACGAGATAATCCCAGATAATCTCTCCTTTCTCCAGTAGTCATGTATAGATGTGAGAACTGGACTATAAAGAAAGCTGAGCACTGAAGAATTGATGCTTTTGAACTGTGGTGCTGGAGAAGACTCTTGAGAGTCCCTTGGACTGCAAGGAGATCCAACCAGTCCATCCTAAAGGAAATCAGTCCTGAATATTCATTGGAAGGACTGATGCTGAAGCTGAAGCTCCAATCCTTTGGCCACCTGATGCGAAGAACTGACTCATTTGAAAAGACCCTGATGCTGGGAAAGATTGAAGGCAGGAGAAGGGGATGACAGAAGGATGAGATGATTGGATGGCATCACTGACTCAATGGACATGAGTTTGAGCAAGCTCTGGGAGTTGGTGATGGACAGGGAGGCCTGGCATGCTGTGGTTCATGGGGTCGCAGAGAGTCAGACACGAGTGAGTGACTGCACTGAACTGAATCTGGACTTGACTTGATTACATCTGCAGAGTCCCCTTTGCCACAGAAGGAAGCATAGTCTCAGGTTCTGGAGATTAGGATGCAGACATCCTTGGGTGAGATGGTTGGACGGCAACAGCAACTCAATGGACATGAGTTTGAGCACACTCTGGAGATGGTGAAGGACGGGGAAGCCTGGCATGCTGCAGCCCATGGGGTCACAAAGAGGCGGACACGACTGAGCGACTGAACAACAACAACAATCCTTGGAGCCAGTATTCTGCTGATGACTTTTTAACTTTAAATTGTATATTTAACCTCTATGTCTTATCCCAATTTTAGCCATAGCGCTTGCTTACCACCCACGTCATTTGCTCAACAAATATTTGTTTGGGGAGCTGGGCTCAGTGCTGAGCATAACAGGCAAAACCCTTCTTCCCGAGTTCATGTTCTAGTGTGGAAGAACAGATAATACACTGAATGCGTGAGTAAATTATGTTCCCAGTGCAATTGATTTTTGGATGGTAATTTGGCAAAAGTTACTGGCCTGCTCTTTGACCCAGCAAACCCACCATTAAAAGTTGTATATGAAGCTATGTGCAATGTCTGTTCTGTTTTGTATCATTACATATCACAGCAAACATGTGGGAACAATCTTAAAGCTAGTTAATGGTAACTTACCATTAAATTTAATTGATAAGTAAATTGTGGTGCCCAGAGACCAGAATTTACAGCTCAGTATGATGATACATATTCTAGGATCTGGATTGACACAAAGCCTGTCCGTGTGGCACACAGTCTACGGACAATGAGTAAACCACGTGCTCTAAACTGCCTTCTCACAGGCAGAGGCATCTCTGGGGCACAGGGGACCCAGGAGGCGGCCGACAGCACTGCACATCTCCCAGTGCTCACCTAACTGGGCCTCGACAGAGGCCGGCCGGGGGCCGAGGACCCAAGCGGGTGGCCGTTGAGGACGCATGTGGAGAGGTGAGCCGTGTCCAGCTGGCACCCAGGCGTGTACACACACGTGCTCACGGATCCTCCATGTGACTGTCCTCAGCCCCCAGGACCCGTGTAACTGGGCCGCTTCTCTATGGATGAAGAAGACACCTCTGTGGGGATGGACGCCTCGCTTCCCCAGGGCATGTTTGCCCCCAGGGAGTGTGTCCGGTCAGGGTCAAAGGGCACGGGTCACAAGGCGGGTCCTCGCCCCAGGACCAGGAGGGATGGGGCGTCCGTTCTGCACTTGCGCTGTGCTCTGCTGGACAGACAGATGGCTACAGCAGGAGGTTCCCAGGTCAGCGGGGACGAGGGCCTGCACCGCAGGAGACACGGTGCACACACACACGCGCACGCCTCCCTCGCATCTCCCCTGCAGACCCGCGGGGCTCCACCTCCAGCTCCAGGCCCGAGGCTGTCACTGACAGCCCCCAGGGCACGTGGACAGAGAAGCAGGCTGGTGCCGGCCCGAGGCCTCATCTGCAGAGCTCACGCTAGGCACTGCCTCCACCCAGTCAAGACGCTTGATCCGTTCAGAATTGCAAGTGGCCATCACGTGCCATTTCCCGGAAGAGTTGTTTGTCCCTTTCCCGGTGGATACAGTGGGCACATAATCGATGCTCAGTGCACTGCACACAAGGTAGGAGGTGCCGAGCAAGGCCTCAGACAGGAGCTCAGCGGGGTGGCGGCCCTGCGGGCTGGGCCCGCCTGTGGTCTCTCCCCACAAGTGAGCTGGGATCGGGTGGCCATGGGTCTGTGGAGCAGACAGCCCTTGGGACACAGAAGGAGCAGACGCCCAGCCTCGGGTGCGGAGGTGGCGGTGCAGGGACCCTGCACTGGTGGACCAGGGGCCGGACATCCACGGAGCCCTTGTGTCGCTCGGGGTGCAAGCCAGGGTCCCCCACATGTGGCAAAGCAGATTCAGCCCCCAGAATCACTCCACTTCCCGGCAGGGACAAGGAAAACAGCACGCCAAAGCCAGAGTTATCAAGTTCTTCTTTTTATTGGCAAATATATTTTTATGAAGGACAAAAGAAAATATACATAATTGTAACATATGTACACCAGCTTTATAGATTTTATTTCAAATTTACACAATGTTGGTATGTTATTAAAAGATTTTATGTCAATGCACCTATGTACATTTTATTTACATACATTCATAGGATGTGAAATAAACCTCTCAAAACAAACTAGTACATTTGATATTAATTTCTAGACAAAATAAGGAATGCACTTCTAAATCAGGATTTGGGAGGCTCTACATAGCTCTTCTACACCAGCCCTCTCCTCCTGAAGGTGACCCGAGGTGCCTTCTGGATTTGTCTGCAAACAGGACGAGGGGATGGGCCACACGGCACCGTCAGCCTGGGGCAGACCTGCGTCTGTCCGTCTGTCCTGCATGTTTAACTCAAGCACATGCACTGCCACCTTGCCGAGAGGGGCCTTTTCACCCAGCCCACAGCCACCGGGCGGCCAGGTCCCGCCCCTGCACCGCCCCTGTCCGCCCTCTGGTGGTCAGGCCGGGGATGGAGCCACGCCCACGCCATAGTGCAGCCTGGACTTCTGGCCTACTTCCTTCTTCCCTGCAGGCTCCCTCCGGGAACTGACATTTCAACACTGCGCACTTCTCCTTCCCCGGCAATCGAGTGCTGGCCCCGGCCCAGGCGGGGAGCCCGGCGGGAGGGGGGTGGGCCTCGGAAGGCGAGGGGCGTGCAGGCTGCCTCCGGCCGGCGCGGGCGCCTCCGGGTCCCCGGGGAGGTGGCGGTGCTGAGTCCGCACCCCCGGGCTCCAGGTGGCCCAGATGGGCGTCACGTCCCTCCAACGGGGGCTGATAACTTATTGCTACAGAGCGCCGGGCGGAGGCGGAGGCCGCTAGGGGGCGGGGGCGGGGGCGGGGGCGGGTCAGGGCCGCTGCAGCCGGCTGCTGCGCGGGAAGCGGTGCACCTTGACGTGCTTGGACAGGTGGTCGCTGCGGGCGAACTTCTTCTCGCACACGGGGCACTGGTAGGGCTTCACGCCCGAGTGCGAGCGCCGGTGTCGCGATAGCTCGTCCGAGCGCGAGAACCTGTGGGACAGGGCAGTCAGCGGCCTCGCCCCCGCCGCCCAGCGGAGCCTGGGGTCCGCGGGGAGGGCGCTGAGCCCACCCTGCCCCTCCCCCGACACCCCTCCAGGGAGGCAAGAGGGGCCCGTCCCCGTGCTGTGGCCTAAGGGCAGCTGGTAACCCCACAGGCCCCCCAACTGCAGCTGTGTCTCAAGCCCCTCAGACCAAAGTGTGGGGCTCTTGGGAGCATCCTTCCAGGCAGCCCCCCAACCCGGGGCACAGGCTAGGGCAGAGGCCCCACCCAGCCTGCAGGGGGCGGGCCTTTGTCACAGCAGAGGAGGGGTCCTCAGACTTGACCCCCCAACTCTGGACCCTGACTGCCTTCCCAGCAGCTGAGAGGTCCCCAGACGACTCCATGCCCCACAAGGTGCTCAGAGACCTCCAAGGTAGCCCAGCTGCCTCCCTGTCACAGCCCCAGTGTCTGCTGCAAAGGAACAGTGGCCACGGACCCCAGCTGACCACAGGGCTCAGCTCTTGGCACAGCTGACCTCAGGGACTCCAGCCTCTCCTCACTCCCGAGCTCCGTCCTGGCAGCGAGACCCCACCCTACGCACACACGCTGTGTGCTTTGCGCTCTGCCTGCACAAACTGCCCTGAGCCCCTCCCACCAGAGGACGTGTGCCCAAACCATCCCCTCCGTCCGAAAGGCTCTTCCCACTCATCCCTTAGCCCTCAGCGCAAACGTCACGTCCTCAGGAAAACCCTCCAGGATTGCATCCCACCCACAGCCAGGGCCTAGAAGCACTAGTCATTCTCCCTGACCTCTACCACTGCTGCGACTTTAGTTTCCAAGTTTTTGATGAGCATCAGTCTGAGCCACTAGACCGTCAGCTCCATGAGGAAAGGCAAGTGCCCCGTGGCCAGCCCAGCACCTGGCGCCTCAGGTTCTTGGTCTGTGCGTTAGCGACAGAGCACCTCAGGAGGATGGAGAGCTGTCAGAGAGGCAGCCCTCGCCAGCGCCGGGGCGGGCAAGCACCCAGTGCACACTGCGCACACACACAGGCCACACTAAAGCCTCTGCCTGCAATTGCAGGGGGCCTGGGTTCGATCCCTGAGTCGGGATGATCCCCTGAAGGAGGGCATAGCAACCCACTCCAGTATTCCTGCCTGGAGAATCCCCATGGACAGAGGAGCCTGGCGTGCTACAGCCCACAAGTCACAAAGAGTCGGATACGACTGAGCACGGAGCACACACATGCATGTGTGCACATGCTCACCCACGTGAACACACGCACACAGGAGCATCAGGCCCAGCACCCCGTTCCTGGACCCACGCCTGAGAGGAAGGGGGCGGTGCCTGCAGCAGCCATCCCCGCCCCACCAAGGAGGGGATCGGAGGCTCAGCCGGGCCTGACCCTCTGGGTGGAAGCCCGGGACCCACAGCTGTACGGGGAAGGCTGAGCGGGTGCCTCAGCCCAGAGGCGCGGAGGACAAGCGCCACCTCCCTCACTCCCCTGATGCCCAGAGCATGGCCAGGTGCCAGTGCTTGGAAGCTGGTGTTCACATCACAGCCCAGGTGCCCAGGCACAGGGCACAGTGCCATCAGCACCTTTGAAAATAAGACCCTGGCCCATCTGCCACGAGAGGAAACCGAGGCACAGAGATGCAAGACCCTGACCCAGGGTCAGCGGCCACAGAGTGGCCAAGGCCAGAGCAAAGATCCCGCCCTGGTGACCGCAGGCAGCCTGGCCTCCCCCAGAGCGGGCCGGGTGCCTCGCGCCCCTGCAGCTCAAGTGGGTGAAAGGAGCACCAAGGTTCCGGCCGTCAGGGGCCAACCCGGGACCACCCACCCCGGAGGAGTCAGGGCCCCCAGGGCAGTGGCAAGGAGGCTCCGCAACGGCCCCGAGCCCCCGCCTCCCCCAGCGGCACAGGGTCGGTCGGCCTCACCCTCCCGCTCAGGGAGTCGAGACCAGCCCCGCTGGAGACGCTACCCCGGGGAGGACGTGAGGACAGGGGCAGCGGGGAAGCCAGATGGCTCGGCGCAAGCCCGTGCAGCCCCGAGTGAACGCAGGCCCGTCCCGGGCCTCGGGGTCCTCTCTTCCAGTGGGGCCTTTGGGCTCTCGTCCACCTTCCGAGGCTCATCTCAGAGGCCACAGTGGGCACACAGGGCAAGCAGCCTCTTGTCAGGAGACGCCTGGGAGGGGTGCGGAGTGGGGACAGTGGCCCCAAGAACAGCCCCCCCATCTGCATGCCCCCTCCCCCCTCAGGGTCCTGTGACCTGAGCCCCCAGACAACCCCCCCCAGCCCACACCCCCATGCCACCTTCTCCCAAACCACATCCACATGGGATGGGGTGGTCGGCTACAACTCAGCCTCTGCAGGCAGCGGGCCCTGCTCCTCCTGCCGGGACTGCCTGGCAAGTCGCCAATCTCTCGGAGGTGCTCTCTGGGCACAGGGAAGGGCATATCGGGTGCCAGGACTGAGGGTGCAGAGCGGGTGTGGGGCCCACGGCTGTGAGCTGGGCCCTGGTGAGTGTCGACCACGATCCCCACGGCTGGGCTGTGGGGAAGCACAGGTCCAGGGGGCCCTCGGTCAGCCAGAAAGCCGTCACTGTGAGCACCCAGGCCAAGGGCGGTGGTGGGAACGTGGCGCCAGGTTGTGCGTGGAACAGCGCAGGGCTGCAACCGCAGGCAGGGCTCGGGGGCCTTGCTGCAGCCACCGGCCCTGTCCCGGCCTCCCCGTCTCCAGGGCCTCCTTGTCCACTGTGGAGACCCAGGCCCCCCCCCCCCAACACGGGGAGCTGGCACACCCCCAGGGGTGGAGGCAGGAGGGCGCTCTCCTCGGAGGGGACAGGATGTCCCTCTGCAGAGAACAAGGGAGGCTGGTGTCCAAGAGGGAAGCAGGAAACTTCTAGGCAGAGGCCGACAGCACCTCCTACACGCGCAGCCTCAAACTGGCCAATCCGGCCCCAGTCTCATCCCGGCCTCCGGAGCCGCGTCCCTAAGCGGAAGAGCAGGGACTCCGGGGTCCACGATCAGACGCCGAAGGAAGTGGCGGGAGGTTGCCCAGGCCAGGGATGACCCTGGGGGACAGAGTTCCTGGCCCTCAGTGAGCAGGACACAGGACAGGTGCTGGATGGAGAGAGGCGGCTGCTCTTCGCCAGGACCACCAGGAAGGAGAGAGTCTGGGATGCAGAGCACCCACTGGTAGGGCAGGCGTGGTGCAGGGGGCGGCCCACCCCCTCGGGAGGTGTGGAGGGGCTGCTGCAGGGCGGGCTGGGCCTACGACCTGCCAGGTGGGGTGGGGCGGGGTGGGCAGGGAGCCTGGGCCGAGCCCCTGCCTCAGCCACCTCTCAACCGGGTGATGGTGAGAACCGCCTGCTGGCTCCAGCCATGTTTCCTTTCTCTAAAGTGGCGCGGCAGAGGGTGAGATGTTGGATGGCATCATCAACTCGATGGACACGAGTCTGAGCAAGCTCCGGGAGTCGGTGATGGACAGGGGAGCCTGGCCTGCTGTAGTCCATGGGGGCGCAAAGAGTCAGACACGACTGAGCGACTGAGCAACCACCAAAGTAGGACGACAGGCTGACGCCTGCTCACAGGCTCAGTGTGACGCGGGCGCCTGCCCAGCACCCCGGGGCTGTGTCTCACTGTCCCACTCCTCAGCCCTTCCCTCCCAGCCCAGAGCTGATGCCTGGCCACTGACGACCTCGGGGAAGAGACAGGACTCCTGGCACACGAGAGCACTGCCCACCGAGAGGCGTGGCCAGCCTGGCCCTGGGGCTGTACGTGGCAGAGGCATGCTGCCCTCACCACGGCGGGGTGCGCTTTGTCGCCGAGGTGATGACTGGGTCTTTCTGGGCCTCAGTTTCCCCCTACGTAAAACGAGATGGTGCCAACAAACCACAGGGGTGCTGGGAGGCCTCGAAGAGACCGGGATTTGGGAATGACGGAGCCAGAGTCATGGCAAGACTAGCGACAGCCACCCCCGGAGAGGAGTGCTGGAGACACAGGCCACAGGGGGCCATGACAGCCCGCGCTGCCCGAGGGAGGCCGGCAGGCAGACCAAATGAGCCTGCGGTCCAGAATGAGGCATCTGGATAGGAGTCTAAGTGTACCTGAGAGGAACAGAAGGCCTGAGGGGGCGGAAAGGTAATAAGTCCCTCGTGGAAGGAATCATGCAAGCCAGGGTGGGGATTTGCAGAGGGGAGCCCAGCTATAAGACCCTCAGGACAGCGCCTGGCACTCAGTAAGTGCCTGGTGAGCTGGCCACTGTCACCTTCTCCCCTGTCCTGTCCTGACGGAGCTGCCCCAAAGTCGGCCCACCCTCGCACCCACGTGCTGGAAGGATGGCCCTCGGTCGCGCAGCCGGCAGTTACGACCACGTGGACGGGACAGGCCAGCTCATGGGCGCATAAGCAGCAGTTCAGGACCCCTGAAGACCAACCGGCGAGACGGCCCCCACGAGGGCAGGTGCCCTCAGCTCCCTGCCTGGCAGGGCCGCTGCCTCGCAAGACCCGCACGTGACCCCGTGAAGGCCAGACCCAGACCCGGGAGAAGCCTCCTGTCTGGCTGATGGCTCCCAAGGGCTCCGCGAGACCTCACGGTGCCAAGCTCCCACCATGCCTCCCCGACTCGGGGGTCCTGGGCAAGACCACCCAAGGGCTCAGGCAGTGCAAACCTGAATGCCCACCATGAATCCCACTCTGGGTTACACACCTCCCCCCATGGAGAACTCACTCCCTCCAGGGCCGCTGTGCTGGGGGCCAAGACCTGCCTCCCTGACGCCCTGGGCCGAGGGTCCCATGTGCCCTCCAGGACAGCCCGGAACACAGGTCCTCTTCTCCCGGGGAAGCGGCCAAGCAGGTGGCCTTGACCACGACTAGGCCCTTCCTCCCAGCCTCAGTTCTGGGGGGTGGACAGTGCCTGGGACTGTGAGGCTGCCCACAGCCCCACCCCCACCAAAAAGACAACACTGGCCTGGGAGTCTCCGGGTGCCAGCCTGCAACATGGGTGCTGCCCAGTGGAAGTGGGCTGACCCCTCCCCGGTCCTCCTCACACTCTGACCTCCTCTGAGAGCAGCACACGACCAGGACGATCCCTGCACACATGGCCCTGAGGGACAGAGACCACGAGCAAGCCTTCCACTCGACAGAGGAGGAAACAGGCTTGGCCAGGGGACCACGGGAAGACACCGGCCAGTGGGCAGAGCAGGGCTGGGGTCCACTCCCTGCCACCAGCCGCCCCACCCTCGGGGTCAGGATGCTCCCTGCTGCGATTGGGCCCCCGCAGGGCCCCGGGTCTGTCTACTGACCCCGGCTTCCCCGCCGGCCGGCAAGCCTGCCCTGAAGCACACCGGCCAACTCTGTCCGATGCTGTGGGCAGTGCAAGGCTGGAGCTGGGCTCCTGGAGCCCTCAGGGCTGTGGGTGCCAAGGCAAAGCCCCTTCTCTGGCCAGCTCACTGCTCCACGACCCCGGATGCTGGGCACAGGGCTCCCATCCACCCAGCCTCGGCCTGCCACGACTCTAGAGGCCAGCACCTCCGGCCCAGGGCCAGTTCTCCCCTGCTCTCAGGAGCAATTCCATCCGGAAGCACGGGGTGTCATGTGCACCCACACACACGCATGGGGCACAACCATGCAGCATGCACGATAGCGTGTGGTCACACATGCCCCTTGTGAGGTTCAGGTCTGCACAAAGCCAAGCGTGCCTCCCACCCCCTCACACACGGAAGCCATACTAGGCAGGACCGAGTGTGCAAGGAACACGCGCACCTCCTGGGCCAGCCAGCCTCCTGCAGGGGGGCGTCCTGAGCACGTCGCCCCTGACCTGCACTAGAGCCTCAGGAACAGTTCCCTCCCAAGAGGGCGGGCCTGCCGGGGGACTGGGGGCGATCCACGGTGGTCCCACCCGCTCCGCCCGCCCAGGGGCTCGGTGACCCTGGGCAAGCCACCCCCCGCTTTGAGAGCTGGTCCCGCACGTGCACCGAGCAAGGTCCGGGGAGCAGTCTCCCGCTTCTGGCTCGGCACCCGAGCCCGGAGCCCTCCGTGGCCTCTCTGGCATCTCCAGGACAGCGCCAGGTCCCCCAGGACGGCCATCAAGCGGCTGGGCCTTCAGGCTGCGGAGGTGGCCGCCTCTGGCCCCTGGCTTCGACCCCATCAGCAAAGGGTCACATTACTGAGCGGCTCTGAGCCTCCGTGTGCTCAGCGGTGAAGGGGGGTGAGAGGTGGTACTTACCCTTGGGGTGCTGCGGGGGTGCACGGAACGGGGGCGCGCAGCACGGGAATGCCGCGGGGACACGTGGTGCGCAGCCACCCCCCGCGGCTCTCAGCAGCCCCGGCGCCACCAGGGGAGCCCTCTGCGTGGCCCAGCCCCTCCCTGGCACAGCCGCAGCCTCACCTGGTCACCATGAGACTGAACACCAGCAATCAGAGGTACACAGGGACCTCTGGGCCTGCCCACCCCCTCCCCGCCCTAAGCAGCCTTATCCAAGCGCGGACTCGGTCTTGGCCACGCACCCCGGGAGCAGAGGTGTGTGGGCCCTGAGCAGCAGCGCCTGGCTGCCGCTGCTATACTGACCTCCAGCCACAGCCCGGCCAGGTGCAGGCGAAGGGCTTCTCGCCCGTATGCCGGCGCAGGTGGGCCTTCAGGTGGCTGCTCTTGGTGTACATCTTGCTGCAGCCGGGGAAAGTGCACCTGTGCATTTTGATGAGTTCGGCCGCCGGGTTCTTGGGGAACTTCTGGCCAACGAGGAGGCCTGTGGAGCCGGGCCCCAGGGGTCCTGACCCAAGGGGCTTGGCTGCAATGGGCACAGGGGCGATGCGCACGAACTTGGAGGGCAAGCTGAGGCTGGATGAGGGCAGCACCTGGGGCACAAGCGTGAAGGTCTGGCCCTGGATACTGACCAGCAGCTGCGCCACCTTGACGGCCTCGGGGGGCTGCCCCGGGGAGGCAGGCTCGGTGCCTGACTCCTGCTTCACCGGCACCGGTTGGATCTGCAGCAGCAGTGGGACTGGGGTGTCGGGGGTGGGGCCCCCAGCCGGGCCCTGGCTGCCAGCTGCACCGGCCCCCAGAGGTGAGGCACAGCGCTCTCTGCCACCCGCCCCGGGGTGGAGGTGGCCCCTGTGTGGCCCGGTGGAGAGCTGGCCACAGGCGTCCAAGTCCTTGCCACTGCCCTCTGGGGCCTGCTTCACCGCTGGCTCCATGTTCTCCTCCAGAAACTCTTCGATCTCCTCCAGGGTGGGTTGGAAGGGCCGAGGGACGTCATCGGGGTCGCCCACCGGGAACTCGGGGAAGCTGAAATGCTCCCCCTTCACGGGGGCCGGTGTTTTCCGCCAGGCCCCCCAGGCCATGGGGCTGCCGTGAGCCGCAACGCCGCCGCCCAGGGTGGCCTGGGACAGCAGGAAGTCCAGGATACTGTCCTGGCCCTTGGGCCCCCGGCCACCGACGTAGCAGGAGCACAGGGTTTGCGAGTCGGGGCTGGCACAGGAGCAGAGGCTGGAGGCATCACTGTCGTCCTCGGAGAGGGGCGAGGGCAGCATATGGTACGCCCGCCCGTCACCCAGAAAACCAACGGGGCGTTTCAGCGACGAGAAGGTCTCGTCTACTGGGAGCAAGTGGTCCACCATGCTGGCCTGGCGGCTGCAGAGAAAACCAAGAAGGCCCCGTCAGGAAAGCAGCACAGTCAACCCCCTCCTCGGAGGCTCCTGGCCCCATGCCGTGGCCAGCCACAGCCTCCCGCCGCCCCAGGCCTGGATCCTGCCTCCATCCATCCGATGGGGGAACGCTGCAAGCGTGTTTTCCGAAATTGCACCACCTGTTTGCAAAAGTGCTCTCCAAGCCCATTGCACAACCCGGCTCTTGCGGCTTCACACAGATTTTTCAGAACAATTCTGAAAAGGAACACGCATGTCTGAGTGTGAGTGCATGTGAGGGAGAGGGTGGGTGTGTGAGGAGGCACTCTGCACCCCAAATGGCCAGGTGGGAACCCCATCCAGCTGAGCAGAGTCACCATCATCCCTGAACAACTGACCTCAGTCCCGTTCCTGCAGAAGAACTGCCGGCGGTGGGTGGCGGGGCGGGGGTTGGGGGGGAGAGGCGGAGGACAGCCACATGCCCTCTGACCCCCTGTTGCTGCAGCTTTGGTAGGGTTGCCAGATTGAGCAAATAAAAATAAAGGCCACCCGGTTCAACTTGAAACTGAGTTTAAAAAATGAACAACTTTTAACAGAAGCATGTCCAAACATTGGATTCAGCAAGCTTATACTAAAAAATTGTTTCATCTGAGACTCAAATATAAATGAGGAGTTTGTATTTCAACCAGACAAGTCTACTCTGAGGCATAAATTAAAGATCCCCTCAAGTGCTGTCTGACCACCTAAAAGGGGGCAGCCCACCCACAACCCAGTCCTTGGGCCCCTCCCATCTCAGCTGCCTCTCCAGTGAATTAGCGATGGGCCTCCACCAAGCACCCTCCACTGGACTGGGCACCTTCAGAGGCTTCACCAGCAGTAGAAGGGCCCTGCCTTGCAACAACAACTCAGGGAGAACGCACTCAGGTCCCAGGGCCCAGCTACTCCCACCTTTGACTCACAGCTGCCTGGTGGGCGATGAGACCCCCAGCTGGCACCCCGTGGAGCACTTACCCAGCTCACGCCGCCTCCCTACCAGACCAGGGCCCCCGTGGTGCAGGCTGGGCGGTCGGGTCTGGTTGTGTTCCCAGCCCCTGGTGAGGCTGCTGGTGCCCAGGAGGGGCTCAGGGCACGTCAGCAGAGAGGACAGGGGCAGGCTGAAGGCCATGCAGGTCGGTGTCCAAGGAGAGTCAACAGTGGCTGTGACAGGGCCACCCCTGCAGACCTTTGTCCCCACCCAGTGACCACAGCCGGTGTTTACTGAGTTGAGGAAGGGGAACGATCTGCAGCTAAAGCAGACAGTCTCGGCCACCGGGCACCACATCCGCTCCCACTACACCCATCTCTGTCTCTAGCACTCGGTCGGGCCCGGCACTGCCCAACATTCGGCAGGCCCAGCCAGCGCTCGGGACCTCCCAGGGCCAGGCCATCCTCAGTCGTGACCTGGGGCCAGTCCTTGCTCCCCCAAACCCCAGTCACCCCACCTGTTCCGTGTGTGATGACCCAGCCAGGAAGCTTCACTAAGCCCCAGGAAAATAAGGCAAGGTGCAAGTTTGCATCCAGGGCAGTGTTTGCAGGAGAACGTTTGGCTTTTTAGCTAAGGATTTTAAAGCTGAGAGTTTTAAAATATACACTATTCACTGAATCAGGTGCTGAGAAGGCATGAAAATGCCAGATAATGTGAAGAACAGAGCCCACACTCAGCCTGAGACCCCAACCTCCACCCCATCGCCCACACTGAGCTGCTGTCTCTGCAGCTTGTCAGCTGTGTGACCTCGGGCAGGCGGTGCTCGCTCTCTGTGCCATGTGTTGGGTGGGATCCTGACAACCGTGCCTAGTTCCTGGGTTTTTGTAAGACCGATGAGCTTACACATGCTGAGCACTCGCTACAGGGACAGACAGGCAGCACCAGCCATCAGGGTGTCTCAAGGGTGAGGTCGTGGTCTTTCTCCCCTCTGCTGCCATGCTGAGGAACCCGGGGACTCCAGTCTTCCTAGAACCAGGCAGGAACCAGGCAGAAAAGGCAGACAGCGCCATGTCCCTGCCCTTGAAACTCTCCCCAGAAATGTGATCACTACCTGACTATTCCATGATATTGAGGAATTACAGTCAATATTTTTAAATGGGATGATGTACTGTGGTTGGTACATACTTTTCAAAGGAGGCCTTACATTTTAGACACATAAACTAAGATATCCACGATTAAATGATATAAAAGAAATAAGGGGGGAAATAAGTACAGCAGGACAGGGTAGGCGGGAACTCAAGAGATTCCCAAAGGAATGGACCCAGTCTCCTCCAAGAAGGCTGGTCTGCCCCAGACCACTGCTCCACCTGCCCCACTCACAGGCTGTGCACAAGCGCACCAGCCTCACCGCCCCAGGCCAGGGCCCCAGCACTTCACTCTCCAAGGACCCCTCTTCCCAGCCTCTAGGAGGGAGCCCCTGATTTAGATCCCTCAGCTCTGAAGTCACTCCCTGTGAGGCCTCCCTCCCTGCCCACCACCCTCTGCTATACCACCCTGCATCATAGTCTTCCTAACAGTTGCTACTGCAGTTATGTATTTACACACTTCGTTCTCGGTCTCCCCACCAGAATATAAGCTGTTTGGACTGTCTATCCCCGACTCTGAAACAGGACCCTGGCCGAACTTTGCCGACAGAGTGCAAAGACCCGGGGGTGGGGGCCGCAGCAGACCGCCTGGGCCCTCGGGCAGGGCTCCTCCGCGGGGAGGACGCGAGCACTGAGAGCCCACGGGACCCGCGGGGCGCCGGGACCGGCCCTGAAACACAGCAGCACGTGGCCCGGCCAGCGACGCAGGCCGCGGGGCGGGGGGGGAGGGAGGGGGGACGCCCTGTCCCGGGCAGCGTCCCTGGCCGTGGCCGGACTCCGCCCCTCCCCACCCGGCCGGCCGGGCCTGCTGTTTATCCTCCCGGGGACACGGCGGCCGCAGGAACAACATGTAATTGATAACAAGCCCAGCGCCGGCCAAGGGCCTTCCATTGGGTCAGCGTGCAGACCACGGCGGGGGGGCCGCCCTTCAAAATAAGAGTCCCGCGGCCGCGGTCTCGCACCTGTGGGGCGACTGGGCTCCCCGCGGTCCGCCAGGTCCCTGGAGGCGGCGGAGGGGCTCCAGGGCTTCAGGCACCCGGGGACCCGTCACCTCTGGGGCCTGGGCCGGCAAACAGTGGGGGTGGAGGGAGGGCCCGAAGGGACCCGCAGAGGGGCGGGCGGGGGCGCGAGCT
This sequence comes from Odocoileus virginianus, assembly GCF_023699985.2. Lineage (NCBI taxonomy): Eukaryota > Metazoa > Chordata > Mammalia > Artiodactyla > Cervidae > Odocoileus > Odocoileus virginianus. The sequence goes on from NW_027224320.1 coordinate 114,897, forward strand.
CCTGCCGCGTGACTGCGCGTGCGGGGCGCGCTGAGGGCCGGGCGGGGGACCCCGTTCCGGCTCGCGTGGGGCCGCGCGTGGGAAGGGGCGGGGAGAGCCGGGAGCCGCCTCCCCCGGGCCGGCTGCGGTGACCGGCAGTAACCCGTCCGCCCGCAGGCCCCGCCGCGCCCGCCATATGGGCGGCCGGCCCGCAAAGCGCGCGCGGACGCGCGGGGCCAGGCACCGAGGCTGGCGCGGGGACCGGGCCGGTGGGCACTGGGAATCGCCGTCCCGCCCGCCAGCCCCAGGCCCTGGCCCCGGCCCCGCACCGGGGGTCCCGCTCCGCCGACATCTCCCCCGACTCTCGCGCGGAGTCCGGACAGTAGTGCGGGCGCCCAGCCCGGCGCGCAGAGGGCCCCCCGCGCCCTCGCCGGGCCCGGTCCAGGCGTGCCCGTCTTCGCCGCGCGCCCCTACCTGAACTCGGCGCGGCCGGCCGGCGGCCAGGCCCGGCGGTCCCGGGCCCACGCGGGCTGCGCTGGGGGCGGCGGCCGCGCGTCCCGCACTCACTCGCCTCGCCCGGCCCGCGTCGCTGCGGCCGAGCCCCCGCCGCCGCCGCCGCCGCCGCCGCTTCTAGGCGCTCACTCTCCGGGCTCACGTGACGCGCCGGGCGCCGAGAAGGCTCGCAGGAGGCTCGGCCTCGGGCGCGCGCCCCATTGGCCCGCGCCGCGCGTCACGCGCCCCGGCCCCGCCCCCAGCCCCGCCCCTGTCTGGCCAGGCCCCGCCCGTTGGCCCGGGCAGCGCGTCACATGCTCAGGCCCCGCCCCTCCCATGTCCAGGCCCCGCCCCCGCCCCGCCCCTCCAGTCGCTTTGGACTGGTAGCGGCGGCTCCGGAGGTTCTAGCCCAGGAGAGAACGAACGCGGGCCTGGCCTGGGGCTCCGAGGGGTTCCACGCGGGCTGGGAGCCGCCGAACAGCCCCGGCCCGACCCTCCCTACCCCGCTCCCATCTGCAGCCCCGGGCGGCCCACAGGCAAAGCCAGGACTTGTCCGGGACGTTGCTGGAGAGATGCGGGCGAGCGTCCGGTGAGCCGCCAGCCCGCTCGGGACAACGCGCTCGCTCGAGTCCGCGGCAGCCCCCGGGGGACAGGAGGCGCGGGACGCTGAGTGACCAGCCCTGGAGACCCGTGCGCTGAGGGTGACACCCTGCGCGCCGTTTACCCAAACCTGTCGTGTTCTCAGCCAACATTTTACGGATGAAGAGGACTCCGAGGCCGCGGTCCTCCCAGGCACAGCTGGTAAGGAGGGAGGCGGGTGAGCAAGCAAGGTGGTCCATCCGCGCTGCCGAGATGGCATCTTCCAGACAACCTCGATGGTGGCCTGGGAGTGCCTTCTACAGAACGCACACATCCTTGCCTCCTGGTGTGGGAGGCGGGCAGCATTTCTGATTCTGTTCCTCTCCAGGACACTGCTGGAGCCACAACTGATAGCTGGGTCCTGTCTAGGCTCTCCGGAGTGCTGTGGGTCTGGACTCTCAAGACTATGCAGGACACTGGACCCTGCATCCTGGGACCCTCCCCATGCACACCGCAGAGCCACGGGTACAAATCTGGCTGCCACCAGGGGCCAAACTGAGGCTCGGTGGGAGGGTTTGGAGGAGACTGGCCTCGAGATCAAGGATGGTGATGTTGCTGTCTGCACCGCCTGAACATTCATGCAGGCCCTGGCCAGCACCCGCAGAACAGACCCAGCTCACTCCTTTTTACAGAAGAGACAGAGGTCTGCAGGGTTCAAGCTCAATGCCTGGTCTCTGCAGGTGAGAGGCGGACACATCCCTGCCTGCCATCAATCCTTTGCTCCTCACACATTCTCAGGCCAGTCTTCCCCATCTTCTCACTGACAATCACACCGAAATTTCAGAAGAAGCTTGGAAACAAAGGCGCATCCATAGCTTCAGCACACCAGGAGGCTTCTGCACAGGCTAGCAAGAAGCTGAGCAGAGACAGTCAGGCACTGTATGGCTGTCACTTACATGTGGAATGCAAAAATGGAAACGCGGTGAAGGACAGGGAAGCCTGGTGTGCTGCAGTCCATGGGGTCGAAAAGAGTCAGACACGACTGAGCAACTGAACAAAAACAGTAGAAAAAGAGATGAGGTTTACCAGAGGACGGTGAGGGGTGGGATTGCAGGAGGGTGATCGAAAGGGGACAGACTTCCAGGCAACGATAAATAACTAGGGATGTTATGTTGCTGTTGTTCAGTTACTAAGTCATGTCTGACTCTTTGTGACCCCATGAATTGCAGCACACCAGGCTTCCCTGTCTTTCACTGTCTCCCGGAGTTTGCTCAAGCTCATGCCCATTGAATCGGTGATGTAACATACAGCATGATAAATATAATTAATGCTGCTGTGTGTTATCTATGGAAGTCATTAAGAGACTAGAACCTAAGAGTTCTTATCACAAAAACCTTTTTTATTCCTCCTTTTGCTTGTATCTCATTGTATCCATATGAGATGCATACTAAACACTGCAGTAATCACTTTACAACAATGTGAATCAAACCATTATGTTGTATACCTTATGCAATGACATGTGTCAATGATGTCTCAGTAAGACTGGAGAAAAATAAGGAAACTGGAGAACAGTCAAGATGCTGCCTTACAGCCTGAGTCAGATCACGTCGCTTCTCTGAACACTGAGCGGCTCCCGCCTCCCACCGTCTGCAGTACCCTGCAGGGTTGGCCTCCATCCTGACCCCGACCTTTGCTGCTCTCGTCTCACCCTTGCTGACATCACTGCAGCCACACTGGCTCCCCGTGGCTCCACAGACATTCCAGATACGATCCCACCTCAGGGCCTTTGCATTTGCTGTTCCTGCTGCCTGTGTAAGCACGTCCCCATGGCTCCATCGCCCTCTCCAAGATTTTATTCAAATGTTACCTTCCGTGGTAGTGGCTCAGAAAGTAAAGAATCTGCCTGTGATGCAGGAGACTTGGGTTTGATCCCTGGATCAGGAAGATCCCCTGGAGGAGGGCATGGCAACCCACTCCAGTGTTCTTGCCTGGAGAATCCCATGGATGGAGGAGCCTGGCGGGCACAGTCCATGGGGTCACAAACAGTCAGATACAAATGAGGGACTAACACTACCTTCAGGTACCCTGCCTTGACCACCCCGTCTCAAATGTTCACATTCTCCTGATATTTCCTCTTCCCCTATCCTGTTGAACTTTTCTTCCTGGTGCTTCTTCCCTGCTAACATATTATATATTTTGCATTTTGTTTCATTTGCTTTCTCTCTCCTCCAAAGAATGTAAGGTCCACCAAAGCAGTGATCCCTGTCCTTTCGGTCCCTTCGTATCTCCAGCACCAAGCACTCAGTAAGTGCTCCATTGTGGAATTAATGAGTTTCTGAAAGACTTACACATGGTCAGCTTGGGAGAAATTAAACAGTGCTGAGGAATCACTGCCAAACAGGTTAAGGAGTTGGTCACTGGGGAATTTAGGAGACCCGTTTCCCCAGAGAGACCCGGAACACCCCTGGCCAGTTTCTGTGGGGCTGCTCAGTAAAGGTGCCCCTACCTGGCTCATTCTCCCCTCCTGGTCAGACCTGCTCACCCTTCAGGTATCAGCAGCCCCTGAAGTTCCATCTCAGCCTTGCCTCCCACAGCAGGCTGGGTCAGGCTCACATGCCTGTGCTTCGCAGCCCAGGGCCTGGAATAAGAGGGCTCCGACAATGTGTGTGTGGACTTAACGAGTAAGTGAGTGAGTGAGGACCCTGGCAGCCCAGGCTCTGTGAAGGCAGGAAGTGTATGAATCTTGGTTTCACAACATCCCCCTCCCTGGAAGGGCCTTGATGCGTGCCTGATAGATGGGTGGCTGAGCTTTTTGGGGGGGCTGGGCCATTTCTTAGTCACCCCAGGAAGCCCACAGTACCCAGCTTGGGGAAGGGGAAGTGTGTCCAGTAGAATGTCCCATGATGGAGAACGGTGTCCAATAAGGTGCCGTGCGTGGCGGTGCTGCCATCAGACAGTCTGCTGGGGCTGGCAAGAAGGGCAGAGAGGACGAGGCCCTGTGAGGCCAGAGGGGCTGGCAGCAGCCGTGGAGGGTGCTCTGTGACACAGGCCAGCCGCGACGAGACAGGAGCTGTGGGGGAGCAAGGGAGAGCTCCCGCAGATGGAAAGCGGCATTGTCTTCACGGAAACCCGGGCGAGGCTGATCTGAGAGCGGACGTAGCTGAGAACCGCATCGAAGGGCAGATGGACAGTGTGCGAGTCCACGGCTAAGCTGGATGTCCCCTGGGCAGGAGCCAGGTTCACGTTCAGAAACAGGAGGAGGGACACCGCTGCCCAGGCCCCCCTCGGGGAGGGGCGTTGGTGGGGTGACTAGTTAATGAGTCACTCCTGCCCAGCCAAAGTCCCCAGGGTCAGCATGTGCCTTGCGACCGGCCGAAGCCTCGCCTCCCATCCCCTCTCCTGGGCCACTGGCCATCACCTTTCTGAGCAAACCACAAGGAAGCAAGGGTTGGGAACCGACTGCACGGGCGGCTTCCCGCTGAGGGGGCACCCTACAAGAGACCTGGGCTGATGAGAAGACCCCGAAGGCGACACCCCCACCAGAGTCGGGCGGGATTCCTCCTCACTTCAAACAGTGAGGGCAGGACGGGGTCAAGTGGAAAACAGACCTCAACAGAGCATGCAAATAGCCTATCGCTGCCAAGGGAAGTATCTAACCTCACCACTGATCCCAGAGACGCCAAATACCCTTTCATCCAATTGATCAGGATATTTTAGAGTGATTCCACTGTTGGAAAGACGTGAAGTTAGTACCTTCCCAGGAAGCAACCTTGAATTCTGTACAGCAGCCCTGAGTCAGTACATGTCCTTTTAGAGCCTGAGCCTAAAGAAATGATCGGATTCGCATTCAGATTTATGAACAGACTTCTCAATATTACTGACACTTGAGAAAAATTGGAAACCAGCTAAAGCCCAACAAAAGGAAGAAGATGGTAATGAACCGTCTGTGTAGCAGAATACCCTTTGTCTGTCTCAGTCAGGGTTTTGAAAGGCTTGTTCACTCGGTCAGTCGTGTCCAGCTCTGCCACCACGGACTGCAGAGCACCAGTCCCTCTCCGTTCATTACCTCCTGGAGTCTGCTCAAACTGACATCCAGTGAGTCACTGATGCCATCCAACCATCTCGTCCTCTGTCGTCCCCTTCTCCTCCTGCCTTCAATCTTTCCCCAAATCAGGGGATTTTCCAGTGAGTCAGCTCTTCGCATCAGGTGACCAAAGTATTGAAGCTTCAGCTTCAGCATCAGTCCTTCCAATGAATATTCAGGGTTGATTTCCTTTAGGATGAACTGGCTTGATCTCCTTATAGTCCAAGGGACTGTCAAAAGTCTTCTCCAGCCTTTCTGCTCAGTTGCTCAGCCGTGTCTGACTGTTTGCAACCCCGTGGACTATAGCCCACCAGGGTCCTCTGTCCATAGTATTTTCCTGGCAAGAATACTGGAGTCAGTTGCCATAGTTTAAAGACTTCTCCACTCTTTAAAAGACTATTTGATGAAAGTTAAAGTGAAAAAAAAAATGCAGGATGCAAAAACCTATAAAGGTAGTATTCTGGATATGATTATTTAAAGAAAAAACATTTGTAGAAGAAGAAATAGATATCAAAGTATTTACAGTGACGATTTTTAAGAATATTTACTTTGAAGTGATGAAATTAAAGTTTCTTTTTTTAAGCATTATCTCTTTCACTTTTCCAGATTTTCTAGAACGAATTTATATTACTTCTATAACCAGAAAAAAAATACGGTTCTGCTGTAGGGTGATGGCCAAAAATTCCTCCAGTTCTTAAGTAAAAGTAGAAGACACATTGTTTTCATTTTCACCAAGGACTTTATTGAACAATATATTCACCATTTTGTTCCACTACCTTCTGCCATTTTTCAGGCAGCTTCATAATTCCATCTTCCTAAAACTTTTTATCTTTTTGAGCAAAGAACTCTTCCAGGTGCCTCTTACAATCTTCCAGGCAATTGAAATCTTTTTCCATTATGAGAATTTTGTAAAGATGGAATAGGTGGACATCCAAAGGTGCGATGGCTGGTGAGTATGGAGGATGTATCAGAACTTCCCAACAGAGCTGTAACAGTTTTTGACTGGTCGTCAAAAAGCATGGGCTCTTAGTTATCCTGAGGGAAGATTGCACATCTTCTCTCGGCCAACTCTGGAGGTTTTTCATCAAGTGCTGCTTTCAGCTGGTCTAACTGGGATCAGTGCTTGTTGAAATTAATTGTTTGGTTTCCTGGGAGGCCCTCATAACAGAGGACTCCCCTCCAATCCCACCACATACACGACACGCCTTCTCGGATGAAGACCGGCCTTGCTGTGTTTGATGGTGGTTCATCCCACCTGCCCCACGATCTCTTCTGCTCCACAATATTGTATATCATCCACTTTTATCACCCATCACAGTTTAAAAATGGAACATTTTCAGTATGTTTTGAGTAAAGAATCACATGAAGAAATATGATCAAGAAGGTTTTTGCTCACCTTGTGTGGAACCTAGACATCAGTGTGAGAATGTCACCCAGCTGGTGCAGATGATTTTCAGTGCTTGATGTGGGTATTTTGAGTATGGCAGTGTCTCCTGTGTGGTACGATGTTGATTATTCTCTATTAACATCTTGATTGGATCCCTATCTGCTTTAGCTGGTCTACACAATGTGGAGCATTGTCCAGCGAGAAGCCTCCACCACGAGCTTCACAGACTGCCTTTGACACGTTCCATCAGTTACAGCACCACCCCCACACTCTGCACAAATCAGTTTTTGCATTTCAGTTCCATTTTTACCTTTCATGAAATAACAAAGTATAGTATGCCAAAAATGTTGCTTTTTTTCTTCCATCTTTGATATTAAAATAGCTACACAAAAATGTACAAATTTTGATTTTTTTTTTAATGCATCCTGGTATGACAGCTGTCACACTACAACCTATCAAAATTGCTTCGAATGAAATTAGAGACAACTAAGCCCTACTAGAACCATCTTACAGGAAAAAACAAATGACCATTTTGGTCAACCTAGTATGTCTGATTGTGCAATTTAGTGTGTTATTTTTGAAATAGCTTCTTAAACTGGTATAAAAGTTATTGTTCTCACTGCCCAAAACATCAGAAAGTACAGACAAGTATAAAAAAGGAAGGACGTTCATAATCACACCATTGTTAACATTTCTTGCTATGTTACAAAAACGGAAAATTGAACTGCTTTGGAGCCTTTTTGAAAAATGTGACTAAAAGTGCATGATGTAAAATTGCCATCAGAGCCATCCAGGTGCGCAGTTTGTGGTGCGAAGTGTGCTCACGTCGTGGGGCAGACGTCAGCACCATCTATTTTCAAACTCTTTCTTCTTTCCACACTGAAACTCTGCCCACATTGCACACTTTTCTCCGCCTCCCTGCCCCCAGCCCCCTGGGAGCCACCATGGTATGAACTTGACTGCTTCAGGCCCCTCGTGTGAAGGGAATGACACAGTACCTCTCATTTAGTGACTGGCTCGCCGCACTAGGCATGATACCCTTAAGGTTCATCCATGTCGTCACGTGTGTCAGAATTTCCTTCCTCGTCACAGGTGTATAATATTTCATTGTGTGTATAGGTCACATTGTTGTTCTATTTGTCCATCAGGGGACACTTGGGGGTGCTTCTGGAGCTTTTTAAAAACAGCAATAGATGTATGCTTCTTCCTATGCCAATAATGAAGAGCTGATGCTTTCAAACTGTGGTGCTAGAGAAGATTTTTGAGAGTTGCTTGGACAGCAAGGAGATCCAACCAGTCCAGCCTAAAGGAAATCAGCCCTGAATATTCACTGGAAGGACAGATGCTGAAGCTGAAACTCCAGTCCTTTGGCCACCTGATGCAAAGAACTGACTCATTAGAAAAGACCCTGATGCTGGGAAAGATTGAAGGTGGGAGGAGAAGGGGACGACAGAGGATGAGATGGTTGGATGGCATCACCGACTCAATGGACATGAGTGTGAGCAAATTTGGGGAAATAGTGGAGGACAAAAGGAGCCTGACACGTTGCAGTCCATGGGGTCACAAAGAGTCAGATCTGACTTAGCAGCTGAACAACACGACAGGTTAGTAGCTGTCATTTACAAGAATCGCCTACTCTTCCTAGAAGTGGCTGCATCATAATTTACTTGGTAGATCCATTCCTGAAGGACATTTATGTGGTTTCCAGGTTTTCACAATCCTATCAGTTCACTTCAGTTGCTCAGTTGTGTCCGACTCTTTGCGACCCCATGGACTGCAGCACGCCAGGATTCCCTGTCCATCACCAACTCCCAGAGCTTGCTCAAACTCATATCCATCGAGTCGGTGATGCCATCCAACCGTCTCATCCTCTGTTGTCCTTTTGTCCTCCCACCTTCAATCTTTCCCAGCATCAGGGTCTTTGCTAATGAGTCAGTTGTTTGCATCAGGTGGCCAAAGGGCTGGAGTTTAAGCTTCAGCATCTGTCCTTCCAGTGAATATTCAGGACTGATTTCCTTTAAGATGGACTGGTTGGATGTCCTTGCTGTTCAAGCGACTCTCAGAAGTCTTCTCCAACAACACAGTTCAAAAGTATCAATTCTTTGGTGCTCAGCTTTCTTTATAATCCAACTCTCACCATCCTATACAAAACTGCAGTAAATCTCCCCAGTGGGCACATGTTTGTCTCCTTATTCTATAACTTCTTACAAATAAATGTGGAAGGTGAGGTATCTGAGTCAAAGGGTGTCATTAGATTTGATATTCATTGCCAACTCATCCTCCGGAGGCTGTGATCGGGTGGGATCCCTGCCGTCAGCGAGTCCTGTATCTCTCTCGGCGTTGAGTTACAGAACCACTTTACAAAACGTGATGCATTCTGGGGCCAGTTTCTGACAGCGATAGTCTGTTTGTTTTTTTCAAAAGGTGCCATTGCTTTAGTCTGTGCCCCCTGCATTCCTAGCAAAGTTGAGTGTGTTTACTGTTTTGATTGTCTCCCACTGGCAGTTGCGATTCTTTATGCGCTGCCCACTTCTGCCCTCCACTCTTGGGACCACACTGAGCTGCTTCTTCCTGGCAGGTGTGGATGCACGTGTGTGCAGGTATACAGATCCTGTGGTCACAGGTGTGGACACACGTGTGTGCAGGTGTGTGGATCCTGTGGTCGCAGGTGTGGACGCACGTGTGTGCGTGTGTGTGGATCCTGTGGTCACAGGTGTGGACGCACGTGTGTGCAGGTATACAGATCCTGTGGTCACAGAAGTGGCTGCGTGGCCTGGAGATGCTGTCACGGACACTGCCTTTCGTGTCCTGCTCTTGGGTGCTGGACACAGACTTTCCCAGGTCACCTCCCTGCACTGTTCCAGCCCAGTGTTTCCATTGGCCTCTTTATTCCAATGGAAACGAGTGAGGCGGAGCCCTGGGTGCCTGCTCCTCCCCCGTGGGCCCGGCCCCTCTCAATCCACCTGTGGGAAGAGAACTTTCCTTCTCTAATAGGTGAGCCTGTCCCAGAGGGTGTTGCCTTCAGAAGAGGATTCCGGAGAAGCTACCGGGTGAGGGGTCAGGTGGGCCCGTTTCAGGCAGTGCCGCCATCCCAGGTAACGGATGAGCCATCCTGGGACGGGGAGCCAGGATTGACGGCCTCACCACCCGAGCCCCGCCCGCAGTCTGCTCTGATCAGTCAGCAGAGCCCCGCCCGCGGTCTGCACTGAGCAGTCAGCAGAGCCCGCCCGTGGTCTGCGCTGAGCGGCCGCCAGCATCAGACTGCAGAGCCGGCCCCCAGCAGGCGCGGGCACAGCGGCCTTGACTTCTCTGGTTGAAGGCCTCCTGGCACGTCTCAGCTGGGATGGTGGGGAGGGCACATGGGGCCCATGTGGGCGAAGGGGCTGCGGGGTGGCCCTGGGGTGGCCCCGAGGGTGGAGCGTGGCAGGCACCCTGGGAATACGCCCCGTCCAACATGCAGGCACTCATTGGACACAGTGTGTGCCCAGGGGACAGTGCAGTATCCCGAAGGGCGGCCGGCCAGTCCAGTCTGAGATGCCACTCTCCTTTTGGGCTTCTCTCGTGGCTCAGATGGTAAGAAAATCTGCTTGCCACGCAGGAGACCCAGGCTTGAGTTGGTTCAGGAAGATCCCCTGAAGAAGGGAATGGCTACCCACTCCATTGCTCTATACTGGCAACAATCAGAAATTGACGTAAAACACCATTTATAGTTGGAAAAAAATACTAACCCTAAAAGGTAAATCAAAGAGGCTAAAAACTGCAAAACAGTTCTAGAGAAATCAATGAAGACCCAAGTAAGTAGAGAGAGAGTCTCCATCATTGGTCGGAAGACTAGACATTGTTACCTTTGTCCCCAGGTTGATCCATAGAGTCAATGCAATCTCACTCAGCTTCCCAGCCGGCTTTTCACAGACACCGGCTGATTCCAACACGCGTGTCGCAAGACCCCAGAGCTGGAGCAGTGAAAACAGCTTCGGGGGACAGCATCAGGGCCTGAAGCTGCCTGATTGCCAGCTAGTTTCATGCACTCGATTGCCCTCCTTCTATCTTCCTTGGTGTACTATCTGTTGAAATCTGCGTCCAGCTTGTAAAAATTAGACGTCCGTTGTCTTTACTACTTTGAGTTTTGAGCAGAGTGGCAAGGCTGTGTCATGTGTCCAAACCCATTGTGGAAGCTCTGGGCCTGCCCGACGGGCTCCCACCTGGTCAACAGCCAGGCCTCAGGCCTTGGTCGTTGACGCTCCCATGAGGCAGCCAGCCAGGGGAGATGTGACTGCCTGGGCTGCTGTTAGTCCTTTTGCTGTTTGAATTTTAAAAACAATGACCTAACCTGTATAGTGAAAAGATGGATGTGTGTGTGTATCACACGTGTGCATTGTGAGTGTTTATGTATGTGCATGCATGCATGTCTACCTGTGGGGGCTGTGTATGTATGTGTGCATTGCATGCCTATATGCGTGCACATGTGTGTGTGGAGGGAAGGGCCCCCCACAAAGCCCCTGGCTGTAAGAGATGCAACCAGGTGGCTCAGTGGTAAAGAATCCACCTGCCAGTGCAGGAGATGTGGATTTGATCCCTGGGTTGGGAAGATCCCCTGGAGAAGGGAATGGCAACCCACTCCAGTACTCTCACCTGGGAAATCCCATGGACAGGGAAGCCTGGTGGGCTACAGTCCATGGGGTCACGGAGAGTCGGACATGGCTGAGCGACTCACACTTTCACGAGAAGGTACGGCAGGGTAGGAACAGGGGGAGCAGCTCTGAGAGATTGCCTCACCAAGGAGGCAGGTCTCGCTCCTGGGAGGGACGCGCCAGAGGATGAAGACTGGGGGCCACGTGCCCTGGAGACTGGTCGTGGTCAGGCGAAGGCTGAGAGCCAGGAGAAGCCGGGGGTCCCAGGAGCCTCTCCCTCCGGCCAGGCTCCAGCCAAGGAGTGTGGCTTAACTATTCATGCTGAGACACGCATTAACGTCTTCCTTCCAGAGTCCAGCCAACACACGTGGAGCAGAGGCAGGAGGCGAGGCGAGCCCCAGAACCATGCAGCACACCTGCCCCTCGGGGGGCTGTGGCCCCGGCGGCCGTGGTCCTTCCCCAGCGTGGGGGGGGGTGCGGGGGGCTGGGTAACGGGCTGATGAGCAGGTGGGTTAACATAGCCCCCGGTCCTGGTCCGCTAACGCTTCCGGGAGCCCCTGCTGTCCTGAGGGTGCCCCCTGCCCCCCGATCCTGTCCTTCCATGAAGAAGTGCATTCCTGCAGCTCCAAGCAGCCTGCAGGGCTCCCCCGCCATCCAGACGCCCACCTCCGTGAACGCAGACCCCACGCACACACGTCGGGGGGCGGGTAGCTGCAGGTGGGCCTTGGGCAATCGTTCCAACTCCAACACTGTTGAAACTGCTGTGTTTCACAAGCATGGCCTCTGTGATGTCTGCCGGGGGGGATTGTGTCACAAAGCACTGAAGCGTTGCTCTCAACTCTCTGGATACTAAACTGAATGTATTCTAAAACAGAAGAGAAGGGAGGAGGGAGGAGGAACATAAGCAGAGGCTACCGGGAACAAAAGGACTGAGTGAAGAGCTGTGGGTCTTCATAAAACACTGGATCTGAGTCTGGTTCCTTTCCTTACACTCGTCCCAGGCTTTCTTGCTCACCGCTTGCCGCACACCCACTGTTTGCAGTTACCTTTGCACCAAGGCCCCCGGTCTGGTTTCACACCCAGCGAAGCCAAGTCCAGCCTAACAACCTATCAGCGGCCTTCAGGGTTGGCTTGCACTCCCCACTGGCGGGGGCGGGGAAGAGATGTGGGCATCGGTCTGGCCTCCCAGGGCCAGAGAGCTCCGAACCGGGGGCAGGGACCACGGGAGTCCTGGAGGCTCCCTGGGTGTAGCAGTGACCCTGCGTGGACTGGCACAACAGGAACCCTGGAGCCCAGCATCAGCCCTCGGGGCCGAGGGTCCTTCCCGGGGACCCCTCTGAGGTCTCACAGTAGCCAAGACACCTCCTCCTCCCCCAGTCCCTCCGCAAGGACCCCCCTCCCTTCTGCTGCGGCTCAACCCCCCACCCCCTCCCGCATCCTGCTCAGCTTCGCCAGGGATCCCTGACCTCTCAGAGCTTCTGCCTGGAGGTCCGGGCCCCGGCCACAGCCGCCCTCCCAGAAAGTGGCCACTTCCCTCAAGGTCACAACGGGCCCTGTGTTGGAACCACGTGTTTTATCATGCACTTAACCTTGGTCCTCACATCAGCTGCCTACCTAAACATACTTCTTTTTTTTAACATACTCATTTAAAAGAAAATGCCAGGGACTTCCCTGGAGGTCCAGTGGTTGAAACTCTGCTTTTCAATGCAGGCGTCACGGTTCCAGCCCTGGTTGGGGAACTAACATCTCCCATGCCACAGGAGTCAGTCAAAAATTTTTTCTAAAAGTAAAGAAAAAGAAATGCCATAGGTTTCCCATAAATAGAAAACCAGTGCTTTCCTAGTAGACTCTAAGATAAATAGAAAGCTATTAAAATGTAGATGACCCCTCCAAGGACCACTTGCCATCAGGATGCCTCTTCCTGGCACCAGTTAAAACCACACGTTCATCTCCACGTATCTGTGTGAAACGCTGTGAACCCTCAGCCTTTCGAGGATGAAGTAACATGAGGGGTGAAACACACTGAAGAAGGGGAAACGGTTTAGGAAGGGAGATGCCCCTGAGATGACCTCCTAAAGGACCACAGAAGACAGAGGCAGTCACCCCTGCCTTGCCACCGGCAGCTTCTCCAGACGCTGATTCGGGTTTCGGCTTGAGTTTTCAGTGGGTGACCTTTTTTTTTAAAGATAATTGCTATTTATGTATTGTTCTGTGGCTGCATCAGGTCCCGGTTGTGGCAAGTGGGCTCAGCTGCCCTGTGGCACTGGGATCTATTAATGGTTCCCCAATGAGGGATTGAACCCACGTCCCCTGGATTGGCGGGTGGATTCATAACCACTGGACCGCCAGGGACGTCCCCCGGGGCCGACTCTTTCTGTTTGTTCACCTCACTGATTGTCTCTCATCATGGATGTCGGCTCCGCTGGGGCAGGGGTTTTTCTGTCTGTCTGCTTTCACTGCTGGAGATGGAAAATTGCTGCCTGGATGAGTGTGGCAAGTCGTGTTTTTCTTCCTGTGTTGGCGAAAAGTTGGAAGAGCTCCTTGGTCCGTTTCTAAAGCGAAGATCTGTTTGTATTTATTGACACAATGAAGTTTTGAAATTTTTCTGGTCAAACCCGTTACCTTTTCCTTATTGTTTTAATCTCTGGTTTCATGTTTATTAAGTTCTCCGTCACCCCCAAGATCACACAAATATTCACTGAATTATGCGTCTAGTGTTTTCTTGGTTTCATCTTACAGTCGAATCTTTAATCCATCTAGAAACACAAAACAGGAATCTAATTTTATTTCATTTCAAGGGGTTGGCCACTTGCCCAAACTGTTTATTGAAAATGGCGCTGTCTTTCCCTGCTGATTCGAAAGGTCATCTTTCCATGTGTGAAATGATTATGTAACTTCAGACTGACCTGTAGATTTTTACATGGTTTTCCACTCCATTCTTGCATCCGGAGTTCAAGGTTTAAACGATTTTCATTTTCATCTCTGACGATCCCACCCACTTGCTTTCCTTTTCAAGTATTTCTGCTACAAAATGGACATTTGGAAATAGCATGTCTTTCCACCCAGAGTCGCAGCTTTCCCTCCGCTGACTTGGTGGATTTTATTTCTCAGATGACAGCGGGAGTCTCCTGTCCTGTGCTTCCTTGCTTAGTTTCTTCCCAGGATTCCTAATTTTTCACTGAATTATGAATGGGATCTTTTCTCCAACATATGTTGTTATAGTTATTTTGGGGAGTTGGGCAAGCCGCGGGCTTGGTGTATTTATTTTGTAACTGGTCACCGGCCTGAATTCTCTTTTCCATGGGACTGCCTTTCTCCAGTGGCTCCCCGGGAGGCAACAGCCAGGCAGTGAGGATGGCCCTGGCCCTTGGAGGGCCCTGGCTCAGCCGTCAGCACCCAGGGGTCCATCTCCAAGCAAAGCATTTTGTCCGCGAGGAAACTTCTGCTACGTCAGTTGGTATTTCGGTCAGGACTCACATAGCGTACTTTGCGACAAGCTCAGAGCCCAGTGCTCTCTAAAACCAGGCCTTTTCCAGCAAGACCAGCAACAACGTGTTACTTTTCTCACACCTCGGACATGCAGGAAAATGTGTGCGCAGGGAGCTGGCCGCATGCCCGCCTGGGGAAGGTGCCAGGCGAGATGAATGCGCTGGGCAGGGGCTGCGCGGGTCTTGTTTGCTGGACTTGGAAGAGCTGCTAAGAGTCCCTCCAAACCCCACGGGTGCCCGGGACCTGGAGGGAGCTAGCAAGCTTCCCCCAGGATGGAGGGGCCTGGGAGAGCCAGAGCCCCGCAGGTTTCCCCGCTGGGTGTGCCAGTGTCATGTTCTGTCTCCAGCGTCACATGCCCAGCGGGCACCAGAAGCAGGCACCGCTTTGCCCATTTTGAGAAGAGGAGCCTCAGGTCCTCATGATAGGTATCTGCTTGTAGACATTCAGAGACAAATCCTGGGTTGGAATCCGGTTTAAACAGGTGATTCTCAAACATCTTGCTCTCCAGATCCCTTTTTAAATGAATTAATTGGCTCCCTCAGTGGCTCAGGCTGTGAAGAATCCGCCTGTGATGCGGAAGACCCGGGTACCATCCCTGGGTTGGGAAGATCCCCTGGAGAAGGAAACCCACTCCCATATCCTTGCTTAGGAAGTCCCATGGATGGAGGAGCCTGGCAGGCTACAGTCTGGGTCGCAGAGTCGGACACGACTGAGCGACTGAAACACACAATTTTCATGAGAAAGATTTTGAAGCGCAAGGAGACACGGCTCCATTGGCTGTCGGCACTGAGCCTGCACATCAGCCTGGAGATGCTGCGGAGATCTCTGCAGAGGACCAGAGAGGAGGATAGCCTCCTGGCACCACCACGAGTGTGGTTATCACCCCGAAGGTCCCCCGAAACAGTCTCAGGGGCCGGGGCTCTCTGGACCAACCGCGAGAAACACCATGAGCAGGACCAGCCACGCGCAGTCTCTGAGCCACTGAGGCAGGGGCCTCTGTGAGCACTGATGGAGAGGCTGGTCTCTGGCTCCGGGAGGACAGGTCGGGGAGTCCACCGTGATAAGGATCCGGTGCAGGGGGGGGAGGCGGAGAAGGGCTGGAGATCAGGGGAGCCACGTGTTCGCTGAGTGCCCCCGGTCACTGCCTCCGGCAACCCTGCCCCGGAGGCAGCAGGATAATCACTGCTTACCGTGTCGAGGAGAGGAAAGACTGACCAGACAGTGATGCACTGAAATGCCTGCCAGGGAGAGTCCCCCCCCAACCCGGGGCCCTGGCTGATGCTTGGCTGAGTGAGCGGGGACCGTACTCCCCGCCCCACCCCGCTTCCAGCAGCTCCCTGTTAATCACAGCCTCCACGCATCATCGTTCAGGCTAACCCGGGGGTCACAGAGCCCCAGCTGGATGGAGACCTGCAGTGTGCAGGTGGACATGTCACTGTTCTCTGACTTTGGAATGGGCCTCTGCTACCCACCATCTGCCTGCTGCATGAATCTAAGGTCCATCCAGTGCCCCCCCAAAGAGTTCCCTGGGCCGGAGCTGACCTGCCACCCACACTGCCTCCCAGCCCCCAGCTCCATAAGGCCATCCTCAGACACATAGCAGGGTCTGCACCCAGGCGGCCAGGGCCCGCAGGCCTGGGAATGGACCGCCGTCTCCACATCGGCCCTGCTCCGCCCCTGGACGAGGCCACAGCTGTGCCCGCCAGCAGGGCTCCTCCCACCCCCCACCTCCGTGTCCATCTGGAGCCGCGACAGACTCAGGGCTTCTCTCCTGTTCTCGCGGCCACGGGCTCCAGTAGAGCCGTCGCCAGCCAGGTAGACCCCCACCCGTAGGCAGGACTTGGGCCCTGTGGTTGGGGAAGGCACGGCTCAGCTGGGGAGCAAGACCACCACCCCTCAACCAAAGGCAGATGGGACAGCACACCCAGGCCCCACCCAGCTAAGGCAGATGTGAATATCAGGCAGTCAAAACTCCCCTGAAGGGCCCAGAGCTTTGAAAAGGCCCCTGCTGCTCTGATGATGCTGCCAGGGCACAAGCTCCTTCATCTCTAAGCCTCAGTCTTCCCATCTGTGGAATGGGAGTAACACCAAAATCCACCGTGGGCCTGTGGGGCACGGTTCCCCGTGCTTAGGCCATCTGAGGTGGTCACTGCCCCTCGGCCGGGGGCACCGCAGCGCTGGGTGCGACTGGTGAGCACCCGCGGGTTCCGGAAGAGGAGGGCTAACGCGCTCCTCTCCCCCAGCGCGGCCCGCGCCCAGCCACGCAGAGCCTCCTTGTCCCTCCGTTTAATCACTGACTCTGCGCCTGGCCCGCCCTCCCCCGCTCGCGGGACTGTTATGAATGGAATGTTCCGACTCCAGCCTGAGCGCGCAGGAATGCGCCCTCCCTGGGGCGGGCGAGGCTCCGCTCCTCCCAGACTGAGAGCGCAGGGTTAGGGGCGCCGCTGAGGGTGGGGCTGAGCGCTGGCCTCCTAGATTGGCGCGCTCGTGAATGCACTAAGGGGATGGGCAGATTCTACAGGTGTGACGCGCAGAAGTCTGTACGATCCCCACCGTGCTCCCCACAAATACAGACAGCTAGGCTGCTCTCTCACACACACACAGCCATGCACTCACGTGCAGGAGGCTTGCACACACGTGCATGCAGGCACTGCAGTGGAGTGCTCACAGAGACCCCCTCCCCAAGCACACCTGGAGGGAAGCCTGGGGTGAGCAGCCCCTCTCCTGAGCAGACAGGCCAAAGGCGGCGGGCCCTGACGTCCTGGACACAGATTCACACCCAGCGCCCCAGATGGAGCGGAGGGGGGGGCGCCCCGGTTCCTCTCTGGGCCAGCCCAGCCCCTACCCCTCTGGCCTGGACTCGGAGGCCCCAGGCCTCCTGGGAAGAGCTGCACCAGGGGGTATTGGGGGCCAGGCTTCTCAGGGGCTGCAGTAACTGAGATTTATGTGTTTGTGTTGAACCACGAGGAGGGGGTTAAGGAGAGGCAGCCACTACCTGAAGTGGAGAAATGGAGCGTTGGGAGCCCAGGTCTGAGCCCAGGGCTTCAACCTCCTGCCCAGCCTCTCACCGCCTGGCCAGCGGCCAGCCCTCAGACCCTGGGGCTCCAGCGCCTCTGTGAACATGGCTCCGGCTGGACACGGTGTTCTCCCACGGGACACGGGGTAAACAACCTCTGGGCCCCATGGGAACCGGGCGCCTTGCCAAACCCTCATTCACCCATCCATCACCCATCCATTCATCCCCCCATTCATCCATCCATCCAGAAGTGCTTGCTGAGCGCCTGTCATGCTGGGCGCCCCACCCCCTTCACTTGGGCCCCCAATCCCCACCCCACCCTCCGCAATGGTCCAGCGCCCAGACAGGCTTGCTTTGGCCTTGCTGCGATTTTCAAACCTTTGATTTCCTAGAAAAACCGAGATTTCTGCTTTTTTGGAAAAATGGGTAAAGTGTGACGTCAAGCCTGCCCAGACGCCCCCTTCTGACAGCCCGGGGGTGACAGGGGCCCCCAGCCAAGGCAGGGACACCCCCCACAAGTCAGAGCACGGATGTGCCCCACCCCCTACAGTCAAGGCAGGGACAGCCCCCAGTCACTGGAGGGACCGGACAGACTCCCCTAATTTGGAACTCTGGGCAGACGTGTTTTCACCGTGAGGCAGGCAGGGAGCCCATGTGCTTCGGGAGAGAAGCCAGTGGGAATCACGAGCCTCGGATTCTTCACAAATGACTGCAGCGTGAGACATCTCAGGCGCTGAGCTCGTGTGAAGCCGCGCGGAGCACTGCCCTCTGCCGTCAGCGACGCCCCCCCAGGGCCACTGCACAGCCAGGCTTCGGGCGAGGGGCGTCCACCCCAGCAGCTCCAATCCCACGGAGCCCCGGGCACTGCCTGCCTGAGTCGCTGACAACATCCGCCCACGTTTCTGTACTTCAGGTCATCCTCCGCTTTCATCAGGGGACGTCCGGTTGCAGGCTGAGATCCAGAGCCTGAGTGAGTGACCCACACACGTCCCCGGCCCCAACCATCCCCCACTGATTCAGGCCCAGCACCTTCATACCCGCTCATCTCTTTGTTCTGATGATGAGAAAAAGTGCTACCAGACGTCTGGATGCCTGCACAGCTGTCCTGCCCGTGGTCAGGGTGATGCAGCTGGTTGGATCGGCTATGCCCCTCCCTGCAAGACTGTGCCCGAAGAAGTCTGCCAGTTTCCCTCATGTCCCATGTCTTTGTCCTCACGCCTGAGCCACAGGCCCCCTGGAAGGTGGACTCGCGAACCGACCACCTGCAGTCCCCTCTCTCCCTTGGCCCTAGGGCAGGCCTGCTTCTCTGCCCATCCCAAGATGCTGGTAGGTGGTGTGAGACCACAGTCACGCATGCGTGCATCTAGGCCTCCAGCTTTCCTGAACCCACAGTCAGCACCAGGATGAACACGGTGCTGACTCCCTCCTCACACACGGGGGATGGAGGAGGCCCCAGAAAGGGGAGGCATGTTCCTGAACTGACGGGGATTTTGAGCAAGTTCCATATGGTCAAAGCTTTGGTCTTTCCAGTAGTCACATGTGGATGTGAGAGTTGGACTATAAAGAAAGCTGAGCACTGAAGAATTGATGCTTTTGAACTGTGGTGTTGGAGAAGACTTGAGAGTCCCTTGGACTGCAAGGAGATCCAACCAGTCCATCCTAAAGGAAATCAGTCCTGAATATTCATTGGAAGGACTGATGCTGAAGCTGAAACTCCAATCCTTTGGCCACCTGATGCAAAGAACTGACTCATTGGAAAAGACCCTGATGCTGGGAAAGATTGAAGGTGGAGAGGAGAAGGGAACGACAGAGGATGAGACGGTTAGATGGCATCGCCGACTCAATGGACGTGAATTTGAGCAAGCTCCAGGAGACAGTGGGGGACAGGGGAGCCTGGTGGGCTGCAACCCGTGGGGTCCCAGAGTCCAACACAACTTAGCGACTGAACAACAACGATGGGAAGGGTAGAGTTTGCCTGATGAATTCCACTGAAAACCTGTGCTTTATGGGCTTCGTGTTAAGTTTTTTGTAGAAAATCTCTAACTTTTCATTCCATCAAAACCTTGCTGATTTTACTTCTTTTACAGCACTGTACTCTCACGCTTCACTCCTATTTTCGGCCTGGGGAGCTCAGCCCAGCCCCTGCACAGGCCCTTCTCTGCTCTGAGACTCTGGGATGGAGTGGGGACTGGCCGGGCAGCAGTGGGGGAGGAGGCAGTGGCCACAGGAACCATGAGGCCAAAGCAAGAGCTGGGACATCTCTGGGCCTTGCTCCTGTCAGGAGGGTCTCCTCGGACCCCTCCCCCACCGCCCCGTCAAACCTGGGAGGCAGCCGAGAAAGTCTTGGAATTGCTGATTCGCGTGCTGGCCAGGCGCTGAGCTGATGTAACCTGTCTCTGTTGTGCAATGGGATGACAGGGCCTCCAAGGAGGGCAAGGCACACATGGCCTGTCTGTCAGTCTGTCGAATGGGGCCAAGCCCTCAAACTCACTTGCAGGCAATGGGGGTCCGAAAGCCCAGGAGAATGTGGCTGGGGAGGAGGCGGGGCACCCTCCTGAGTGCTCTTCCTGAGTTCCCCTCCAGAGTGCTCCCCCTGAGTCCTCCTGAGTGCTCCCCCTGAGTGCTCCCGCTGAGTGCTCCTCTCTGTCCATCGCTGTCTCTGATGGAGCGAGTGCAGCCAGCTGGCACTGCCCACCCAGCAGCAAGTCTCCATTCTGGGGGATCTGGGAGCCCCCAGAGGCTCCCCGACGCTGGGTGGCACGCTGACCCATTGCGGAGGCACTTGCTGACTGAGCCAGGCCATCCACCCGCAGGTGTCTTCCGTGGGACCTTAGACCTGTCCGCCCAAACCCTAGAACGTGGCACTGGGGGCACCGCCTCCCGCCCCAAGGTCTCCAGCAGAACCAGATTCCGGAGGGTCTGCTGCGTGCCACTGCCCCCTTCTGGCCAGTCCGCCCGCAGGTCCGGCTCTGGTCTGGTCTGCGGGCGCAGGGGGAACGGCCTATCCCGTGAAGGGATGAGGCTGGGGTGGCTTGTAGGCCCCCTGTTGTTATTTCTACGAGGGTCTTCACAGGGGAGGCCGTGCCCTGCACGTGTGCACTGCGTGTGCACTGTCTCTGCCTTTCTCCTTCACCGGGACCGTTCCTGCAGTGTCCTGTTCCTGCAGCGTCCAGCGCTGTGAGACCTCCCAGGGCCTTGGCTTCTCCATCGATAACCTGGAGCTCCAGGGGCTGGTGATGGACTGGGAGGCCTGGAGTGCTGCAGTCCATGGGGTTGGGAAGAGTTGGACACAACTGAGCGACTGAACTGAATTGAACCTGGAGCTCTTGGGCCAGGAAGTTTTGAGCTCTTCTAGATGCTGAGATTCAGGGCAATTGAAGAAACTTCCCGGCCTCCAGGAAAAGATACACTAATGGGGTCCTTTCCATTTCTGGAGGCTGGGAAGGGCAAAGACAGAAAGGCTGATCTGTGTGGATGGGTGGTGAAGCAGAGCACATGGGCAAGGGCCCCACGAAACCCACCCCTCAGCCAGCCCCTTCCTCAGGGGCCAGAACCTGCATTCAGCGGCCTGGGCCCTGGATCTCCTGCTTTGTCTCAGCCCAGCCCCCGTCCTTCTCTCTGCTGAGCCTCCATCCACACATGCGGGGCGTCAGCCACCACTGTCTCTCCATCCACGCTGGCCATTCGCCCGAGTCATTGAGCCGATCCCTCCCTGGAGCCAGAAAGTCCCACCGAGAAGCAGGGACTGCACTTCACAGAAAGCATCCATCCCGGGACAGTGGCTATAGTCATGGGGTCAGGGACAGGAGAGCATTGGTGACAGGCCACGTGCTGAGCCACAGAGGCGGCCACGCCTCACCCTTGACGAATGTGGCCCTGAGATCAGGCAGCCCATGGGCTCTCTGAGCAGGGCGGGCTGGGAGCCTTGGCTTTAAACCTTCCAGGCAGTTACTCTATGCTAGCCAGAGGCCGGCTGAGGGCTGGAGCTGACTGGGACAGAGGTGCTAAACTCCAGGCCCAGTGCTGTCTGCACCCCAGGCTGACTCTGGCTCTGGGAGGACCCTCAGAGGTCAGCAGCATTCCTCAGCCTCCTCAGACAGCTGCAGACACCATGAGGTATGCAGAGGCTCTGAAGGGGCTTGTGTGCAGTGAAAGCTGAGCGCCGAAGAATCGATGCTTTTGAACTGTGGTGTTGGAGAAGACTCTTGAGAGTCCCTTGAACTGCAAGGAGATCCAACCAGTCCATCCTAAAGGAGATCAGTCCTGAATATTCACTGGAAGGACTGATGCTCGAAGCTGAAACTCCAATACTTTGGCCACCTGATATGAAGAACTGACTCACTGGAAAAACCCTGATGCTGGGAAAGATTGAAGGCGGGAGAAGGGGGCGACAGAGGATGAGATGGCTGGATGGCACCACCTACTTGATGGACATGAGTTTGAGTAAACTCCGGTAGCTGGTGATGGACAGGGAGGCCTGGCGTGCTGAGGTTCATGGGGTCGCAGAGGCGGACACGACTGAGTGACTGAACTGAGCATGTACACTTTTATTTGATTTTATTCTCTTATAGTTTCTTTGTGTTGTTGCTCAAAGAGACGTTTGTCCCGGTGTAAGCACCGCAGCAGAGGGTCCCAGGTGCCGCCTCTGTCGCGAGGAGCCCACAGGTGCTGTCTCAGCGGGAGACAGGGTTCGGGAGGGGGCATCTGCAGAGAGGAGGGCAGAGACGGGCGCTGCCCGCCCCCCACTCAGGAGCCCCGCAGGGGAGTGGGTCCTGGACTCACGAGGTTTGCAGCCACACAGGGCGGCCCCAGCGGGGACCTTGGCTTCAGGGGACAGCGCCCCCACCAGGGCTCCAGCGAGGCAGGGGAAGCCGCCCAGACACCCTGCTCTCCACCATCCTGGAAGCCAGCCCCAGCTGACCCAAGACCCTGGAAGCCTGGAGGATACTTTTACTATCTTCTTCTTCTTTTTTCCCCACTGTTCTGGGTCTTGGTTGCTACATTCGGGCTTTCTCTGACTGTGGCGGTTAGGGGCTACTCTCTGCTGTGATGCTCAGACTTCTCATCGCAGGAGCCGTGCTGCTGCAGAGCAGAGGCGCTGTGGGGTTCTGGCTCCAGTGGTCGCAGCGCCCGGGGCCTAGAGGACAAGGTGAATAGTTGTGGCATACAGGCTTAGTTGCTCTGTGGCATGTGGAATCTTCCCTGACCAGGGATCGAACCTGTGTCCCCTGCATCGGCAGGTGGATCCTTAACCACTGGGCCCCCAGGGAAGTCCTGCTGTCTTCTTATTGTTTCTATGCTGTGATCACCCTTACATTGCATCATCATCTTTTTGATGACTGATATGTGAGTTTTTATACCTAAATGCTGTCAACTCCGTGTATTAGTTTCCTGGGTGGGTGAGAACAGCAGAAATGGCCTGTCCCTGTCCTGACACTAGAAATCTGACGTCAAAGTGCTGGCGGGCCTGCTCCCTCCTCTCCTCTTCCTGCTGCAGGCAGGTGGCTGGCAACCTTTGGCCTTCCATGGCCTGAAGATGCATCGCCCTGACCTTCCATCTACACACAAGCTTCCCTGTGTGTCTGCCTCACCACCCAATTTTCTTCTTTATAAGAACCCCGGGTGTGGGATTGGAGCCTGCCCTGTGACTTCACTTTAACTAGATTGCCCCTGTAAAGAGCCCATTTCCAAGCAAGGCCACGTCGTGAGGTGCTGAGGATTACGACCTCAGTTTGTGGGGTGCGTACAACCCAGGCCATAGCACTCCGCAATGTTTGTGTTGGTTGTGAGTTTTTTCACCAGTGACTTCTTCCTCTTTTAATATTTGTGGTAATTTTTAGCATGAAAATTCACATTTTCTATAGTTAAATCCGTTGTTTTTCCTTTCCGACTTCTGAGGCATGAAATGCTTTTCACTCTGTTTTTAGAGTGATTACTGTATTTGCTGCTGTTGTTGGGTCGTTCAGTCCTGTGTGCCCCGGCCTGCAGCACACTGGGCTCCCCTGTTCTCCACTCGCTCCCAGAGTTGGTTCAAGCTCACGTCCATTGAATCGGTGATGCTGCCTGACCATCTCAACCTCTGCCGCCCTCTTCTCCTGCCTTCGGTCTTTCCCAGCGTCAGGGTATTTTCCAATAAGCTGGCTCTTCTCTTCAGGTGGCCAAAGTATTGGAGCTTCAGCATCAGTCTTTGCAATGAGTATTCACGGTTGATTGCCTATAGAATTGATTGATTACTGTATGTCTTATTGAAATTATTTCTTAGTTTGTCATGTTTAAATATTTAATCCTTCTAGAAATGAATGTGTGCATGGTACAGCAGTAGCTCTTGAGTTAAACATAATCACACACTTCTTCACGATCGATGTTAGTTCTTGCTGCCCTGAGGAAGGAAGCGGTTCCTAACTGCCTCTTCATTAGCAAGGAGACGGCCCCTCCAGGGACCCAGTAAATCTCACTATGATCCCAAGTCTGGTATTTCTTCCTGCTTCTCTTTCAGGCTTCACAGCTGAGAAAGCGCCCACAGACCCCTTCCTCTGCAGGCGGCTCCCTTGGCAACGCAGTGGAAGCCTGAGAAATGAGCAGTCCAGAAAGCAGTGGGTTTGACGGTCAGCCAAGGGCTGTTAGTGTCCCCGGCCTCCATCTGGGAGAGGAGAAAGGAGGCTGCCCATTTTCATAAGTGTGCACAGACACACACCTACGTGCACACACATGTTACAGTCATAGATGAAACAGCAAATTTAAAAAGTGTAACTTTGAAATCCATCTGCAGGCTCTTATTGTTTTGAAATGGACAATGGATAGAAGGACATGTCCATCTCCTTCCTTGCCCAAGGTTTTGCCTCTTTTCTTCGTCTTTTTGCATTATATGGAATTTTGTGGGCAATGTTGATTGACAGCACAGGTCTTCAATACCGTATCTGCCAAGAACCTACAAGTCCTTTCATAGGTCTGTGGCACACTCCTGGGGAAGCAAACCCTGACCTGAGCACGTGTCAACTGTTCACACTCCTCAGGTGCACACCTGGGTGAGCACATCTGCCTGCTGAGATCCCCATGTGCTTGATTTCAGGGTGTGCCACCCCCCCCAGGGGTGGCCTTGAAGAACCAGGAGAGCTTCTCCCAAGGGTGTCAGCTGAGGGCCTCTGCACCCTCAGCTCGTCACATGTTCGGGCTCTCCGACTGGAGAGAGGAGCCTTGGCAGTCAGTGGCAAAAATCACGTTGGATTTTGGAATAAGGCTACTTGTTACCAAGCACTAACTCTGAAACTGAGCTTTTGTCTCTCTCCAGCTAATCCCATCCCGAGAGCTGTGTCTTGCCTCTGGAGCTATTTCTGGCAGCATCTTTAGCTTTCTTACCATCTTTACATTCTGGTGAGCAGCACGCTTCCTCTGGTATGCCTCCGTCACTGGTTCACACTACAAATCCACCTGATTCACACCGAATCCACCTGATTCACACTACAAAGCCACCTGGTTCACACTACAAATCCACCTAAAATGTACAATTTTTGCTTGCTTGCCGAATTCCAAAGTTGCTCATCTCCAACTACCTCCTGCTCCCTTCGACCTAGCAGGTCTGATGCTGGAAACAGATGCCCCCATCCCCCACAAGCAGTGAGGCTGGTTACGCAGATCTGCCTTACCCCACAGGGATGCAAGTTCTGGAGCTATGCCCCCATACTCAACTTTTCCAGAAAATGAGGAGAAATAACCCACACCATTTGGAAACCTCAAGACCATTTTGGAGGTTTGGGGACACATTTTGAGGTCTTTCTAGAGCTTTTTTAAAAAATTTACTACACTTCATACACATTACCTTATTTGATATTCTTTTTAAAAAATATTTTATTTCTTGGTTGTTCTGGGTCTCCGCCACTGCACGCAGGCTTTCTGTAGCTGCGGCAAGTGCGGCTCTCTTGTCACGAAGCACGGGCTCTAGAGGTGGGGCGCAGTCGTTGTAGCGCACAGGCTTAGCTGCCCCACGGCACGTGGGATCTTCCCAGACCAGACATTGGACCAAGGTCCCTGCACTTGCAGGCAGATTCTTATGCACTGCACCAGCAGGGAAGTCCTTATTGGATATCCTTGGCAGTCGTCCGGCCTGGTAGCACCACCGTGCCCACGGCGCAGCTGAGGGAGCTGCAGCACCCGGAGGCAGGGTATTAGCAGCGTCTCGTTGCTGGCCAGCAGGGGGACTGACCACGGCTTCTGTTCACAGGCCAGAGCTGGTCACGGGCTTCTGCCAAGGACGAAGGGAGCAGGAGTGACTGTGGTTGGCAGAATGCACAAATCTCATGTGACAGGGAGATGAAGTTCTACACGTACGTGGACAGTTACATGATGGACATTGGTGTGAGGGCACCAAGATCCAGACACAACCCCCATCCAGGTGCCTGCTCCCAGGGAACTGACCTAAACGTCCACTCCAATATCTGCTGTGTAGATCAGTTCTGCTTGGTTCTGTATTTTATTTAATGGACTCCACAGCTGTCCTCATGCGTGAGAATTCAAGACTCTGCCTGTATGTGCGTGTTCAGTCTTGCCCGACTCTTGGCGAGCCCCTGGACTGTAGCCTGTCAGGCTCCTCTGTCCGTGGGGTCCTCCAGGCAAGAATACTGGAGTGGGTTGCTATTTCCTTCTCCAGGGGATCTTCCCCACCCAGGAATCAAACCAGTGTCTCTTGAGTCTCCTGCAGTGGCAGGCGGATTCTTTACCACTAGCACCACCAGAGGCTGACTACGCCTGTGAGGTCCACCCATGCTGGCGCTCGTGCAAAAGGGAGAAGGGAGCAGCCGGCCTGCGGAGCTCATCAGGGCGGGAGGCGGCGCCTCACAGACCCAAGGGTCCCAGCCACTGAGGGCCCTGGGGATGGAGTCTTTCCAGGACCCACAAAGGCCTTTCCCCTGTGGCTTAGACTCTGGAGCTCCCAGGCAGGAAGGCGCATGTCCTGGGAGACAGCGCTTTTGAAATCAGGGCAAAATGACTTTGGCTGCAGGCCCAGAACCTCGGCCACATGGTGTGCAGGCAGACAGGATGGCGGGGAGCAGGGGGCGGGGGGCTAGGGGGTGGGGCTGGGCTCCGATGTGTGTGAGGGGTCATCGCAGTGGCCGGAGGAGTGGGCAGCCCCCAGTCCCTCAGGCCCAGAGCAGGCGGCCCTTGGAGGAGCCCTGGGCTCTGGGACGGGGGCGGGCTGTGGCAGGTGTCGGGGGCTGGGCCCCTCCCCCAGCCGCCCCAGGTTTCGGGCCCCATTGTTTTTGCAGCAGGACAAGCAGGCTGTCCTCAGCCTCTCTGGGAGGGCGGCAGGGGAGGACTGGCCAGGGCAGCAGGACTCTCCTGCATTCAGATGAGCCCAGGGCGGCTCGGCCAAGTCCCGTGTGAGTCTCAGCCCCAAGTGGGACTCCAGGCTGGGTTTTTGGCGCTGGGGGAGGAGCGCCGGGGTGCGGTGGGTGGCGCACGGCGGAGCCCCGGTGCTCCGTGTGCCCTCTCCCCCTTTAATTAATTAAGGTTTTGGAGGAGATTATAGGTTTACAAAGTTCAGAATCCAGAGGATAAGCGTGTGCGCTTGCGAGGCCTGCTCCTCTGCGCCCCCTGCTGGCCCGTGATCGGCTCTGCAGTTTGTCCTGACAGGTGCCCGCGGCCCGCGCCCCACTGTCCTGGTTCTGGGTGCGGAGTTGGAGGGGGGCATCCGCCGGCCACGGCCGGCATGTGGTCCACAGACCTTACAGCCGAGTCAGAGGGCCCCCCACTTGTCCCTATGTAGCTGTAGGGCCCTTTCAGCATCCCAGGAGCCCAGGTATGGAGGGGGGCTGTGTGCCTATTTTGAGGGGTGTGGGGGGGAGGTCTCTGCACCCGAGTCAGGTGAGCTTCTCAGCTGACCCAGGAGTGGGGTCACAGGCTCCAGCCGCTCCAGCAATGTCTGAGAGGGGTCCAGACCTCTCAGCACCCTGAGGTGGGCCGGAGGTGGGGGCGGAGGGTCTCTTGAGATGCAGAAACACCTCTGGCCCTGGGTGTATCCACTGTGTTTTGCAAAAACAAAATCTGCACCTCAGGGGCGGGTCCTGCAGTGCAGGCGATCTAGTGTCGGGCGCTGCGCACACACGTCCTGCTGGAAGGGGAGGGGCGGGCAACGCTGAGGTTTGCCCTGGACTCCGGGAAGAGGAGCCAGTCCTGGGGCCTCCTGTGGCTCAAAGTCTGGGACGGTTAGGGCCAGGGTCAAGGAGGGCCAGAAGGGCTCTGGTGGGGACGATTTTTAACTCTTCCTTTACCCATCTTCTGATTGTTTCGCAGTTTGTGCTGAGCAATATTACTTTGTGATGAACCTGTGGCCTTTGTGTGACTTCTATACAGATCTTCTGCAGCTAGTTTGATGAAGTTTGACAACTGAACAGCCCATGTGGCCACCACTCCAGAGAGCTTAGGATGCTTCTGTCATTCTAGGAAAGCCCCCCAGTGCCCTTCCAGCCAGTGCGCCCCACCCCAGGCAGCCGCTGTCTGACTGACCAGCGGAGCCTACAGTCCACGGGGTCAGAAAGAGCTGGACCCCACTGAGTGACTGAGCGCGCGCGCGCATGTGTGGCTGACACCGCCGGTCGGGACAGGAAGAACCACGAGCGCCGGCCCTGTCGGCGGTGACCTGGGCCTCCCTGGTCCATCTGGCCTGCGCGCGGCGTCTCCCTGTCTGCCGCCCCCGCCGGGGCCTCACCGAGTGCCGTCTGCACTCTGAGCTCCCCTGGGGCCCTCATGCCTGCGGCTGCCCTTCGGCTTTCCCCACTGTGCCCGCTGGGCCCTCTGCTGACGGGCCTGGACCAGCTCACCTGCTGGGCTCCCCACCCTCCTCCTTCCTCGCTGCTCTGGAGTCAGACCTGGAAAGACCGCATCCACCAGCCTCTTGGCCCTGACCTACGGTCACCCAGAGGGAGATGGAGCATGTGAGGAGAGTGGCCGGATTCTCCAGGCGAGGATCCTGGAGTGGGCAGCCATTCCCTTCTCCAGGGGATCTTTCAGACCCAGGGGTGGAATCCGGGTCTCCTGCATTGCAGGCAGACTCTGTGCTGTGCCACCAGGGAAGCCCTTTGAAAAAAAATTAATCCTGGTCAAATAACAAAATGCACCGTCTTAACCACTTTTAAGTGTCCAGGTCAGTGGCATTAAGCGTATTCACATTGTTGTGCAGTCATGACCACCATCCAACCCGATTAACACTTCACTTTGTAAAGCAGTCACTTCGTCCCCATTAAACACCAGCTCCCACTCAGCTCCCCCAGCCCTGGCCCCCACCGTCCAATTTTCTGTCACTATGAATCTGAGTGCTCCTGGGGCCTCATGTAAGTGAAATCATGCCCTGCTTGCCCTTCCATGACCGACTTGTTGCACTGCATGTAGTGTCTTCAAGTTTCCTCCATGTGGCATGTCGGGTCTTCCTTCCTGTTTAAACCTGAATAGTATTCTGGGAAATTGATTATTTTTCAGATGTTCTTACTTGGCAAAATAAGAAGTTAGCCACCCGATGTCAGTTGCCCAAATGCCTATGAAATGGCTCTTCCAGTTACCACTGGACCTCAGGGGGAAACATAGACTCCCCTTGTGTGCAGCTTCTCAGGGATCAGGCAGCCCCCATGGGCGAGTCCTGCTTCCTCACGCTTCCTAGAGACCACCTCACGTCTGTGCCCCCCCAACACTTGCCCCGCACACTCCCCCACGCCCCGCCCCGCCCACCCACATGCCACCCACACATCCCACCCCCCCCAGGCACTCCCATTCATCCCCCCCACACACACACGCCCTGCCCACGCCCGCCACCTACGCTCTGACTTCTCTCTCCATCTGGAGGCTTTCTCTGACTGAACTCCCCCAGTCCTGCCAGGCCTTGCTCCCCCTGAAGGTCCCAAGGGCCCCGGGCCCCTCTCCCGACCGCCCCCAGCTTTCGGTTTCTGCCCCCCTCACTGGACTGAGAACACCTCCAGGAGGGACACTGTGCCCCACCCCCCAGGTCTCACTTCTTCCCTGTGATGAGCCCCGGGGTGGGGGATGCACCTGCCGGCCCGGCCCTGCCCCAGACCCGGGATCTGACTCTCCAGAGGGGTCAAGAGGCCCCCCCGAGAGGCGTTCGCAGGAGAACATCTGTGCGCTCGGCGCACCTCGGCCCACTCCCAGAAACACCCGAGTGCATTTCCGGGCCGCTGGGCGGACCCTGGTTCAAGCCTGGAGCTGTATGAAGGCTCCCCCCGACGCCACCTCTCTCTGCTACAGCTGTGCCCCCCTCCCCCAGTTCATATGTTGACTCCTAACCATAAAGGTGATGATATACGGGGGGTGGGGGGGCCTTCAGGGGGTGGCCAGGTCATAGGGTGGAGCCCTCAGAGTGGGATCAGAGCCCTCATACAAAGACCCCAGAGCCCTCTCACTGCCTCTGCCATGTGAGGACGCAGAAAACGGCCCTCACTGGACCGGGCTGGCACCCTGATCACAAACCTCCAGGCCCCCGGCAATGAGTGGATGTTGTTATAAGCCATCCAGCCTGTGGCATCGTGTTCTCAGCCTGAATGAGGCAACATGTAAAATCATACATTGCCCATCCCAAGGGGAATATCGCAGGAAGCCATCCTGAATTCTCGGTTCCCACTGGGGGCCAGCATCAGGTGCCACTGTGAGTAACTCCCAAGGTGGGCAGAAGCAGGGCGGGGAGGGGAGAGGCAGTGGGGCCCTGAACAGGAGCCCTTAGGACCCGGCCAGAGGGAGCAGTGGCCTGGAGCTGGAGGGAAGCGGGTCACGCGGCCGTGGTCCGAGAACACACACCTGACGAGTTAATGTTTTCCCCCAACGCACACACAGCACTGGCTCCCAAATCCCTCGAGGACAGCTGAGTCATCCTTACATAACAGAAAGAGCCTCCATCGGGTCACCCGTCCACCTGGCTTGAGCCAGACTCCCTCTAAGCTGCCCCCGGCCTGCCCCTCACCCACAACGAGGGCCGAGCAAACCCTCACTGTACTATCTGCACCCCCCAGCCCTCCCCCTCCAGCCCCGGCCGCTGCAGGCTGAGGACCGTGCATCTCCACTCACCCCTCTTGGATGCAGGCCCTGCTCAGGCTTCTGGGGTACACAGCTGACTGGGGCCCCGTCTCCACCTCAGGGGTCTTGCTCTTGTGAAGAGAGACAAACAAGCCTGTGGAAAAGTACATCAGGGTGTGATCTGCGCTAACATTAAAAAAAGCTAAGATCGTGGCATCTGGTCCCATCACTTCATGGCAAACAGATGGGAAAAAAGGGGAAACAACGACAGATTTTACTTTGTGCTCCAAAATCATTGCAGACAATGACTACAGCCATGAAATTAAAAGTTGCTTGCTCCTTGGAAGGAAAGCTATGGCAAACCTAGAAAGCGTTAAAGCAGCAGAGACATTACTTTGCCAACTAAGGTCTGTCTAGTCAAAGCTATGGTTTTTCCAGTGGTCGTGTATGGATGTGGGAGTTGGACCATAAAGAAGGCTGAGACTGAAAGCTGCGTAGTGTATCTGACTCTTTGTGACCCCCCTGGACTGTAGCCCACCAGGCTCCTCTGTCCATGGGATTCTCCAGGCCAGAATACTGGAGTGGGTAGCCGTTCCCTTCTCCAGGGGATCTTCCCAACCCAGGGATTGAACCCAGGTCTCCTGCATTGCAGGTGGATTCTTTACTGTCTGAGCCACCAGGGGAGCCCCAGGAAGGCTGGGCACCAAGGAGCTGATGTTTCCAAACTGCGGGGCTGGAGGAGACTCTTGAGAATACCCTGGACTGCAAGGAGATCGAACCAGTCCATCCTAAAGGAAATCAACCCTGAATATTCATTGGAACAACTGATGGTGAATCTGAAGCTCCAATACTTTGGGCCACCTGATGCCAAGAGCCGACTCATTGGAAAAGACTCTGATGCTGGGAAATATTGAAGGTAGGAGAAGGGGCGACTGAGAATGAGATGGTTGGATGGCATCATCGACTCAATGGACATGAATTTGAGCAAACTCCGGGAGATGAAGGATAGGAGCCT
This sequence comes from Odocoileus virginianus, assembly GCF_023699985.2. Taxonomy (NCBI): domain Eukaryota; kingdom Metazoa; phylum Chordata; class Mammalia; order Artiodactyla; family Cervidae; genus Odocoileus; species Odocoileus virginianus. The sequence continues at coordinate 146,580 of NW_027224320.1, forward strand.
GGTGTGCTGCAGTCCATGGGGTTGCAAAGAGTCAGATATGGCTGAGTGACTGAACAACAACTGTGCTATGAATGTAGGAAGGGAGAGGGGCTGGGACCGCAGGAGACCTTCCCTGAGGGTCCTCACGTTCAGCCATGTATTCCACAAATTTTATTGAGCACCTGTTAAACACAAGGGCCTTCCCAGGTGGCTCAGTGGTAAAGAATCTGCCTGCCAATGCAGGAGACTCAGTGTTCTTGCCCTTAAAATCCCACGGACAGAGCAGCCTGGTGGACTGCAGTCCATGAGGTGGCCAAGAGTCAGACAGGACTTAGCAACTGAACGAGAATACAGAACACCAGGCCCTGGGTGCTGGGATCCCTGCAGACCGCGCAGCGGGAGAGACAGTCGGCCAGGTGACCGCTGAGCCTGTGATAAACCTGTGGCTGAGAGGGTGAAGAAGCACCCTGAAGCTCTCCGTGTTCAGGGGGTGAGGGTGGGGCCTGTCTTAGTGGGTATGTGGTTGGGGAAAGCTTCCCTTAGAATGTGACCTTGAAGTCGGGGCCTCCGCAGAAAGACATGACCACAAAGTGGGAAGTTCCCGGGCCAGTGAGTGAAGTTACTGCCTCTGGGGGCCACTGTCCTGGGGTCAAGTCAGCCCTGCCGAGATCCACCGCAGCAGGCCCTTCTCACAGCCTGCGACTCCTGGGAGGGTCCTCCCTGCCCCTTGGCGTGATTTTCCGCCAGCCCCGCGCCCCTCCCTTCTGGGGTTTTGGCCTTGGCCGGGGCTCCGGGACTGGCGGGGACCAGCCCCACCTCTCCGCCGCCCAGGCCGAGTCAGCGCCAGCGCCGTCCCCTGCCCGGACCTGACTCAGAGGTCCCTCTGGACAGTCAGGCTTGCGCTCCTCCTTGCGTGGTGAGTCCCCGGGAGGCAGGCAGGGAGGCTGACCCTGCTCGCGCTCTGGGGCTCCAGGCTCTGGGCCCGCGGTGGGGACGCGAGCGGGGATTCCACTGGGGCCGGCAGAGGCTCCCGGCCTGGCTGGGGATCCTCTGACCGCAGGACCGCGGTGAGGGGCCGGGCGGCCGGGGGATCGCGCGGGAGGGACGCAGGAGGGGAAAAGGCGCTTCCCGAAGCCGCACCGTGGGCGCTGGGCATCATCAGTCCCGCTTTCAGGAGAGAGAACAGAGGCTGGAGGGGAGAGGGTCCTTCCTCCTCCTAAGGCCCTCACCCCATTTTCAGGACTGGGGATGGTCCTCCCTGATTGGCCAGAGCGGGGGGCCGGGCGCGAGGACCTCTCGTGATTGGACAGCTCCAGCCCACCTGTCGCGGTCCTTCCCGCTGGGAGGAGCGGGACCCCAGACCCTAGCAGGGGGTAGGGGTAGCCCCCTTCCTAGTCTGGGGATTGCATTACCCAAGCTGCTCACAGCCCGTGCCCTCCAGGGGTCTGTCAGGACCCTCACCTGCCAGCTGCCTGGGGGAGGCAGGCATCCCCCGCCAGGTACCCCAGTTCTCCCGCACCCTCAATTTTCCAGAAATCGGGCCACTTTCTTAAGCCCTGGATCTTAGTTTCTTGGGCTAAAATTGAGGGGGGGGGGTATAATAACAGCCCTCAGCGGCTGAGGCCAATTCTGAAAATCAGGGGCCTGTGCCTGACGCTGGCCACAGACCCTCTGCGAATCTCCCCTCTGTGAAGCTTCCCGATGGCGCTGGGAGATGCCCCTGTCCTTTTAGGAGACAAGGAAATCTTGAACCCAGGGCAGCTACGCGGTGGCCCATCCCCCGACCCAGGACCGTGGGAAGGGCCACGGATGGAGCATGACCCTGCAGGCTGAGGGGTCACGAGTGTGTGGACCACCAGGTGCCCAGCTGGAATGACTGCAGGCACGGAAGTGGCACTGGGCCAGCAAAGGGCAGCTGGGGACCGACGCCTGTGGCTGACTGCCCAGCTCAAGGGCCTTCCGACCGCAGCTCAGAACAGGGGCCTTGGGCAGGGCCTGGCCACTGGGCAGGGTGCCTGGGGAGCATCTGCATTTTACATTCACATCTGTGGTGCATTGCCAGTTACTTTTTGTGAAGACTTTGATGTGTATCTGGGCTCATCTTTTGCGTGTGGGTGTCTAGCAGTTCCAGCAACATTTGTAGAGGAGACTGCCTTTGCTCCTCTGTCAAACAACCGGAAGGTGAAAAGAAGGTGTGCAGGAACTTGGAGGAGGCAAAGATTTCTTAAACAGAATACAAAGCCCATTCAGCATAAAGGGAGACTTTGGTGCAGGGTACTATGTTCAGTTTAAGAACTTGGGTTCATCCAAAGGCACCATGGAGTAGACAGGCCCCAAGCCCCCAGCCCCGGCCTGTGGCTGGAAGCCTTTGAGGAGCTGCTTCCTCATCAGCAAATGAGGAGACAGAAGCTGATGTGACTTAACTGAGGTGGCAGGGTTGGTTAGTTGCAGAGATGCACTCAGATGACCCGGGAGGACACCACACACAGCGCTGGGTGCTGGGCTGGGGGCTCCGGGGGTCGGGTGGGGGGGTCCAGGGTCTGTGACAGCACGCCACTTACCCCTGTGGCCCCTCCTTCTGTCCCCCAGGTGGACCCCTCCCCGCAGTGGCTGGCTGTCCTGGGTGCCCAGAGCTGGGCCCAGGGGTTGGGGTGGAAGAGGTGGGCTGCCCCCTGGGCCAGCGAGCCCTGTGGGATGCTGTGTCCCTTGCCCAGGTCCTCCCGCCCAGCCCGCTGCCATGAAGATCGCAGTGATCGGACAGAGCCTGTTCGGCCAGGAGGTCTACTGCCACCTGCGGGAGGAGGGCCACCAAGTGGTGGGCGTGTTCACTGTGCCCGACAAGGACGGGAAGGCGGACCCCCTTGGTGAGTGGGGCCTGGTGGGCGGTGGTGGCAGCGGGGCCTGCGGGTCTTGTGTGGGCTTCCCCGGCCTGAAGTGACCACACATGGTCCTCCCTGGGTCCTGCTCAGGGCCCACTGACCGCCGGGCTTTTCTGGAACAAAGCGGATCACAGGGATGGGTGGTGGAGAAGGCCAGCCTGCACCCAGGACCCCACAGCCTGAGCACCCCGGCTCCCCTCTCCCCTCACCCAGGCTCTGAAGGGGCTGCCGGGCGGGAATCACCACAGTCAGGTTCTTGGACATGAGCGTGCCCTGCGCCCCATCTCTGGTGGGGGCACCTGTTGAGCAGAGGCCCCCGACCCACCCGCAGCCCCAGAGTTTCTGCCCCCAGGATGGGGCGGGGCCTGGGAGTCTGCACCTCTGACAGGCTCCCGGGGAGGCACCCCTTCTCCAGGAGGAACACTGTGTGAGAATCACTGCTGAGCTGGGGCCTCAGCTCGAGGGCCGGGCCTTCAGGCCAGCCCCGTGTCCTCCTCAGGCCTGAATGTTTCAAAATGCGGGGCCCGATTCTGTAGGAAGAGGGGGCTCCCACAATGGAGCGCTGCAGGCCAGGGCACCACCACTCTGCGCCTGGCCCAGTGCAGCCTGTGACAGTGACCCCTGCCCGGGGCTGCTCCTCGACCTGGCCTCAGAGGGTCAAGGTCTAGTCTGCTCACGCCAACCCGCCTCCCTGCACACAGGGCAAGGCCGAGTGGTCACTAGGGCCACGCAGCGGCCGTGTGTGACGGAGCTGTCACACCTGTCCCCAGACCTGCTGGGGAGCGCTGACGGGTGCAGGCCGAGGAGAGGGCCCAGGGCATCGTGCCCGCAGGGGGCAGGGGTGCGGCAGGGCAGACGCGGCGGGGGGTGCTGCATACTCAAACCTGGAGACGTGGGGGACACGCATCAGAGCCAGGGGGCAGGGAGACCCACTCGTGGGGCCTGTAGGTGAACAGGTCAGGGGCCATGCAGGCATCTGGGAGATGGAGGTGCTCAGAGGTCCTGGCGGTCAGCAGGGTCAGTCCAGGCAAAGGTGTCCCTGAGGCTGGCCCTGGCTGGGGCCATCGCTCCGTGCTGCCCTGCAGAGCCTGGCTAGGCGGCTGGGCTGTTGGGAGGGACAGACCTAGAGAGGGGTGCAGGAGCCCCCCCCGCCCCACAAGCAGGCGGGGGCTCAGAGGCTGGGGGTGGACTCTCACCCGCATCCGCAGGCCTGAAGGCTGAGCAGGACGGCGTGCCGGTGTTCAAGTTCCCCCGCTGGCGGGCCCAGGGGCGGGCCCTGCCCGACGTGGTGGCGCAGTACCGGGCCCTGGGAGCCGAGCTGAACGTGCTGCCCTTCTGCAGCCAGTTCATCCCCATGGAGGTCATCAGCGCCCCCCGGCATGGCTCCATCATCTACCACCCGAGCCTGCTGCCGCGCCACCGCGGCGCCTCCGCCATCAACTGGTGAGACAGGCCGGCTGCCCAGGGTCCGCGGCTGCGCGTCAGGGCCCCCGAGGGGTCAGCGCTGCCAGAGGCTGCCCACCCTGCCCCTCCCCACCTGGCCAGAGAGAAGGACAGACTAGAGACACCAGGAGCAGACAGCTCCAGATGAGAGGGCGAGAGTCTGCAGGGTGGAGCCATCGGAGGCGCCATCAGGGAGGCAGGCATCTGAGCCGGAAGAGAGGGCAGGCTTGTAGCCAGACCAGTTGGGACGCAGCCTCCTGACCTCAAGGCACATCTCCTCGCTTCGCTGGGCCTCAGTCTCCTCATCTGTAGGAGGGGCGTGCGAGGATGTTACACGGCAAGGAGGATTAAGTTACAAGGGCATTAGGGCTTCTATAGCATGGTACCTGGCACGCGGTTGCATCAGTAAACACCGTTTTCCCTCTTTCATCCTTCCCTGGGGAGGTGGGGAGGCCCCTGGGCCCCCTTTTCCTCAGCCCTTCCTTCTGGACTCAGGTGTCACTCTTCTGCCCCAGGACCCTCATCCATGGAGACAAGAAAGGGGGGTTTACCATCTTCTGGGCAGACGATGGTCTGGACACCGGGGACCTGCTGCTTCAGAAGGAGTGTGACGTCCTCCCGGATGACACCGTCAGCTCCCTGTACAACCGCTTCCTCTTCCCCGAAGGCGTCAAAGGCATGGTAAGGCAGGGCTGCGCACGTACCCCAGGGCTCCTGGTGCCAGCTACTGCCCTGAGCTGGCTGGGGTCTGCAGGCGGGAGGGACTCTCATTTCAAGGCTTCACAGAGGCGGGCTTAGAACAGGTAATGGATGCTCTCGAACTGAGATGCTGGAGAAGATGCTTGAGAGTCCCTTGGACTGCAAGGAGATCCAGCCAGTCCATCCTAAAGGAGATCAGTCCTGAATATTCATTGGAAAGACTGATGCTGAAGCTTCAATCCTTTGGCCACCTGATGCCAAGAGCTGACTCATTGGAAAAGACCCTGATGCTGGGAAAGATTGAAGGTGGGAAGAGAAGGGGACAACAGAGGATGAGATGGTTGGATGGCATCACTGACTCAATGGACATGAATTTGAGCAAACTCTGGGAGATAGTGAAGGACAGGGAGGCCTGGTGTGCTGCAGTCCACGGGGTCGCAAAGAGTCAGACACAGCTGAGTGATTGAACAACGACACTGTTCTATTAGACAGGACTCGCTTACAGCTGTTGGAACAACTCAACAAACCTTGGCCAAAAAGGCACATTTTGGACTCCTCTCCGAGAGGAGACTCGACAGGGACCTCTTCAAGCCTGGCAGGACCCGGAGGCTCGGGCCTGTCCCTTCACCCTGACCCTACTCGCCTGTTTAATTAGCTTCCTCCTCACATTGGCCCCCCTTTGTCAGGAGGAGGAGTTGTCCCTGGTGGCTCAAGGGCCACACCTCCTGATTCCAGAGGACAAGAAACCCTCTTTCCCCAAGAATTCATGAATGGAAAGTCCGAGGATGCTCCCAGGATCTGGAGGCAGAGGGCAGACCCAAGGGGTTGATGTCAGAGCTGTTGTGCAGCCCCAAAGAGCAGCGCGTCCAGCAGGGCAGGTGGCGGGACAGGGGCCAGCCGGGGCGTCTCCATGGCTCAGCAGGGGCCACCCCCCGGGCCTCCTCCTGTGCCCCGCTTTCAGCCGTGGATCCACCTGCTCCCAAAGCAGATCCCGAGGTGCCTGTCCTGAGCCGGGCGTGGTGCTGGGTGGGTCTATGCAATCCCACAGTTCGGACCATGAGCCCGGGGCCGAGGGGAGGGTCCTGATGCCTCGAACACCCCCACCCCCCGCCTCCCAGGTTCAGGCTGTGAAGCTGATCTCCGAGGGCAAAGCCCCCAGACTGCCTCAGCCCGAGGAGGGCGCCACCTATGAGGGGATTCAGAGGAAGGAGACTGCCAGGGTGAGCGCCAACAGACCGGGCATCTGAACTCTCCCTGGTTCCTCTCTAGGGAGGGCGGGGGCCCCAGGGAGATGGGCTGGCGGGGGGGCGTTGGACTCCTGGGGGCTGCCCCGGTTGGGGAGCCCAGGGGGTCACAGGGCTGGGTCCCTGACCGGGGTTAAGGGACCTGGTGAGCCCTGTGTGTCGGGCCCTGGTGACCCGACAGAGCGTCATCTTCCCACAAACCATGCTGCACTTCACATCCTGTCAGAGACCAAGGGTCCCCGCGCACCCAGAGCCGGGGCCCCGAGTGGAGGCCGGCCCAGCTCTGGGACTCAGAGGAAGCCGGGCTCCTTGGCCCATCCCCAGGGCTCCACCCAGTGACAGGAGTGTCCACGGGGAGGAGGGGAGGCTGGGGGTGGGGCCCCAGGGTTCGGGGTGCAGGGAGGGCCCGCTGAGCACACACACCCTGCCCCGCAGATCGACTGGGACCAGCCGGCAGAGGCCATCCATAATTGGATCCGTGGGAACGACAAGGTGCCGGGCGCCTGGACGGAGGCCTGCGGGCAGGTGTGTCCCTGCGGCCAGGACGGCCGTGCTCCGGGGCCCCCTGCCGCTAAAACTGCGGGAAGGTGCGGGCCACATGGTCGCCAGGCACGGGCGGGCCCCAGCCCCCGCCCCCTGGGCCCTGGAGGGGTGGGGTCCACACACACAAGGCCTCCGGGCCAGGCAGCAGCTCTGGGGTCAGGCCTTCACCCCCTGGTGATTAAAAGTTCTGAAACAGCAGAAGTGAAAACAGTGAATCACCAATGTGGTACTTAGTACCTGTGTGCTGAGCACTCACAGAAAAGATGGTTCAGAGCCGAGAGGCCCCAGACCATGCACGGTCTGCTGACATGAAGCAGGTTACACGGTGAGGAGGCAGTGACTGGCTGTCACAAGAGTTTTCTTAAATGATAGGGATTTGGCTAAAGGTCATTCATTTCAATTTCGAAGAACAGTTTAAACTTTGCTTATGATTTCCAGAGACACAAGCAGGGAGTGATTGAGGCCAACTTGGTTTTGCTTGTCTTGCAAAAGAAGCTAAATCAAGCTCTGCTGTGTGACTGAGCTGTCCTGTCTGCTCCGTGCTTTCCAAGGCCACTCTCTGTTTAGACAACATATTAAAAAGCAGAGACCTTACTTTGCCAACAAAGGTCTGTTTAGTCAAAGCTATGGTTTTTCTAGTAGTCATGTGTGGATGTGAGAGTTGGACTATAAAGAAAGCTGAGCACTGAAGAATTGATACCTTTGAACTGTGGTGTTGGAGAAGACTCTTGAGAGTCCCTTGGACTGCAAGGAGATCCAACCAGTCCATCCTAAAGGAGATCAGCCCTGAATATTCATTGGAAGGACTGATGCTGAAGCTGAAACTCCAATACTTTGGCCACCTGATGCGAAGAGCTGACTCATTGGAAAAGACCCTGATGCTGGGAAAGATTGAAGGTGGGAAGAGAAGGGGACGACAGAGGATGAGATGGTTGGATGGCATCACTGACTCGATGGACATGAGTTTGAGCAAGCTCCAGGAGTTGGTTGATGGACAGGGAAGCCTGGCATGCTGCAGTCCATGGGGTTGCAAAGAGTTGGACACGACTGAGTGACTGAACTGAACTGAACTGAACTGCGTGGCCCTCAGAGACTCCAGTCCATCCCTGACTCGCCCTCGCCCTGGGGGCAGAGGGGCTTCAGCCAGGCCCTTTCGAGGACAGCCCTGTCCTCCACGAACTTCCCTGACCGTCTGAACCCCTGCTCATGGGCGGGCTTCCCAGACCATCTGGGGTCTCTGGCCTTGCCACCACCAGCCCCCTTTGCACCGCGGCCAGGGCGTGGCGCGTCCCCAGGCAGGCGCTCCCTCAGTACCGGCTGAGCACACTCTCTGCAGGTGTCTGACCGGGGGGTCGGAGGTCACAGTCCCATGGGAGGTGGGAGGGGCCCCCTCTGGGGCCTCCCGCCTGCCCAAGTCTCATCTGTGCTCCGGGCACTGATACCTGGGCTGTCACAGCCCGTCATCCCCCGTCAGCTCAGCCCCTCCTGGTGGGCCACGGGGGCCCCCCTCTCATCTCCACCTTCCGGTTTCCGGTCCCCAACAGAAGCTTACGTTTTTCAACTCGACGCTGAGCACCGCGGGCCTGGAGCCTGAGGGAGAGGACCTGCCCATCCCGGGCGCCCACCGGCCGGGGGTGGTCACCAAAGCAGGCCTCGTCCTCTTCGGGAACGACGGCCGGATGGTAAGGGTGCTGCTGTGACTCCTTGTCTGTACTGTGGGCTCAGGCCCCGCAGGGAGACCCCCAGCCATTCTGGAGAAAACCGGGAAAGGAGACCACAGAATCCAAGAGGGAAGACCCTCACCTGCTGGGTCGGCCACTTTTCCATCCCAGGAAGACCTGCCCCGGGCTCTTACTGACCAGGTGCCCTGTCCAAGCTGGGGACCCTGGGGTGCATCAGAGTCGGGGGGTCTTGTCCAGAGAGCCCTGTTCCCGGGCCTCGTCTCAGCCCAGCAGAGTCCAGGCGCACATAGCGTGCAGAGTTTCCTTCTCTTTGAATAAAAGTCCCGCCGGGCACATAAGCTGCTCTGACCCGCTTTAGCAACTGCAGCTCAGGGTGGCACGGAGGATTTACGCAGCTAAGTATTTATGTGTGCTTGAAAGCCACACTCTGTTTAAAGCAACTGAGTTCTCCCCACAGCTGTATGAGATCCGTGTTAGCATTTTACCATTTGACCAAGTAGAAAACTGAAGCAAAGAAATTCAGATCCCCTGTCTATTGTTATCCACGCACATGACACTCACCGCACCAGGTGGTGGACACGTGGCCTGGGCCCTAAGGTACCGGGGGCAGCAAAGCAGGAGGGCAGGCAGGGTCTCGGGGCACTGGGGGAGCTCCAGGGGACTCTGTGGATGCTGAACGCGTGGTGGCGGCCGTGCGAACAGGCCAGGGCGGGGAACAGCTTGGCTTGGACCAGTGAGAGCTCGCTCTGGGTGCCCGTCCTGCTGGCCCGAGGCTGCCTGCGGGTTGCAGGGCATGGGTGACCCTTCGTGGGCAGCACTGCATTGAACGAGGGCATCTGTCTCAGGCCAGGTTCCCGCAGCAGATCCAGGCGGGAGCGTGTGCGTTCGGGTTATGGAAGGAGGCAGCTCGGGAGGAGGACAGTGGTCACAGAGAGGCGGGCCTCTCTGCTGACCATGACCGAGCTTAGCTGCCAGCCGCAGTGGAGGACAGGGCCCGGGCGTAGGTCCTGGTACAGCTGCAGGAGGAAGGCACCAGCCACGTGGATTTGGGCCGCATCTTCCCTGATATCCCCAAGGGAATCGCGAGGCCTAGAGGCAGCCGTGGTGGCCCTGGGATGAGGGTCTTTTAGGAGCGTCCAGCCGGGCTTGGCTGGGCTGGGGCTCCAGAACATGCATGGAGGCAGCAGTCGGGGGCAGGGGGTGGTGAGCAGGGAGCCCAGCTCCAGTTCCGGGGGGCGGCACTCTTCACAGAGCACCTCACCTGGCAGGAGCGTCCTCTGCCATGAACACACACGCTCCCCGACCCAGAGGGAGCCTCTGATGACCAGGGCCAGTCTCCACGCAGTTTCTGCAAGCTGGGGGCTGGGTGCTGGATGACTAGCTGTTTTCTCCGTTGGCCTTCAAGGCAGTGCTGGGATGACTTCCGTCTCACATGCAGGCATCGATTTTATAGAATAATACAGCCATTGCTGTTGTGAGTTGCTTAGTCGTGTCCAAGTCTCTGTGACCCCGTGAACTGCAGCCCGTCAGGCTCCTCTGTCCGTGGGATTCTCCAGGCAGGAATACTGGAGTGGGCTGCCATTTCCTTCTCCAAATACAGCCATCATGGGTTTTCAAGCCTGAGAGCGTGCTGGGGTGGAGGACACGGGTTCCCCCCGACCGCTGCCCACACCCTCCGACTGTCTGGTCTCCTCATGCCCTGCCTGCGTCCAGGCCTGCCTAGGGGAGAATGGGGGTGAGCGCATGCCTGCTGCGGGACGGCTCAGGGGCACTGACGGCCCTCCCGTCACAGCTGCTGGTGAAGAACATCCAGCTGGAGGACGGGAAGATGATCCCAGCTGCGCACTTCTTCCGGCGGGCGGACAGCAGTGCCTTGGAGCTGACAGAGGAGGAGCTGGGCACCGCAGAGGCCGTGCGGGTGAGGAGCCAACAGGGCTGCCGTTGTGGGGTGGGAGGAGGGGGCGTGCATGCACTGGGTGTGTGTTCTGCTGGGGGCGGGCCGTGCACATCCTGAATCCATGTGTCCTGGCCTCAGGCGCGCCATGGTTCTCTTCCGGATGTCGCCTGGCCCTACTTCCTCTGCTGGGTCCCACCCCCCAACGGCGAGAGGGCCTGCGTCTGGGTGCTGGGAGGGAGGCAGTCACCCCAGGACCGTCCAGCCCAGGGTGCAGCTGAGCCCAGAGGGGACAGGCCAACCCGGGGCCAGGCCACACCAGGGGCTGCCTTCTGGGCCTGGGAGCCTCTTCTCACCACCCTGCCCTTCAGGGTGCCTGGAAGCGGATCCTCCCCAGCGTGCCGGAGGTAGACGAGTCCACGGACTTCTTCAAGTCAGGGGCCGCATCTGTGGATGTCGTCAGGTGAGGCGGGGGGCAGGGGTGGAGCCCCCGGGGTCTCTGGGTTGGAAGTCACCCCCAAACTGAGGAGCGGGCACTGTGTAGGTCAGAGATCCAGAAAGGATGCGAGTGTGCAGGCCTGAGCCTACCCGGCGTGGGACAGCTGGTGGGCAGGCGCGTCCATCCCCCATGGGGTTACAACCCCGGAGCAGCCACTCTGGGCCTGGACACGTAGCTGGTGGCTCACAGCTCTGCAAGCGGGAGCCCAGCAAGCAGACAGATGAGGACCACCGCCCCAAAAGGTCTCGGCATGCACAGGGCAGGGCAGGGGGCTGAGGCCCCATCATCATGGGAAGAAGAGCAAACTGTATGCAGCAGTTTTAAAGCAATCGCAAGCCTTCCCAAAGCAACTGATCACGAGTTAGTACTGATAGAGCCGGAACTTGAACCCAGAGCCTCTGAATCCACAAGCTGGGCTTTCAAGACTGATTCTAGACCAGCACCCACGCTCTGGGTGCTGAGCGGAGCCACGTGCTCTGCTGAGAGGAGGGCAGGGCCCCAGGCCTCGTCCAGTCTCCCATTCTCCCCGTTCTGTCCTCCAGGCTGGTGGAGGAAGTCAAGGAGCTGTGTGAAGGCCTGGAACTGGAAAATGAAGATGTCTACATGGCAACCACCTTCGGGGACTTCATCCAGCTGTTAGTGAGAAGGCTGCGAGGGGACAAGGAGACTGAGGGCCCCATCGACTACGTGAGTCCCAGGAGCCCCGCAGACAGGCCTGGATGCGTGGGTCGTGTGAATCTGCACACCCCACAGGCACCCACATCTGTGGGTCCACAGGGACACCTGGGGAAGCCTGGGCTTCCGGAAGGCCAGGACTCCACGAGCCTGCCCTTTGGTGACCAAGCTCCCCTTGGTAACTCCAAGCAGCCTGAAGATGCCAGGCAGTGGGACAGGCTCTACAGAGGCTGCTGCTGTCTAAGATTCAGGGCAGGGAACAGGATGTCGAGGAGACACGTCCACAATGCATCTCTGCAGCCCCCTTTTCCGCTGGCAGTCTCCTGGTGTGGCCTCCAGCTCCCGTCCTGCACCCCGTGCTGATCCTCGCGCCTCGTTCGGGTTCCACCGCCTCCTCCCTTCATCCTGAGCCAGCAATGGCAGTGCTTCCTGCTGGGCTCAGCCTCTGGCCTGACTCACCGTTTCTTAGCTCTTCCGTCACCTGGGCGACCAGTCACTGCACTAAAGGGCTTTGGTTGACGCAGGAGAGAGAGAGACTGAGTGAGAGAGAGGGGAATTGGGAATGGTTTCCCAAGAAGGGCTTCCCTGGTGGCTCAACTGGTAAAGAATCCACCTGCAATGCGGGAGACCTGAGTTTGATCCCTGGGTTGGGAAGATCCCTTGGAGAAGGGAAAGGCTACCCATTCCAGTATTCTGGCCTGGAGAATTCCATGGACTATACAGTCCATGGGGTCACAATAAGAGTCAGACACTACTGAGTGACTTTCGCACTTTTCGCTTCCAAGAAGGAAAACAAATGACCCTGTACATTCAGCTCGTGTGCGTGCAGTGTGAGGAAGTAACGCAGATCTGTTTGTAAAGAAACTCTGTATAAACCACCCTTGGGGTGTCTCGTTAGGCTACTGCTCCTATAGGAATGAGCTTTGTGATGGTTTGTCTGGCTGGGAGTTTAGAGCACGGCTGATGAAGGAAGGACAGGTGACCAGGGCGGACGCCAGGCTGGCCTTAGGCTGTGGACATTGGAGGAGAAGCCCCCCAGTGGCCCTGTGTGTGTGCGATGCAGTGGGGGCCGTGTCACGTCCCGTGTTTGTTGCCCTGTCACTTCCTGAGTGTGGAGCCCAAGGGTTGGGGCTTGGGCGGCTCCAGCTGGCAGGCTGGCCCTGCGTCTCTGTCTCAGAAGTCACCTCTGCCCCGCATGACGGCCCTGGGCAGCAGGCCTGGAACTGTGAGGAGACCCCAGGCCTCTGCTTGTGTGCTGAAGGGTTGCGGGGGCAAGTAGTACCCGTGTCTCTGGGGGGGGGTGGTGGTGGCAGTCCCTGCCTGTCAGGGATGCCCCTGTAGCTCCAGCCTGCCATCCTTGTCACCCAGGTGGAAAAAGCCGTGAACAAGCTGACCCTCCGGATGCCCCACCAGCTGTTCATTGGGGGCGCATTTGTGGACGCCGAGGGCGGCAAGACCTACGAGACTATCAACCCGACAGACGGAAGTGTGAGTGAAGGCCTGGGGCCCTCGCCTCCACCACCATCTGTGACCCCTCGGGGCCCTCTCCTGTCCACTGACACCCTGCCTCGCATCAGGAGGCCCCCTCCCCTCCCCCTCGCCCCCTCAATCAGGAGCCCCCCGCCCCCTCGACATCAGGAAGCCCTCAGCATCCCAGGCTCTCAGAATCCTTGACTGTGGCCGTCAGGCATCAGAGCACACACGGTCACGTTCACACACACACACGCACGTCCCGGGGTGGACACACTCCCACACACGCGCACCTGCAGAGGACTGGGCCGCAGGTCATGGGCCCTGAGAGGCTTAAAGAGAGCAACAGGCGGGCCGCGTGGACCCAGACAAGGACCCCCGGGGGGCGCCTGTCAGGGGCTGTCACCACCTCCAGGCCAGCGCTGGGGACCCTGAGCGGGAGGCCGTGTGGATGCCTGAGCTGTGGGCTCAGAGACGCCAGCCTCAGCGGCCCCCACCGGCCCGTCCACGTGGAGGCCTGAGCTGCGGGGCAGGTGGGCACTCTCAGGGCACAGGATCCAGGGGCTCAGGCGGGCGTATTAAGAAACAGCCCTCCCAACCAGGATCCACTCAGCGTGTGGGTCAGCTGCTGCTCTCGGTGGAGGACACTGCGTCGCCCCTGGCCTGCAGCGGCAGCCTGGGTCTGTCACCCTGTTTGGCCTCGGGGCGGCAAAGGCCCCGGGGGACATGGAAACACAGCCCGTCCCACCAGCCGCGTGGCCCGCCCCCCCGCCCAGCCTTCCCCGCGGGGCCACCCAGGGGGCCCAGAGGCCTTCAGGGCTTGGCTCCCCCGCAGGTCCTCTGCCAGGTGTCCCTGGCCCAGGTCAGCGACGTGGACAAGGCCGTGGCTGCTGCAAAGGACGCCTTTGAGAACAGCCTGTGGGGGAAGATCAGCGCGCGGGACCGGGGCCGCCTCCTGTACAGGTGTGAGCCCCGCCCCCATCCCTGTTCCCAAGGCGCAGGGATGCTTCTGGGAGGAAGGACTCGAGACTGCACAGCCAGTGGCCTCCGAGGGAGGACTCTCTTATGGCACGTCCCCCTCCCGATGAAGCCCGGGGAGGACTCGGGGTGCTCCCGCTCATGGCCAGTCAGCCAGACAGGAGCTGGGGGCTGCCTCCCTGGGGGTCCCTGGAGGGGCCAGCAAGCTGGGAGCAGACGGGGGTGCTGGGGCCGTGCTGTGGCCGGGGCGGAAGGATGGGTCAGCTGCCTTCAAGGCTGAGGGCAGCTCTGGACAGGTGGTCTCCACCTGCCCCCCCAACCCTGCCCCCAAACGTGAGGCCCTCACATGGGGGGCATCCCACCTCCCAGGAGCCCACAGCCGCCCCTCACACCCCTCCAGCCAAGGGAACACCATCCCATCTCACAGATGAGGACATGGGAGGTCAGAGACCGAGTGGGGGGCAGACCCCCAAGAGGGCAGGCAGGCGGTGCCAGCCTGAGGCCAGCGCCCCCTCCACACCCCCGCCACCCCCCTAGGCTGGCAGAGCTCATGGAGCAGCACCAGGAGGAGCTAGCGACCATTGAGGCCCTGGACGCGGGCGCAGTCTACACACTGGCCCTGAAGACACACGTGGGCATGTCCATCCAGACCTTCCGCTACTTCGCTGGCTGGTGTGACAAGATCCAGGTGGGGCTCTGAGCACCTCAGCCATCCCGTCTGATGCCTGCTGGGGCCTCGGGACAGGCAGTCCCATCCCGTCGTGGGCCCGGGTGCAAGGAGCTGCCCAGGGGCGGGGGGGTGCGGCCAGAGCCCGCCCAGTGACGCCACTGCTGCTTCTCCAGGGCTCCACCATCCCCATCAGCCAGGCCAGACCCAACCGGAACCTGACCATGACCCGGAGGGAGCCCATCGGGTGAGTCACGGGCCAGGCACTTCCGGGAATGCGTGTGGGGCTCAAAGGTCCCTCCCCAGCCACGTGTTTGTCAGACAGAGATTCCTTTGCTTGGTGGCTCAGATGTAAAATCGTCTGCTTGCAGTGCTGGAGACCCGGGTTCAACCCCTGGGTCGGGAAGATCCTCTGGAGAAGGAAATGGCAACCCACTCCAGTACTCTTGCTTGGAAAATTCCATGGATGGAGGAACCTTGTAGACTACAGTCAGTGGGGTCGCAAGGCGTTGGACACGACTGACGACTTCACTTTCACTTTTCATTCCTTTGCCAGCCCTGCCTGCCAGACATCTTGTTTCCAGATAAGGTCACACCCTCAGACAGGGCTGCAGGCACAGCCCAGCCCTGGTGGCAGCGAGTCTCTGCAGGGCTTCAGCTTTGGAGCCCCCAGCCCAGCCCTCCTCCTCCCTGGGCTCTCACCCGCTCCCTCTCAAGCCTGCGCCCCTGGGTCTGCCCTGTGGGTCTGGGGTGGGCACCAGCTTTCCTAACGCCTCAGCACACCCCACCACTCCTAGGAAGGTGTGTGGGCCTCAGGCTGGCCCCAGTCCGCCTGCACTCCGGCTCTGCCGGCCATGTGGCCACTTACTGACCTGCCTGCCCTTGGTCTCTGAGCACCCTCCTCCCACTGCCGGGCTCAGCCAGGCTTTCCTTTGGGGGAACATTCTCTGACAATGGTGGAGAAGATGGTGATGAAAACGATGGTGAAGAAGGTGATGAAGAAGATGGTGGTGACAGTGATGGTGAAGAAGATGCTGATGAAGAAAATAGAAGTGATGAAGATAATAGTGAAAATGATGGTGATGAAGACGATGGTGAAGACAGCAGTGAGAGTGAGGAAACAGCGGTCACCTGGTCTTCGAGGGGCTCCCATGGGGATGAGCTCGTCTCACTGACCGCAGCGAGGGGTTGCCATCTCCAGGTTCTACAGGGCCACGTGGTGTGATCAGTAGGTCTCCTAGGTCGTGGGGGTCCCTCCGTGGAGACACCGCCCAGCCAGAGGCTTCTCCGGGACAAGGGGCGGCACCGACGCTGGACCCCACCGCTCAACACAGTGTCAAGCTTCGTCCTTCTCATTCCCGTGGCGATGGCCCTGGCCTAATGCCCAGGAGGACCCTCAACCACACCCACCCAAGTGACACTTGACCATCTCTCATCCTCCTGCCTACACACAAGCTCTGACCCTCTCTCATGGCTGCCTATCCACCCCTGTGGTCCCAGACCGTCTCCTAGGCCCTGCCTGTCCCCACCCGTGCCCACCTGCCGTCACCCTCCTCCTCGGGCGGCCCCTTCCAGGCTGCATCCCTAGAAGGTGCCCCAGCAGAAACCGCAGGGTCCTCTGCCATCACCCCTCCTGGACAGGGGCTGCCGCAGACGGGGCACACTGCCCCGTCCGGCCTGGGCAGGCAGCTGTGTGCTGGCCCTGGGCAGGGGCTGGCCTGGAGGGGAGGGAGGCCACCGTGAGGTCTGGGCGGGGACCCCGGGGGAGCCGACAGACGAAGGCCAGCCTCCCTCCCCAACAGGGTCTGCGGCATCATCATCCCCTGGAACTACCCCCTGATGATGCTGTCCTGGAAGACGGCCGCCTGCCTGGCCGCGGGCAACACAGTGGTGATCAAGCCTGCCCAGGTGGGTGCGGGCAAGGCCCTGGGCCCACGGGCTTGGAGGGCGTGGGCGGGGGGAGGCCACAGGCCCCTTCGACCCCCACACGCCCCCCCACGCCACATGGGCCGGGAGGAGAGGGCTCTGCTGGTGACGGCAGCCGGCGAGCCCGACTCTCAGGGCAGACCTGGTGAGTTTGCGTCTCGGGGCTGGGTCAGGCGGGCCAGACCGCGTGCGGCCACTCGGTGAGCGTCCACATCTTTTCCGCATCAGTCCCCCTGTGGACCCCAGGACCCAGGCTCTGGGCTCTGAGCCTGGGGTGTCTACTGTTAAAGCTGGAGCTTCAAACCCCAAACATCTGGGGGAAGTTCCTATGTGTCCACCACCTGGGCTTCTCAGAGAAGCCCCATGACGGGGTCCCTCTCGGGGAAGCCATGTGACGGGGTCCTTGCACTGAAGGGGCCTGAGCAGCGTGGCCTGTGGTGGGATCACCCCACGAGCCGCCATCCTTCATCTGGACTTCAGGGAGATCAGTTAGGAGCTGCAGGCCTGATGCTGGGGCAGTGGGACGGGGTGTCCCACTCCCTCAGCTCCTTTGGGGCGGTTGGGCCCCAAGGATAACATAACAGAAACCAGTGAAATGATACCTGCTCACCAGAGTCCTGCACTCCTCAGGCATTTTAACACACAATGAATTCCCCACCGACTTGCACACACATCTGCTCACGGAAGCATTGCCGCAGCCCCTGAGGTGACAACCTTAACTTCCCCCTTGAGGCTGGGGGGCTGCTGACAGGTGAAGGCAGAGGTCCCCGGAGCGTCCACTAGCCCAGCCCCTCAGGTTCCAAGCACCTACCCAGGCACCACTCAGCCTGAGGCCCAGTGGGGGGCGGGGCCAGACCCCTGAACCAGGCTTCCCCCAGCCTGGGGGGCGTGGAGGCAGGCTGGCCGCGGCAGCATCACACAGGGTTGGCGGGGTGAGGCTGGGCACGGAGGAGCTCTCGGAGGCCAGCGGGCACAGGCAGCGGCAGAGGAGGGCCAGGGAGAGGCACACCCTCGGCCTCTGGGTGTGGCCCCGGCACCCCAGGGCTTGGCATATACAGGTGGAGGTGGGGGAAGGTGCGGGGGAAGTCGCTGAGGTGAGCAGCCTGGTGCCTGGCTCCCTCTGCCCAGCCCTCTGGACCTGACCGCCTGTCCCGCATCCTCAGGTCACCCCGCTCACGGCCTTGAAGTTTGCAGAGCTGACCCTGAAGGCGGGCATCCCGAAGGGTGTGGTCAACGTCCTGCCGGGATCCGGTACGGCTGGGGACGGGGCACACGGCCTGCTGCATGACACGCCCCAATGTGCGGGTGGCGGTGGGGGGGCTGCCTGGGGGAGCCCCAGGGCTGGGGGACTGCTGGATGGGGGTTGGCGAGTCTGACTGTTGGCTGCAGCTGCTGACTGCGAGGAGAGGCTGTCGACCGAATGGAGAACACGGAGGGGGAGCAGGACTGGGGAAGCTGAGGAGCTGACTCTCAGATACGCTGAATTTGAGAGGCTGGAAGACCTCCCAGTGGACGTTCTGAACCCCTGGGGAGGACAGGCGTGCCTGGCCCTGGGAGGCTAGAAACGGGTGGCCCGGCTCTCGGCTGCCCTGACCCACCCCCACCCACCCCGCACAGGCTCCCTGGTTGGCCAGAGGCTGTCGGATCACCCGGACGTGCGGAAGATTGGGTTCACAGGGTCCACCGAGGTCGGCAAGCACATCATGAAAAGGCAGGTGGTGGAGAGCGCCGCGGGCCAGGGGGCTCCATGACCCCCTTCTGGGGTCAGCCTGAAGGGAGAGAGGGTGTCGGGGGTGGGGGGCCGCGAGAGCCAGGCCTGCGCTGGGACGGTGGGGGAGGGGAAGGGGTGCGGGCCTGGCCTCATGGGGACCCTCCAGCGCAGACCCTCAGCTGCTCTTCTGAGTGACCCCGCACTGGAGCTGCCCTCAGCCCCATGTCCCGTGTTCCCCCACCCCGTGTCCCCTGTCCCATTTCCCATATCCCCCACCCCATGTCCCGTTTCCCATGTCCCCATCCCACATCCCTTGTCCCATTTCCCAGGTCCCCCACCTTATGTCCCCTGTCCCATGTCCCATGTCCCATGTCCTCCACCCCATGTCCCGTGTCCCATGTCCCGTGTCCCATGTCCCCCACCCCATGTCCCCTGTCCCGTGTCCCATGTCCCATGTCCCATGTCCCCCACCCCGTGTCCCGTGTCCCATGTCCCGTGTCCCATGTCCCGTGTCCCGTGTCCCCTGTCCCATGTCCCCATCTCATGTCCCGTGTCCCATGTCCCGTGTCCCATGTCCCCCACCCCATGTCCCCTGTCCCGTGTCCCATGTCCCATGTCCCATGTCCCGTGTCCCCCACCCCGTGTCCCGTGTCCCTGTGTCCCGTGTCCCGTGTCCCCCACCCCATGTCCTGTGTCCCATGTCCCCTATCCCCTATCCCATGTCCTGTGTCTCGTGTCCTGTGTCTCCCATCCCGTGTCCCATGTCCCATGTCCTGTGTCCTGTGTCTCCCATCCCATGTCCTGTGTCCCTCACCCCATGTTCTGTGTCCCGTGTCCCGTGTCCCCCACCCTGTGTCCTATGTCCCGTGTCCTGTGTCCCATGTCCCGTGTCTCCCATCCCCTATCCCGTGTCCCGTGTCTCGTGTCCCGCGTCCCCCACCCCCTGTCCCAGCCCACCTCCCCCTGTCCCTTTCAGCTGTGCCCTGAGCAACGTGAAGAAGGTCTCCCTGGAGCTGGGTGGGAAGTCACCCCTCCTCATCTTCGCGGACTGTGACCTGGGCAAGGCCGTGCAGATGGTGAGCACTGCGGGGGGCGGGGGGGCTGCCTCGGGGGTCGTAACCCAGTGCTGTCCTCCCCTCCGCGCAGGGCATGAGCTCTGTCTTCTTCAACAAAGGCGAGAACTGCATCGCCGCTGGCCGGCTCTTTGTGGAGGACTCCATCCACGACCAGTTTGTGCGGAGAGTGGTAGGTCCCATCGCCGGGCCTGATGCTGCCCGCTCGCCAGCTGCAGGGCGTTGGGGGCCAGGGAGGGCCGGGCAGTGCAGTCTGGTGCCAGCCTCTTGGGTGTCGGACCCCTCAGGGCGGCCGTGACAAGTCTTCCCTGGTCTTTAGTATTTCAGCAAGAAGCAGCAGCCCCATGGCTCCAACCCACATGCTGTCTCTCCCTGCCCCGCCCCTGCACCCCTCCCCGCACACCTGCCCCACCCACTCCTTGCACACCTGCCCTCTCCCCTCTGTGCACACCTGCCGTCCACACTCCTGCCCTCATCCTTGCACACCTGCCCCCTCCCTGCACACCTGCCTCCCCCTCCCTGCACACCTGCCCCCCCTGCACACCTGCCTCCCCCTCCTTGCACACCTGCCTCCCCCTCCCTGCACACCTGCCCTCCCCCTCCCTGCACACCTGTCCCCCCTCCCTACACGCCTGCACCATCCCAGCTCCCACACCAAGCTCAGATGCCCTTGAACAGAGGGTGCATTTGAGGTTTCAACCCAGAAGGCAGGTTTGGAACTAGAACATGGTTCCAGAGGCCAGCGTCTGGCATGTGGACTTTCCAGGGCCCAGTGGTTGGTCACCACAGATGTGTATGGGGTAGGCGGGTCAGGTGCTGATGGTGGTCAGGAGCCCGGGCAGCACTGACCAGGAGGGCGTCTGCAGGTCGAGGAGGTGGGGAAGATGAAGATTGGCAACCCCCTGGACCGGGACACCAACCACGGGCCGCAGAACCACCAGGCCCACCTGCGGAAGCTGCTGCAGTACTGCCAGCGCGGCGTGGAGGAGGGGGCCACGCTGGTGTGCGGCGGGAGGCAGCTTCCTCGGCCAGGTCAGCGCCCTCCGGACTGGGCAGCA
This sequence comes from Odocoileus virginianus, assembly GCF_023699985.2. Classification (NCBI taxonomy): domain Eukaryota; kingdom Metazoa; phylum Chordata; class Mammalia; order Artiodactyla; family Cervidae; genus Odocoileus; species Odocoileus virginianus. The sequence continues at coordinate 167,000 of NW_027224320.1, forward strand.
GGCGGATGGCCGCTAGGGAAGTGTCTGGGGGCAGGCCCCTGCAGTTGGGCTCGCAGACTTCCGCTCCCCCATCTAGGACCTCAGGGGTGGGGGAACTTGGCTGTTGGGGCACCTGCCAGATCAGGTGTAGGGCCTGCATACAGCCTCCTCCCAGCTGGGGGCCAGACCCCAACACGCAGCTCTCCTTGGCAGGGCAGAGAACGGTGGGGGCGGGAGGGGTAGCAGGGTGCAGAGACTGGGCTGTGGAGCTTCAAGAGCTAGGGACACATTTCCTTTCCAGACAAGTGAATACAGGCCACACCCACACCCTGTGAGTCAGCAAGCGTCCATACATGATACATATTTTAAAAATTATAATTGCTCTTACAATTGGTAAATATATATAAGCATAGAATATTTTATTGAATTAACAGGGGCTTCCCTGGTGGCCCAGAGGGTAAAGATGGATTCGATCCCTGGATCGGGAAGATCCCCTGGAGGAAGGGCATGGCAGCCCACTGCAGAATTCTTGCCTGGAGAATCCCAGGGACAGAGGAGCCTAGTGAGCTACAGTCTATAGAGTTGCAGTCAGACACGACTAAGCAACTAACAACACTATTAAATTTATCTCTTTGTTGTTGTTCTTCTAAACAGTAGAGAGAAAATTTCAAGTCTCTTGATTTTCCCTAAATTGGGTCAAATTCAATCTCAGTCCAGCAGGTCTCAGGGCCCATGACTCTGTGTCCAGAGGTGAAATAGTTAGAGAAAGCCTTTCTGATGCCAGAAATGTTTCCGTGGAGTGGCCAAGGCCTGTGCGGCGGTAGTCGGGATGGGAGGAGGTGTGTCTGGCTGACAGCACCGGCCCCTGGTGGTGGGTGGAGCAGCTTCATCACGGGGTGTGTGGTTGAAAGGCCGCGAGGCTTGTGGCCGGTGTGCAGGAGCAGAGGAGACGCTGGAGGGTCTCAAACCCCTCGTCTCCCCCCAGGCTTCTTCTTCGAGCCAACGGTCTTCACAGACGTGCAGGACCACATGTTCATAGCCCGGGAGGAGTCCTTTGGGCCCGTCATGATCATCTCTCGGTTTGCCAACGGGTAGGGGGTCCCACTTAGGCCTCTTCAGAGTCCGTCCTGTTCCCTGGGGTTTTCATGCGAGCTGCGGGGAGGGAGCTCGGACTGGTGGGGTTGTGGATGCAGCCGGACGCTGAAGAGTCCTCTTGGCAGAGGAGGAGGCCCCGGCTGGGGTGGCTGCAGGGCCTCAGGCCCTCTGGGGGTGTCCTCCATATCTCTCTGGGTGGCTCCATAGCGCGCTGGCTTCTGCCCTGAGTCCCAACAGCTGCATCGTGAACCGGCCAAACCTCAGGGGCCCGCACAGCAGTCCTCACTTATTTTGCTCGTGAACCTGTGGTTTGGTTGGCAGGACTGATCATTCTTGGCCCTGTGCTCTGTCGGGCTCTGCCTGGGGCGGGGGTGCAGGCCTCTTGGTGCCCTCCGTCCAGGGCTGGGCCGTGCCCTCCTCACGGAGGCCCTCCTGGCTTTCCCTGCAGTGATGTGGACGCGGTGCTCACTCGGGCCAACGCCACGGAGTTCGGCCTGGCCTCTGGCGTCTTCACCAGGGACATCAACAAGGCCCTGTACATCAGCGACAAGCTGGAGGCTGGCACCGTGTTCATCAACACATACAACAAGACGGACGTGGCCGCTCCCTTTGGAGGGTTCAAGCAGTCAGGGTTTGGCAAGGACCTGGGTAAGCCAGCCATGCTTGCTCATTTATTCATTCAACAAACACCCGTTAGAGGCCACTCAGCCCAGGGGCCAGGGTAGAGCTGACAAGATGGCCACTTACTTCTTTCCTGGAGCCAACAGGCCAGTGACCAAGGCAGGGAGTCAGATCCTGCTAGAAGCTGTCCAGACAGTGGTCGGAACAGGAAGCTGGACAGTGGCTTTAGCTGGGGGCTGGGTCAGCCTCCCAGAGGAGGTGTCCCTGGGCCAAGACCTGAGCGGCTGGAGGATCTGCTGTTGGTGCTGCAGAGACAGGCTGAGTGCGCGCGTGGGCTGGGGGGCAGGCAAGTGCAAGATCAAGGGGGCCTGGGAGCCCCGATCAGGCTCAGGCTTCATCCTCAGAGAGGAAGCCCGTGGGGGCCGAGCGAACCTGAGAGGACGATGTGAGTGCCAAGGCAGAGAGGGTGGCACCAGGCCCGGCCTCCCCAGGGAAGCGGACCTCTGCCCAGCGCCCCCCTTTCCCTGGCCGCTAGTGACTTGGGGTGGCTCCCACCCCCCACCCTGCCACTGTGGAAGCCGGTGACTGGGGGCTGGATCCTGTGGGGGATCGGCTCCGGTGCCCAGCTTGGGGGAGGGGGGTGGGCAGCAACATGCGGGAGAGCAGCAGAGCCCCTCGGAGCCCAGGGAAGACGGGGGTCTGGGAAGTGACACGGGGAGCGGGGGTCCTAAGATGACCACAGTGCCGGGCACGGCAGCGCCACCCAGCAGAGCAGCTGCTGGGACCATGACGCTGCCCCTGGCGTGGGGTTTCTCGCAGGAGAAGCAGCCCTGAACGAGTACCTGCGGGTCAAGACGGTGACCTGTGAGTACTGAGGAGGCTCTCAGGACTGTCCCCAGCTGTGGCTCGAGCCCGAATGCAGTGGAAGCCTCTGGCCTGCACCTCTGTCCCCGTCCGGGACCCCCACCTTGCCCAATCCACGTGACCTCGGTCAGGAAGTGACCCCATGCAAATAAACGTCCCTGCCTGTCCGCGTGCCCTGGCTCTTGGACTCTGTCCCCTGCCTGGGGCCTGTTGTGGAGACGCGCCGTAGAGGGGACCCACCCTGTCCGAAGGGGCCGTGACCTGCCGCTCCGGCCCCGACTGTCTCCCCTCTCTGGAGGATGGGGTCGGGGCAGAACTGAGAGTTGGAGCTCCTGGTCCTGGCTGGCTCTTTCCGGTGAGCAGCCCACCAGGAGCCCCCAGTGTCGCCCCAGTAAACAGATGCTCCCAGTTTTCCTTTCACCGTGGGCATGGCAGGGCTCGGGGGCAGAGTCCCGTGTGCAGTCTCTATTGTCTCACAGGAAGGAGCACAGACTGAGTTATCTACATTTGTTTGCCTTTATTCCTCCTTTCCTAACTCCCAGATTTTATCTGGGCTCATGGATGCCTGAAGGGGGCAGAGTTCCCAGCCTCCTCGGCAGCCGGACGGTGGTCATGGGGCCCCGCTGAGTGGACAGAGCTCCAGGGGACGTGGAGCCTGCCGGTCCCGGTCCCGAGGCCCAGCTCTGAGGGGAGTCAGGGCTCAGGCTGTCCCCACCAGGGCGAGTGTGGACCCGGTGATGGGCGCTTACCTAACAAGCAGATGTGGCTGTAGCAAGCGGCTGGGGTGGGGGAGGAGACACCACTGAACACCCGGCGTCACAGAGGGGACCTGCCGGCAGCCTGTCCCGTGGGGAGAGTGAACCTGCCCCCTCTCTGTATAATGTTTAAATGTGCTTATCCTCACCATGTTAACAGAAGCGTTCCAGGCAGTTTAGAAAAATACTACTATTAAAATACTCATGAGTGAACCGGGGCAGAGAGTGTGCGGTGGGAAGGTAGGCAGGAGACACCCACGGGGGAACTCAACCTGCTTCTAAAGCTGGAGAAGCGTCAAAGCATCCCAGCTGCCGTGAGGAGGAGGAGACCTGGCCAGCGACCTGACCCCCGGCGTCTGAGGGACAGAAACAGACTCGCTTTTCTGGAGGAGAGAGAGAAATTCATCTTACAAATCCTCCTGAAACATATTAGTTTTCCTAAAATTGCAGTGACCACTGTCTTACATGATTTTACACAGGGTGGTGATGAAATCAAATCCACATTTTAAGGCAAGATGAGAAAAATGTAAGCAAACATCACCAGCATCAGAAAGCTCTCATCTCAGAACGCTCTCATCTTGCTGAACCGAAACTCAGAGTTTCAGTGACCAGGGAGCTGAGCTGTCGCTTCCCGCCAGGAGGAAAGAGGCCCACACTGCCCACCGCAGATCTGCGCGTAGTCGCTACACAGGACATAGTACAGTTCAGAACTTTGAGTAATCTGTGTCATGGCTCAGTCCTAACACAGTCACGTTCCATCACACTTCGAGCGTTCACGCTTCCATGCTCAGAGGTTCTGCAGCAGATTCGAGTGTGTATGGAGGGGTCCCCAGACCTCCCAGCGGTTCTGACACCAGCTGGGTTAGCTCAAGCCAGTCCTGACTCCATCTCCCTGGAGGCAGGGAGACTTAGCCCCAAGAGACTCCCACTTCAGACACCAGCTGGGGGTCCTCAGTGGAGCTCAGTCCTGACACTGTCTCCCTCAGGCTAAGGGCACGGTCCTGCGAGGCTCTCCCCGCCCCCAGCCTCAGGTGGGCACGTGTGGTCCTGACCCACGCGCCGGCTGCAGAGCAGAGTGACCCACCCCCACGGCCCACCCCTCCACGACCCCCTCTGCAGGCCCAGTTACTTTGCCAGAGGAGCTCACTGAATTCAGGAACACTTTACTTGCTAGATCGTAGGTTTTTCTTATATTAATAAAAGGCTGCCTCAGCAACAGGCAGGTGGCAGAGACACAGCGGCAGGCGGGGGGGGGGGTCCCAAGCTCCCACACCCTCCCCAGGTCCCCGTCTCTCGCAGTCTCCCCCCTCGGAGGCTCTCTGGGCCCCTCCTCTGGGGCTTCCCTGGAGGATTCCTCCCCAGGACCGGCTCCTCACTGGCGACTGGTCCCACCTCCAGCCCCTCTCCTCCCCGAAGGTCAGGGGGCTGGGACTCCAGTTCTGAGCTCTGGTCAGCCAGCACCCCCTCCTCTTAGGTAAGGCTTCCCAGAGTCACCTTATCTGCAGGACGAAAGTCACCTTCATCCCGCTCACCAAAGGGAAATCCAAGGGTTTAAGGAGCTCTGTGCCAGGAACCGCAGACGAAAACCAAGTGTGTGTCTTACTAATAAATCACACTGTCAGAGATGCTGACACTGATGATGTACCACAAGCCCACTTGGCATTCATCTTTTTAACACCCTGCCAACCTCCACGCCAGGGCGTGGCCTTTGGGGCAGGGCCAGGGGACAGGCTCTCACTGACCCCAGGTCTCCTCCTTTGCCAGCCTCTCCACAACATGAGGTCAGCCAGACCTGTGAGACTATTTTTAGTGGTGGCTCCGTCACCTAATCCTTCAGGTCCAGAGCCCTGAGGTGTCTTCCCAGTGGCTGCTCCCTCCACAGCTCCTCAGGTTGGGTCCTGGGAGCTGGACCATCTCTCCTGACACCCCACCTGGAGGAGGGACCCGCAGCTTACCCACAGCTGAGTCCCTGTTACTGCTAGCAGGTAAGTCCTCCTGCTTGGGAAGTGGCGCGTGGGATGGAGAAGACCCCCTGCTGCCCTGGGAAGCCTTCTGGCTTCCTGAGAATTTTACATGTGATAAATTATACATGTGATATGAATTGAATACCAAAGCCAGATAACCCATGGAGCGGTCACCTCTCAGCTGGACCCTGGGTGACCAGAGGGTGGTCCTGCATTTGCTCAGCTGGTGTCCACAGAGCTGGCCGGGTGGAGAGAGCGGACCGACCCGCCTCTGCCTCTCCAGGCGTGGCCTTGGGCAGGTGCAGTGACTCTTTCCGAGTTTCTTCATCACCTCGCAGGTGGGCCCTGGGGGTCAGCGGTGACGTCCAGAAAGCACACACCATGCCATCTGCACCCCTGCAGCCAGCCCGTGGGACCTTCAGGGATTCCCAGGAGGGCTCTCTGCCGAAGGGAGCCACCTACCCACCTGGCCTGAAGGTCCAGGGCACCACAGTCCAGGAAAAACCAGTCCTCACTTAGGGTTGGGCAAGACGGGAGCTGGGCAGGGCCTGGGGTGGGGGTACTCTGAGGCCCCCAGAGTCCCGGCAGGACAGGGCTGAGCTCCGGAGGCCCACGGCTGCCTCCCCTGCCTGCCTACCCTGCACTGTCCTACCAGGATTCCTGGGACCACCTCCCAGATACGCTCATCGCCAAGTCTTTTCTGGGGATGGGAACCTGAGGATGAACCCACATAGTCCCCTGGGGAATTCACCGTACAAGAGGCAAAAATATCCTCCTTAATATAGCACACGGACGCGGCCAAGATGCCTCCGAGGAGCGAGGAAGGCCAAAGACGAGGGCCTGACACTCCCAGGGGTCGGCTGAGCCATAAAGAGGCGGGGCAGCCTGCGCTCTGGGGGTCCGCTGAACTGCAGGGCAGGTGGGCTTCCCGTGGGAGGAGGTCCGAAATCCCAGTCCCTGAGGGGTCACTCCAGGGCCGGGCTGCACCCTTCCCCTCCCTGCAGAGGGTACCCACACTCTGGCTCCACCCTGAGCATGCTCCCAGGAAATCCTGCAGAGAAGCAGTGCCTGAGACCGCCACCTGAGGCAGGGGACGTCTCTCATCCTTCCTCCCACCTTGGCCAGAACAGGCCAACGGTCAAAAGACAGTTTTGAGTCCATCAGGGAAAACTGAACCGCTGGGTGTTGTCAACTTTGTCAATATGATGCTGGTTTTATGGGAATGTCTGAGAAAACTGGCCTTATCCACTAAAGACTTAAGTATGTACAGGTGATGCTGGGAAAGATTGAAGGCAGGAGAAGGGGACGACAGAGGATGAGATGGTTGGATGGCATCACCGACTCAATGGACAGGAGTTTGGGTAAACTCCAGGAGTTGGTGATCGACAGGGAGGCCTGTCGTGCTGCGGTCCATGGGGTCGCAGAGTCGGACACGACTGAGCGACTGGATTGAATTGATGTTCAGGTGTAACATGTCTGCTGGATGCTTTAAAATGACTGCAGGAGGAAAAACAAAAATGTGTGCGGGGGCGGGATTCAGAGGGGAAAAAAGGCGCAGTGCAGCGCAAGCCCAGGCCGCCCGAGCTCTTCCGGGACGAGCCGGCGGGGGCAGGCGGGCCCTTACGCCCCTCCCCCAGGCCGACCGGCTCCCCGCGTCCACCCCCGCAGAGAGCCCCTTCCAACCCCCGCGCTGGGCGGGTCTCGGCGCCAGAGTCCGAGGACCCGGCGTCACCGCCCAAGGAGGGGGCAGCCGCTCTGAGGCCCGGCCCTCCCCCAGCCCCACCCCAGGCCCGGCCCTCCCCCAGCCCCCACCCCGGGGCCCGATCCTCCCCCAGCCCCTGCCCGAGTCCTGGTCCGCGCGGCCTGCGGGGCGTGGGCGGCACCAGACCAGAGGGATTCTGGACTGGGGCGGGGGGCGGGGCTCCGGGTCCGGGGGCGGGGACTCAGGCTCAGAGGCGGGGACTCCGGGTCCTGGGCGGGGCATGGCGGGGGCGGGGACTCAGGTCCGGGGGCGGGAACTCTGGTCCTGGGCGGGGCGGGGCGGGGCGGGGCGGGGGCGGGGACTCAGGTCCGAGGCGGGACTCCGACCCGGGGGCGGGGCTCTGGGTCCTGGGCGGGCTGGGGTGGGCTGTCGCCGTCCCGCCTTCTTGGTGGCCCCGCGGCCACGCTGCTCCTCCCGCCGAGCCGCCGCCGAGGGCGTCCGGTGAGTGCGGTGCTCCGCCCGCTGAGTCCGGGGTGGTGTGCACGGAGCGGGCAGCACGCGGGTCCAGGCCCGGGGTGGATGGAGCAGCGCGCGCGCGGAAGAGGCAGGGCTGGGGGCTGCAGGTTCGGTCCGCGGGGCCCGGCCGGGAGAGAGGAGCACCCCACGGCTCGGAGCGGGGGAGGGGCGCTGTCGCTCAGGCCGCTCTGAGACTCGCGCCCCTAGCCCGCCGCGGATCCGAAAGTTCCCCGGGTGGGTCCGGCGCCGCCGGCCTTTAAGGGCCCCCAGGCGCTTCGCTGAGGCTGTAATAAACAGCGCTGACCTGAAACCGCAGAGTCTCCGAGGGCTTGTGCCGAGTGCGGGCAGGCCACGTGTCCTGCGATGCAGGTCATCTTATTCCCTTACCTCTTCGCCACCCTGCGGAGGCACAGAAATGTGACTCTTCCGAGGACACGCTAGTGTGGGGAGGAGGAGCTGGGATTCCGGGCCCGGGTTCCAGGGCTCCCTGAAGCAGAGGCCTGCAGGGTGGAAGGCAGTCACTGGGTCCAGTATCTCGCTCCCAGTGAGTAGTCAGGAGTGGCCCTGACCCCCCAGCTGTGGAAGGGCACCAGTGAGTGACCCGGTCCCAGACCTGATGTTAGTGCTGGGGGAGCTAAGGGCAGGGCATGGAGGTGTGGGCGCTGGTGGGGAGCCGGTGTTTCAGAGAGGGGCTCGGGGTTTGGGGAGGCTGGGGGCGTTCTGCTTCTTGACCTTAATTCATAAGTGATTCATACATACGTTCTGCTGAGATGTAAAATCACCAAAAATCCGCCCTTTGAAATGTCCAGTTCAGGAGGACAGAAAGCCCCTGTCCACACAGAGACTTGCTCCAGAATGTTCAGGGCCGCATTAGCCCTAACAGCTGGAACGAGGGGCTAAGCAGTTTGTGATCCAGCCACACGATCGGGATGTTACTTAGCCTTAAAAAGAATGGTGTATAAAAAAGGAATGGCGTGCTGACTCGTATATCAACATGGAACACCCTTGAAAATGCTACCCTAGGTGGCATCTTCCTGTAGTTTTGTTCTGCATTTTCCAAACAGCTAGTGCTGAGCATCTTTTACTGTGCTTGCTTATGGCTGTTGTATAATCTTCTTTGGGGAATTCAACTCCTGTGCCAGAGTTAAGTTGGGTTTATTGTTGAGTTGTGCTCTTTTTATATTCTGGAAATCAGACCCTGATCAGATATATGATTGGCAAATATCCTCTCTCATTTTGCGAGTGGTCTTTTCACTTTCTTGATAGAGTTCTCTGAAATATCAAACTTTGACATTTTGATGAAGCCCCATTCTACTTAATTATTATTTGGTTTCTTGTACTTTAAATGTCACATCTAAGAAACCAGAACCTAATCCAAGGTCCCTGTGTTTTCTTCTGTTTCATGGTTTTAGCTCTTAGGTTAGGTCTCTGACCCATTCTGAGTTAGTTTTTGTGTATGAGCTGAGGTAAGGATCCAGGTTCATTCCTATGCATGTGGTGTCTCAGCACCGTGGGCCTGTTGACGAGACTTTTGTTTGCACATTGAATAGCGCGGCCTCCTTGTTGAAAATCAGCTGACCGTAGGTGTGTGGCTTTATCCACGATTCTCAATTGTGTTTCATTGACCTGTATTTCTAGTCTTACCCCACTGTTATGTGGCCTTGTTCACTCTAGTTCATAGTTCAGTCTTGACCTCCTCAAGTGTGTTCTCTAACTTTGAACATTTTCCTCCAAGGCTGTTTAGGGTTCTGGGTCCCTTGCCTTTCCACATGAAGTCTGGGATCCTCATGTCATTTTCACCAAAATAGGCCAAATTTTAACAGGGATTCTCCTGAATCTGTAGATCAGTTGAAAAATATTGCCGTCTTAGCAATATTAAGTCTTCCAACCTGTGAACATAGAATATCTTTCCATTTGCTGGATTTGTAACATTTTCCTTCAACAGTGTTTTCCAGTTTCCAGGGTCAGAGTTTTACACATCTTTTGTGAAATGTGTTCTTAAGTAGTTTATGCTTTTTGATGCTATTTCAGGGGCAACTGTTTTAATTTTTGGATTTGTATAGAAATAAAACAACTTTTTTGTATCGATTTTGTATGCTAAGACCATAATGTACTTGTTTTTTAGTTGTAATAGTTGTGTGTGTGTGTGTATACATATGTGTTCATGTATGTGTGCATGTGTATACATATTCCTCAGGATTTTCTATGTGCAGCACATGCCGTTTCTACATGGAGGTAGTTATACTACTTCCTTTTCAACCTGCATGCTTGATATTCACTACTGAAGTTGTCTGATCTCGGAATTTTCTTTACGAGAGTATTTTCATGACTAATTCAGTCTTCTGTTATAGGTCTTCTACATTAAAATTTTTTTTTTAGTTAGTCTGTATGTTTCTAGGAATTTGTGCATTTCATCTAGGTTTTCTAATCTGTCAGCATACCTACAATTCCCTCATAATTATTTAAAAATTTTAAGTTTGGAAGTTATCTTCCCTCCTAAATACGAGTCTTCTTTTTTTCTTGGTCACCTACAGGCTTGTTGATTTACTCATTCTCTCCGAAGATCCAACCTTTGCATTTGTCGCTTGTGTTCCCAGGTTGAGGCTGTCAGGGCCCGGCTGAGCTCCTGTGGCCACAATGGAGACCCGACAGCGGAGGCCGGAGGAGCTGGGGCTGCTGCAGGCCCTCGGGGCAGGGAGCAGCCTCGAGAGCCCGAGGGTGGTCCCCACGCCCCCAGGGCCCGAGCTCAGCAGGGAGACTGCCTGGTCCATTGGCATCCAGGTGACCCTGCCCTTCCTGTTTGCAGGCCTGGGGCTGTCTGGAGCAGGCATCCTTCTGCACTATTTCCAGGTAGGAGGGGACAAATGGGGATGTTGGGGGTGGGGTGCTGTCCAGTGTCCACCTGGAGAGGAGGCGCTGCACACAGTCCAGCTTGCGGCCAGGGGGCAGGGCCTTCTGCTCTTGCACACCACTTCTCTATAATTTGGGCAGGAGTCTTTCAGTTACTGATGACAGAGACTAATTTTGACCCAGGCTACGCTTTAAAAGACAATCATTAGCTCGTATAATCGGAATAGCTGAGGGGTTGGATTTCAGGCATGGCAGGATCCAGGTGTTAAATGGTATCAGGGTGCCGGCTCTTTATCTCTCAGCTGTTTCATTTTCAGAAAAGATTCTATGCTTAGAGGGGAGGGTGGCCTTTGGCAGTTGATGTTTTCTGCATGTGCTCTTGAGAAACAAGAGACTTGTTTGTCACTCCATTATCAGTCTCCCCAGTTTTTTTAATTAATGTATTTAACTAGAAGATAATCAGTTTACAGTGTCGTGATGGTTTTTGCCGTGTATCAGTATAAATCAACCACAGGTATACATGTGTCCAGGCTTCCCTGGTTGCTTAGCTGGTAAAGAATCCACCTGCACTTCAGGAGACCCCGGTTCAGTTCCTGAGTTGGGAAGATCCCCTGGAGAAGGGATAGGCTACCCACTCCAGTATTCTTGGGTTTCCCTGGTGGCTCAGATGGTAAAGAGTCTGCCTGCAATGAGGGAGACCTGGGTTTGATCCTGGGTTGGGAAGATCCCCTGGAGGAGGGCATGGCAACCCACTCCAGCATTCTTGCCTGGAGAATCCCATGGACAGAGGAGCCTGGCGGGCTAGAGTCCACAGGGTCGCAAAGAGTTGGACACGACTGAGCGACTAACCACACACAGCACACACACGTGCCTCTCCATCCTGAACCCCCCAACCCCCCTCCCACCCCATCCCTCGAGGTTGTCACCACGTGTCACACACACGTGCCCCCTCCATGCTGAACCCCCCACCCCATCCCTCGAAGTTGTCCCCACGTGTCACACACACATGCCTCTCCATCCTGAACCCCCCAACCCCCCTCCCACCCCATCCCTCGAGGTTGTCACCATGTGTCACACACGCGCCCCTCCATCCTGAACCCCCCGCCCCATCCGTCGAGGCTGTCCCCACGTGTCACACACACGCGCCCCTCCATCCTGAACCCCCCGCCCCATCCCTCGAGGCTGTCCCCACGTGTCACACACACGCGCCCCTCCATCCTGAACCCCCCGCCCCATCCCTCGAGGCTGTCCCCACGTGTCACACACACGCGCCCCTCCATCCTGAACCCCCCGCCCCATCCCTCGAGGCTGTCCCCACGTGTCACACACACGCGCCCCTCCATCCTGAACCCCCCGCCCCATCCCTCGAGGCTGTCCCCACGTGTCACACACACGCGCCCCTCCATCCTGAACCCCCCGCCCCATCCCTCGAGGCTGTCCCCACGTGTCACACACACGCGCCCCTCCATCCTGAACCCCCCGCCCCATCCCTCGAGGCTGTCCCCACGTGTCACACACACGCGCCCCTCCATCCTGAACCCCCCGCCCCATCCCTCGAGGCTGTCCCCACGTGTCACACACACGCGCCCCTCCATCCTGAACCCCCCGCCCCATCCCTCGAGGCTGTCCCCACGTGTCACACACACGCGCCCCTCCATCCTGAACCCCCCGCCCCATCCCTCGAGGCTGTCCCCACGTGTCACACACACGCGCCCCTCCATCCTGAACCCCCGCCCCATCCCTCAAGGCTGTCCCCACGTGTCACACACACGCACCCCTCCATCCTGAACCCCCCGCCCCATCCCTCGAGGCTGTCCCCACGTGTCACACACACGCGCCCCTCCATCCTGAACCCCCCGCCCCATCCCTCGAGGCTGTCCCCACGTGTCACACACACGCGCCCCTCCATCCTGAACCCCCGCCCCATCCCTCAAGGCTGTCCCCACGTGTCACACACACGCACCCCTCCATCCTGAACCCCCCACCCCATCCCTCGAGGCTGTCCCCACGTGTCACACACACGCGCCCCTCCATCCTGAACCCCCCGCCCCATCCGTCGAGGCTGTCCCCACGTGTCACACACACGCACCCCTCCATCCTGAACCCCCCGCCCCATCCCTCGAGGCTGTCCCCACGTGTCACACACACGCGCCCCTCCATCCTGAACCCCCCGCCCCATCCCTCGAGGCTGTCCCCACGTGTCACACACACGCGCCCCTCCATCCTGAACCCCCCGCCCCATCCCTCGAGGCTGTCCCCACGTGTCACACACACGCGCCCCTCCATCCTGAACCCCCCGCCCCATCCGTCGAGGCTGTCCCCACGTGTCACACACACGCGCCCCTCCATCCTGAACCCCCCGCCCCATCCCTCGAGGTTGTCACCAAGCGCTGGCTTTGGGTACCCCGCTTCGTACATCGACTCTCACGGGTTTTGTTTTACGTACAGTACTATGTATGTTTCGATGCTCTTCTCTCAAATCATCCCACCCTCTCCTTTTCCCGCTGGGGTCTCCCTAAATTGACCCTGCCATCAAGTGTCCGCTCCTGTTCCGATTATCACTCCCTGAGGGCTGATGTCTCTTGTCAGTCTTTGAAGGGAGGCGGGGACCTCGGTTTATGCCCTAACAGACCACCGTTGAGTGAGGAACCGGAGGACAAAGCAGCCAATACGCCATCCCTCTCTTGTTTTCTGACTGTCAGAGCCCCATGCCTGTATCAGTGCAATCTCTCCCTGGGAGGGCATGGTTCCTAAGGATCCCTGAAGCCGTTAGCAGCCAGGTCATTCCTGCCGGTTGGAAGGAGCTGAGAACAGAGAACATCTGGGATGGCTGGCCAGACGGAGCAGGCTGGCCCCTGCCTCCTGCTTGCTGCAGCGCCCCATGCCCAGGGAACCTGGGCCTGCCCCTCACTGATTTGGATCCAGTCGGGGTTTGAGTCCCAGTCTGCCATTTAGCTGGTAAGGCTGGTGCTTTAAACTTTTTTAGTTCAGTTCAGTTCAGTCACTCAGTCATGTCTGACTCTTTGCGACCCCATGAACCGCAGCATGCCAGGCATCCCTGTCCATCACCAACTCCCAGAGTTTACTCAAACTCATGTCCATTGAGTCGGTGATGCCATCCAACCATCTCATCCTCTGTTGTCCCCTTCTCCTGCCTTCAATCTTTCCCAGCATCAGGGTCTTTTCTGATGAGTCAGCTCTTCACATCAGGTGGCCAAAGTATTTCAGTTTCAGCATCAGTCCTTCCAATGAATATTCAGGACTGATTTCCTTTAGGATGGACTGGTTGGATCTCCTTGTAGTCCAAGAGACTTTCAAGAGTCTTCTCCAACACCACAGTTCAAAAGCATTAATTCTTTGACGCTCAGCTTTCTTTATAGTCCAGCTCTCATATCCATACATTTTTTAAACCAACACTTAAAAATCAGGAGATGCTGCATAAAAATTCAAATTCCTGTTTGCTCTTGAAACCTTGGCAACCCTTCTGCGTTGGACCCATGTCCCCTCATGGCCACAGTGAGTGGTCACTGCCCTCTCCGTGGCCACAGTCCCCACTGTCCATCCTGCACGCCCCCCACTTCCCTCCACTACCTGCCTTCCCCCACCACGGGGGTCTCAGGTCCTCATGGCGGCCGTCTGCCCCCCAGGCTCCTCGTGGACCTCGTCAGGCCCCAGCAGGGCTGCTGTGATGCCGGAGTCCCTGCCCCGGGCTGACTCAGCCCCAGACCCTCTGCCCTCTCCTTCCTCCTGTGACCTGGCGCCCTGCGGCCCCACACACTTCTCTAACCGGTGATGAGTCAGCACCAGGGGGCGTCCATGCCCCGGAAGCATGCCCCCCAGGCCTCCCCTCCGAAATCCCTCCTCCCTATGCCCTGCTGCCAGCCTCCTCGCCTGGTCTGTCGCCCTGCAGTCTCTTCTCTATCCCAGAGATTTTCAAAAAGCCTATTTCATTGCGTGTTCATACCGATACAATATCACTGAGCAGGTACACGCACGGGTGTGCAGATCGTGTACGTGTGTGTATTTGTACATGCATGGATGCATATCTGTATATTCACACACAGAGATGTATCCCCTGCACACACACCAGTTTATAAGTTGTATTTGGAGCTGCAGGTCTCAGACCACCCGGGTTGTAGTGCCGTGCTCATGTGTAAGAACTTGCCTCAGAATCACAGCTCCACAGGGAGAGACTTCGAGACCCCTGTTGTGTTTCTCTGACCTGTCTCTGGCCCGGCCGGGCGGCTACAGGTCTTCCCAGGCTTCCCGTCTCTGTGCGCTTCTCTGCCACCTCGTGGGTATAATCCAGGCCTTGGATCGCCCACAAGCACCCGGCTCCTGCCGCTGTGTCAGGGCGGTCTCAGCTGCGGCAGGTCCCAGGAAACCCGAGCTCGTGTGGCTAGGGTCAGAAGGAAACTTGGCATCTCCCAAAACGTGGTTCCAGGGCAGGGCGACTGCGCAGGAGGACAGTGGTGTCACCACCAGCTGATGACGCATCCAAGGACCGGCATCTTCCCATCGCTGGCTGGTGGTGACGCCAGCAATGGTGGCAGGCCCCCCAGGAGATGCGGGCTGCCCTTCAGAGGTGAAGGGCAAGGCCCCGAGAGGCTGTTGAACTGGGCGCTGGGCAGAATGTGGACGCTGCACCTGTGGCAGCAGGCACACTTGGGGGTTGCCGACTTGGGGCTCAGCGTCTGCCCCGTCCCGGGTGCTGGGTGTGGGCCCTCGGGTGGGACGCCAGCTGCAGGGTTGTCATCGTCCATGCTGAGGCCGTCTGTTTTTGTCCAGGACTAAGAACAGTCCACACTGGGCTGTCAGATGGAGGGTGGCCACTCAGCCGGCCTCCACCCCGGGGCTCCGTCCCGGGGCCTTCACCTTGTCGGGAGCTGGTTGGTCAGCAGAGAGCAGCTGGGTCAGCGTCGGGGAGTCCCAGGGGGGCCCCCCACCCTGGGCAGAGGAGGTCTTTGTTTCTCAGCCACGCGCGCCAGGCCTGGGGAGGTCCTGCCTGTGAGGGCTGTGCTCAGGAGCGTGAGCTGCCCGGGGCAGGCAGCAGCCTTGCAGGAGTGTGTGCCCGGCTCCCCCGGGGGGTGACTGGCCTGTCTGATGCCACGGGCTGCTTGGGGTCTGAGCGGGGCCCCTGGGCTCCGGGGGGACCAGGGGGCGGAGCTGGGTGGCAGCAGGAACGGTCTTGTGGGGGCGGCTGGGCAGCCCTGGGCGGGGGTCCTGGGGGGAGACCTCGGACAAGGGGGCGGGCCGCCCTCAGGCTGGGGGCTTCGGTCCCATGAGTTCACAGGCAGGTGGGCCCAGCCTGCCATGGCGGAAGCAGAAATGAAGACCACCTTCCTGTTTGTTACTGAAAATGTAACCACCTTGACCGCTGGGCCCACACAGGCTGGAGGCGTTCAGGCCTTTAAGAGTGACCGGTTTGCTTAGAACCAGCCTGGGCTCAAGGTGACCTTGAGAACGGGAGGCCGTGCGGAGGCTGTGCTCCCAGGAAAAGGTGGTCCCCACCGAGGACCCGAGATGATCACCCTTGCTGGTGAGTTGGGGGCGGGGTGGTTCTGACACAGTGGCTCTGGGGGCTGGGCTCCCATTCCGGGTAGGTTCTGAACAGAGGGGGCTGAGACCCTCCTGGGGGGCTGGCGGGGTGGCCAGAGGCCCGAGGAGGGCAGGACCCTTCAAGGTCACCCAGGTTCCTCCTGCCACCCAGCGCTGCCCAGAGCCCAGCTGAGCTCCTGCTGGACTCGCATCCCTGGTTTCCTGGGTTAAGACACATCGTGTTCCCAAGCCTCCCGGGAAAAGAATAACTTCCTCACACAATGGCTTCTTTCATTTGTCTTCAGTGCAGTGTGTTTTTGATGGTTCACAGAAGCCAGCAGTCACAGTAGAAGTGCAGAAAGTTGTGAAATAAAGGTCACTTAGGGTCCCACCCCCCCAAAGGCACACCCACTTTTAGCATTTGGGGTACAGCCTTCTGAACGGTTCACTGCTTGTGTGCATTTTTTTCTCATTTTTTTTTTTACCAAAAATGAGAAACCTTTGTTGTAACGCTTTATAACGAATGTGCTCCCTTGGGGGCCTCTTCCTAGATGTGACACCCGAACGGCTGTTCGTTTCCCCATCTTCCGCCCTGATGAGAGTGGCTCAGAGGCCCACAGTGCACGATCACAGGTGGATTAGATGCTGGGCCACAGTCAGAACTAGAAAGAGATCACAGGAGGTGCTGGGGCCAGAAAGTGGTCACTGGTGGCTGCAGGGGACCTGGCCCAGCTTCAGGCCTGGGGACTGGGGCGGCCAGTGTTAGATAGGGCCCACCGAGAGGGGTCTGTCTTGAACATGGCGGCCTCACACTCAGCCCCTGCCCCGCTGTCCTGAGAGTCGTGCTGCGCTCTCAGCCCCCTGACCGTGTGGACTCGTGTGTGGACAGGCTGACCCTCATCTCAGAGGCGGGCACAAGGGGTCGGGGGGTGCCGGTCTTGGATCAGAGTTGATGCCCCTGTGCCGCTCGCTCGGGGCTGTGCGCCAAGCCCTCGCAGGGCTTTCTCAGAGGCCGTGCTTTCTCAGAGGGTGTCCTGGGGACGTCTTGAGGGTCCGGTAATGGGCTGTGACCTGTGTGCACGTGAAGGGAGGGAGGCATCTCCGGGTCTGCGGCGGACTGTTCACCCTGCGAGTTCACTCGCTGTGTGGGGTGTCCCGTCCTTGTCGCAGTCACGATTCCACCCCCCTTTCCCATGGCATCGGCCAGACTGGCCCCGGGCATCCCTCTGGCCAATGTCAGGCCTGCTGTGGGCAGGTCCAGGCTCTGCAGCCTGTGGCCTTGACCCTGCTGAGCCTGCCTCCAGGCCTGGATGCTGCCCCAGCCACTCTGGGAGGCACAGTGGACCCTCATTCTCCTCATGTCAGGACCCCCTTCTCCTCGGTGTCGGGGTCGGGGTTGGGGCTGGTCTGACCACGTCGGGACGAGCCTGGGCCCAGGAAGCCCCCTCCGGGTCTCCGTCCCTCAGGAGAGCAGGGCCACGTTCTTTCTGTGAACGCCACCTTTCGCTATGGCTGTGAGCCCAGGACACTGGGGTTGAGTGGCCGTGGGGTGCGGCCTCTGGACCTTAAGGGGTGACAGGCCTCAGGGGCCCGGAGTTGCCGGGGGGGCAGGTCCTGCACGCTCTCAGCCGGACTGGCCTCACGTGGCCCAGCTCCCTGGTGCAGCCCCAGCCAGCGTAGGCCGGGCAGCTGGCTGCCATCAAGGTCGCTCCAGGGGGACAGGGCGTGCCTGCGTGGGCGGCTAGCCAGGGGAGGACACGGCGGCCTCTGTAGGGGGAGAGCCGGACCCGCGGGGGGGATGGCAGGAGTGACCCCGGGCTGAGTCGCCACCTTTGTTCCCCGCTCGCTCGCTCCGGGTTTGGCTGAGGGGCGGTGAGGACCACCCCTAAGGCTGGCAGCTCCGCCCACATGGACCCCTTGGGAGAAACGGCCTGGTGTGGGCGCCCTGAGCGGGGAGGCTGTCCCAGCCCGGCCATGGTGGTCACCCAGCTGGCCCTGGAGCTCCACTTCCAGGGCGGGAGGCTGCGAGGCGTGCGCTGCGAGCTCGCTCGCTGGCCCCGGGGGGCGCCCCCCGAGACCGCCGCCAGCATCGTGGGCCAGGTCCTGGTGCCCATGCTGCTCTCCGGCCTGGGCATGGTGGTGGCCGGCCTGCTGATGGACCGCGTGCAGGTGCGTACAGGGGTGTGGGGCGGCGGGGCCTGGCGTGGGGGCGCCAGGCGTCAGACCATGCAGGACAGGCCCCAGAGCCAGGCGGGGGTCCGGGCTCGGGGGCCGGCAGGCGTGTCTTCCTAGGGACCCAGGCACCTAAGCTCCAGAGCTCCTGACGCCCCTGCACGGTCAGCCTGCGTGGACTGGCAGCCTGGGAGCTGGAAGGGCTTGGATGCGGGGCCTGGGGGCTCGAGTGCTGCCTCTGTCTCCCCTCGAAGGGAGTCAGGCATCCCTGCCTCAGCCTCTCCACCTGTGAGCTGGGCAGGGTCGTGGGGCTGGCCTGGTGGCACAAGGGTGCCAGGGGGCTTCTCAGGGGGAGGGCAGGGTGCTGAGCCCAGCAGGGGTCCGGGTGGGCCAGGGGACGTGGGGCTGGGGGGTCTCCATCGGGAGTGTTTGGTGGGAGGCCAGGGGGTCTGTGCACGCTGGGTCAGCTCCAGGAGCCCCTCCTTGGGTCACAGAGGCAGGGAGTGTGTGTCGCGGAGACATTGGGCATGTCTGTGAGGATGCAGGGTGGGGGGTCACCCCTCACCTGGGGGGATCATCTGAACAGCACTCCTTCCTAACCTGAGACATCAGACGCGACTCAGGTTGACATCGAGGGGGACGCCGGGTGGCATCTCATCTCCCCTGGCTGGAGGGGCATCCGACATCCCCCCCGGGGGCCCCGGCTCTGAGCGAGGATCTCAGACATCCCCACCGTCCAGCTCAATGCACAGTGCACACTGGATGGCGCCCTTGCTCAACTGCGGCCAGCTGGAGCTGGGTCCCCGCCTCCTGCTTCTCCCTGGAGCTGCCCCCGGGTCACCCGCCCAGGTCACCTTCCTGTGGACGCTGGAAGAGCCCGGCTGGACAGCAGGACGCCCCTCCCGACTCTCTGGGGTCCCGTCCGGGAGGAGGCCCCGGGCAGACGCCCTCAGGAGGACCAGCGGCCCTGGAGATCACAGCCTCTCCCCCTGCCCCTTGGCAGACGCAGTGTGTGAAGGCTCCCTCGCTCCACACTCCTTGCTCACCCCCGCCCCCAGCCACAGCCTTGGGGCTCCCAGAGGAAAGCCCACGTGGTGGGGGGTGCGCCTGGCTCAGCCCTGGGGTGTGCAGGCTGGTCCTGCCTGGAGCCACACACGCCTGGCCTCAGGCCTGACAGCCGGCCCCGCGGACGGCCCTTGGGTGGCCATGTGACGGGCCAGGGCCGGGGTCACCCATGCCATCTCGGGCCAGGAGCCTGTTTGGGGGTCTGGGGACTGAGGCCCGTGAGGGCTGGCGTGTCAGCTAGCATCGTCCCAAGACTGTTTCCACCCAAGTGGGGAGTCGGCGTTTCTCCCCACGAAACGAGGTTAAGCCCTGGCCTCGGTCCCCGTGGCCCCTCCCAGGCCTCTCTGGGGCTCACTGCGCATCTGGGCACCAGGAACCCCGTGGACACGTGTCTGCTCTTCTCGGATCGGGGTGAGCCGTGTGCCGGGCGCGTGGACAAGGCCACTTGTCGTCGGCATCTGGTTGAGCCCCGAGCAGACGGCGGCCTCCCCACCGTCCTGGCATCTGTGTCCTGGCCACTGGGCCCCCCTGCACAGACAGGGCAGCGGGGAGGCGGCTGGGTCGGAGACTTGGCGGGCGCTGTGCTGGGCCTCTGGGTGCTGCTTCCAGGGGGCGTGAGCCGCAGCGGACACTCCAGGTGAGGCCCTGTGTGTGGACAGCGGGCAGCGGGCCAGGGCGGGCGAGAGGCAGACGCTGAGGGCGAAGGCTTCTTGACTCCATCCTGGCTCTTCGCTCTGAAACACACACCGCGTGTTGCTTCATGGGGACCAGCACGAGGGGGATGAAACTGCACGGAGCATGCAGTTTGGTGAGCCGGCTGGGTTGAGAGCTCACAGCCCAGGTTCCCTGCACACCCACCCATTCCTGCGTGTGTCTGTGGTACGTGAGCGTGTATGCGGGACTGGAATTGCAGCGAGGTGTTGTCAGGGCTGAGTGACTGTCCTGCCTGTTGTGGGCCTATGGGACCCGGACTTGGGGCTCAAGGCTGCAGGGGACCTGGGGGCTGGAGGAATGCAGCCCGGGGTGGGGCAGGGGGCCCAGGGAACATCTACGGCCGGGGCAGGCATCAGGCCAGAAGGCAGGTGTGAGCTGGCCATGGAGCCCCGTCCAGTCTGGGTGCTCTGGGGTTGGGCAGCAGACCGCCGAGCCTCCAGGGTCCCCTTGGGGGTCTGCAGGCCAGGCAGCTCCAGGCCGGACCCTCCCCTGGACCTGGGTGCCCGGGGCCCTGGCCTTCCATCCTGCCGGCGCCCGACGTTGCTGGCTTTGTCCCCACACAGCCCCCAGAGGTCACCTGCCCAGACGTGTCTACACCCCACTTCCTGACCCTCTTTGGCTGTGACCACGTCCTGGCCGGGGTGACGCCTGGGGGGAGGACAGGCGGTGGCTGACAGCTCAGCTCCTGCTCCCCCTGTGGGGTGGGGGGTGGGCTTGGGGAGACTGAGACTCCCAGCAGGAGGGGGTCGGGGTGGAAGGTCACGGCCTGGGGGCGCTTGCACGGGAGCAGCCCCAGGTGGGCAGGGCAAGTCCGCGAAGAGTGGGCCAGGGCGGGAGGGTCGCGTGGCGGCCAACCTCCTGGAGTGGGGACTCTCACGGGGGCTGAGCCGCCTGCGCCCGTTGCGACAAACAGGGGTGGTTGTTAGACCTCGCAGCTTTCCTGCCTGGGGGAGGAAACCAGTCCCTTGATTGCAAAAGTGTAGAAGGTCGGGAAGGGGCGGTGACATGCAGGCGGAGCCCAGTTATGCTGAAAGCGGACATCCGTCAGACTGCGGTTACAGGGCAGGAGTGAAGGGGACTGTCCCCAGGACACGGATGCAGCGAGGGGAGGGCTGAGAAGGAAACAGGGGCGCTGCTATCACAGCAGGTGCTCAGGTCTGGAGCAAGCGGAATCCCCAGTGTCCTCTGTAAAGACAGATAGTGCTGAAGCTACAGACTACGTGAAATAAGCACACTTCAATAAATGGGGTACCTTCCAAAAAAACTCAGTAAACGTTGGGCAGGAAGACCAGCAGCCCTCAGCGGGGCCACAGGGCACAGTCTGAGGCCCGGCAGCCATGTGGGGAGACGGGGCGCCCGGGGCAGGGACACGCGGCAGCGAGCTTGGACTGACCCCGGCCCGCCCCTGCAGCACTGGCCCGTGTTCACGGAGATGAAGGACCTGCTCACCTTGGTGCCGCCCCTGGTGGGCCTGAAGGGCAACCTGGAGATGACGCTGGCCTCGAGGCTGTCCACCGCGGTGAGCGACCCTGCCCCCCGGGGCTGGGCTCTGAACACCCAGGGAGGTCAGGGGTGGTCGTGTGGGGTCACCCGGCAGTCACACCCGCATCTGGGGTCTGGACAGAGCTGGAAAGCCTGGCGGTGCAGACACACGGTCACGAAGCTGGGGGCTGACCTGCAGCCCGTGAGCCGTGAGTCAGGGTAGGCCGGGCGATGGGGGTTTGGGGCTCTTGCAAACTCTGGAACTCTGGCAAAGCCTCAATTTATTTGAAAATAAAAGCCTGAAAGGTCTTTCCTGTGTTCCAATCTGAGGAAGGAGGACAGTGAAGGTCGATCCTTTCTTAACCTGGAGTGTTTACTGGGAAAAGAACAGACAAAGAGTGAGGAGTCAGCATTCAGTAACTTAGTGAGCTCAGTACAGAGGAGCCAAGAGATGCAGTTGCTCTGAAGCTTTTCTTGTCTTGAATTTGGCCGGCAAAGGCCACGATGTTGGGAGCGGTGACGGCTTCTCAAGGAGGAAAACGTGTCTCTGGCCTGAATTCTTTTATCCCAAGAGAAGAGGGGCTGGACTACCTCTCCTGAGCAGGATGCTTGGCCCAGGTCGCGGCGAGAGGCTCCTGGTCTCCAGGGGCCCGTGTCCCCACCCCACTGCCCGAGTCGCCCTCTGACAGCCGGCAGGACACTCCGCTCTGGCAGCAGTGAGGGGGCCCCCGCTGACCTGCCGGGGCCTCCAGGGAGGGGGCACCCCTTTGGCCGTGCCCAGGAGACTCACGTCAGCTGCTCTCCCCGCCCAGGCCAATACCGGGCAGATCGATGACCCCCGGGAGCAGTACAGGGTGGTCAGCAGTAACCTCGCCCTTGTCCAGGTGAGCCTCCCCTTGGCCCCCAAACGCTCCACACTCATCACTGCAAACCCGTGCATCCTCCTCATGGAGGGATCACGGTCTCATAGCCCGGGTGGGCCTGCGTGGCTCTGGACAGGACGCGTCTGTGTCCAGTTCCTTTGGCCGGGGCAGCCTGTGGCCACACGCAGAACCTGGACCAGGGCCATGGGCCCGCAGGCAAGGCCGCCGCTTACACCGACAGGCTGCCTGCTCTGTGCATGGTCAGCTCTATGGCCAGGACTCACCCTGGGTCCCCGGCTTAGGGTCTGGGTCGCAGTCGCCTCGGTGACGCTCGCTAGTTCTCCTTTCCTGTTTCCTCCCAAATCCTCCTTAACCAGCATCCCATCCGCTCCTGCTCCAGGCAGGCCCTGGGTGGGCACCCGGTCCCAGTGTAGCGTGGATGCAATCTTGCCTCCTGTTTTTTTTAAAAAGCTTAACATCAAAGCATAAAGGATGCTGCACACTGAATAATTAAGCTTTTTGGATAACTTCAGCATATCCTATCACAAACATATAGAATCACATTTAAAATTCTTGACAACTGGCATTTTGACAACAGTATGGCCTGGAATGTCACTGGCAGGACAGACGTGCAACCGCTGGGGGTGGGCTCTGCGGGGCCCTTGCAGACCCGGCCAGTGTGGCGAGCCTCTTCCGCACCCATTGCCCTGGGCCAGGACGGGGAGGGGGCTGTCCTGCAGTTACAGGCTTCTGCTGCACAAATTACACTGCACTGGGGGTGCTCTGAAAAGAACTCCTGGCACGTTCACAGGGTTAGAACCATCTACAGCTCTAGATGTTTCCCGGAAGGATCACAGAGGGGATCTGATCATTGTTTCTTAGCCACACATATTTCCTTTCTGTGAGTTACCTGTCTTACCGGTTGTGCATAGTCCTATCAGATTATCCTTTTATCATTATGGTTGTTTCAGACTTGTGAAATGGACTCGATCTTTTTTTGAAAAATTACTTGGCTGCACAAGGTGTTCGTTGTGGCATGACGTGGCTCTAGCTCCCCGACCATTGTTGGGACCCAGGCCCCTGCCTTGGGAGTGCAGAGCACACCACCGGACCACTGGGAAGCCCGTGGCAGGGGGCCTTTCACCAGTTACAGGAGGGACGTGGTTTCTCCCGGTCTTTGTTCTGTGCCAGGTCTTGTCATACAAGTCATACTTGGCACTTCATATAAATTTTATCTATAGTTTTCTTTATAGATTTTGCATGTTGTAGGAAGGAGGCCTTCCCTAATACAAAATCTGAAACATGTACTATTCCATATTTTCATGTCTCAGCTTAGGTTTTCATGTTTAGGTACATGTGTGTGAATGACAGAAGTCAGTCGTTTCCTTTCCCCAAGCAAACATGTGGCTTCTCGTACCCTGTTTACTCCATCCTGATGGGACTGCACCTTTATCATAATGAACAGTTATATACTCGATTCATTTCCCAGATCCTGCTCTGCCCTGCCAACCCGTTGGTCTGTTTTCTGCCAAGCCACCCAGTTTTCATTCCTATAGCTTTTTTAACACACATACTCATGATGAAAATGCCCAAAAGAGATACCACTTCCACCTTCTTTCTCAACACTGTCACGGCTGTCCTTGTATATGTACTGGTTTTGTGACACTCCAGTGTAAAATGAGCTGTCGGGTGCCATGCTGGGACGCTGGCTGGGGTTCTGTGTTCGAGCCAGGGCGTGTCCTGGGGCCCCAGGGGATGGGGCTGCCGCTGGACCTCAGACCCGCGAGAGGGCAGCTGACCCAGGATAAACACGGGGCGCCGGGGAAAGCCACGGCGGCGGGCCGGGCATCGGGCCGAGGTGGGTGCTGGCCGCCGCTCCGGGGCGAGGGAAGGGCCTGCCTCAGCCTGGTCCCCGCCCACAGGTGCAGGCTGCCGTGGTGGGGCTCCTGGCGGCTGTGGCAGCCCTGCTGCTGGGCCTGGCCTCAGGCCAGGGGCTGGACGTGGTGGAGGCCCAGGTGTTGTGCGCCAGCAGCGTCCTCACCGCCTCCCTGGCGGCCTGCGCCCTGGGTGAGTGGCCCTCGGGGTCCTGCAGGGGTGCCCCTCAGTCTTCATGCCCACCGTGACCTGGACCCGCCCATCTTGGGCCTGGGAGGGGTCTGGCGTCTGGGGTCTGGAGCAGCAGTGCAGGTGGCCCCTGGAGGGAGGGGCAAGGACGCACACAGGGCACAGCGCAGCCCCCGGACCGAGCCTGCAGGCTCAAGCCCCCTCCCTCGAAGCCGCCACACCTCCCAGGGCCTGCGTTCAGGTCTCCCCCGAGGCCCAGGGTCCCCAGGGGTTTGGAGCCCTGAAGCCACCTGCCTCATGCTTCAGGGCCGTCAGTGTTGGGGCCGCTCTGGTGTCAAGTGCAGGAGCTACAAGGCAGAGTTGCAGCCTCGAGGGCCTGGCCCTGCAGAGGAGCGGCTGGGTGGATGCGGCCTCCACCCGCTCACCACCCCCGCCCGCCACCCGGGTCCCACCCGCAGGGACGCTGATGGTCTGCATCGTGGTTGGCGCGCGGAAGCTGGGGGTCAACCCGGACAACATCGCCACGCCCATCGCGGCCAGCCTGGGCGACCTCATCACGCTCTCCCTGCTGGCTGTGGTCAGCAGCTTCTTCTACAGACACAGAGGTGCGCCCGACGGCTGAAGTCTCTGCCAGCTGAGTGGGTGGTGGAAGCAGGCATCCGGGCACCCGGGGTGCCGAGGTCAGCGCTGGCCGCGGTCTTGGGGCTGAGTGCAAGCAGGAGCCGCCCGGCTCCCGGGAGGTGGGGGTAGAGCCCTGAGCCTGCCTGCGGGCCAGGGCGGGCCCACCCCAGCTCCGCCCCCCTCCCCCGCAGACAGCCAGTACCTGACGCCACTGGTCTGCGTCGGCTTCGCGGTGCTCACCCCCGCCTGTGTCCTCATCGCCAAGCAGAACCCCCCCGTTGTGAGGATTCTCAAGTTCGGCTGGTTCCCTATCGTCCTGGCGATGCTCGTCAGCAGGTGCGCCTTCCTCTCTGTCTCGCCGGGAAGCCCCGGGCCGGGCCCCAAGTCCGCGGCTCTGTGGGCGTCGTCCCCTTGCTCGGCCTCTGGTGAGCCCCTCAGGGCGGAGGGGTCCTCTCCCCGGGCGCCGCGCCCCGCCCTGCATCCTCTCTGACCTGCGCTCCTGGCTGATGCGCTGGGAGGGCAGCGGAGGCCGTGGGGTCTCTGTGAGGTCGTGGGGTCACAGGCCAGGCCCTGGCAGCGTCTCCGGGGAGTCAGCACATCCACACCCCCTCGGGGGCCTGAGGAGGGTCTGGGGCGTTCTTGGGGGTGACATCTTCGGTGGGCGTCCCGGACAGGCGGGACTCGGGACGCAGGTGTAAATGCACACGGGGGCCCAGAAGGTGCAGGAGAGGTTGGGTGGGGGGTGACGGGGCACCCGTGCTGCTAACGGTCTGCCCTCTGCCCGCAGCCTCGGGGGGCTTATCTTGAACAAGACCCTGTACCGGCCGCAGTTCAGAGGCATGGCCGTCTTTGCTCCCATCATGTGTGGTAGGTACTGTGGCCATCATGAGGGCTTTGGGCCGGGGGTGCTGGGAGAACAGTAACCGCAGGGCTTCGGGTTCAGGGTCAGCCCCAAACGCAGCTGAGAGGCCAGGCTGTGGTCCTCAGTGGCTCCCCTGGGGCACGGCTGCCCTCGGGGCACCAGGACCAGGACTGAGCCCACGCCTGCCGGCCACCACCCAGACCCACCTGCTGGCATCGGGGCCCCACACGGCTTCCCTCTTAGATACACTGACATTTACAAGTAAAAGCCCGGGTTCCTGTCTTCTCCTTGAGCGGCAAGGCTGCAAGTAGCAGCTCACGTCCTGGAGGCCCCCGGGGTCCCCGCTCAGCGTCTGCAGTGGGGGTGAGCACCGGGCCCCACGAGGCGATGGACTGGGTGGTGGGGAGCACAGGCGGGCTCCCGTGTGAGCAGTGTGGGGCGCGCCACCAGGAATCCGGACAGTGGGCCACGCAGGCTCCATCCACAGGCCCCTCGGCCCTGGCCGTCCTGGGAGTCCTCCGGAGCAGCCCAGGTGGTCGGCCTACACCCTGGGGGGCCCAGGGAGGGGTCCTCCAGAGCTGGGGTGACAGAATAGGGGAGGGTCCGTGGCCAGGGGCCAACCCTTGACCTGCGCCCGCAGGAGGCCTGTGGCTCCGGCACACTCAGTTCCCGGTGACGCCAGGAGCCCCTCAAGCCCAGCTCAGCCGCGTGCACCCCGCCCCGTCTCCTCTCCTTCCGGCCACAAGGTTCCCTCAGATGTGCCCACAGTCTGGACCATTGCTGAGCGGCTCCCCGAGACCAGCCCTCCCTCCCCCCACCCCTGTGCCCTGCACATGGGCATCAGCCATTGAGACCCGAGGCTGCTGGTCACGCCTCCTCCGCTCAGAGGTGTCCTGTCGAGGGGACACTGCTGCTGCCTGGACGCCTCCCTCGCGAGATCTCGGCTGCCTGGTCTGAAGACAGACAAGGCGTGTGGTCAAGTGCGAGGAAAAGAGGAAATCAAGTGCTGAATCGGCCAAGGGAGGCTTCCTGGAGTTGTTGAACCTAAAATAAGGGACAGGCTCTGACACAGACGTCAAGGAGGGGAAACCGGGCTGTCTTGCAGGCGTTGGTGGCAACCTGGTGGCCATTCAGACCAGCCGGATCTCCACGTACCTACACCTGTGGAGCACGCCCGGGGTCCTGCCCCTCTGGATGAAAAAATGCTGGCCCAACCCGTGCTCCACATTCTGCAGCTCAGGTGGGTCTGGGGCCTTCAAGGGACCATGTGGTTGTTTCTTTCAAGGATGGCATCACTGGAGTCTGTGTCACCAGGCCCGACCCCCAGCACAGAGGAGGCCCCTGCACCCCAGGCGTGCCGTCTGCCCCTTCCTGTCTGACTTGCCACCTCTGTGCAGCTGTAGCCTGTGGGCCGTCCCAGAGCCGCACACGGGGCGGGGTGGCAGCACGCAGCTACTGGTCGCGCCTCTGCAGGAACCAGCACTCCACAGGCTGGGGGTCGCCCCCCCTGTGACCCTGTCACCTTTAACTCCATCCCTGGGGATCAGGTCACAGCACATGGCTTTGAGGGGAAAAGTATCGTTCTTAGTTTTCAATGGATTTTCCTGAATCTTCACGCCACCTGCTGATAGTAACAACTAACTTTTCCCTTTCTAAGTTTTTTTAAAAAAGGATCCTTTTTAACTATCAGGACTTGTGCAGTTTGTCACCATGAAGAGGTCTGGCGCAGCCTCTCCAGGGTGTTTTACGTTACGTCCGAATGACTGTGCTGTCCTCCCCACCTAGCTGATGAGATGCTGTGTTAACTCAGAGCAGATGGAGCCTGGCTCTCACTGAGACCCCCGCATCAAGGGCTGGCTCTAAGCCTGCGGTCTCAGCGGGAAGGCGCGTCTCTCGCAGCCTCGGAGCCACACGCACAGCTGCTGAGGACTGTACCAAGGGGTCCCTGGCCTTGGTCCCAGCGCGCCCACACGGCGGCCTCTGGAAGCCGCTGGCCTTGGCCCTAGCACGTCCGCACGGCGGCCTCTGGGAGCTGCTGTGGGTCCTGCCCCTCTGCTGGGGCGTCTGCGTCCACCTCCGTCACAGCCAGTCGCATCGCCTCCTAGTCGCCCTGCTTGCTGCTGTGGCTCCATCCTGGTTGTTGCTCCGACGCCGGCTCCCAGGAGTGCTGGCTGCACCCGTGGGGAGGACACGCGGCGGCTCCGTGACGCGTGCGGCGGAAAGTGCCCGTGGCCACCGCACTGCGGCCGCCGCTCAGCCACAGCCCTGCCTCCCACAGAAATCAGCGCCACGTCGGCCCGCGTCCTGCTGCTGCTCGTGGTGCCCGGCCACTTGGCCTTCTTCTCCGTCGTCTCCCTGCTAGAAAGCCAGTCGGTCCCGAGCGACAGGACCTTCGTGCTCCTGTACCTGCTGGCGGGTCTGGTCCAGGTAAGGACGGCCACCGCGCCCCGGCCTGGGAGGGGTCCCTGGACAAGCAGGACGTGGTCCCCGCCTCCCGGAGGTTCGGCCGGCTGGTCCGGCCCAGGGGCCGTGTCCAGAGGCACTGCTGGCGCCTCCCCAGCAGAGTCAGGGCAGTGGCGGAGGCTGGGTCCCGTGATGGGCAAGGCCAGCCAGGGGCTCCTAAGGGTGCGTGTGGGCTTCTGCTGGCAGCCCACCTGCCCAGGCCCTGGGGGAGGCCCCGTGAGGGCACGTCGGCACGGCTGTGACCCCAAAGGGTAGGCAGGGAGCCCGGGAGGCCATCCAGAGCAGCGCCAGGCAGGATGGCCCGGACAAGCGGCTTCAGGGCCTGAGGCCTGACTACGCACAGGGCGCCTCCACACAGGCTTCTGGCAAGCCGGTGAAGTAGAGCTGGCCCAAGGCTTTGGGTAGAGACGTGCCTCGGGCCAAGGGGAGCCGGGGCGGCATGGGGCCCGGGACGGCATGCCCATCGGCACCTCTAGCCGGAGGCCCGCGGCCCCTCCTGCACGGCCATCACCCCGCCTCTCCCCCCACAGGTGATGGTCCTGCTGCACCTGGCGGACGTGGCGGTCCGGCTGGCGTGGCGGCAGGCCCTGGACCCGGACGACCACTGCATCCCATACCTCACAGGGCTGGGTGACCTGCTGGGCACTGGCCTGCTGGCGCTCTGCTTCCTCGTCCACGGGCTGCTGTGGACTGGGGCGCGGCTGGGCGGCCCCCTGGACCCGGCACCTGGACCCTCCTAGGGGCCCGGGAGACCCCTCCCTCGCGCCCATGGGACCCAATGCAGCTCCTATGGCCGGACCCCGGGGCGGGCCAGCCTCTGCCCAGCACACACGGGGCGCGCGGGGGCAGGGCCCTCAGCCCACAGGGCCGTCCTCCCCCCTTTTCCAGGGACAGGCCTGCTCCTCCTTTCTGCTCCCAGCGTCTCTGTCAGCAGAAACCTCTGCTTAGATTTAAACCCCCAGAGGAGGATGCCTGGCCCACCCCGAGGGGAGGGGATTGGCCCCAAACCACGGCAAGGAGAGGACGCTAGTGCTGCGGTCGAGGGAAAGAATGCCCAAGCTTCCGGCTCGGCTACAAAAACTTTTATTCACTCACACGAAGAGCTGGGCCCAAGAGCAGCAGGGACCTCAGTGCATGGGAAACGGAAGCCGGTCCCAAGCACCTCGGGGGACAAAGGACCAACCCTGGCCCGGAGGCTGCATGTCCAGGGCACTCTGGACAAGCAGGGAGCTGAGGTGCCGGTGAGGCAGCTGAGATCCATCTACAGATGAGGACACAGCCCCCACCCCTGCCCCCGCAGGACACCGGGGGTCACCATGGAAAGCGGGGTCATTCCCACAGGCCCAGGCCCACGCCTCAGGAGACAGACAGAAAGCAGAGTGAGAACCACCATCATCTGAACAACAGCACCTGCAAAGGCACAGGGACCAGCTCCGGGGGCCTGGGTCCAGTCCCCCCGCAGGCAGTAACCGTGCACGGTCACAACTCGCGCCCTCCTGCAGGGCGGGCGCACACCGAGGGCCGGCACACACGCCTGGTGCACACCTGAGAGGCTCCAGGCCAGGGTCAGGGTCTGGCACGCGCCTCGGTGCATGGAGGACGGCTTTGCAAACCGCTGTCTGCCACGAGACACCAACGCCCAAATAAAAACTAAGGAAGCTGGACGCTCCACCGGCGTGTGGGCCGCAGCAGAGCCTGCAGGCCCCCCGCGTCCTCGGCCTGTCGGCTGGGGGCCCTGCCGTCCTCAGGGGCCCCCGTGTCCAAGCAGGGAGACCAGCACCCGCTCTCGCAGCCCAGGCGGGAGGCCCAGCCCAACCGCCCCTGACAGAGCAGAACAGAAACCCTCAACACCGCGCCCCGAAGCCTCTGAAGAACGGGCCTGGCCGCCCAGCAGCACCCCCGGCCCGGCGAGGTGGGTCACGGCCGGGCCTGCAGCGCAGCCGCGCCTTCCGAGCATGGCGCCTCCTTGGGCCCCGCGGCACCTCCGCCCGCAGGCAGCACTTCCTGCAAAGCAAGCACAGCAGTGAGCTCGGCCGCCCAGGCTGAACCCATTCGCCCTCCCCCAGTTCAGGTGTGTGTCACTTCAAGGAAAAGATTCCATCACCGACAAAACTGCAGAGAGGTGAGCTCAGTCCCCACCCCGGTCTCCTCAGAGGGGGGATTCCCCGCGCCCTGGCAGGCCCCGCGTGGATGGGCCCCGGTCTCCTCAGAGGGGGGACCCCCTGCCCCAGCCAGCCCCGTGTGGATGGGCTCCAGCCGCTGTCTCTAGGAAGCAGCCCGAGCACTGGGCTCCAGACCTCCAGGGACACTGATCAGCACCCACCCCCTGCTGCCCCAGGAAGGAGCCCAGGATAAGGGCCGCCCCGAGGGCGGAGGGATGCTGTGAGGCCTTCCGTACGCTGCGACCAGGGGCCTCCAAGCTCCATCCAATGTCCACTTCTAATGCCACAGCCCAAGTTGAATATAAGAAAACCAAAGTTACTATCTGATTTTTACATATGTGTTTCAAATCTGATAAAGCACAGAGATCACCCTTATCTATCCAAATCTGAATTATCCACTGCTGTCCACACGCAGCTTAACCACTGACCCTAGCAAACCGTTTAACCTGCTTGGGCCTATCCGCAAAGGCTGAAACCCAGCCAGCCCAACTCTCACAGGCCTGAACACATGAACTTGAATACGTGAAATCCCACCTTGCCCACCAAGACGTGTGAACCTGAGCTGCAGGCTCAGCCTGTACTGCTCACACCCTCACCGCCCCTCCAGAAAACACTGTGGCCACGTGGCCAGAGGCCCAGGGCGAGTCCACCTCAGGGACGAGTTTCGTGGGGCGCAACCAGCCCAGAGAACGGGGCGCCGAACCTGGAGGACGTAGACGGGCAGGTCGACGGCAAGCAGGGGCTGGAAGGCGGGAGGCTGTGGGCTGAGCGCCTGGGGCAAGACCCCATCCCCTGACGGTTCGTCCTGCGGAAGCAAGAGCGCCATGTCAGGCAGGGACCCTGGTCCCAGGAGGCTGCCCCCTGGACGTGGCCGTGCCGGCCCAGCCCGTCCTCCCGAGGCCCACGGGTCAGGGGCTAGGGGTCGGCCGCCTGCCCTCCCTGCTCCCGTGGCCCCGCTCAGCCCCAAGGCCCACAGCCGCCAACACAAAGGAGCTCAGTGAATATGCGCCAGGGGTCAGAGCCGTGCATCCTCGGTGTGGACGCCTCTCCCCTCCCCATCCCCTGCCAGCCCTGGAAGGCAAGGCTGAAGGCAACTGCGTCCCGCCAGATGGGGAGCCCAGATCCTGACCAGGGAGAGCATGGACACCGCGGCGTGACAGACTGGGGCGGGGTGGGGCGGGGGGATGTCTGGGTGACGCGTGCCCTCACCTGCAGCAGCTGCACCTGGACGCAGGGCAGGGCGCCGGGCACAGTGAGGCTGCCCCACAGCCAGGCTCCCGGGCTGGCACCGACATCGCCTTCCCCCGGGCTTGGTGCAGAGTCCCTGGTGGCTCCTGAAATAGAGCACGACCTCCTGCGTCCTCCAAAAAGGCGGCGCGCAGGCCCCCGCCCTCTGGGGTGGACCCCGCCTCACCCTGCACGCCCACCAACCAGGGGCACGCAGGGTCCCTGACACATGGAGCACAGCGCTCCTGGGAGGACGGACGGAAGCTGCCTCCCCCTCCCCTACCCCGACACCTGCTCAGCAGCTCCTTCTGTCCCACTTCCTTCACAAAAACCATCACTGTCTTTTTTCATAACAATACACTTAAAAAAACACTGACCACAAAGAAGACAAACACCCAACCCCAGAAAGGTTTCTCTGACGCAGGAACATGGCCCTGACCCTGGATGGTGGGGCAGGCTGGCGAACTCGGGTACGGGGATGCCAAATGGCCTCGCACGGAAGACAAGCCACCCATGGGCACAGCGGTGCCTGTGGGGTCTCACTGCAGGCGCCCCGCCCCCGGCCCCCGCACGGCCTCTGGGTCCACATTCCGGCCTCCGCTGGAATTTTACAGGAGTCCCTGTCACGCTTTCAAGTCTTCCATCACCCTGGCACACTTCCCTGCTGAAAACATGTCCGTAAATGGCAGTTCCACTTATCTTTCAAGTGTATTTTAATGCACTTTCTGCGAGTGAATGTTTTGCATCTGAAAAGCCGAGTTAACACTGTAGTTAGCAGTACAAACCCGTTGAGAACAAGACAGACCAAACTGTAACTACAAACATCGAAGGGGAAACCCCGCTGACACAGCACGGAGGGCACTGCCAGGATGCTCCCAGGCAGCTCAGGTCTGGGTGAGCTTGGAGACTGCTGTCAAAACAATTCTTTAACAAAATGCTCACGTGCTTTAAACATACCTCCATCCCAACGCTGCAGCTGAGCTGCAGTCAGCTCATGTGCTTTGGACGATGCCCACATGGTACAGTCAGGAATAAACTGATGGAGGGTCTGACCTCATTTTACATCCAGATGGACACACCTGCACGCCAACTCATTTCAAGGCATATCAGGGAAGCCCCTGTCATGAAACCACTATAGAATAAATGAAGGCAAGCCCCAAATAATGCATCTTTTGAAGTTACTTTTAAAAGCAGACAAGATGTGGGGATGTCTCTGGTTGTTAAGAATCTGCCTTCCAATACAGGGGGTGGGGGTTCAATCCCTGATTGGGGGACTAAGATCCCACACACTGTGGAGCAGTGAAACCCGTGAGCACCACAGCTAAGACCCCGTGTGACCCAGCTAAGCCTGTGGGCACAGCTAAGACCCCATGTGACCCAGCTCAGCCCGTGTGCACAGCTAAGACCCCGTGTGCACAGCTAAGCCCGTGTGCACCACAGCGAAGACCCCGTGTGACCCAGCTCAGCCCGTGAGCACAGCTAAGACCCTGTGTGACCCAGCTAAACCCGTGAGCACAGCGAAGACCCCGTGTGACCCAGCTAAGCCCGTGAGCACAGCTAAGACCCCGTGTGACCCAGCTAAGCCCGTGAGCACAGCTAAGACCCCGTGTGACCCAGCTAAGACCGTGTGCACAGCTAAGACCCCGTGTGACCCAGCCAAGCCCGTGTGCACAGCTAAGACCCCGTGTGACCCAGCCAAGCCCATGTGCACAGCTAAGACCCCGTGTGACCCAGCTCAGCCCATGAGCACAGCTAAGACCCCGTGAGCACAGCTAAGACCCCGTGTGACCCAGCTCAGCCTCTGTGCACAGCCAAGACCCCGTGTGACCCAGCCAAGCCCGTGAGCACAGCTAAGACCCCGTGTGACCCAGCTAAGACCCCGTGTGACCCAGCCAAGCCCGTGTGCACAGCTAAGACCCCGTGTGACCCAGCCGAGCCCGTGAGCACAGCTAAGACCCCGTGTGACCCAGCCGAGCCCGTGAGCACAGCTAAGACCCCGTGTGACCCAGCTCAGCCCGTGTGCACAGCTAAGACCCCGTGTGACCCAGCTCAGCCCGTGTGCACAGCTAAGACCCCGTGTGACCCAGCTCAGCCCGTGAGCACAGCTAAGACCCCGTGTGACCCAGCTCAGCCCGTGAGCACAGCTAAGACCCCGTGTGACCCAGCTCAGCCCGTGTGCACAGCCAAGACCTAGTGTGACCCAGCTAAACCCGTGAGCACAGCTAAGACCCCGTGTGACCCAACCAAGCCCGTGTGCACAGCCAAGACCTAGTGTGGCAAACGTTTTTTAAAGCAGGCAAGGTTTACATGATGTGTGTCTCCTACTCGTCACCAAGTCACATCTTAAAGATGAGGTGAGTCTGAACCCCCTCTCTCCTTGGCACTGACAGCACAGCGCGAGCCGTGTTACCTCTGAGACCCCAGCTGGGATCCAAGCTCTGTCTTCATGCACGACTGTGGGCGCGCATGCTGCATTTAAATGGGGGAATTAAGGAAAAATCACGCGAGTGGATCAGAAACAAACTCTGGTTCTTCTAGACATTGTGACTGAGTGTCTGCTTCACCCTAGTGACAGATGGGTCCACGGGGCTCGACAAGGAGCCCAGTTTCAGCGCCGAGCTCATCACTGTGTTCACGAGGTCAGGCCCGGCCAGCTCTGCCCACTTGGTCAGCACACGCTTAACTGAACGAAGTCGCACAGACCCTCCTCCTGGCACCTTCAGTGCACAGGCGCAGGCCTGTGCCCCACAGATGCCAGTCGCCGTCAAAGGGGTTGCTGCCACTGGTGCGGAGGGCACTCAGCTGGGCCCCCTCCCCCTCTCTCACCCGGGGACCCCCTCCTCTCTCACCTGGGGGCCCCCTTCTATCTCACCCGGGGACCCCTTCTCTCTCTCACCCAGGGCCCCCTTCTCTCTCATCTGGGGGCCCCCTTCTATCTCACCCGGGGACCCCCTCCTCTCTCACCCGGGGGCCCCCTTCCCCTCTCTCATCCGGGGACCCCCTCCTCTCTCACCTGGGGGCCCCCTTCTCTCTCACCCGGGGACCCCTTCTCTCTCTCACCCAGGGCCCCCTTCTCTCTCACCCGGGGACCCCTCCTCTCTCTCACCCGGGGACCCCCTCCTCTCTCACCTGGGGGCCCCCTTCCCCTCTCTCACCTGGGGACCCCCTCCTCTCTCTCACCCGGGGCCCCCTTCCCCTCTCTCTCACCTGGGGACCCCCTCTTCTCTCTCACCCGGGGCCCCCTTCTCCTCTCTCAGCCAGGCCCCCTTCCCCTCTCTCAGTAGGGGGACCCCCTTCTCCTCTCTCACCCGGGGGCCCCTCTCCCATGCACAGAACTCCCGCGCCATCAGTGGACCATGGCCTGGCCCTTCCCCAGCCGTGCAGAAATGCATGGTCTTGGGACAGGTCCACACTGGGGAGGGGAGGCGAGGTGACGTGTCGGGCACCATGACCAGGGACAAAGCATAGGGAAGCGTGTTTCTATGCGTCTGCAAAAATCAAGGCTCTGGGGAAACACATGGCTGGCCTGAGGGTTCTCGAAAAGGGACGGTGGGCCTGTACTTACACTCCCCCTCCTGCTGGCTGTCTCGGGCCTCAAGCTGCGGGTGGGGGTGGGAGCATTCACACTCAAGGAGAAGCGCCCCCCGTCTCACATGAGAAGCCTGGATGCTTGGCAGGCTCCAGACTTCTACTTCCCTTGAAAGCCAATACAGTGTTTCAATCACCGAGCAGGTAAACATAGCCAACCACCCCCAGAGGACACAGACAAGCCAGCAGGCTCCTTATCCTGAACATGGGTAGATGTGGGGACGTTCTGCTGACCCTCCTGTGTGAGCAGAAATCTGCTAGCTAAAAGTGAGTGAGGAGGGACGTCAGCGTCTTCTGAAGCCCTGGGGAAGCAGCAGGCCCAGAGCCTGGGCCTCAGGGGCCGGATGGAGCCCTCCGGCCTGACTCGCCAGGGCACAGCCTCCAGCTGGGTGACTGGAAACATGAGATACAGGGACCTTCACGCTGACAGTCCCGCTGACCAGCAGACACACCGCCCCAACTCTCCAAGTGTGCGCGCATGCACGCACACACACACAGGGGAAAGACCAGGGCGAGGAAGGGGTGCACAAATGTCAAAGACCTGAAGCACAAAGCCTCCCCGGGCGCTGCGAACACACAGATGTGCAAACGTTCACAGCGTTTACAACTGAAAACAGGACACAAGCGAGATGCCAACCTGAAAGCAGGGCCAGCTGGTAACCTCTAACCAAGTGATGACTCTGTCTGGTATGTTTCTAAGTGTCTGGCTTCTAAAAAGTTAATGCTGAAGTATTAACAAAAACCACAACAAAAAAAGAAAACCGCCCTACAGACGCCGCCCTGGCAGCTCTGTCTCTACAGGCCCCACCCGTCTGTGCCCCCGCCACCCGTCTGTGCCCCCGCCGCCTGTCTGTGCCCCTGCCACCCAGGGCCCGGGCCCGGGGGCCTTCTCCCCCGTGACAGTGAACACGGACCGCACGCAGGCGCCACGGGGCAGGGTTTACGTGAAGACAGCCAGCAGAGAAGAGCGTGCCATCATCATACAGAGCAGAGACCTACGGATGACAGAGCGCCGCTGACCCCACACACCTCTTACACTTTTGAAACAAACTGTGGTCAAATACCTCATGTGGTGCTTTTGGAGGAAGCCAGCGTCAGTCGTAACGCAGCAAGCGCGGTCGCCCCGGAAAGACAGATGAGCTCGCAAACCAGCACGGACCATGCAGTCCACTCAGTGTGTTTTAAAGACCCCACGAAGCGGCTAACGCTTTAAAACCAGAAGCCCCCCGGCCCGGGTTCCCGCTCGCCCCGCCCAGCGCACGCAGCCTCACCAGCGCGGCTCCTGGGGCCTCTCTGCTTCTTCTCCTGGGCTCGCTGAACGGACTGGGAATCAGTTCTCGCTGAGCCTCCACCTTCCTGAATCCAAAAAAAAAAATCATCATCAGCTGGGACCCGAACAGCAGGGGGCAACTGAGCACAGGGTGTGTTTCACGGTCAGAGGATCGAAAGCCACGTAGGGTGATGGGCGCCGAGTCAGACGGGACTCTGATCCACAGAGGCAACGCTTATTCCTCCGGAGTCTAAAACATGCGAAACACCTCACACAGAAACCAGCCTGTGAGCTGAAGACCCCTGTGCTGCCTGAAACACAGAGCCCAAGTCCTGTTGACGACCTGAACCCCGCCCCGTGGCCTCGGGGCAGGCCTCCACCTCCCGGGGCTGCCCCAGGGGCCGTGGCTGGGAGCCCCATGAGGACACGGCCGACCCTCATCCCTGGGGGGCACGGGCCTACCTGCGGCCCCCTCTCCGCATGCCTTCCGGGCTCCCAGACACCAGGCCAGCCCCAGGCACACAGCTAGCGAGAAAACGGACAGGGTGGGGATCAGCCTCACGCGCCACTGACCCTGGGCATCGGCCACCGCTGCGTCCCTCATGGTGGACGCTGACTCCATGGATTAGCTCTTCGTTAAATCGTGGCAAAGTGAGATTTAACTTTTTGAACATAAACATCACTATCGAATTTAACCTGCGCCACAGAGAGAAAGCTACTTGACTGCTCCCACCTGAGGCTGAGGAAAAGCCTGTCCCAAGACTCCGATTAACTTACTCTAAGTCACAGTGAACGCATGACCGACACGAATGCAGCTGTAACACGTGAGCGTCAGGCCTCACAAGTGGAGAGGCCGTCATGACCCTCCAGAGACAGAGCTCCCAGACCACTCTCTTTTTCTCGTCAGTTCTAACTGGTAATTTTTCCTGGTTTTCACGTCCATCAATCTTTACACACAGTTGATGTCGCAATTCCTCTCTGTCAGGAGTCCGTCTGAGGACCTGCTATTACATGATACACTCAAACACCAGGACATTTCAACATTATGAACATCCCAGCTTTTCTCAGGAAAAGACATGTTATCACCAAAATCATAGGACTCGAAAAGACCTTAGAAATCGTGTCAAAGCCCCTCGTTTCAGAAATAACTGAGAACTGAAGGCTCGGACAAGTTAAGTGATTTGCTCAAGGTCATAAACACTAGTCCGTTCCAGATTCGAGACAGGAATTCGGGTTTCCAGACTTGTAGCCGGGGCGCCATGCTCTCGCAAGCCCCTAGGAAGCGTCTGCAGTAGAGGGTTAATCCAGGACACCACACGATGGGGCAGGAGCCGAGCTAGAAGCCGGTGACCCCAGGGCACCTCGTACCAGGTAGAAGCCACCGGTCCCCGCCGCAAGCCTAGCATCTCTCCACGGACCGCTCTGCTCCAAGGGGCTGGACTCCACAGGCCGCGATGCCCCTTCGCCCGGCTCCTGCTGCCAGCCAGGCTGGGCGTGGGGGGGCGAGCCTGGCTCCACCTTGATGGGCACCAGCGGCTCCGGAACACTGTTGGCTCCCCGCGGGTCGCTTGGGGTCAGAGCCTGGGGGTCCTGACCCAAGTTCTTCACGGGCACGGCCACCAGACAGCCCAGGGCCCCTGCGCCCATGGCCGGCATGTCGTCCGTGGCGAGGCCGCCCTGCTGGAAACCCACAGCTGCTGTCCCGAGGACGAGGGGGCTGTCCGGGCCAGGTGGGATGTCACCGTGGGCCACCAAGACCAGCGGGTCCATCGGCCCGAAGGAAGCCTGACCAGCAGGGAGGTCCCCTCCAAGAGAGGCGCCCACAGAAGTCACATCGATGGTCAGGATCCCAGCGCCCAGCGCCTCGTCAGGGGCCCCGGGGGCAGCACTGCCGTCGGCCGGCGGGTCGGAGAAGAGGACCGCCAGGTCCACGTGGCTGAACTCGCCCTGCCCGGGGCTGCCGGGGTCACTGCTGGGTGTCAGCGTGCTCGAAGCCTCCAGCGGAGGGAAAAGATCTGAAAAGGAAGGAACACTGGTGACCATGGTGACCAGAGAGGGGAGGGCGGTCTTTGCTTAAGACGTGGACGAGACACACCGAGGGAACATGGACACCCCCCACAGCCCCTGCCGGCCCCCGAAGGCACCATGCTGTGCAGGAAGGAGCCGCGGGGGATGCGCAGGTGCCCTGCATGGGGGGCTCAGAGCCTTGAGCCCCCAGGTCCTCCCCCCGGCCACTGACACTCCCCAAGTAACAGAGAGAGAAGGTTTCACCCCGAGTCCTTCAGGCTCCACACCCTTCACTCGCGCCATCCCGCGGTGCCCAGGGAGACAGAGCCCCTCACGGACCACGAACCACCAACCTCAGGCCACGCTGACCCTGCGGCTCGGGGACCCTTCTGGGGTCAACTTTGTCAGGCCACCTCTCAGCCTGCCCTCTGCCTCTCCCAAGCTCGAGGGGGGAGGACGGGGAGGACTGTAGGGCGATGGCCGGCCGGGCTGCAAAGATGCACAGCAGGCCCTGCACGCTGAGCCCAGGCCACGGCCCCCTGGACAGAGTGGCTCCCAATGGGCTTGGAGAGCCCGCTGTTTCCAGACGACCCCGCCCCACAGCAGGCACAGGCCCGGCCCAAAGTGGCCTCCCCTGACCACAGCGGCACCCACGCCCAGCACTCGAGTAACTGCTCCTCAGTGAAGGAACACCAGCCGTGAGGTCACCCCCAGGGGAAGGGACAATGGTGACATTAAAGGATGTCACTGAACGTTCATGCTGGAGTTCAGATGCAAGAACACCCATCATCCCAAATCCTGGCAAGTGCTCGCCAGGCATCAAGCCACCAGGAAGACGGGAGCACGAGAATCTGGCGGAGGAGAAAGCGGGTCTGCAACAGGCCTCTCCTGCAGCGGCCAGCACCCCCCAACCTGGAGCGAACCCCAAGCTCACACTGCCCCGTGGACACCGCAGCAGAGCAGCTACGAGGTTCCACTGGGGACCCAGGGGGGAAAGCTGCCACAGACGCCGCCCCCGAGCAAACGAAGGACAGCCGGCCACGCGGAGAGCCTCGGCCCGCGGCTGTGCCGCCGTGGAGCTTAGACGCTGGGCCCGCCCAGCGGGGCCTCAACCACCATTCACCACCAGGGAACACTCTGGAGAGATGGCAAGGGGCTCTCTGAAGATGGTAAAAACGGAAACACGTCTCTTTCCCTAAACTTTCCAGTTTCCTAGACAACCTCGCTAATCCAGCTCCCTATGAAAAGATCAAGAATGATAATATGGTTTTTCCAGTAGTCACGTATGGATGTATAAAGCTGGACTATTAAGAAAGCTGAGCGCCAAAGAACTGATACTTTTGAACTGTGGTGTTAGAGAAGACTCGTGAGAGTCTCTTGGACTGCAAGGAGATCCAACCAGTCCATCCTAAAAGAGATCAGTCCTGAATATTCATTGGAAGGACTGATATTGAAGCTGAAACTCCAATACTTTGGCCACCTGATGCGAAGAGCTGACTCATTGGAAAAGACCCTGATGCTGGGAAAGATTGAAGGCAGGAGAAGAAGGGGACGACAGAGGATGAGATGGCTGGATGGCATCACTGACTCAATGGACATGAGTTTGGGTGGGCTCTGGGAGTTAGTGATGGACTGGCAGGCCTGGCGTGCTGCGGTTCATGGGGTTGCAAAGAGTTGGACACAAGTGAGAGACTGAACTGAACTGAACTGAATCTAGGCAAACATCAAGAAACACCAACTTGCTCATAAATTTCCTTAGCCTTTTGCTAATTCCACAAGTTTACTGGAGACCTGCCACGTGCGAAAGCCAAATGTTCACAACCTGTACACAAACATTAACACCGACCGCATGAAGGCAACCAGCTCCCTCCACGCCAGCACTTCCTTGCCCCACCTCCACCCAGTGTGACTCCACCCAGGACCAGCGTGAGACGACCCAACCCCTCCAGGGCCAGGCAGGGTTCCTCCACGACAGACACACACTCCCCAGCACCTACAGTCACATCGAGCCGTGAGTCCCTGCCCACCCACAACAGACTTCCTCACCTACCCGACACGAGACAGCGTCAGGTCACAGACCCGGGACGTCCACACCCGACACAAGACTGCGTCATGTCACGGACGTGGACACTCCCAGTCCCCTTCCCTCCATTCCAGCTCCCCTCCCAGGAGCACAGAGCGGGCGGCAGCTGTGCCCGAGGTGGGCAGGCAGCCCTGAGCAGAGTCCAGCAGCAGCCGCTCAGGTGACTGCAGCCAGGACCTCACCCTCGAGGCACTGCAGGAGCAGCACGGCTGCCAGGCTCCGGGGAGAGGCTGCTGCCCGACCACCCAGCCCCTGCACGCCACACCAGGGGCCTGGGCTCACGGTTGGAAAGCCAGGCTGCCAAGGGCCCAGTGCCCAGGGGTCAGGACAGCCAGCGCCGTGTGCAGAGTCACTGCGGGACTCATCGAAGTTTGCGCTCTGCCCCTGTGCTCGTCCAGAAACAGTCTGTTCTGTCTCCACGACTGTTCCGGGCAGGGCTGGACAAGAGAAGATGGAGGGGACAGGGGCGGTGGAGGGGCAGCTCGGCACACAGGATGAGGTCAAGGCAAGCTTCAGGAGCCCTGACTGCCCAGGCCAGGCAAGGGAAGCCCTAAGGCCGGGCGGGCGAGAGGGTCAGGGCAACACGGGCAGACGCGGGGCCGCAGGCATGGCAGCCACAGGCCCCGGGCCAGGCATCCAGGACGCGAGCGGCTGCACCCAGCACGCGCCCTTGGGCCGCCGGGGGCCCACCTGGGTGCCGGCGGTGCTGCCTGAGCACGTGGGCCTTCATGCTGTGCTTGGAGGCGAAGAGCCGGTCGCAGCTGGACACTGGACACCTGCTCTTCGGGGCAGCCACGTCTTGCAGGTGCTTCTTGGAGTGGATGTAGAGGCTGCTCCGCGCCGAGAACCTGGCACAGCACCCTGGGGAGAGAGGACAGCAGCGTCAGGCACCAGGGCCCCTGCCCCGGGTGGCACCCCAAGACGCCGACGGCCGCACCAGGGCCAACAAGAGCAAGAGCAGCGCTCTCAGGGAACGTGTGCGGAGTCAGGCAGCAGGAGTCAGGCAGCGGGACACAGGCTCCCCCTCAGGGCAACCAAGACCGTGGGCATCTCTGACGGCCAGACAGACGGTCACCGCCCGCCGGGGAGTTCTGAGTCACCCTCCCTGCTCTGTCACCTGAAGGTGACAGACACCACACCTTCAGAGGTCCATTAACTTGATCTGCACACTCTCTCCACAGAAGAAATTTCAATTCCCTGGAAGACTGTAGAAGGCATCTGGAAGAGCTCTTTGCTCAAAAAGGTAAAAAATGAGCAATCCAAATCCAACAACACACTAAAAGGGTCACACACTACAATCTAGTGGGATTTTTCCCAGTGATGCCAAGGTTTTCAGGATCCACACATCAATCAGTGTGACACATCACACCAACAAGTGGAAGAATAAAAACCATATGATTATCTCAATGATTCAGAGAGAGCTTCTGACAAATTCAACATCCATTTAAGATAAACACTTCAGAAGGTGGGCACAGAAGGAACATACCTCAACATAATAAAGACCATACAACAAACCTTCACTTCACACAACAAACTAGTATCACACTCAACACGGAAAAGCTGAGAGCATTTCCTCTAAGATCAGGAACTAGACAAGGATGTTCACCCTTGCCACTTTTATTCAGTACAGTTTTGCAAGTCCTAGCTAAGGCCATGAGAAGAAAAAGAACCAAAGGGAATTGAAAACTGGAAAAGAAGAATGTAAACTGTCACTGTTTTCAGATGACATGATACTATACACAGAAGATCCTAAAGATGCCACCAGAAAGCTGCTAGAGTTCACCAGGGAATCTGGTGAAGTTGCAGGTTGAAAAATTAATGCACAGCAACTTGTTGCATTTCTATAGACTAACATCAAGAGATCAGAAAGGGAAATTCAAGAAACAATTCCATTCATCATCATATTAGAAAAAATAAACTATGCAGGAATAAACCTCCCTAAGGAGACGAAAGACACGCATTCCAAAAACCGTAAGACGCTGGTGAAAGCAAAGATACAAACAGATATACCACGTCCATGGAGCAGAAAAATCAATACTGTCAAAATGACAAAATACTACCCAAGGCAATCTACAGATTCAGTGCAATCCCTATCAAATCACCAACAACACTTTTCACAGAACTATAACCAAAAAAATTTTTTAACTTGTATGGAGACACAAAAGACCCTGAATCATCAAAACAATCTTGAGAAAGAAAAACAGAGCCGGAGGACTCAAGCTCCTTGACTTCGTTTGGATTACACTACAAAGTTACAGGCATCAAAACAGTATGGTACAGGTGCAAAAATAGAAATCATATGAACAGAACAGAAAGCCCAGAAATAAACCCACACACTAAACAGTCAAAGGAGACAAGACTACACAATGTTGGAAAGAAAGTCTCTTCAACAAATGGTGCTGGGAAAACTGGACAGCTACACACTAAAAAAAAAAAGAAATTAGATCATTCTTTAACACCATACACAAAGATAAGCTCCCAATGGATTAAAGACCTAAATGGATTAAAGACCAGACATTATACAACTCCTAGAGGAAAACAGAACATCCTCTGAAATGAATTGCAGCAGTATCTTTTTCAATCCATCTCTCAGAATAATGGAAATTTAAAAAAATTTTTTTAAAAAAAGGACCTAATTAAACTCAAAAGCTCCTGCATAGCAGAGGAAACCATGAAACAAAAAGACAATCCACAGAAAGGAAGAAAGTATTTGCAAACGATGTAACTGACACGGGCTCAGTCTCCAAAATTTATAAACAGCTCTTGAGGTTTAGCATCATCAAAACAAAGAACCCAACCAGAAAATGGGCAGAAGACCTAAATGGACATTTCTCCAAAGAAGACATACAGATGGCCAAGAGGCACATGAAAAGATGCTCAACATCACTAATTATCAGAGAAATGCAAATCAAAACTACAGTGAGGTACCACTTCACACCAATCAGAAGGGCCATCATCAAAAAATCCACAAACAAGAGTTTCCTGATGGCTCAGTGGTGAAGAAGCCACCTGTCAGTGCAGGAGAGGCAACTTCAATCGCTGGCCTGGGAAGATCCCACCGTCTTAAGAGCAACTAAGGTCAAGTACGTGCCAGGACTCCTGAGCCCGTGCCCCAGTGCCTGGGGGCCGCCACCACTGAAGGCTGCGGTGCCGGGACTCCCGAGCCCGTGCCCCAGTGCCTGGGGGCCGCCACCACTGAAGGCTGCGGTGCCGGGACTCCTGAGCCCGTGCCCCAGTGCCTGGGGGCCGCCACCACTGAAGGCTGCGGTGCCGGGACTCCTGAGGCCGTGCCCCAGTGCCTGGGGGCCGCCACCACTGAAGGCTGCGGTGCCGGGACTCCTGAGCCCGTGCCCCAGTGCCTGGGGGCCGCCACCACTGAAGGCTGCGGTGCCGGGACTCCTGAGGCCGTGCCCCAGTGCCTGGGGGCCGCCACCACTGAAGGCTGCGGTGCCGGGACTCCTGAGGCTGTGCCCCAGTGCCTGGGGGCCGCCACCACTGAAGGCTGCAGTGCCGGGACTCCTGAGCCCGTGCCCCAGTGCCTGGGGGCCGCCACCACTGAAGGCTGCGCGCCACAGCGAGAGAAGCCACCGCCCCCGCAGCGGAAGAGCCACTAAGGCCAAGCACGTGCCAGGACTCCTGAGCCTGTGCCCCAGTGCCTGGGAGCCGCCACCACTGAAGGCTGCACGCCACCACGAGAGAAGCCACCGCCCCCCGCTGAAGGCTGCGGTGCCAGGACTCCTGAGCCTGTGCCCCAGTGCCTGGGAGCCGCCACCACTGAAGGCTGCGCGCCACCGCGAGAGAAGCCACCGCCCCCCGCTGAAGGCTGCGGTGCCAGGACTCCTGAGCCCGTGCCCCAGTGCCTGGGGGCCGCCACCACTGAAGGCTGCGGTGCCAGGACTCCTGAGCCCGTGCCCCAGTGCCTGGGGGCCGCCACCACTGAAGGCTGCGGTGCCGGGACTCCTGAGCCCGTGCCCCAGTGCCTGGGGGCCGCCACCACTGAAGGCTGTGAGCCACAGTGAGAGAAGCCACCGCCCCCCGCAGCGGAGGAGCAGCCCCTGCCCGCAGCAACTAGAGAAGAGCCCGCAGGGCAACCAAGGCCCCAGCCAGGCGCACGAAACCCACACACAGTAAACGCAGGCGGACGCGGAGGGGCAGAGCCTCCCACACTGCCGGCGGGAATGTCAGCTGGCTCAGCTGCTACGCAACAGTGTGGGGTCGTT
Source organism: Odocoileus virginianus (assembly GCF_023699985.2). Classification (NCBI taxonomy): domain Eukaryota; kingdom Metazoa; phylum Chordata; class Mammalia; order Artiodactyla; family Cervidae; genus Odocoileus; species Odocoileus virginianus. The sequence goes on from NW_027224320.1 coordinate 211,747, forward strand.
CAGGAACTGAAAAGAGAGCCACCATACGGCCGGCCAACCCCACTCAGGAGCACACATCCGGAAAAACACGATCCAAGAGGACACACGCACCGCGGTGTTCACTGCAGCACTGCCTGCAAGGGCCGGGATGTGGAGGTCAGCTGTCCATCGACGGGAATAGGTAAGGGAGATGTGGGACATGCGGAATACTACGCACCCACTGAACATGATGAAGAGATGCCATTTGCAGCAGCGTGGAGGACCTAGAGACTCTCCTGCCGAGTGAAGGGAGAGAAGGAGAAATATCACGCGACACCCCTCATATATGGGGTCTGAAAAAGAAATGGTACAAACTCACCCACTCACAGAACAGAAACACTCACAGGCTGGGAGGACGCGCTCATGGGTGCCGGGGAGGACGGCGGGAGGGGGCGGAGCGCCCCGTGCACACGCTGCGCGTTTCACACACGTGAGCAACAAGGCCCCACTGCCCCGCACACGGGGCCCCACTCAGGGTCACGGGGCCGCCTGGGGGTGCTGGGGGCGTGCTGGGGGGAAGGGGTGTGTGTGAGCTCGGCCGGTCCCTTCGTCGTCTACCTGAAACTCTCACAACACGGCCAAGGACTAATGAGGGGACTCCAAAATAAAATGAGAAGTTAAAGAAAAAGAAGACGGGGCACAAGGTAACCCTGGCCCGCTGACAGGACCGCCCCGCCAGAGTGTCATTCTGATTCACAAGAGTTGCTGACACAAGCGATTTTCCGATGACCCACTGCTCCTTGGAGCCAGTGGAAGATGTGAGTGCATTCAGAACCTGAACGAAGACTCGAGGAGAACGCCTTCTATTTGACTGGTTTTCTATGAGGCTACTATAGAATGCGGAAAAGCGGGTTCCTCCAGTTTCTAAACAAAACAGAAAGAACTGTCCTAGCTGCACTTGTTGGGACTCCTTGCTGCAAATGAACCAGAGAATACGGCTGGAGGGGAACAGAAGGGCTTCCCCGAACGCTGTCAATGCCAGCAACCGTGTTCTTACTGGGCTACAAGACCTTGAAATAAATAATGCTACGCGGGGTGGGGGGAGTTTGGGAAAGATGGAATTATGATGCCAGCTGAAAAATGGCAGAAGGTAGTTGAACAAAATAGTGAGTAAGAAGTTCAACAGAGTTCTTCGTGAATGTGAGAAAAGTGTCTTTTATTTTTACTTAGAAGCTAAAGGAAACTTTGGGCCAGCCCAAAGGATCTTGCTTTAGCCCGGATTTCCTTGACGCCCAGCAGCACGCACGCACGTCCACGTGTGTCAACGACCACCTCCTCCTAAGTGCCTCACGTCATCTCTTCAGAAAGACGTTCCCACACAGTGCTCAGGCTTCTACCCGGTCACCCCCTCAAGGGAAAGGCAGCGACAACCTTCCGCGACAAACTTCCCTGCAGATCCCAACTCCCGCCCACCGTCCCAGGGGGCCACGGTGCCGCACACACTTGCGCCAGGAGAAGCCCCGCCAGGCCCAGGCCGTCTTCAGCCCGCCAGCCACACTTCTGTCTCCAACCCCTCCTCGGCTCCTGGGAGCCATGCTCCCAGCCCACGCCCCCAGCACCCCACACGTTAGCTGTGCACCTGTGGCCCGCCCCCCCCAACTGGAGCCCTGCGGAGACACAGGTCTGTGTCTGGTTAGACCACCGGGGTACCTTCGCCACATTCCAGGAAACGCTCAGCCTCAAGTGAGTCTGTAGTGTCTCCTTTGAATGGAGCTTTCCCCACAGTATTACGCCAAATCCTTAAAACCATCAAACCAGCGGGGACTCGGCAGAGCCACAGCCCCGAGCCGCGGGTCCAGCAGTCGGACTCTGGACCTGCTTTGCTAGCACTCTGCTCCCAAGACGCACACCCCCGGCTAAGACCTGCCGAGCCACCCCACCCCTGGCCCACGTGGCACCTCAGAGGCGCCCACCCGCGGCGCCAGGCGGCCGTGGGGCCGCTCACACCCACCTTCCACGGGACAGGCGAAGGGCTTGGTGCCCAGGTGGGTGACGCTGTGGCCCTTCAGGTGCTCGGCCCGGGTGAACGACTTGCCACAGCCCTCGACAGGGCAGGGGAACCGGCGGTCGTCGTCATGCTTCCTGCGGGACAGAAGGCAGCGAGGTGACCAGGCACGCCACCACCGCTCTGCAAGACGCACCCACCCACGAGCTCTCCATCACAGGGGAAACAACACATCTCAGAAAAGCCTGGATTTGGTCTCCAGCCCTCACGGGCAGAAGCCCTCCTTCCTGATGGAGCCGACCACAGTCAGACTTGGAGCTTCCACGCAGGGAGCAGCAGCCACCTCCCCCGTTCAGCCGCCGGCCACCACACAGGCTGTCCCTGCAGCAGGGGACCGCGCCTGACACGCACACGGCCTCTCTCTGCGCAGACGCCCTCAGCCCCGGCTGGGCAAGGACAGAACACCTCCTAGCTCTCCGGGTCCCCAGGCAAAACAGGAGGACACGTGCTTCAGAGTCACAGCTGCTGAGAGGCCAAATGCAGGACAAAGGCCAAGCGCCAAGGTTCACCTGCACAAGGCCCAGTCCCTCGAGGGGTCACCAGAACCACAGAAGTGATGACGGCATGAGGAAGGCTTAGTCTATAACCTTGACTTCTCTAAAGATCAAGTTGCGTGTTAAGCATACTAACTAAATTTAAAAACAAGTAAACAGAGAAAACTAAGTGATCGGGTTCTGTGTGGTTTTCTTCTTATAAACTTTCTGAATTTTCCAAGTTACCCACACATGTTTTTTATAACTTAAAGAAATCCACAGGTTATCCCATCCACAGGCTTCTGCTACTAACCAATAACTCACTCGTTTTCAAAATGAAGAATTCAACCCAAATGTAAAGGTTACCTCTTATGCCTCAAGAGCTTAGACATACTGGTGAAGGTCCAGCCACAACTGTCAGAGTCACAGATAAAAGGTCTTTCACCTTAGGAAAGAAAAACCATGCCTCGTGATTACAACCGGGAACTGTGTGGATGGTGGGCGGGGGTCGGACATCCCTGGCTCGTTACCTGTATGGCTTCTCAGGTGGATTTTCAGGCGACAGGCTTTGTCGTACTGTTTGCTGCATCCAGGAAAGGAGCAGGAAAAGAGTTCTTGTTCCCGGAAGTGGGCCCGGTTGTGGGAAAACAGAGCACTCACGGTGATAAATGTCTTCTCACAGCCTGAACAGAAAGACACAGAGCCTGCTCACTGGCGGGGCAGAAGGCACATTACAGAGCTGACCCAGTCACCGCCCGGGCGCCGCTGGTACCGGGGCAGGTGGCGAGGAGGACGACTCGGGCGGGGGCCTCCCTGGGGGCTGACCTCGGGGCGGCTCGGGGCAGTTCACAGGCCACCCACTCCACGGAGCCACCCGATCGTCCTCCGGTACAGCCATCAGCTGCCAGTTCAGCGCGACAGACCCTCCAGGTGCGCTGGGAACTCAACGACCAGTAAACCCAACAAGATGGACCAGATACTAAGGAACCAGATTCTGTCTGGTCGGGCTAAGCCTGAAACGGCTGCCAGCTGCTGCAGTAACACCTGAGGTTCCCCCCACCTGTGGAGTCAGGCACACCCCATCCCTGTGCACGTCCTCTCGGAGGCAGACCAGCCCCTGCCGCCAGCTCCTCCTCGCTCTGGCCCGTCTCCTTGGGGTTTCCTGCTCTGTCACGAGTCACTGGGCTCATCTGCGCTTAGATGGCCTTTTCCCACCTGCATCTTCAACCCGGGCTGACCCATGGGACTTCGAACATGACTAAGCTCTTCACTGGGGAGAGCTAGAAGCCATCAGCTCCTTCCCTGGTGGCTCCCTGGTAAAGAATCCACCTGCAATGCAGGAGACCTGGGTTTGATCCCTGGATCAGGAAGATCCCCTGGAGAAGGAAATGGCAACCCACTCCAGTATTCCTGCCTGGGAAATCCCATGGACAGAGGAGCCTGGCGGAAGAAGCAGGCTGTCGATGGAGAAGCAGAGATGGACGCAACTTAGCTACTAAACAACCAGCTCTCCTTCGACAGAAAAGGTCAGTGCTCACACCAGGCACGACACACGAGGCTGCAAGATGCCCGTGAGCAGTAGATGCTGCGGCCCCTCCCAAGCCCTCCCGGGGCCTCCACGGGGCGCAGAGCCCGGCGCCCCTCCTCTCTGCAGCGACACTCAGTGGGGAAACGCTCATCTCCCCAAACGCCCCCCCAACCCTCCTCCCGTACACATCTGTCTCTCCCCAGGGCCCCGGCCAATCCTCACTTTAGGCTCAGTGTCGTTGCCCCCTCGGTCAGGTAGACACATCTGAACAAGCAAAGTCAGCGTCTGCCTCAGCAAGACGCACCCTCTCCCGACCGACAGAGAAGCCGCAGGACCCAGCGCCTCAATCCTCCCCAGCTGGAGCCGCCCCAGCGACCCATGGCCTCCACCTGGGTCAGCCCTCAGCCCCCTGCAGTCTGGAACATCCCACTGGTCCCTCTCCTCCTTCCGCCCACCCACCCGGGACAGACACCTCACAGATCATTCACTTCAAAACCCAGGGTGACCCCGTGCCCAAAGCAGGTGGATCCCAGATCCTGCTAGCACTGTGTTCGGATGGACACCCTCTGAGCTTTTCACTAGAGTGCGGGACAGAGAGAGAGTGCCCTCCAGCCATGCTCTCCACGGAGACGGAGTGCACAGGACCGGCCAGGGTGCTCGGGAAGATCAGAGAGAACCCCCTAACATCTGACTTTTCTTCCGCCCTTTCAAAATCCCTCATTCCTGCACACTTCCATAACCTGGACATTATGCGGAGCGCATTCCCGGTCCACAACTTATCAACCGATCGCCGGGCGCACACTCCAGCTTCTTTTAAGAAAGGCCCTCCAGAAGCCTCCCCCCTGCCCGCATTCCCTGCCTCGGCTCCGCAGCCCGGCCCCGGGCCCCCAGCCCCCCCTTCGCAGGCACACGCCCTCCGCAGCTGGAGCCGCCTATCCGGGTGGAGAGTCCACGGGCACTCACCCACTGGACCCACCTCGCCGGGAGTCTCCATCTGAAGATGAAGACGAGTTTCAGAACTTCACACAACCATGAAGTCCAAACGAAACAAAGGTCTTAACGGCATAAAAGGCGGAGGCGCCGCAGCGGGCGATGATCCCCTGGGGCGCCCTAATGTCTAGCGCGGGCTGCGCGGGCGACCCAAAGTTCCTGCAGCTAGGGGCGCGCGCCCGCAAGCCGGACTGAGCGTTTCCCAGTAACCAGACCTGCCTCCGGCTCCGTCGGTGGGAAGACGCCTTGCGGTCCCGCTCATCCGACGCACCCGGGGGAGGGCTCCGAGATTCCCCGAGCTACTTCGCGGCCAAGCGGGGTCCGGGAGCCGCCGCGCCCCCGGGGCGGGGGGAGAGGAGACACCGCGCCCCGCCCGCGCCGCTCACCGGGAAAGTCGCACTTGTAGGGCCTCTCGGGCTCGAAGTGGCTGCGCTGGTGCGAGCTGAGCTTGGCGTGCGTGGGGAAGCGCTCGGCACACACCTCGCACTTGAACAGGCTCTCCTGCTCGTGCGCCCTCATGTGCGCCTTGAGGTTGTACACGGTGGTGAACTTCTTGCCGCAGCCGCCCACCGGGCAACCGAACGGCCGCAGCTTGTCGTGCGACTGCAGGTGCCGCTTGAGCTTGTAGGACGTGGTGAAGGCCCAGCCGCAGCCGTCCAGCGGGCACTTGAAGGGCCGCCGGCCCTGGCCACTGCCGTGCGTGAGCAGGTGCACCTGGAGCTGGTGCTTCTTGGCGAAGGCGAGCGCGCACTGCGGCTCTGGGCATCGGTAGCCGGGGCCTGCGGGCGCGCGGCGGGCCTCGGCCGGGCTGCCGGCCTCTTGGCCGCGCGGCGGGCCCCTAGACGGCGCGGCCAGCGCGAGAACGCCGCGCTCCAGGCGCACCAGCAGGTCCTGGGGGTCGGCGGCCCCGGGGCCCCCGAGGGGCGCGGTGCCGGGGGCCTGCGCGGGGCGGCCGGCCGGGCTCGAGGCGGCTCGGGGCTCCGGCTCCGGCTCCTGCCGCCCCGGGGCCGCGGCAGCGCCGCGCGCCACGTCCAGCAGCACCACAAGAGAGTCGCCGCCGGCGACGGCCGGCGGCCCGGCCTCCGCGCAGCGCGAGTCCCGCGCGCCGCCCTCGGGCTCCCTCAGCAGCAGCAGGCGGCGGCGCGCGGGGCCCGGGGATCTACGGGGCCGGCCGGGGCCACCGCCGAGTTGGGGCCCGAGCGCGTCCGGGGCCGCTGCAGCAAGCACCGCGGGCGCGTCCATTTTGGGCCGCGGCGCGTCCAGCCACCGCCTAGCCGGAAGCGCCGCCCCGCACGCACGCCCGCCGAGCGCGACGCAGACTGGCCGCCGAGCGCGACGCCGTGCGCGACGCCGTGCGAGCTGCCGGCTGGTCAGCGCCCAAGCGCGCGGCGGAGCCCTCCAGGCGCGCATGCGCGGCTGTCGCCCAGGGCCCGCCGGGCGCGTGACATCACATGGGGCGGAGCCTGCTTGGAGGAGCGGAGCCGTCCGGCGGCCACTCGCTGCGGTCCTGCCGCCTGGCTTGTCGTCCCACCCGCGCGTCTAGGGCGATGACCCCGCGGCCGCCGCGCCCCCTACCCGAGCGGCCCCGCCGGCTCTCTCTCCTCTCGCCGGACGTCCCGCCGCCGCTTCACGGCCCCCCCGCTCCTGCAGGCTCCACGCAGGGTCTGTGTCCACGGCGCGCTGGTGTTCTTCGTCCCTTTTCCTGTGCGGCCCGTGAGGACGGAGACCCTGGGGAGCCCTCTACAGCTGAGTCCTGAGGCCAGCACTGGAGACTCCGCCAACGTGTGATGCGTTGGTGACTGCTTTATTATTAAAAAGCACCTTAAGAATAAGGGACTTCGGGAGCTCCCGCGAATAGGACTCCATTCCCACAGCTGGTCAGGGAACTTAGATCCCCCCAAACCCCAAGGTGCAGCACCCCCCCAAAAAAAGTACATCAACAATATTGGAAAGAATAGGAAACACACCTACATATACTTTTGAACTGTGGTGTTGGAGAAGACTCTTGAGAGTCCCTTGGACTGCAAGGAGATCCAACCAGTCCATCCTAAGGGAAATCAGTCCTGAATATTCATTGGATAAGAGGACTGATGCTGAAGCTGAAACTCCAATACTTTGGCCACCTGATGCGAAGAACTGACTCATCTGAAAAGACCCTGATGCTGGGAAAGATTGAAGGTGGGAGGAGAAGGGGACAACAGAGGATGAGATGGTTGGATGGCATCACTGACTCGATGGACATGAGTTTGAGTAAGCTCTGGGAGTTGGTGATGGACAGGGAAGCCTGGCATGCTGCAGTCCATGGGGTCGCAAAGAGTCGGACACGACTGAGTGACTGAACTGAACTGAACCTACATATATATATATATATATATATATATATATATATATATGTTTGTGCCAAAAATAAATTTTTCCAAGACCATTCAATAAAGGCAACAGTCTTTTCAATAAATAATTCTGGAATCACTGAATAGTCACACACAGCAGAGAGGGTTTGGACCTCTGCCTGGTACCAGACACAAAAAGGAACTCAAAGTGGATCCCAGGTCTAACCTAAGAGCTGTAACTATAAAATGGCTAGAAGAAAGCATAACTGTAGATCTCTGTGACCTTGGATGAGGGAATGGCTTCTCAGATGTGAAACCAAAAGCCCAAAGAAGCAAACTGGGCTTCATAAAAGTTAAAAAATTTGAGTCAAAGAACAGGAACAAAAAAGTGAAAAGATAACCCATAATATGGGAGGAAATTTGCAAATTATGTATCTGGTGGGGATCTACTATCCAGAACATATTTTTAAAAATTTGTAAGTCAATCACAAAGACAACCCAATTTAAAAATACACACAGGATCTTAATAAACATTTTTCCAAATAAGAACTAGCCAATACACCCATGAAAAGAAGCTCAGTTTCATTAGTCATCAGGGAAATGCAGCTCAGAACCACAATGAGATACCACTTCACACCTACTAGGATAGTTACAATTTTTTAAATAGAGAACAAGTGTTGGTGAGGGTGTGGAAAAATTGGAACCCTCATATATTTCTGGTGAGAACGTTGCTGTGTAAAAAAGGTTGGCAGTTCCTCAAAAAGTTAAAGACAGAATTTCCTTGTGTGCTAAGTCACTTCAGTAGTGTCCAACTCTTTGCAACCCTATGGAGCGCAGCCCACCAGGCTCCTCTGCCCATGAAATTCTCCAGGCAAGAATACTAGAGTGGTTGCCATGCTCTCCTCCAGGGGATCTTCCTGACCCAGGGATTGAACCCATGTCTCTTACATCTCCTGCTTTGGCAGGCAGGTTCTCTACCACTAGCACCACCTGGGAAGAATTTCCTTATAACCCTGCAATTCCACTCCCAGGCATACATCCAAGACAAGTGAAAATCCATCCACAGAAAAACTTATATGTGAACCTTCACAGTAGCATACTGCTACAATTAAAAAACGGAAACAGGTAAGTGTTCGTGAACAGACAAAGGGGTAAACAAGATATGGCCTATCCGTACAAAGGAATATTATTTAGCCGTAAAAAGGGGTGAAGTACTGATACACGCTACAACACAGATGAACGCTGAAAACACACCAAGGGAAAGAAGCCAGACCCCCAGAAACACGTACTGTGTGATTCCATTCATATGAAATGACCAGAATAGGGGGACTTTTTGGCCAACTCAAGAAAATGTGATTATGGATTCAACAGATTGTTCAATATTTAAAAAGAGGGAAATGTTGACACATGGGACAACGTGGATGAACACTGAGGATATTGTGCCAAGTGAAATGCTGGCAGCCCCTCTCCCCTCCATGGAGGTCGGGGTAGAAAACTAAAAGTTCAGCCCTCCGGTCATGAGGCGGCCTGCCCCCCAGTAAGAAGTAGACAGCTCCTGTCCAGGAATAAACAGCAAACACGCTACGGCCTGCCGCGCCATAGAGACCAATGGCGTGTGTGTGAGCTAAATCACTAAGTCGTGTCCGACTCTCTGCGGCCCCGTGGACTGTAGCCTACCAGGTTCCTCTGTCCATGGAATTCTCCAGGCAAGAACACTGGAGTGGGTTGCCATTTCCTCTTCCAGGGGATCTTCCCGACCCAGGGATCAGACCCATGTCTCTTCTGTCTCCTGCACTGGCAGGCAGGTTCTTTACCACTCGCGCGCCCTGGGAAGTCCCAGAGGCTGGTGGGGACTGTGGCAAGTTGGATAAAACAAGCCCAGGCCCCAGAGCCCTCCAGGTGATGACAGCAGGGGCGGCGAGTGCATGCTGTCACCTAAACTCGAAGTAACTCAAATCTGGATTTTAAGTGGAATTTCCCAATTATTAAAAATTGGTGACAAAGTCAAATTTTAAAGGTGTGGGGGGGCAAATAAAACGCAACCCCAAGTCAAGTCTGGCCCCAGACCCAGGATAGGGGTCCCCTCTGGAAAGCCCAGGGCAACAGAGCAGAGCCCTCCTGCCCTGGCCTGGGCTGGCCAGCAGGGAAAGTCTTTCCCCGGGCAGTCCGAGATGCCAGGGAGCAGAGGCCGCCAGGGAGCAGAGGCCGCCAGGGAGCAGAGGCCGCCAGGGAGGGCCCTGAGGCTTCTGCAGTTCTCAAGGCAGCCAGGCCCACTCCCACCAGGGCCAGTTGGTTCCTATCTTCATGTTTCGATGAACACATTTCTGAGTGAACGACGCTTCTCTGCTCCCTTACAGAAGGCTGGCAGAAGGTGGATGCAGGTTGTGGGGAGTGGAATCTAAGCTAGGGGTTTTTAGTGCTTTCCTAACTGTGGTAAGAGGCCAGAACCCAGGTTCATAAACAACTTCTCTGGAAATATCTGACTACCGAGGGTCTGCTGCGCCCGTTCTCCCCAGAGCGCAGAGACATGCCCTGACCTTCGCCCTGAACACTGGGGGTGTGCTGCAGGGGCTGGGGACAGTGGCCGCAGGCCCGTGGGGGTGGCACGCTTTCTCTGGCACCTCCACAGCTACCAAGTCTGTGGTCAGCCGCTCCGCCGTCCTCCTGGGCCCCGCGGCGGTGTCAGCCGTCCCTTCTCCCTGCTGGCAGCAGAGACGGGGGGAGGGGGCATGCTCCCTGGTGGGCTCGGCGGGAGCCCAGGGAGGGTCTGGAGCCCTCGGACGTGGCCACAAGCCTCCTGAGACGCTGCCCGGAGGCTGGCCGAGCCCTGGCCCTGAAGGGCTCAGGGTGCTGGGCGGAAAGCATGACAGGAGGTCCTGGTCTTCACACTGAACACACACATTTCCCCCGAGAAACAGGGAATGTTTGTGCAGATCCATACAACAGCATGACCTTCAAGGAGACTTGTATCAACAAGTATCACTTACTCTCCTGACTTTAAGTAACTCAAAACCTGAGTTTGCTTTTTTAAGTGAAATTTCCCAATTTCTAAAAATTGGTGACAAAGTCAAAAAACTTTAAAAGGGGGGGGGCAAAAAAATCTTCAACCCCAGGACTCTGGCCCCAGACTCCAGGATAGGGGACCCCTTTGGAAAGCCCATGGCGAGAGACAGGAGCCCTCCTCTACATCCGGACCCCACGCTCACCATGTGCAACAGAAGCCTGCAAGGATGGCTTGAGCAGGTGAGGACCAAGGAAAGGAGAAGGCACCCAGGACTGGCACAGTAGCATCCAGCGCTGCCAGAAGCCCAGGCACCTCTGCCTTTCCACAAGTCTCCATGTGTTCAGTGATCCCCTCATGGTCACAGCAGAGCTGCTGTGCTTCCAGGCATCACACCTGAGATTCTGGCAGAAAGAAGGGGCAAAAGCAAAAATGTGACACAGCCACATCAGTTCATTTTTATTACAGCTTTTCCAGGAGACCCATCCAGCAGACTTCCACAGTCTGTTGGGCTGGAACCAGGTCAATGCTTATTCTTGATTACTAGGCAGGCTGGAAAATCAACTACTACTTCTGTGTATATTGCTACCCAGACAACACTGGGGTTTTGTGAGCTCAGACAAAGGCAGAATGGCCAGTGGGGAGGAGACAGGCCATATGGCGTGGTTGAGACTAGACACAAAGGGTGGGGGGTGTCAAGTTTTTGGGGGGCTCCTTGGAGACCCATCCCCAAAGTCTTTCTCAGTTTAAGCCTGTCATGGGCCCAGCAGGGGCTCAGCTAAGACGGAGGACAAAGAATGAGGAATATGGTCAGAGCCAGGCTGGTCTGTGCGCCAAGGTTGTGGGTCCCTGGTGTGGACAGTTAGTCAGGGGTTGGGGGGCGATGGATGTTAGATGAGAATCTGGCCAAATGAACCCTGTGCCCGGGGGAGGAAGAACTGTAGGCCGCTCCATGGGCCAGCTGGAGCCCCACTCAGCCAGTCTTCTGGGCACCAGCCCCTGGAGTCCCCTCCACGGCAGGCCTGAGCTCCCCACACTGAAGGAGACCCTCACTGCCCTCCAGGTCCCCAGGGGAGCCGCGTGGTGAGAGCAGACGGCCCTGCCTCACTGGCTGGTCTGTAAGATGGGGATGCAGTGACACTGCCTCTGGGGTGGTGAGACGGAAGAGGGCATGCTTGCGTGTGTGCATGCTTGTAAGTGCACGTACATGCTTGTGTGCACATGCCTGTGTGAGCGTGCACGTCTACGCACACCCGTGTGCAAAGCTCCGGACCCGGGGGAGCACGGCGAGCAGCGGGCTGGGGAATGTGAGGTGGGGGCAGGACCGGGGGCAGGGCACCGCGGGGTGCCCAGTCCCCTCACTGCTGCAGCGCCTGGAGCACACACTCGTCCGCCACGGTGTGTGGCAGCGTCACCGCCACGCTACTGTCCTCCCGCATCGTCTGGCAGATGACCTCGTAGGCCATGGGGCTCCCGGACCAGCAGCGGCGAGCCACCTGAGGGGTGGGAGGGGCGTGTCCTCGGTGCCAGGCCCCGCCCAGCCCGCGGGTCCCCGGAGCACACCACCTCGGCTCCACTTCAGGCCCTCCCCAGCCGCTCCCTTCCTCCCATCTGGCCTGTGTTGTCAGGGGCCCCCGGACATGGCCCTGGCACCCCACCCACCCCACCCATTCCCTCCGGCTTCCCGGCCTCGAGGAGGAAGCGCAGCCCCCGTCCTGGGGGCTCCCGGGAGTCGCCCCACTACTCTCCTAGGCCTGAGTCTAACCCTTGGCCCCTTGCAGGTGGGCTCCCCAGCCCCCTCCCCGTTTGACTCACATCCTGTAAACCCACCCCCATCACCCAGACCCCCATCTGTCATGCCTCCCCTAACCCTCAGGGATGGGGCCCTACACACCCCCCACACACACATGTGTCAAGACACACACACACACACATCAGGACACACACACACACACACACACACCAGGACACACACACACACACACACACATCAGGACACACACACACACACATCAGGACACACACACATCAGGACACACACACACACACACACAATCGGGGGACACACACACATCAGGACACACACACACGTGTCAGCACACACACACATCAGGACACACACACACACATGTCAGGACACACATACACACATCAGGACACACACACACACGTGTCAGCACACACACACACATCAGGACACACACACATCAGGACACACACACACACACACATCGGGGGACACACACACATCAGGACACACACACACACGTGTCAGCACACACACATGTCAGGACACACACACATGTCAGGACACACACACACACATCAGGACACATACACACACATGTCAGGACACACACACACATCAGGACACACACACACAGACACGTGTCAGGACACACACACACACAGACACAGACATCAGGACACACACATCAGGACACACACACACGTCAGGACACACACACACACATACCAGGACACATACACACACACATATCAGGACACACACACATGTCAGGACACACACACACACGTGTCAGGACACACACACACATCAGGACACACACACGTGTCAGGACACACACACAGAGACACGTGTCAGGACACACACAGACACACAGACACATGTCAGGACACACACACACATCAGGACACACATACATGTGTCAGGATACACACACACATCAGGACACACACACACAGACACAGACATCAGGACACACAGACACAGACATCAGGACACACACACACACATCAGGACACACAGACACAGACACAGACATCAGGACACACACACACACACATCAGGACACACACACACAGACACAGACATCAGGACACACACACACATCAGGACACACACACACGTCAGGACACACACACACACACGTGTCAGGACACACACACACACATCAGGACACACACACGTGTCAGGACACACATACAGAGACACGTGTCAGGACACACACAGACACACAGACACATGTCAGGACACACACACACATCAGGACACACACACACACACATGTCAGGACACACACACACATCAGGACACACACACACACACACACAGACATCAGGACACACACACACATCAGGACACACACACATGTGTCAGGATACACACACACATCAGGACACACACACACACGTGTCAGGACACACACACACGTCAGGACACACACACATCAGGACACACACACATGTCAGCACACACACACACACATCAGGACACACACACACACGTGTCAGGACACACACACACGTCAGGACACAGACACGAGTGTCAGGACACACACACACATGTGTGTCAGGACACACACACGTGTCAGGACACACACAGAGAGACACGTGTCAGGACACACACAGACACACAGACACATGTCAGGACACACACACATATCAGGACACACACACACGTGTCAGGATACACACACACATCAGGACACACACACATCAGGACACACACACACACACATGTGTCAGGACACACACACACGTCAGGACACACACACACATGTCAGGACACACACACACACGTCAGGACACAGACACGAGTGTCAGGACACACACACGTGTCAGGACACACACACAGAGACACATGTCAGGACACACACAGACACACAGACACATGTCAGGACACACACACACATCAGGACACACACACACATCAGGACACATACACACACACATGTCAGGACACACACACACATCAGGACACACACACACACAGACACAGACATCAGGACACACACACACATCAGGACACACACACACACATCAGGACACACACACACATGTGTCAGGACACACACACACACGTCAGGACACAGACACGAGTGTCAGCACACACACACGTGTCAGGACACACACAGAGAGACACGTGTCAGGACACACACAGACACACAGACACATGTCAGGACACACACACACACACACATCAGGACACACACACACACGTGTCAGCACACACACACACACACACACACATCAGGACACACACACATCAGGACACACACACACATCAGGACACACACACACACGAGTGTCAGGACACACACGAGTGTATGCAGCTGTGCTCTCAGATGCACACAGAGGCGGTGGCCCCGTGGACACAGGCTGGCCAGGAAACAGCCCTGGTGAAACGCAGGCTGTCTGCCGTGGAGGGACACACTGGCAGTGGCTCGGGGTAGACACCGCAGCGGCAGGAGGGTCGAAGACCTTTCGGGAAGGAGGAGGGTCTGCAGTCTGCACAGGGGAGAGCCTTGGGGGATGCTGGCAGTCACTCACTCCGTTGGCGACGTCCCAGCTGAGCACCTTCCTGGCCTTCCGCTCAGCGTCCTCAGTCCCGTCCAACACAAGGCCAAAGCCCCCGTTGATCACCTCGCCCCTGCAAGAAGCCAAAGGGTTTCAGGGTCACTCCCAGGCACGGACAGTCAGGGGGCAAAGATGTTCAGCTCCAGGTGGCCTCTGCAAACCCGGTCGGAGGAGCCCTAGGCCCAGGAGGACGACCAGAGACGGGGAGCCTTCTCATGTCATGGAGCAGTCACTGGCCAGAGAATGGTCCCGGGGAGAAGGTCACACGTAAGGTCAGTGCTGGCTGTACTAAGGAGACACTCGACACCGTGAGATGAGCAGGAAAGCCCACAGAACTCAGCCACACGGTCCTGGAGACCGAAAGCAACTCAGGGCAGAGCAGGGTCGGGACTTCTCAGCCACTAAGCCCAGGGCCCCGGGTCTGATGTGTGAAGGCGGCCGGAGCTGAGGTTATGCAAATGGGAGTCCTCACTCAGGAGCTGGAACTGTGGCCGAGCTGCCAGCATCTGCAGGGTCAAGCTCTGGGTGCATCTGCCTCTGAGGTGGGACCATCGAGCTGATGAGTGGTGCTGACGTTAAGTGTCCTGGGAGACCAGCGTGGGCCCTGGAGGAGCCACGGCTCCTGTGACGGGCCTTCACCGTTAGCAGCCTGAGAAGCATGCAGCTGTCACAACCATTTGTCCCCAAAAAACAGTGAGACTTGTGCGGACAGGTCACCTCAGAATCCAGGCTGCTACCCCCAGGGGCCCCATGGCACCATCACCCGTAGCTGGGCAGGGACGCAGACCCCCGCCCTGACCTGCCGTCAGGATCCACATATTAACAGGCCCCTCAGGGATGCCCACACACAGTTGGCTTCAAGATGTGCTCTGGTAGGGAGACAGTGTCAGTATCTGGATAAAGTGAAGTCCCAGACCCCATGGACTGCAGTCCGCCAGGCTCCTCTGTCCATGGGATTCTCCAGGCAGGAATGCTGGAGTGGTTGCCATGCCCTTCTCCAGGGGATCTTCCCGACCCAGGGATCGAACCTGGACAGTGCATCTGTTCCTCAGAGACACAGGCCTGGGGGCTGGTCCCACCCACAGGGACCTGCACACCCTACCCGGAGGGACTGGGGCCCACTGTCTCTATGGAGCTGGCCAACCAGCCAAGACCAGAGCCTGACCACTGAGTCTCCCACTCTGCAGCCCGTGGTCCCCATCCACACGGCAGCCACCGGCTAGGACCATGGGGCAGACAGCATGGGCCAGACCTCAGCACATGGTCAGAACAGACGGGGCAGGGCGTGGGGCCTGTAGGGAACCCAGTGCTGACACGGATCGGCTCAGGAACAGGGAGCTGACACGCAGTGGGGAAACTTGGAGCAAACTCAGAAACGTCAGGGCAAACCGTGACTTGGAAGCAAGAGACGCAGCTGAAACTGGAAGGAAGGCTGTGTGTGGGGGTGGGGGGGTGTTTTCCCACTGCATTTCCAGGAATGTTTGCAGGAGTATGTGGTGGATTAAATTACACACGTGTGTGTCTCACGGATTCTGCAGTCAACCTAGGCAATTTCCCAAAGGAGCCCCCTAGGGCACCATGACTAACAGCCTCGGTGCCAGCGCCTCACAGGCCGCGCCATCAGAGCCTTGGGGGCAGCCTGGTGGGGGGGCCCCCATGGCGAGCAGTGCCCGAGGCCCTCATGTCCTGCCCCGCCTGCCTTCTGCCGTTCTGGCTCCTATTTCAGGAATCTGGGGACGAAAGATATAAATCCAGACCCGGCTCCACCACTGGCTCCACCACTGGCCCCCGCCAGAGGAATCCCGTCATCTCCAGAACCCATTCACCGAGTCCATCAAGTTGGTGATGCCGTCCAACCATCTCATCCTCTGTCGTCCCATTTTCCTCCCGCCTTCAATCTCTCTCAGCATCAGTGTCTTTTCAGATAAGTCAGTTCTTTGCATCATGTGGCCAAAGTACTGGAGTTTCAGCTTCAGCATCTGTCCTTCCAGTAAATACTCAGGACTGATCTCCTTTAGGATGGACACCAGTTATTCATTTTTCTCAGCAGCAAATGGGACATTGTTACTTATAATGAGAAATAAACGTTTGGTCTTTGTCCACAGTTCCCAGCACAGAGCTCCTTAAACCCTTGTAATTTCCTGTGATGAGCAGGATGAAGGTGTCTTTCGTCCTGCTGATGAGGTGACTTTGGGAATTCACCCAAGCGGGCAGGGCTGGCTGCCGGAGGAGCCGCCCTGTGACCCACAGTTGGAAGCTGGGGCCCAGGCCCTGACCACGGCAGAGGGGGAAGGGCTGGAGGTGGAGCCAGTCAGCCGTGGCCAGTGATGGAGTCAGTCACACCCGTGGAAGGGATCCTCCAGGGAAGCCCCAGAGGAGGGGCCTGGAGAGTGGCCGGCTGGGGAACCAGAACACGGGCATGTGTGGCTGTGCCTGCCCCGGCCCCTGCGGTCAGGTGATCCTTTTCGTGCTCACCCCATGCGCCTCCTCCTCTGGCTACTGATTCACACCCTTTGATGTCTTTTGTCATTTTTTTCAGAAATCCCTGCCTTCCGTGAGCTGCTCCAGCAAAGCAGGGGAACTGAGCCGTAGGGACCGTAGGGACCTGTGATCTCCAGCTGGGGGCGAGGGGCGCACAGGTGACGCTGCAGGCCTGTGACCAGGGTCAGGAAGTGGGGCGGTGAGTGGAGGGGGCTGGCCCTGAGGGACTGAGCCCCCAGCTGCGGGATGTGGTGTCATCTCCAGGCTGAAAGCATGGGGCCTGAGCTGAGCTGAGATGAGCTGAGCTGCAGGACACCCGGTGCTGGAAACGCCCATAGGCTGAAACTGGGTGCAGAATCAGGGACAACCTCGCAAGGGCACTCGTCTATGGTCCAGGAGGGAGCCTCCCAGAACCCCAGCTGGCCTGTAGCTTGGGCTGGAGACAGGCCTGGCTGGGCAGCGCAGGGCCAGGAGCCAGGGAGCCCAGATCCAGGTTGCCGCTGCCCAGCCCAGCCGCCCTGGCGAAGTCAAAGGACGGGGCCAGGATGACTCTAAGGGTTCCCTGGAGAACATGTGAAAGCAGCAGAAGAACCACACGGGAAAGGACGACTCACAGTGTCCCGCAAGAGGCAGGAGACTGCACGGGGCAGGCTGGGCAGGGCCCCCACGTCCAGTTCACACAAGGAGCCCTCAGTAGAGGGAGCTTGGAGAGACAGGCGCGGGATGTGGGAGGGCCCCCCGAGACTCCCGGGGAGCCCCCACCTGCGCCACTGGCCCTCAGGAACCTTCTTACCAGCCAACACCACCACCGTTGTGCAGGGCGACCCAGGTGGCTCCACGGAACGCATCGCCCACAAAGTTCTGCACGGCCATGTCTGCAGAAAGAGAGCACGGTCAGCCCCTGGCAAGGCGGCCAGCCTGGGCCAGGGTCGGGGGCTCAGACAGGAACCAGGGAGGGCGACTGTAGGAATTGCAGACACTGCGTTCTCAGAGCCCAGTGAAGCGGGAGCACCGAACGAGTGCCCGATGCCCACTGCCACCTGCCCAGTACGGGCACAGGGGCAGCACCCCAGAGGTACCGAGGACGGAGGAACTGTCGCTCAAGTGACAAACAGCATCAGTCCCACCCTTCAGAGAAACAAGCCAGCGGGCGAGGGACAAGCTGCGCGCTGCGGACTGCCCGGGGCATCACCGGGCGAGGCCCCAGGGCAGGCAGCCAGACAGGACTCTGCAGGCAGACAGGCACCCGCACAGAGGCGGAACCGAGCCTCACCACTGTCCAAGGACCTGCTGAAAGAGTCGGAGCCGCCCTGATACCAGCCCCCGGGCCAGGGACAAAGGGCCTTGCCCCGGTGGGCTCTTCCTCAAAGCCCCCGCAGAGAAGAGGCGGGGTCCTGGGAATGACTCCATCTCGCATGGGGCTGTGAGATGCCCCAGAACAGCTCCAGAACCTGGCAAAGGCCAAAGAGCCACCCACCCGCCCCTGGCTGCCTCCTGAGACATCGGGGCCCTGCCCACACTTCGACCTAGGCCTCGAGAAATTGATTTCAGACATCGGGTCTTCAGAACTTCAGGGAACACGCTCATGCTGCTTCCAGCCTTTAAGTTAGCGGTCAATTGTTACACCCGAAGAATACCAATGTAAACTACATTAATGTCACAGAACGTGAGAGCCAGCAGTATCAAGGATAAAAAGGGGCGTCTCTGGTGGTCCAGCAGTTAAGACTCTGCGCTCCCAACACAGGGGGCCCGGGGTTTGATCCCTGGTCAGGGTACTAGGATCCCACGTGTCGCATGAGGCAGCCAAAAAATGTTTTAAAACGAAAAAAGAAATAAAGAGAGCCGTCACAAGATGGTAAAAAGGTCAATTTTCCAAGAAGAGACAATACACATAAACACATAAACAAGGGCACGCCTGACAACATAGCTTTAAAACACGGCACAGCGGAGGACGACTGTGGAGGGAACAGACAAATGCAGAGTCGGGAACTGCATCACCTCACTCTCGGTCATCTAGGGGACATGTCAGCAGGTCAGCAAGGGTCCTGACCACAGGAGGAGCATTATTAACCGACTTCACCTAGGTGAGATGTAGAGAAAGCCCCCAGCACTTCTCTGGTGGTCCAGTGGTTAAAACTTCACCTTCCAATGCAGGGGGTGCAGGTTCCATCCCTGGTTGGGGAGCTAAGACCCCCATGTGCCTCACGGTCAAAAAACCAGAACATAAAACAGAGCAGTGTTGTTACATATTCAATAAAGATGGTCCACATCAAAAAAACTGCTTAAAAATTTTAAAAAAATAAGAAAGAACAAGCCCCCGAGTAACAGCAGAATACATGTTCTTCCCAGGTGCATCAAGACAGACCACCTTCGAGGCCACAACACAACCCTGAACACAAGTTTAAAATAACAGGATGAATACAAAGTAAGCTCTCAGGCTATATTGGAATTAACTCAGAAGTCAGTAACACAAAGATTAACTGAAAAATCTCCCCACATTTGAAAATTTAAAAAGATACTTCACAATAATCCATGGTTCCAAGAGGATGTACCAAAGGAAATTTAAAAGTATTTTGAACTGAATGAAAATAAAAATATATTTTGCAAAAATCGGGAAGATTAGAGAGAAATTCATAACATTAAAATATTCTTATTAGAAAAGAAAACCTTATGAAACTGGAGAAAGAAGAGCAAACTAAACTAAAATAGTAAATAGGAAGAAGGTCATAGTAAAGATAAAACTAGACATCCATCAATTTGAAAGCAAAAAAGTAATAGAAAAAAATCTAACTAAAAACTTCTTTAAGAAGATCAATAAAACTGAAAAATGTATAGCCAAGCTGATCAAGGAAAGAGAAAGAAGACAGAAAAGACTAACATCAGGAAAGACAGTGTGAACCCCACAGCCTCGGGTGCTGGGGACAAGAAAGCCCCCAGGAGCAGAAGGCTCTCTGTGTGATGGTAACAGCCCCTCACAGAACCCGGGCTGGGGGAGCTGACATGACTCCCACACTAGAACTCAGTGCACCCTTCACAACAGAGGAGGGCCCGCTGTTGGCCCCGTGTCACAGACGAGGACCCTGAGGACCCTCTGCAGACCCCTTGGCAAGTGACGGGGCCAGCCGTGCCCAGCTTTTGGGCTTCCACCGGCCCGGTCCACTGGCTCCAGCTGATGTTTACAACTGTGTCCAGTGTCCCAGAGCCGCCTCCATCATGGGCTGGTCACCCTGGGCCTTGGCCCCTCAGAAGCCAGCAGCCTTTTCCGCAGCACCGTGACAGATTGAATGAACCACTTGATTTTTACATAAAATCCAAATCCAACAGAAACACATTTTAGACGCGCCGTCCTCCTCACCTGCACAGAAGGCAGAGCCGTCGTAAATGTTGGAGGTCTCCCGAAAGGGGCTGTCGGTGCCACTCACGTCATGGTGGTCTCGGCTCAGGACCACCGGTGCCTGCGGTGTGGAAGGGCATGAAAGGTCAGCGGCGGTGTCCACTGCCTGGCCCGGGGCAGAGTTCAAGGGTCAGGCCACGTCAGACGCCCTTTGGACTACCCTGGGAAGCAGACCCTCTGCAGGAGGGCGCAGGGGGTTCCAACGCCCCTCGCCCCCTGTGACTGCCCAGAGATGCCCCTTCTGTCCACCCAGAGCCCGTGCGCCCCCAGATGCTGGCTCAGAGTCACCGCTACCCTGTCCACAGTCACCACGCCCATTTTACGGAGCCCCAATCTCAGGGCTGCAGGGACAGGCCGGGGCTTTGGCGCTCATCGGAGGTCGCAGGAGCTGCCCAGCGCTTCAGCAGGCCGGGCCTGACCCCGCTCTGCACGGGACCCCCAGCCCCGTGCGCTGGCGCCGGGGACACTCACGGCTCCGCCTGCAGCATGGAGCCCAGTCCTGAGCCTACGCGCTCTGCTCACTCACTTCACCCGCGGAGCGCAGCACGCTCACAGCCCGTGGGCCGATGGCCTTGCCCACGCATCCACAGTGTCCCTCCACCTGCACCGGGGGGAACCCTGTCTGCCCTGTGCTCTGCCGGGAGACCCGTGATGGAGCAAGGTTTGCACCGGGGCGGGGGGGGGCGGGCGCTCAGGAAGGAGAGGGCGGAAGGAGAGGATGGGGACGAAGACGCGCCGTACACGCATGCGCCGAGCGAGGTGAACAGGGCTGACTGGAAGGAGGCGGGAGGAGGGAGAGACGGAGAGGGAGGTGGGACGAAGAGGCGCCCTGCGCGCATGCGCAGAGCGAGGTGGGCGGAGCTGACCGGAAGGAGGGAGGAAGGCGGAGGCGGAGAGGGAGAGGGATGAAGCGCCGTAGCTGTACCGCCCACAGCTTTAGCGCCCTGTGCGCCTGCGCCGAGCGAGGTAGGCGGGGCTGACCGCTAGGGAGACGGAGTAAGGCGGATTGGGTTGTCGCCATGTGAAAGGGACAGTTCGACAAAGACAGCCTGAAACACTGGAGGGGAAGCCACGCTTTGAGGTTACAAGGCTCAGAGATGGCCCCTGACTGCCCAGAGTCTCACGGCAGGGCGCACAGCGGAGCCCGGGCTTGAGGGCTGGCCTGGCGGGGCGCCCACCTTGAGCTCCCCACGGGCGATGGCTTGGTTGAAGGCCATGGCGATGGCCACACGGCCTTTTTGGTCCGAGTACAGGATCCTGGCCTGGGAGCCCACCACCTATGGCGAGAAGGGTGATGCTCAGGAGACACGACCCCAGCTGCTGGACGGCAGTCGTGGGAGCCCAGCCTCATGCCCAGCCCGTGTGTCTAGCGCAGTCTGGGGGCGTCTACTGCAGATATCCCTCCTGACCAGTCACCGCAGGGCTAGCCCCAGGGGCTCCAGGCTGACAGACTCTCTCCTGGGAGGTGACAAACTGTGCGTCTCTGTCAGGCCCCGCCCCCATCTCCACCTCCTGCCCCACCCTCCCCAGGCCCAGGTCTTCAAGTCCAGCGGCCCCGCCGTGGACATCTGGACATCTCAGGCACTGGGTGGTTGGCATGAGGGGTTCCGCGGAGAAACACACATGCAGCCACTGGTACAGGCGGCGGCGGCAGTCTGGGTGGATGGGGTTGGACTGGGAAGCCCAGGAACGGGGGCTCAGGGCAGGTGTGGCTGAACCCCAGGCCAAGGACTCACTGGTGCAGACGTGGCAGCGTCCAGCCATCAGAACCAAACGCCTGTCTTTTGTTTGGTCTGGGTGCATCCAAGCTGCCTCCCCAGACCTGTGCACTGGCTGGGGGTCCCTCTGCTTCCCAACTGTCACCCCTCGACCCAGCCCCGCTTAGGCCTGAACTTGCAAGTCAGCTCCTCAGAGGCACCCTTCTGCTACACTGCCAACACCCCCTACCCCCAACTCCCTGGGTCATCTGATCTGTCATCATGCTCACAGGCATAGAAACACCCATCTGCCCTGCCCTGGCCCCGCAGAGGTCCTGCTCCAAGCCCCGCACCACAGCCAGGGGCTGTACCACCTCCAGTATCCACTGTGCAGACGGGAGGGGAGGCCCAGAGAGGCCAAGCCACTCACCCCAGGTCACACAGCTGAGAAGTCAGGAGGTCTGGCTCCAGGGACCTGCCGGGCCATGATGGGAGGAAGGACCTACCTGACCCAGGTCGCTACCTCTGCTACCTGAGTCCAGGCCACCTTCTGAAAGGCTTCTCTGTACAGTGCCCCTGGGCGAGGTGGCCAGTAGGGCCTCCCCAAGCTGTTCAGATAGTGAGCAGCATCTTACCTGGGGCAAGGTCCACACCGCGCCCCCCCCCCCCCCCCCCAGCTGGAGCCTCACCAGCTGGTGCTTAGCAGCCTCCCGGATCCAGCGGATGTTGTCCTCATACTGGAGCTTCACGGCCGGGGTCACTACAGGCGGTGGGGAGGGGGGGGTGTCACAGGTACCAGAGCCCCTGCCCCCACGGTGGGGGCATACACTCCCGCTGCAAGGCCGCTGGGCTAAGGCACCCGTCTGTACCCACCACTGGACGCCGAGCAGGGTCGGGATGCTTCCATCCCCAGCTTCCCGCCAGCCCATCTGACTTCTGGCAATGGCAATGCCAGCAATTGGGCGAGTCAGCACTCGACTCGCAGTGAATATCTAAGGAGCATCTGCTACGTGCCAGGCTCCAGAGCCAAGACTACTGCAGGCCAAGAAGGAAACAAGTGCAGTTGAGACTGGGGTGGGGGGTCAGGGGGACCAGGAGCCTCTCTGGAGAGGTGACACTCAAGGCAAGTGTCAAGATGCTAAAGAGGAGCCAGCTACATCGAATTGAGGGAACAGCATTTTGCAGAGGGGGCATCGAGTACAGAGGCACTGAGGCCTCTCGAGGTAGGACAGGCAGGCAGTTAAGAGTGGAGGGATTAAAAAAAAAAGAGTGGAGGGCTGGAGAGGGGGGTCCGCCAAGGTGCTCGTGGGAACAGACTACTAAATCTGCAGGAATTCTGTGAGCCTGTGGTTTACAGATGTCTATAAAGTTTCAGTCAAATAAACTGAAAAAATTGTATTAAAAATGAAGGTAATGTTCCCACATCACTTAGTGATGTTCCTGCTCCTTACTAGGAGCTGTGCCCCGAGGTTTTCTGGCTGGGGGACACCCTGCTCCCGCTCCATGCGGAGCCTCGCTTGCGTGAAATCGCCCCTGGAGGGTGGTTACGGTGGGAACACCAGCAGTCACCTGGCAGGTTGAGGGTCTGCAGCTGTACAAACATCCAGAAGCTGGAGGAGGCCACCCAGATCACAATGGTATGATCACACACCTAGAGCCAGGCATCCTGGAATGTGAAGTCAAGTGGGCCTTAGGAAGCATTACTACAAACAAAGCTAGTGGAGGTGATGGAATTCCAGTTGAGCTATTTCAAATCCTAAAAGATGATGCTGTGGAAGTGTTGCACTCAATATGCCAGCAAATTTGGAAAACTCAGCAGTGGCCACAGGACTGGAAAAGGTCAGTTTTCATTCCAATCCCCAAAGAAAGGCAATGCCAAAGAATGTTCAAACTACCACACAATTGCACTCATCTCACATGCTAGCAAAGTAATGCTCAAAATTCTCCAAGCCAGGCTTCAACAGTACGTGAACCATGAACTTCCAGATGTTCAAGCTGGATTTAGAAAAGACAGAGGAACCAGAGATCAAATTGCCAACATCTGCTGGATCATCAAAAAAGCAAGAGTTCCAGAATAAAAAACATCTACTTCTGCTTTATTGACTATGCCAAAGCCTTTGACTGTGTGGATCACAACAAACTGTGGAAAATTCTTCAAGAGATGGGAATACCAGACCACCTTACCTGCCTCCTGAGAAATCTGTATGCAGGTCAAGAAGCAACAGTTAGAACTGGACATGGAACAACAGACTAGTTCAAGATTGGGCAAGGAGTGCATCAAGGCTGTATATTCTTAACCTGTTTATTTAACTCATATGCAGAGTACATCATGAGAAATACTGGGCTGGATGAAGCACAAGCTGGAATCAAGATTGCCAGGAGAAATATCAATAACCTCAGATATGCAGATGACACCACCCTTATGGCAGAAAGCGAAGAACTAAAGAGCCTCTTGATGAAAGTGAAAGAGGAGAGTGAAAAAGTTGGCTTAAAACTCAACATTCAGAAAACTAAGATCATGGCATCCAGTCCATCACTTCATGGCAAATAGATGGGGAAACAATGGAAACAGTGAGAGACTTTATTTTGGGGGGCTCCAAAATCACTGCAGATGGTGATTGCAGCCATGAAATTAAAAGACACTTGCTCCTTGGAAGAAAAGCTATGACCAATCTAGACAGCATATTAAAGAGACATTACTTTGCCAACAAAGGTCCATCTAG
This sequence comes from Odocoileus virginianus, assembly GCF_023699985.2. Taxonomy (NCBI): domain Eukaryota; kingdom Metazoa; phylum Chordata; class Mammalia; order Artiodactyla; family Cervidae; genus Odocoileus; species Odocoileus virginianus. The sequence continues at coordinate 236,707 of NW_027224320.1, forward strand.
TCAAAGCTATGGTTTTTCCAGTAGTCGTGTATGGATGTGAGAGTTGGACCATAAAGAAAGCTGAGAGCTGAAGAATGATGCTTTTGAACTGTGGTGTTGGAGGAGACTCTTGAGAGTCCCTTGGACTGCAAGGAGATTCCAACCAGTCTATCCTAAAGGAAATCAGTCCTGAATATTCATTGGAAGGACTGATGCTGAAGCTGAAACTCCTTTGGCCACCTGATGTGAAGAGCTGACTCATTGGAAAAGACCCTGATGCTGGGAAAGATTGCAGGCGGGAGGAGAAGGGGATGACAGAGGATGAGATGGTTGGATGGCATCACCGACTCGATGGACATGAGTTTGAGCAAGCTCCGGGAGTTGGTGATGGACAGGGAGGCCTGGTGTGCTGCAGTCCATGGGGTTGCAAAGAGCTGGACACGACTGAGTGACTGAGCAGAACTGAACTGCCTCAGTTTCCTCCCGAGCCAGTAGGGGTGACTCTGCCCACAAGGTGGCCCTGCCCATCAGGCTCTCCTCCTGGGTCCCCTGACCCTAAGCCCCTGCCACTCAGCTCAGTCAACCCAGATGTGGGCGGCAGGGTGAAACTGGCCCCGGAGGATTTACAATAAGCTGCAAAGGTTGACCCACTACCAACAGAGAAGGCTGCCTGGGCCCAGGGAGAAGCCGCAGAGCAACAGGGCAGGAGCTGTGGCAGGCAGGGGGCCGGGGAGGTGCCATAAAGTAACTGGGTCCTCTTGCCCCGTCCACTATACAAGGAGGGTCTGCGACTGGGCCAGGGCCACCCACGGGGGGGAGCAGAGCCACGCTGTGTCCACAGACAGCCTGGGGCAGCTCTGATGTGGAGAGAGCAGAGCGGCCTGGACACGTGGAGGGGGCGGCACAGGTCAGCACAGAGCTGGCTACAGGAGCCCGAGCACCGTCCACAGGCAACCCCAGGGAATGTGCCCTGTGCCCATGGGGCCGGGGGGGGCGGGGGGTGGACCCTGCGTCCAGGCTCCGGGCACTGCCAGGCAGGGGGCCCACCCGCACACCAGCATCTTCAGCCTCACCTCCGCCAGCAACAATCTCCTCCAACACAGACATGGCCAACCGATCTGTGACCACCAGGTCCTGGGGGTCCCCCGAGGTGCACACCCAGCGGAAAGGCCCAAAGCCCTGGGAGAATATGTCCCTGCAAAGGCAGACGGCTCGTCACCGGCGGGTGGGGGGGGGGGGGTTGGTTTTCGGGCTAGCCGCAGCCCCAGGAGCTGGGATTGGCGTGGTCCAAGGTCAGGGAGGCTGCAGATGCTCCAGAAATGACGGGGTGAAGGCTGTACACAAAGTACGGGGCCTCTGTCATGAGTCAGAGCGTCGGCGACCAGCAAGGTTGCCAGAAGCCTCTCAACCAGCAGGTGCAGCGGTCCCAGCCCTGCCCGCCCCCTCCATCACCACAGCATCCCTCCCAGAGCTGCAGCTTCTCTGGCTGCAGGAGCAGGGAGCTGGGACGCAGACAAGCAGAGCTTCCCTAAACCATGGTTAGAGACAACCTGAAAACCAGGCGGGAGTGCACAATCAACAGAAACTCGGCCCGTTTGCTGGGACCTTCGAGGGGGCTCCAGGCAGAGGGGTGCAGGCCCTCCCTAGGCTTCGCGCCCACCCAGCCTCTGCTGGGCTCCCTTCCTGTTGCCCCCTGGGGACCCCCCCCCTCCCAGCCTGTGGTCATGGCCCCACTCTGGCCCTCTCCCTTCCAACAATGAACCTGAGAAGGGTGCTGGCCTCTCTCACCCCCTCCCCCGCCCCCCGCCAGTCCTCTCTCCTGCACACCCGGGGGCCTCCCGCCCCACCCAGCTGCCCGGGGGCAGACTCCACCCTGTCTTCGCCCTGCAGCAGGCCCCCGTCGGCCAGGAAGGCACGAGGGCTGCAGGGACGGGGCCCTTGCCACCCACTCGGGGCTGGGGCACAACTGAGGGTTGGACAGCTCCTCGGCCACAGCGTCCAGGACCTGGTGGGGGTCAGCCCTGAGCACCTGGAGGTTGGGGTGCTCTCCGGAGGTGACCTCAGGCACGGCCCCAACCCCTGTTCTCCCCCTGAGACGCTGCACAGACTCTCAGGTTTTCAGCTCCTCTCCCCCTGCCCGCTGGGGTGGAAACCCCATGACTGGGGCTGTGGCCACCTGGGACCAAGCACAGGTCTCGGCAGGCGGCTTGAGCAGTGCGAGCATGTCTGCGGACCTGCGTGTCTAAGGGCTGACGCTGGGAGCGCCCCCACTTACCCCATGATGTGCTGCACATAGGAGGGGTAGCGGAACTCTGTCCTGTTGGCGCCCGGCTTCCCCACGTCGGCCCCTGTGCGCACAGATGGGCCCAGAGTCACTGGGAGAGACCGAGGCCCGGCGAAGCGGAGGCCTGGCAGGGCCACCCCCCAGAAGACATGCCAAGGCCCGTCCTGCTGGCTGCAGTGGCGGCCGGCCAGGCCTGCAGCTAGGTGAGTGTGCCCGGGCCCCCTCCTGCCTCCCTCACCGGCTCTCTGGGCCTCCAGGAGGAAGGCGTTGCCATAGTCCCAAAAGAAGAAGTGCTCCCGGGCCAGCCTGTTGATAGCTGAGACGTGCCTCCGCAGGCTGCAAAGGAGCGGTCAGCAGTCAGCAAGCGCCAGTGCCAGCACCACTGCCCGAGGCCTCCCCTCTCGACTCAGCCCGCTGCGGACTCCTCCCCTCCTGACTCCACCCCTTCAGACTCCTCCCCTCCGGACTCCACCCCTTCAGACTCCTCCCCTCCGGACTCCACCCCTTCAGACTCCTCCCCTCCTGACTCCACCCCTTCAGACTCCTCCCCTCCTGACTCCACCCCTTCAGACTCCTCCCCTCCTGACTCCACCCCATTGGACTCCTCCCCTCCTGACTCCACCCCTTCAGACTCCTCCCCTCCGGACTCCACCCCATCAGACTCCTCCCCTTATGACTCCACTCCTCCTGACCCCTCCCGACTCCTCCCCTGCTGACCCCGCCCCTGCCTGCTCCACCTCCAGCACCTCCCACTGGGAAGCCCCCCATCCCTGGGGTTGCTCAGAGTCTCTCTCCCTTCAGGGAAGACCCTGCAGGCAGTCACTCAACTAGTGCCTACAGGTCCCAGCCAGCCAGGCACGGGGCCCAGGCTCCCGTGGTGAACAAGCAATGACCTCTTCTGGAAGCGCCTCGGGCTCCCCTCTACCAGCATCTACGCAGCACCCGGAGGTGCTGGAAGCTGCCCTCAGTGTTTTGCAAATGTCACCCCAGTCTATCCCCAACATCCCCATGGAACAACGCACTCATGACCCTGTCTGACAGAGGAGGGGACAGAGGCACAGAGAGGTTAAGGGTCTTACACAAGGCCACACAGCTGGTGGAGAGAGAACCAGGCAGAGGACAGAGCCACCCTATCCAAAGCCCCAGCAGGCGGTGTGCACCCCCACCCCTCGCGCGGGCAGCCCGGGCCCGCATCACCTCTCCTGGACCAGGCCTTTGAAGGCAGTGGGGTCGGAGGCCATGAGGCTCCGGGCCTCTGCGAAGCCCAGCTGCACAGGGTAGTAGCCGCCATTGAACGGGCTGTGGCAGGACGTCTGGTCAGACCCCAGGTCCACCAGGAGCTCCCCCGTCGTGTCCAGCTCGTGCACCAGACGCTCCCTGCGGGGAGACGGCCGGTCAGGGCGGGTACTGCCAGCGCCCCAGCTCAGGGTCCATCCAGGAGGGCACACGGTATTCCCGGCCTACAGGCCCCGTAGCCAGGCATGGGGCTCATCTGCACCCGTGGCCGGGGTGGGGGGTCTGCTGTGAGCTGTGCCAGGGCCATGACAGCCAGGAGCACCGGGCCAGCATTGGGACCGCGGCCAAGGGCTCACTGGGGGTCTTCAAGGCAGCCAGCTCCCCACTCACCAGAGGTCCACCACGTTGCCATGGTAACCAAGGCTGAGCACCTCCTTCGTCTTCCTCGCTTCCCTGCAAGGGGCAGGAGCAGGACAGGCGGCCCCATCACTCCTGCCCAGGGCAACACCCCAGCATCCTGCACCCCAGTACCCAGCTGGTGAGGACGCAGAGGCCCGGGAGGCACCCACAGCACTGCGTGAGTATATGGCTGGGGACCCATGAGGCCCCCGGCCGAGGGGCACAGCGGACCGGGGGGCCCTCACTGAGGACTGGCTGACAAAGGTGCAGCCCCGGCCTGCTGTCTGGGGGAACAGGAGACCTGAATACACGAAAACGGCTGCGGAAGCGTCTGTTACTCTGATTTGGACTTGTGTGTGTGTTTCTGTGTGTGACTGTGGGAGTTAAGTGCCCAACCTTTGTGTGAGTGACAAAAATTCAGAGATGACAGAAACGGCACAGCGGTTGGACATGTGTGAGCATGTGCGTGCCCGTAAGCACGCAAGTGTGTGTCTGTGTGCAAGTCCATGTGTGTGCACCTGTGTTCCAGATGTGCCCTCAGGGTCATGGCCAGATCAGGTTAGGACCCTCCCTGCCACATAAGGAGTTTAGAATTTCTCCAGTAATTAATGGAGTGTTTTCAGCAAGTTTTCAAAGATCTGTGTCAAAAGAGTCTCCAGTCTCAGTAATGGGAGTATTTCTTAAAAAGTGTCACCTAAGTCCCCTTGCGCCTCTGGGCAGGTCTCATCACAGCAGGTGAAGCCCTCTGTGCCGAGGCAAACTCCCCCCACAGGAGGTGCTCAGCTCTGCAGAGCAATCAGCTGAGAGAATGCTTCAAAGACAGCATCTGAGGAGCGGACTCCCGGTGGCCCTGCCTGTCCCCATTGAGAAATCTCAGCAGAGGGCACACAGCTGGGAAGGGCCCCGGGACCCTGCACCAGCCTGGTCCCCGTGGGGAGGAGCCGCAGGTCCAGATGGATCCTGTGGAGATTCAGCAGCTCCAAGCAGCGCCTCCCGTGTGCCAGGCTCTGGGCTGGGCACCGAGGCACAGAAGGGAGAAACGTAAGACGTGGTCTTTGCCCAACCGTGGCTGAGCGGAGGGGTCGCCCGCAGAACGACGGATGTCCGTGAGACCGCGTGTGTGGGAGACGCACCGGGCCACTCCACACTCCCAGGAGCCACCAGTGAGGAGCAGAGGTCAAGCATTCCCAGCCCACTCTCCCCCGCGCCAGGCCTCGCACCTGAGTCTTTCGATGCAGTGGTCCAAGCTGTCGGTCACTTCCATCAGCCAGCCTTGCTGGTGGCGTTTCATGAGGGCCGCGCCATCCACCTGGGGCCGCGGGGCAGGGGTGAAGATCACCCCCTTCCCAACAGGGCGGGGCGACCCTACGAGCTGCTGTGAGCCGCCTCCTGCCTCCACGTCAACAAACCCGGATTTCACTCAGGGAGACGCCCTGCTCCCAGCTAATCCCAACTGCCCTCTCACGCCTTCCCTCCATCCTTGTAGATGACAACATCCATGTGAGCCCGTACTGACCAATGTGGTAAAACGAGTTTCTAAGGCATTATTTTTCTGCTAGAGTCAGCCATAGCTGGCATTCCCCCTTCTGTCTGCCTTGAATATAGATGAGGGGGCTGGAGCTGGGGAAGCCACTTTGTATCCAGGAGGGAAGCTCAAGAGACTCTAGAGATGTTGGCCCTCGCCCACTCTTCCCCCTGACCTGACAGCTCTGTCCTGATGGCGGGGGTCTCTGCTCACTTATTCACAGGTTTACCATCTCCCGGCTGGACCTCAGGGCCCCAAGGCAAGGGAGACCAGGTCCTGGGAGCGTGGCTCCAGGCCCAGCAGTGGTGGGCACTTGGAAGGCAGGGGTGACTGCCTTGCTGGGATGGGAGGGCAGAGGCAAGAGCAGGGAGGGCAAGGGCGGCAGGGGGGCTCTCGAGGGGGCGGGGGGCTGCCCCTGCGGGCTCACCTCTGCGATCACACCGATGCACCCCACGATGACGGCAGCTTTGGCCTGAGCCCCGCTCATGCCGCCCAGCCCGGAGGTGACGAAGACCTTGCCCGCCAGGTCCTGGAGCCCCAGGTAGCGCCGCCCCGCGTTCAGCACGGTGAGCTGTGGGGGAGCAGGAGGGGTCACCACCCTCGCTGGGTCACCACCCCCAGCCCCGCGGCCCCGCAGCCCGCCGCTCACCACCGTGCCGTGGACGATGCCCTGGGGGCCGATGTAGCAGTAACTGCCCGCCGTCATCTGGCCATACCTGCCCGCGGACGCAGGGGTGTGAGCGGGTGCTGGGCGTCTCCCCGCCCCACTCCCCGGGGTCTGAGGCGCCCTGGCACCCCCACGTGCATCGCACATTCTCCTTCAACAACCGAAGGAGGCACTGGGAGCCCACCTGCCAAGGCAGGGGCATGGGTCTGATCCCAGGCCCGGCAGGACCCCGCGTGCCTCAGGGCAGGGGAGCCAAGGTGCTGGAGGGCCCGGGAGCTGCACCACCCGGGCCCGCGTGCCCCAGAGCCACCACCAAGCAGTCCCTGCTCATGGCAACTGGAGGAAGCCTGCGCACAGCAAGACACCCACACAGCCAAAGATGAGCTCGTTAATTAATCAAAACAGAAACCTGCAGAAAAGGTCAGTCCCCTAGTTTCTGGCAGAGTCGGGGCACAGCGCTCGAGGGGGTGCTGTCGTTTACATAAAGGGCCCATTCTGACGACCAGGCCGGCAGGGGCATCTCCACATGTCAGCACCTGACGTGAGCCCCATGGCAGGCTGCAGGAGCCCCTCTCCCTGCCGGTCAGCGGGCGACTCGGCGGGCCACAGAACAAGGCTCCCGGGAGCAAGCCCCTGGCCTGCTGAGCCCTCTAGGCTAGATCCGGGGAAGGAGGCGCCCACGTGCGCCACGTGGTGGCCATTCAACACTGGCATCTTTGGCCACGTGATGGGATGCGAGAGTGTCTGCGCTCCCCAGTGACTGTGAGGACCCGGTCCACCAGCCCCCGGCCCCCTCCCTCCTCTGGATTGAGGGCGGATCCTGGATCTCACACATCCAAACTCCGAGCCAATCCCAGAACTTGGGCCAAGCACAGGGCCTCTGGGAACCTCTGCTTCCTCTTCTGATAAATGGGGCGTGGTTATCCGAGCCGTGCAACCTTGTGTGGATAGGATGATTGTGCGGACACAATACCACCCACCAGGGAGGCGGGTAAAGCCCGCCGTGGGGCGTGCTCCCCCAGGGCTGTGCTCCCTGGGGCCCCATCCACTCAGGCGGTGTCCCTTCATTCTGGCTCAGGGACCAGAGCCATCACCGCGCCCCCTTTGCAGCCAGGACCTGAGTCCTTGCAAAAGAAAGAGAAGTCGCTCAGTCATGTCCAACGCTTTGCAACCCCGTGGAAGGTAGCCCACCAGGCTCCGCCGTCCACGGGATTCTCCAGGCAAGAGCACTGGAGTGGGCTGCCATTTCCTTCTCCAGGGGATCTTCCCAACCCAGGGATCGAACCCTGGTCTCCTGCATTGCAGGCAGACGCTTTACCGTCTGAGCCACCGGGGAAGCCCCCTTGCAAAAAGTAGGATTCAAACTGCACATCTGCTCACTCACACATGTGTGAAGGTTGCAGGGACATCCATGAAAACGAGCAGGAAGTGTGTAAATACGGAATCTCGCTATAGAGCTTTGATGGTGAGGCCTTTTCAGAGCTGAAGTCACCATCACGGTGCCGTTTTAACCACAGGGCCTGGCCAAGGCACGAACCACAGCACTTACATGGTTACCCCCATGGCAAAGAGCTTCTCATACTCCGTCCTGGAGGAGTAGTTGGGAATGACCTGCAAGAGAGGGGTGGGCGGAGGGCTGGGGGCCGCGCCCTGGCTTTTGGGGGCGACGGCTTGGCAGGTGGGTGGCGGCTGGGCCTCCCCGCGGCCCCGGGACCCACCATCCCGTTGGTGATGACCAGCCTGGGGGCCTCAGGGCTGCTGGGAAAAAGGCCAAGCGGGTGTCCGCTGTACATGACCAGCGTCTGCTCCTCGGTCATCTGGGCCAGGTAGGACATCGTCAGCCAGAACTGCCAGGGAACGAGGCACAGGGGTGACGAGGGGCTCCCCACACTGGCCCCGAGTCCCCCCACGGGGCCCCCCCTGCCCTCCAGTGGCCCCACCGCAGGACCTCTGACCTCTGGGATCTCGGGCATCAGGGAGGCAGAGCTTGAGCCCCGGGGCCAGTCTGCCAGGCGCTTCCAGGCCGGAGGCCGGGGCAGAGGTAGGTGGTGGACAGGCCTATGGGGGCCCGCCCCTGCCTGCCCACACAGTCCAGGGTCCATACCTGCGCCCAGTTGCTGAACACCTGCCCATTTCCTCCGTAGGTCACGAGCTCCTGGGGAAACTGTGGAGGACACGGGGCCGCCTGAGATGGGGGCATGGGGAAGGAGGCCTGCAGCTTGGCTGGGCTCAGTGGTCATGGCCCCCCAAGTGGCCAATGGCCCTTGGAGGAGGAGTGGGGGGCTGGGGGGTGACCCAGTCAGGGCTCAGCAGAGTGCTTGCATCCTGGGACCCTCCTGCCCTCATGTAAACTCTCAGGTCCCCCTGAAGGCTGTCCTCTCTCGAATACGGGTGCTGCAGGACGGGCTGGCATGCAAGGACACCAGGATGGGCACATGTGGCCACATCCGCTGCTGTCAGCAGCGTTCGCACCTTGAGCCACGGCCTGCGTGACAAGCTCTAGGCATGACACCCACCGCTGGTTTCAAAGACTTGGTAGGAAAAAAAACACTATAAAATATCTTGATTTTATATGATTACATGTTGTGATATTTTGGATATACTGCAACCAACCGTAGTATTCAGCCTGTTCCTTTTCAGTTTTCATGTGGCCACCTACTCCCGTGTTCTGGCCTGGAGAATTTCATGAACAGAGGAGCCTGGCCGGCTGCAGCCCAGGGGGGCGCAGAGAGTCGGACGCATCAGGTGCAAAGTGACACCTTCTGAGCCAAGGCGGCTGTCATGGTGCCAGTGCCAGGAGGCGGTGACCAAGCGGGGGCGCCCGAGAGGCGGCAACGAGCCCTCCCCGCAATGGTTTTGCAGCCCCCTCGGGGCTTCCCTCATAGCTCAGTGGGTAAAGAATCTGCCTGCAATGCAGGAGACCCAGGTTCGATTCCTGGGTCAGGAAGATCCCCTGGAGAAGGGACAGGCTACCCACTCCAGTGTTCTGGCCTGGAGAATTTGGGGTCACAAACATCTGGACAGGACTCAGCAACTTGCGTCTGTATCGCGTCTGTCACTGCTTCCAAGTAGAAAGCTAGCAGGTGTTGCGAGCGCTGGTGTGTTTCACATGTTGGTTTCCCGCTGCTGACCCCGCCCGTTACCTGTGCCACGGCTGGGTCCAGGTTGTTCATGATCATAAGCATGATGGCTGCAGCCGCCCTCGTCCGGCAGGGGTACTGCTCCACTGGGTAGGCCCTGCAAGGGGTCCAGCTGCCAGGCCAGTCGAGGGGCGGGTGCCTGGAAGCTCAGGTCCCGCCTCGTCCCAGCCCGGCCCCTGGCCCTGCCGGCGTGGACGGCCAGCCCCGGCATCAGCAGAAGGTGCCCCTACTTGGAGCTCCCACCAGCAGGAGGTGCTCTCGGCCGGCCCCTCCCCACCACTGGACAGGCTCCAGCCCAGAGGAGGTGCACTTCATAGCAAGGCCTCTGTTCCAGGGGGCCAAGCCGAGCCTGCGGCACTCACCTCATCTCCAGGTCGGGGCAAAAGCGATACATGTAGATGTGGCCGTAGAGCCGCAGCTCCTGGGCAAACTCGGGGGCCAGCACCTCCTGGACATCCGGGGGGAAGTAGCGGAGGGCGTTCTTCAGCGCCAGCTGGCGGGGCATTGGTTGGGGGGGGTGGTGAGGGCGGCAGAGTGTGTGGGCTCCAGGCCAAGCTCTGCCCTCCTGGATGTGCCTCTGCTCCACTCAAGAGACCCAGGGCCCAGCCACGAGACTGCCCATTTCGCACCCCAGGCCCGCTACCCTGTTACCTCCTGCAGGAAGCCTTCCCTGATTGCCCCCTGGTTCTCTGTCAGCAGCCTTCCAGTTCCTCCCTCTGCATGCTCACTGGGCACCAGGCTGCTTGAGCCCCGGCAAGGGCCAGAGAGGGACATGGCCTGTGGCCTGAGCTACAGTGGGAGGTGCTGCCTGCCTCCCTGCATGTTCTCCCCTCCCCAGGCTGAGCATCTCTGCATGCTCCAGGGTGGGTTTGTCCCCTTGGTTCTCAGTCTCCCCTGGGCTCAAGGAGGGTGGGGGTCCCACCAGGCCCCCCTCCCCCATGCTCTCCCTCCCAGCACCCAGGAGGAGCCCGCAGGCCAGGAGTGGGGTGACGCCCGGGTGTCAGGGGTGGACACTGAGGCCATGCATTCAACCAGCCAACCCTGCAGAACAAACTCCTTTAGGGGGCGCGATAAGGAGCTGGTGTGAAAGTATTCATTCAACACACATCCACCGAGGGGGCAGGGAGCTCGAGCCTTGGGACAGGCTCTGAACAGGCGATGGCAGAGGTGGCTGGAGAGAAGCCTGCAGCCTGGCCTGGGTCCTGAGGCACCAGCTCGTGTGCAGGGCAGAGGGCCGGCCCTGGAGACATAGAGCGCCGGGGGCTGAGGACAGAGGCTGGCGGAAGAGGGGGGACAGCCTGACCTGTGCGCCCCAAGTCCAGCATCGCACATCAAGGGTGCCCCTGGGGGCTGAGGGGTGCGTGGGGTGGGCGGGGTAAGGATGATTCTGGAAGGAGTAGAGGGCGAGAAGGGCAGCGAGGAAACCCCAGCTCAGGAGTGAGGGGACTTGAAAGGTTTGCACGGCAAGTGCCTGGGTGACTTCAACGTGGAATAAAAGCACATGGTTCCTGCTCCCTGGGGAAAAGCGATCAGAAATGTGTGTGTCTCCCTCGCAAAAGGTGGCTGGGAATCTGCCCACAGGGGGCTCCCAGGCTCACCCAGAGGGTCAGGCGCATTGGGTGGGCCTATCCTCAGGGTCTCTGAGTAGTTTCTGGCACGAGGGAGCCACGATAGGAGGGCCCGTGCAACGACACGCAGCGACAGGGCAGGAGGGGCACGGGGGGTGCAGGGGGGCACGTGGCAGGAATCTGCGGGCTCAGGTTCAGGGGCAGGCGGGGTCGGCGTGAGCGGGAGGTCAAGCGCTTCAAGGTCATGTCAGGCCCACGACACAGAGACTGCGTGTTTTCTTTTTCTTAAATCAGTGAACAGCTTGTAATCAGAGCTTGCAAGTGAAAACAAACATTGACAGAAGAGTTTCAAAAGCAACACGTCACAGGCACACACAATCACCCTCCCCAGTGGGGGTTGATCTTACACGCGGACCCAAACACATCCCGCCCGACTCCGGCTCCCTCTGTTTCATTTTCTAACGATCTGATAGACTGGGCCTTGTCTGAGCCCCGCACCCCTGGAGCCCAGCCCCATGGGGTCCTCACCAGAACTGGGCAAAACTGAGGCCAGACCCGCCAGGTCCAGACTGTGGGTCAGGCTCTTCCCAGCGGGGGAGGGGGGCCTCTCCAGAGATTGTGCCTCGGGTCCCAGACCTCTGCACCCCAGTCTGTATCTGTACACACACCTCTCTGATCCCTGCACCCCAGTCTGTCTCCGCGGGTCCCCGACCCGCACACGCGCCTCCCTGAGCTGCAGTCTCCTTTTTCGGAAGACAAGTGGACGGCCCTCCCTCACACGGCTGCCCCGGGGCCCGGCCGAGTGGACGTGGTCAGCACCTGGCATGCATGGGCTGCACAGGGCCAGCGGCTGGAACGACCGTCTCCACACTTACGGCTTCCACGCAGGGCATCTGTCTGCCCCCAGCTTCATGTGGGCCTGGCTCTCTGTGGGCAGCGGGCCGGGCAGCGGGCCAAGCAGCAGGCCAGCCCCTGCCCGACGCAGTGCCTAGGGGTGGCATTCAGCCTCTCTGTGACCAGGCCAGGCCTGGCTTCCCAGGTCCACACCCAGCTCTGGCCTATACAGGGCTCATCCACCCCAGTTTACTCTGCACAGACCCATCTCCACATGGTCACTCACGGCCTGCAGAATGGCCTCCCGCTCAGATTCCCCAGTCTGGGAAACTTGCCCCTGGTGCCAAGACCACCTCCTCCAAGAAGCCTTCCTAGGTTTCTCCTGCCCACTGAGCTCTTTCAGGGTGTTGGCTCGGCACATACTCCTGTTCGCTCATTCAACAGAAGACTCTGGCATCACCAAAGACCCAGAAGTGAGCCCCACTGAGCCTCACTCTCCAGGAGCTGCGGGCAGTGCGTCCGCAGTGGTGGGAGGTCCAGCACAGCCCCCTGAGGGTGGGGTGTAGTTTGGGGAGAGGTCACCAAGAGCAGCTGCATGGGGCGGGGGTGGGGATGCCGGGGACGATTCTAACGGATGTGACAGGAATCTTTCTCCGCACCACAGCCGACCACACTCTGCAGGTGAACAGAAATCTACCTACAGACGCTCCAGGACTTTGGCCACCTGATGCGGAGAGCTGAGTCACTGGAAAAGACCCTGATGCTGGGCAAGATTGAAGGCGGAGGAGAAGGGGATGACAGAGGATGAGATGGGTGGATGGTATCGCTGACTCAATGGACCTGAGTTTGAGTAAACTCTGGGAGCTGGTGATGGACAGGGAGGCCTGGCGTGCTGTGGTCTATGGGGTCACAAAGAGTAGGACACGACTGAGTGATTCAACAACAACTACTCACAAAAGAACTAAGAGGGGAGCATGCTTTCATTCATCCAAACTTCAACAACACACCGATGAGGAACAGCCTCAAAAGAAACCAGCCTGTGTGGACAGCTCCCACTGAGAGATTTAAGAAGGACACACACACCAGAATGTGTGTGGAAGGTGACACCAAAAACTAAAGAATGTCATAACACGTGACGCATCTCTCTTACGACTACCTTTAAAAGCTGATGTTGACATTCAAAGGGACATTTAAATAAAACAGAAAAGCAGCCCCGAGAAAGTGTGAAGGTGGTGGCTGAGGACGCCGTGCCAGGTTTGGGGTGGTCCAGGAGATGCCTGGGGGTCCTCCCGCAGGCGCCCCCCGGGACTGGACATGTGGCTCCTCCAGGGCCCTCCTCTCCCCCGACCCCGCTGGAGGCCTTCGGTTCAGTCCCGCTGGGGCGCTGTTGGTCAGAGATCCCCCAGACCCCGGCCACAGGCTGAGGGCTCGGGCCCACTAGACACCCCCACTTCAGCCCCCGATCATACACCCGGGTCATCAGCTGCACTCGTGAACGACCAGTGAGAACTGGGGGCCCAGCCCCTCGGGTTTGGGAATCTGCCAGCTCAGCCCCTAGAACTCAGGACTCTCTCTCCTTGGTTTTTGTGCTGAAAGGACCCACAGGGAGGTGAGCTGACGAGCAGGAACCCGGGGTGCGGGGGGCTCCCAGGTGCGCCCACCACCCCAGCACCTGCTCCCTTCCAGACCCGGACACGCTGACCCTGGGGAGCGGCCTTGCAGTCCTTTGCAAGGAAGAGTCTGTCGCAAGGACTCATTCCCTCATTCTCTGGCCTCCAGCCCTCTCCGGCGGATGGGGGTGGGGCCGAAAGGCCCAACGTGTAATCAGGGCCTGGACCCTGTGACCAGCCCCGCCAGGAGCCCCCACTGCCCAGGGAACTGAAGCCGATTTAGGAGCTCGGTGTCAAAGACCGGGTCAAAGAGCAAACGCCAGCAGGAAGGAGGAGGTGCAGGGAACCAGCTGCCCCTTCCTTCCCGGTCCCCAGGGCCCCTGCCCCCACCCCCAGGTCCCAGACCATCGGGTGCTCCCAGGAGGAGCGGGCGGCAGGCCCCCTGGGCCCTGGTGGCCCAAGGTCGAGGTGATGGTGCCCACCTGTGACCTCGAGCCTCAGGGACCCTCAGTCAGTGGGGGCCAGAGGCCGCCGCCCGCCGGGCAGCCGGGAGGAGGGAGGCGGGCGTGATGGAGGCTGGCACGGGGGTGCCCAGCCCGCAGCCACCCTCACCGGGAGCCCCAAAGGCCAGGCTGGTGGGCAAAGCCCTCCCAGACCTCCCAGAAGGCGAGCAGCCCTGCAGGGCGGGGGGCTCAGCCTCTCACCTGCTCCTCAGCAGGGCTGAGGCCGGGGGTCCTGACCGGGGCGTGGGGCACCCCAGCCCACCGGCCCTGGTTCTCCGGGAGGGGCCGCAGGGGCAGGCCAGAGCATAGCGCCTGGAGGCTGCACATGGCTGGCGGAGGCTGGGATGGAGGCCCGCTGTATGTGAGGGCTGCGGAGAGACCAGGTGTCCTGTGCAGCTGGGCGGGGCCCTCAGGCCACAGGCCCACCCCCTGTGGCCTTCTCTGGGCCCCGGGCCAGGGCGAAGGCCTGGGGTCAGGGCAGTGATGACCAGGGGGCGAGGTCCTGCGCGAGGCAGGCGTCAAGGGGGGGATGCCGGGGGAGGGTTTGTGTGTCCCCTCCGAGGGGTGCTGGCCTGCGGGGAGTGTTTTCTGGGACACAGCGTGGGGAGAGGGGCTCTGGGTTGGGTTTGCCCGGTGCTCTCGGGGGGCAGTCTCACCATGAGAGGCGATGATGGGGGGCCCGTGACACTGACGGGGGTATCGAGTGTGGCCGCCCCATATCCCTCCTTCCCACCCAGTGGTGACATGCTGACCGGAGCCCACCCAGTGGCAGTAACGCCCCCACAGAGGGACAGCTCTCCCCACTCTCAGGAGACCCCATCATCATCTCTGGGGGAGGGGGTGGCCGTTAGCTACCCTGGCTCCGGATGGGGCCCAGGGCCACTCACAGAGCCGGGAAGAGGCGCCCTAGGGCCCCAGCAGCCCCGGGTAGGGGCGGGCAACAGCTCTGGGTGTGGACCCAGCTCTGCTGCCGGCCAGCCCCGTGGCCTTGGGCGTCGTCCCAATGTGCACAAGTGTGTGAGCACCCGCGTCTGGCGCGTACGCAGGAGGCTGACGCCTCTGGGTGTTTGCGCCCAGGGACACAGCCGTCAGCTGGACACTCTGCCTCCGCGACTGGCCTGTGGTTCAGGGTCCACCACGTGGGGGTGCAGACCGAGTTCTGCGGGGCACGGGGCCTGCCCACGGCCACACAGCTAGTCCTGCTGGAGCTGCCAAGCCTCTGCATCAAGCCAGAAGGACTCTGGGGCGTTTGCACTGTGCTCCACGGACAAACCAATTGAACAGTGCGAAAGTGACAGGGCGCCAAGCAAGGCCGGCAGGCCCTCAGTGTGTGCCTCCGGCCTCAGCCCCGGGCCCCTGACCCTGGACATGGCCTGTCCTCTTCAGCATCGAGTGCCCACGCTGGTTTCTCCCCCAGGCCCACGCCTGTTCGGGCCAGCCTCTCTTCCTCGCCCCTGACGACCAGCACCGAGAGCCGAGCCCTGCCAGCCTGGCACTGTCACCAGGCCACGCTGGGACCCGTCTCTGCCAGGCAAGACCTCGCGCCCCGGGCCCTCAGCCCCTCCCCTGCGTTCCTTCCTCCCCGCTTCCACTCTCCTGCCCGGGGGCCTTCTCCGCGCGCCCTGACCGCTGATCCGTCCACTTTCAACGTAGGGCCTGCACCCCGAGCCCACCCATTCCTGTCCATGCGCAGCCTCCCCCCGGCCCCACCCGCTCCCTGCCCGCTGTGGTCCCCCAGGAGCCCCAACGTGGCCACGACGGGCTGGGAGCGGGGGCGTCCTGTCCGCCTCTCCGGCTTCTCCCTCCGGGGCCTGCTCGACGGCTGCCCACTGCGGGACGCATCTCGGCACCTGGCCCCTCTCTGCGCGCCCCTGTTGTCCTCACAGCCCTCTGGCCAGCTGCGATGCTCGTGCCCGCCCGCTGCTCCTCCTGTGCCCACCCCAGCCCTGGGCACGCGGGCCCTCCCTCCTCAAGACCCAGCGCAGCCCCCGGGGCCTCCTGGACGTTCGGACGGGCTGAGACGTTGTTCTCCGCCATGGCCACCAGGTGGCAGCACAGGCACCAGGAAGCCTGCCTGCGGCTGGGGCTGCAGAGAGAGAGCCCAGGTCCGCAAGCAGGTGGGAGTGGCGGTTCGGAACCAGCCTGGAGAACGGATGACCCAGAGTCTGGGTCCCAGGCCCAGAGCGGCAGCAGCCCTGCCTTCAGGCTATTCCGGGGTGAGCTGGACGCTCCCCAAGGCCCTCTGTCCCGGGCGTCTGGAAAGTCACAATACAGAGCTCCCGGCTTGTCGGTGGGCTGTTTCCTGCCCTCTACTCTTTGAGACCTAGGATAGAATTTGGAGCCGTATCTTTAAGACAGCAGAACCGTTATTTACTTAATATTGTCGTTTAAGTAGACTTGCACGGAACGGGAAGGAATTTTTATGTCACCACCTTAACAGAAGCCAGAGCCACCTGCCAGAAACTAACAGTAATAATATATTAATCACCAGTGTCAAGTGCTTAGCTGGCACTAGCTGAGTGCCAGGCACCATGCCAAACGTCTCCTGGGTCTCATTCGCTTCCCACTGCACAACGAAGTGTGTTCTAGTGCACTCCCGCGGCACGGGGGAGCTCGGCACAGAGAGGTTAGGCAGCTTTCCTGACCTCACACAGCAGGTGGACAGAAGCTGGCAGGGCTGGAAGCAGTTTAGATGCACCCCTTTCCCACACACTCACGCTGCCCGGGGTTGGCTCACGCACACACACCCAGATCTGCACACGCAGCACCAGCTGCCTCCTGGGTGCCCTCCTAGCCCCATTGCTGGGCAGCAGGACCCTGGGGTCTGGCGTGTCTGCCAGCCTCCTGGGGCACTGCGCGAGTGCATTTTCAAGGCGGGATTCACTCTCACCAGCCTGCACTCGGGAGTCCTCAGGGAGCTCCGAGTGCTCCCTTGGGGTCTGCAGCAGTTGTGGGGAGGAGGCAAGGAACAGGAGTCCTCATGTCCAGAGGCGGTACGGAGACCCCCATCTCAGCCCCGCCCCCGGTCTGGCTGCCACCTGCAAGCGTCGGGGTCCAGGCAGGACCTGGAGACCCCCATGGAGAGCAAGGCTAAAGGGTGGGCTCCGGAGAGGGAGAGGCACCCTTGGCCTGATTCTGGGGCTGGGGGAGTCCGCGGGGGTCTCGTACAGGCGGCTTCACGCAGCAAAAGAGCAAAGGGGGCACCGGGTGCCCCGACCCACTGTGACGAGGCTGCTGGCGTCGCCGGAGGACGGCGCCCCGGGCGAGGGGGCGGAAACAGACGAAACCGCGACGGCGACAGGGCTCCTCCGCCCGGTCTCCGCCCTTTGCGCCCGGGGTGGCTGCTCGCTGTCCCGCTGGACCGGGTAGGGGCCCGGCAGACTGGACGAGCCCACCCCCCACCCCCCGCCCCGGCCCGCCTCCAGACAGCAAAGCCCTTGCACCCCCACGCCTCAGGGGTGGAGTGGTGCACGCGCCGCCGGGAGGGTCCCGGCCCTGGGGCGTGGATCCTGGGCGGCCCTGGGTTTCGGTTCGGTCTGAGCACGAGCCCGTGGGCGGGTCCAGGGGCGGAACGGAGGTCGCGCCCCGGTCCCAGTCCAGCGCGGTCCGGCCGAGCGCGGCGCGCTCCGGGCAACCATGACGAGGCGCTACGGGCGGCGGCGCGCACTGGCGGCCGCGTGTCTGGGCGCCGCGCTCCTGCTCCTGGGCGCCCTGCGCCCTGGTGAGTGCCTGCCTGGGATCCCCGACAGGGTGGGGGCACCTGCGGTCTCCTCCCGGTCTAGGGCCGGGGTTGGGGGGGGGGGGGGGGAGGTGCTCAGAAAGACTCCTGGTCCAGCAAGGGCTCGCGATGCGGTCTCCCAAGGCCGGGAGGGGGACGGTCCGGGCCTCCCAGCCTCTGCCCAGGGACCAGGTGAGCGGTGGGCCGAGGAGGGAAATAGGCCGCCCGGGTCTTTTGTCTCCTTTAACCTCAACCCACCTCTACCCCGTGTCTGGAGCTGTGGGTGGGTGGTGGCCTGACTCGCCGGTCTGGATGGGCCCCTCTGCGCAACGCACCACACGCTGCACCAGGAAGGACTCGGTCCCGAGCACCCGCCTCAGGGTCAGGTGTGGGAAACAGGCAGCCCGTCGTGCACAGCCAGCTGTGTGCAGTGCCTGCTCCCCGGCGTGTGCTGGGTCTTGACTCACTCCAGAGGCCGAGGCACCGTGGGCCGCTGACCTGCTGGCTGCACAGGCCGCCCAGGGCTGGAGTTGCCCAGGCAGAGCCCTGTCCTGACCTTGCCTTTTCTGGGTAGTGTGAGTGTGTGTGTGACAGTGTGTGTGCACATGTGTGTGTGCATATGAGGAGTGGTGGAGGCCGGGAAGGAAGGTGAGTTGAGCCCCACTCATGAGCGGCAGGCTCGGAATTGGGGTGCTCTCCAAATGGCCATGCTCCCAACTCACTGGGAAAGACCCTGATGCTGGGAGAGATTGAGGGCAGGAGGAGAAGGGGACGACAGAGGATGAGATGGCTGGATGGCATCATCGACTCAATGGACATGAGTTTGAGCAAGCTCTGGGAGATGGTGAAGGACAGGGAAACCTGGCGTGCTGCAGTCCATGGGGTCGCAAAGAGTTGGACACGACTGAGTGACTGAACAGCATCCCAGATGCCAGGTGAGGTCCAGGGGTCATAGGAAAACAAGACTGAGCTGACCTCCCCTGGGGCAGCCAGACACCCACCACACAAATCAAACGGTCTCAGCGGTAATGAGTGCCATGAATAAACTAGCAGCAGTCTGGCCGCTGGAGAGGCCCCCTTTCTGGAGGGATGTTTGAGTTGAGATCTGAACAAGAAGTCTTGATCTGAAAGAGGAGAGGTTTCTGGAGAAGCAACCCAGGCAGAGGGCGCCTCCGGTGTTCACGGAGCGGCAGGATGGCAGGGAGGCTGGCACTGAGCGAGGGAGCGGGGGGGCCCAGGCAGGCCCTAGAGGGGCCTGGGACTCACCATCGGCCAGCGGGAGGTCTCAGCGTGGGTTCTGCCAGCACATGGTGCCCGAGGCGGGAGTGAAGCCTGTGACAGTCCCGGGCAGAGCGATCCACCCAATCAGGGCTCCGTGCTGGGGCCGTGAAGCTCAGGGTGGAGAGTCACGACTCTTCCAAAAGAAAAAGGCAGGATCGATTTTTCCTCCTGAAGGGCTTGACCCCGGAGGGCCTGCAGGTCAGCGGGGGGACTGACCGGGCCGGGCCATGCAGCTCCAGCCAGTCTGTTCTTGCAACACTGGCCTGGCTAGAACTGATTAACCAGAAACCTGTGTGGTGACCTCTGCTCCCAGGGCTGGGGGTCGCCCAGCACAGCGTCCCCCCAGGGCAGCCCCAAGGAGCCCTGTGCGGCTGCGCCGGGCCTGTCCTTAGGGTGGGCTTGTTTTTGGTTTCCCCGTGTGGCATGGTGCCCCCCGGCCCATGGTGCTGTGAGCATGGGCGGGGTGGTGTGCGGGCCCAGTGGGCTCCAGGAGGCCTCGGCAGTTAAGGACACACTCTCACTGGGGCCTGGCGTCAAGCCTGCTCCTGGCCCCTTACTTGCTGTGAGGCCTCAGCATGTTTCTTTGCCTCTTGGAGCCTCAGTTTTCCCATCTGTCAAGTGGGATAACAGTAGTTCCGACCCCTGGGGGCATGGTGTCAGTGAGCAGAGCAGGGGCACTGTGCGCTCCTGCCCGGCCACTCCTGTGCTGCCCAGGACATTCCAGCCCATGTGCAGCGGGCCCACTGGGGACCCCCAGATTGCAGGCAGCTCCTTCCTTCGGCCTCCCACCCCTTCACACCCAGCTGGTTCGCTCTGAGCCACTCCAGACATCCAGCAGCTCTCTGCAAGTCTGCTTCGCCTGCTCCCAGCCCGTCCCTGCCCTCCGGGTAGCTCTCTCTGTCTCTGGCACCACTCAGTCCCTCCCCCTCCCTCCCCTTCTCTCTCTCCCTCTCTCTCTAACCTCCTGCTATTTTTGTTTCCTTTGTCAAAGCAGAACCCGCTTGTGGTTTTGCCCAAGTGGCTGCTCTGGGCTGGCCCGGGCCCCTCCCTGGCCCTCTGCCGGGAGGCCTGGGACCTAGAGGCTCGGGGAGGGACTGGGGAGCTGAGGACACAGGCGGGGGACTGGGGCAAGGGGGGGCGAAGGCTGCAGGAAGCCCCGGGGGCCCTCTGGGGACCACCCTACCCCCAGAGCCCCGGCCTCCGGCTGTGTTGGGTGTGGGGGGCGGGGGCTGGACCCAGGACCTTTCATCCCCCTCCACGGCCAGCCTGCCCGCCCGCCGGACCAGGGTTCTACTCCTGCGCTGATGGGGCGGAGCCGGGCGGGGGCGGCCCAGCTCCGTAATCACTGCCCCTTGCTATTCAGGGGCCTCTCCCCTTCCACCCACTGGCTCCTGGGGGCTGGTGTGGGACCCGCTTTCCCTCAGGCTGCAGTCTGGCTGGGAAAGGAGAGGCTCCACCCAAGGGCTAGTGTTTCCAATAGGCTGGGTGCTTCTGAGTCGCGGGCCCTGGGTAGAGGTGGCCTGGTTTGTTGCTCCGTCTGCCCCCCCCCCCCCGGGGGGGGGGCACCAGCCTTTCCGCACCCCCCTCAGGGCCTCCACCCCTACTGGAAAGAGGTGAGGCAGCAGCTTCTGGGGCCTCCCCTCCAGCCGGCAGCCAGAGGACACAGGCAGGCCCTGTGGGCCTCTCGCCTCAAAAGCCTTGGTCACAGCAGAGCCCGGCCCCTGCTCTGGGGGCACTGGAGTGGGCAGGGGGCCTTGGGCTGCCAGGGGTGCGGCGGGGAGCCAGGTGCACACGGAGGGTTCTGCGGGCCCGGCAAGGCCGGTCGGCCTGTCACTGACTTGCTCCTTCAACCAAGTCCACGGGGAAAGCTGCAGCTCCGCGGTGCTCAAGGGGGCTCCCAGGCCTCAGCAGCCTGGACTGTCAGCATGCAGACCACAGGCCCCACTCGGGGGCCAGGCCGCTGCGTTTCAGCGGGCCCCATGCACGCTCGAGTTTGGGAGCCACTGCCTCTGGTCACTGTGCCAACGCAGCAGCTCACCGAACTGTTCAAGTTTGCTTGTTTGCCAAAGATTTGTCTTAAGGAAAACTCTTGAATCCTGGCAGCATTGTAAGACTTCTCATTTTGTTGAAAGCCAAAGATCATCGAAAACTTCTTTTTTCTTATGAATTTATTATTTTCTAATGTGATCCTGAATTATTAAAGATATTCTTGTGAATATTCCATATTCCTATGAATTCAATATATTCTTGAAAGCCATTGAATACATTTAAATTTGCAAACCTCAGTCACATAAAATGTTCTTAGCTATATTATTTTTATGAAAGTCAAACTGTTAGTCGCTCAGTCATGTCCGACCCTTTGTGACCCCATGGACTGTAGCCCTCCAAGCTCCTCTGTCCATGGGATTCTCCAGGCAAGAACACTGGAGTGGGTTGCCATTCCTTGTCCAGGGAATCTTCCCGATCCAACGATCAAACCCGGATCTCCTCAATTGTAGATTCTTTACCATCTGAGCCACCAGGAAGCCCTGTTTCTATAAGGTCCAGTACTAACATCACGTCTTTCATTTCCATTTTTTTGTAATTTGAGTCTTCACTCTTTATTTCTTGGTCAGTCTAACCAAAGACTTGAAAATTTGGGTGATATTTTTAAATTAAACTTACTAGATTTTCTTGGTAAGTATAATCACATCTAAGACGAACATGAGGCTGTGGTGGTTCGGGGAAGACTGAGGAACACAGCAATGAGACACCGAGTGTCCCTCCACTTGGACGCTACCAGTGAAACCTGAATGTACTGGGAGGAGGGACATGCCAGCAGGAGAGCGACAAGCCCCTGCAGGCGTCCCCAGCGGCCACCTGGCTTGGGCACCTGCGCTGCCACCCAGAGCCGGCAGCTTGGCAGTGCGGCCCCCGCTCCTGCCTGCCTCCCCACTGGGCCCTCACCCTCAGGCTGCACGGACGTGGCTGGCAGAGGCGGGGTGTGAGATGGAGGCAGGTGGTGCTGGGTGGTCAGGGCCTTCCCAGAGGGCGATGGCTTCCACATTTCCCCTTGTTAGCTCCTGCCCGGCCCCCTGCAGCTCTGGAGGGCAAGCTCCCTGCCCTGGTGGACGGGGACCCGGTCTGTCAGTGACCCCCGAGGCAGGCGGGATGCAGGGGTACCCAGTCCCAGGGGTGGATGCAGTGTGCCCAGGCGAGTTGGCCAAGCCGCTAGGGCCATGGCCAGTCTGTCTGGTGCCACGGTGAACGCCCCTCCCTTTGCCCCCAGCGTTCGAGAGCAGCGCCATGGGCACCAGCTGGTTTGGCGGGAAGAGGAGGAGCCCCTTGCAGACGCTCTATGACCTGGACCAGGTAGGCGAGCCACCCTCCCCTCTGCTGCCTCCAGCCACAGTGGCCGGAGCCCGTGTGGACCTGCTGTCCAGGGGCTGCGGCCACCTCGGGCTCCGGCCAGAGAGCGAATGCTGGGTTGTGACGGGGCAAACGCCGGGGGCAGGCAGAGAGACCTGGGGGCGTCCAGCCGTCCATCTGCCCACCCAGCCCTCCAGGGGTGGACTATGCTGGGCTCTGGGCAGCAGCGTTCCGCGTGGGGGACATAACGAGCAGCCGGCTGTGCGCCACCCACAGCAGGAGGGACGCAAAGGGAAGCCCCAGGCTCAGTGCCGCTGGGACAGGGAGACCGGCCAGGCATGCCCCCCTCCAGCCCCGAGCCTGCGGGGCCACACACTGTTCCCAGGGTGTGCTGCCTGAGTGCACAGGCCCGGCTCACACGTGCCCCTGCACGTGCCCTCAGCACTACTGAGCACCTGGCAGGTACAGGCCCTGCTCGCTACGCAGCAGCAGGGCACCTGGATCTCCGCCCTTGTGCTGATGGGAGGGGCCTGGTGTAGGTGGAAACCTCCCCTGGGGGGGGCGATGGACGTTGGGGGGGGTGGCAGTGAGCGCCCTGCACCGGATCCGCAGCATCCTCCCCGCCCCTCACCCGGGCTCCCTCTGTGGTCCTGTCCCCGCAGGGCCCGCGCTCTGCCCTGGCCGAGGTGCACCGGCAGCGGCGAGAGCTGCTGCGCCACGCCTGCAGCCGCCACACCCGGCGGCAGCACCTGCTGCGGCCCGAGGACCTGCAGCACGTGCTGGTGGACGACGCGCGCGGCCTGCTGTACTGCTACGTGCCCAAGGTGGCCTGCACCAACTGGAAGCGCGTGCTGCTAGCGCTGAGCGGCCGCGGCCCCAGCGACCCGCGCGCCATCCCCGCGCCTGAGGCGCATGCGCCCGGCCTCCTGCCCTCGCTGGCCGACTTCAGCCCGGCCGAGGTCAACCGGCGTCTGCGCGCCTACCTGGCCTTCCTCTTCGTGCGCGAGCCTTTCGAGCGCCTGGCCTCGGCCTACCGCAACAAGCTGCAGCGGCCCTGGGGCGCCGCCTTCCAGCGCCGCTTCGGCACCGACATCGTGCGGCGCCTGCGGCCGCGCCCCAGCCCCGACGCGCTGGCCCGCGGCCACGACGTGCGCTTCGCCGAGTTCCTGGCCTACCTGCTGGACCCGCGCACGCGCCGCGACGGACCGCTGAACGAGCACTGGGAGCGCGCCCACGCGCTCTGCCACCCGTGCCGCCTGCGCTACGATGTGGTGGGCAAGTTCGAGACGCTGGCCGAGGACGCGGCCTTCGTGCTGGGCCTCGCGGGCGCACCCGGCCTGCGCTTCCCGGAGCCGCCGCCAGGGGCCAGGGCCGCCGCGCGCGACCGGGCCGAGCGCCTCTTCCGCGACATCAGCCCCTTCTACCAGCGGCGCCTCTTCGGCCTCTACAAGATGGACTTCCTGCTCTTCAACTACTCCGTCCCTTCCTACCTGCGGCTGCGCTAGCCCACGGCCCCGGGTGCGCGGCGAGACGGCCTTGCGCGCGCCCCCTTGGGCGGACCGCATCGTCGCACAGCCCGCCTTGGGTGCCTGACGCTGGCCTCCTCGAAGCGCCAGGGCTGGGTGGCGGGTGCGGCCCCAGGACCTCGGAGGACGGAATAACAGGCTTCTAGGCTGCGAGCGCCTGTGTTCTGTCGTCTGTCCTGAACCTAACCGTGGCACAAGATTAGAATGCTGGCTCCGCGCTGGCCCCTGACCCCTGGGGCCCTCCCCACCTCACCTGCCCTGGTCGCTGCGCCGGGCCAAGGAGAGAAGGCCCGCCCCCAACAGACCCAGGGCCGGCTGGCCTCGCCCCGGCCGCAGCAGGCGGTGACCTGCCACCTGGGCACCCTGAGGACCCTGCCACCCGGTGCGCCCCCGGGGGCCCTGTTCTGGCCCCTTCTTGGCTTCAGTCCAGCCAGATGCTCGGCGGTCCACCGTCAACGAGCCCGGTAGGCAATATAGGAGCAGACTAAACAGGACGGTGGTGAGCCCGGGAGCTCATGTGTTTGAAATGCGTTTTGTTACTTTGTGAAAAACGGGTTTGTGTCTCCTTTTGCCATTTGTTCTGGGGTCTGAGGTGGTCTGGTCTTGAGCCTAGATCACCTTCTCAGCAGGAAGTGGGGGCAAGGCTGCAGTGTGGACAGATGGGGGGTGTGCCACGTTGTGGCTCAAGGAAGGGGGCAGTGATACTGGGGAAAGCCTATCCTTTCACTCTGCCTGGGTCAAGCGCTAAAGCCACACCAGCTCAGCCAAGCCCTGTGCCTGGGGCTGCCACCGCCCTGGTATGCTTGCTTTACTACCCAAGTTGTGACAGGCGTGTACATGTGCAGCACACAGTGGCGCACCCTACGTGCACACACACACACACCACTTCCTAATACACACACAGGGCACCAGCATTTTAGACTGTGCTGTGCTTTAAGAACTGCCTGAGTACCCTTCCTAAGACTGTCCCGATCGGGATGGAAAGACTGCCTCTTCCTGCTCCTCCTCCCGGGTGCAGCCGTGGCAAAAAGGCGCCCACTAACAATACTAGGCACTTCCCTTCACGAGCTCTCCCCTGAAGCACTATGCCAGTGTACCCAGCACTATTCCAGAGTATTGTCACCCAGGTATCCCAGGCACCTGAGTGTATTTGCGGGTGAACGCAAGGAAATGACGCTCACACTGCAGGGCTGACCATCATCGCACTTTATGGATGAGAATGTGGGGCTGGCGTGCAGACGACCGTCCGGGGCCGTGAACCTGCAGCGTGTATCCGACGGAGGCCTCGCCAGGGCTCCTCGCCTTCCCATAGGTCACCTCTGCCCAGAGGGAGCTTCCGGTGGCCACTGTCACAAGCGCGTGGGGCCCGAGTGGCCCAGAGACAGGCGGTGCAGAGCGGGACTCCAGGGGGCGGGCGGGGGGGCTGCGGGCCTGGGGAAGCGGCGGGTCAGCAGCGCCAGCTCCCAGAGGTTTCTTGGCGGCGATGGTGGCGGCTGGAGGCAGGACAGAGGCAGGAAATCCGGTGCCCCCATCCTGGAGAAGCCACACAGAGCCCCACGCTGACCCTGGGGAGCTGGCCCGGCCCTGGGCCAGAGGAGCTGGCTGGGGCCACAACCACGACTCTGCCCCCAGGACAGACGCTCCCCTGTCCACCCCCTGCCCAGGCGCCCAGCAGCGGACACCTCCCATCCTCTGCCCAGCCCAGACACGGGCCTGCCAGCCTGGGGGCAAGCCACAGCGGGTGTCACCAGCACAGTGGCCACCTCCCCCAAAGACCACCCTCCCCCTCCCACTCCCCATCTCAGGGGCTCCGTTATCCTCAGACAAACTTGGCCTTTAGCTCCTGGGTAATCTGCCCACTGCCAGGGCTCAGGGTGTGAGGCAGGGCAGTCCTGGGGGCACACCTCAGCCCCCACCCCCTTCCTGCGGCACAAGGACCCGGCCACATGGCCTGAAGGCTCTCAGAGGGTCCAATATGATGGACCCTTCCACGGGAGAAGCTGCGGCCCAGCCCATCAGCCCAGAGGAGCAGAGGTTGAGAGGCCAGGAGCACAGTAGAGAAGACACAGCCTCAGCCCCGAGGACCCGTGCCCACTCACGTCGGTGCGGGTGGTGGGCCTGGTGGGGCCTTTCCTGTCTAACCACACAGTGACACTTCGGGGCAAGGCGAGTGTCGGTGCGTCTTTGCATTTGTGTGTGGGGCCTGGGTGTGTCGCTGCATGTGCAGGGTGTGTGGGAGTGAGTGTGAGTCTCCCTGGGGCTAGATGTCCTTGGCCGGGACGTGCTGTGTCCGTGTGGTGACGGGGGTGGGGGCCGGGCCTGGTCCCTGGGCAGCGTGGGGGCCCTGGGGCTGAGACTCACCCTCGGACGGGGATGGACCTTGTGGGCAGCAGCGTCTTCTGCAGGGGCAGCTGCTCCCGCGGCAAGCTGCTCATCTTCGTTAGCTCCCAGGGCTGCAGGAGCTCTGAGCTGGTCTCCATCAGCCAGGAGAACCTGCGGGCAGTGGGGCCTTGGGGGCTGCGGCCCAGCGATGCGCAGGGGCTCTCGACACTCAGGAACCGTGCTGGGAGGCAGGTGTTGCTGGGACACTTTATGGACGGGCAGACCAAGGGCAAGTGACTTGCCCGGGGACCACACAGATCGGAGGCAGCGGGGCTGAGGTCTGGGGGGGCGGCTGACTGGCAGCCCTGCGGGCCGGGCCCACCCCAGGGCCCTCTTGCTTCATGCAGGGCCATGCGGCCACGCGAGTGCCGCACTGGGCCCCGGGACGGACCGGGGCTGTGAGCTCAGGGCAGGTGCCCCTGCCGCGGGCAGCCGTGAGGAGGCTGCAGCCCCCAAGGTTGGGCTCGGGGCCGCCCTCAGCCTTCCCAGGCCCCTCAACCCAGAGAAACAGGCTGCCTGGCAGAGGACCCCCGCCGCCCAGACCGCGGGCTCCGCGGACTCCTGCCCCGCCCCCACACCCGGACCCCATCACACCCCCCGCAGGAGCAAGTGTGCTGACCAGGCAACAGGAAGCAGCCCGCCAAGGCTCTGGGGGGCCCAGCTCAGGGCCGAAGGGGTGGTGTGGAGCCCGTCGCCGGGGAGCACCGAGCAGCTCACGGTTCCCTGTGGACAGAGACCCCACCCGCTCCTGCCGTGCTTCCCAGAGGGTGCTCCTGCAGTGGGGGCCTGTGGAAGGGGTGCCCCGCCTGGCTCGGGCTCGGGGTCCGGTACCTGTATGGAAACTTCCTGGCAAACTTCTCTTGCATCCTGGCCTTACTCTTCTTTCCCTGGTGGGACTTCTTGGGGGCCTTCGGGTCCATCACAGAAGGGGGCTACACTGGGGTGCACCCTTCAGCCGGAGCTGGAAGAGAGGCCGGAGGAGCCAGTCAGGACCCGAACAGCAAGGCTTCCCAGACAGCGCATGGAGACAGGGTGCCCGGGAGGGTGGTGAGCCCCCCAGTGCTCAGCACGCTGCTCCGCAAGGCCTGCTCTGGTGTCAGTGTGTGTGTGTGTGCGTGTACACGTGTATGCGTGTACACGTGTGTGTGCAGCTGTACGCCAGGCGTGGCTCTGAGTCACCCCCACAGTCAAAGGGGCCCTCGGCTGACTGGCCCTGCAGGTCCCAGGTGTGCACAGCCCCCGCAGCGGCATCCACCTCCACTGCGGCCCAGCCAGGGTCACCTCGGGTCTCTCTGGGCCGTGTGGGGCCTTGGCCGAGGCACCCTCTGGAGACGGGCTGCCCGGTGCTCTCTCCAGGCTGGGTCTGCAGGGGCTCCTGCCCGGGGCTGGGCTGGACTGACTGTCTCGCCCTGGGCCCCGGGAGCCCCCAGGATGGGTCATAATGAATAAAGCTGCCGTGGATGTTCGCGCACAGGTTTCTGCACAAAGCTGTGTCCCTGTTTCTCTGTTGCACGCGCTGAGAGTGCAGCCGCTGGGCTGACGGAAGCCCATCGTTTTAGTTTTAAAGAGATCTGCCCCACAGCTCTCGAGCAGCTGGGCCATTTTCCCTGCCCTACAGTCACGAGTAGTTCTCTTTCAGAGGATAAGACAAGAGTAAGGACGACCCAAGCTGGGGCTGAGGAGGCCTGGGCGTCGGGGCTGAGGAGGCCTGGGCGTCAGGCCTGAGCGCGGGGGCTCGTGAGCCCCTCACCCCAGTGACTGTGCTCATGCGTCCACATCACCATCCACGTGACCCTCACGTGCCGAAGCCACCCCTGCCAGCCCCCTCCTGGCATGGGGGGGGCCCTGGTTCCAGGCGGGGGGCCGTGCAGACACTGGCAGGACTGACCGCACCAGGCGACAGGTTACCCGGGAGCTGGCGCCCCTGAAGCGGCCCCTATTGGCGACTCAAGGCTGGGGCGGCCGGGGCAGCTGCGAGGCCTGCTCCCCACCGCACCGCCCCTGGAGGGCCTGGGGGGTTGGGAGACAAGCCTGGAGGCCTCTTTCCCCCCTTCTCAGCCCCAGCCCCACAGAGCCAAGGGAGCGCCCCCCAAATATGGCGTCTCTCTCGCAGCAGTGGGGCCTGGCCCCCGATCCCCACCGTGGAAGCCGCTGAGCCACAGGCCCCGAGGGCGAAGGCCGCGAAGGCCGTAAGCACTGGTCTGAGCACACACGCGCCCGCACACGCGGGCACACAGCTCCCAGGGGCCCTTTGACCTGCATCTCCACCCGTCCACCCTTGGGGGGATGCTGCCCCCTGCTTTTCTGAGCCTGAGTCTCAGCAGCTGTGTTCCTGTGACCACACTTTGCTGTCGGATCTCCTGAAATCCGGAGAGAAGCCTCGGAGAAACAAGAGCTTCTTTCCCAGGCAGGGGCTGGGTCCCCAGAAGCCTTGGTCCCCTAGGGATGGGGCAGCCCTCTGCACCAGGGCAGACCTCGGGCGAGGGACCCGGGCTGGTATTAGGGCAAGGTCTTCAGCCCCCCCGGGAGCCAGGCCGGGATGCGGGGAGCGGGCAGGGGGCGGGGTCCAGGACAGGGCGGCCCGCGGGGTGTCTGTGCTGCTCCCTGCGGCCCTGGTTTACTTCCTCCCCCCCCCCCCCCCCCCGACGGCAGACAGGCCACCACAGCCCTCTTCAGGTGAGGAAACCGAGGCTCCAGGGGGAACTGACCTGCCTGCATCTCCAATCCCCCACCCTGCAGTATGTGGGGGAAGAGGTGGCATCCAAGCTACATGGCTCCCACAGTCCTGGAGCAGCTGGGCGACAGAGGGCACCCCAGCAGTGACCACAGATGACACGACCCTGCTGCGGGAACCCACGGCCTGGAGGAGACAGGCAAGGGCCCCCATGCCTCCCGGGTCGCCTGCGGACCCTCTTGGTCGTGGGCCTGGGCCTGCATGCTGCGGGGAGCCCGCTTCCACAGGCAGGGGGATGCCGCGGGTCCAGGCTGCCGCCCCATCCCAGCGGAGATGCTGTCAGGTGTGGATCAGAGCACCCAGCAGTGACCCCACCCAGGAGGATGCTGATGTGAGGGCCAGCCCCCCTGCAGCCAGAAGGGTGTGCGTGAGCAGACCCCCAGGCCCAGGTACTCACTGGCCACCCTGTGTGATGAACCTGGGGGAGGCGAACGCTGGCCATGGTCCTGGCTGCCATGCACCAGGCCCTGGGCCCAGGACACGGGGCCAGGCCCGCAGCCTCACCCAGCGTCAGAGCCCGCCAGGTCACAATCAGCGACTCCTGGCCAGGGAGGGGCAGTGGGAGTGGCGGTGTGGGGCTGGGCTGGTGGGCACCCCGTCTCCGAGGACCCTGCGTGGGAGCTCCTGCAGCCACATGCGTGGGAGCAGGGCACACACGAGGCCTGGAAGCAGCAAACAACCCACCTGGGCAGAAAAAATTTCCTTCTTCGGGACTTCCCTGGTGGTCTGGTGGATAAGGCTCCACCCTCCCAATGCAGGGGGCACAGGCTTCATCTCTAGTTGGGAACTACGAGGCCAGGTGCCGAGCGACGCGGACAAACAGTAAAGAGAAGCTCCTTCCCTGGCTGACCCTGACCTGAGCCCAGGCGCGGCCAGGCTGAGTGACTCAGGGGAGGGCGGGCGTGAGGGTGCAGCTCCGGGGTCTGCTGCCCCACGGAGACCCCACTGGGCTGGGAATCGACCGGGCCGCCAATAGGTGGGCAGCGGGGAGCCTGCCAGGGCGCGACCCCAGCTCAGTGCGAGGACTGGGGGCTGGAGGTGAGCGGACGGTGCAGGCAGCAGGGCCGGTGTCCGCCCTCACATCCTGGGTCTTGACCCAGAGGGTCTCGGAGCAGCCCTGACGTGGGGCTCCAGTCCAGGGGCTTGCTGGGGGCATGATGCAGGATGAGGCCTTCGGGGAGCCCCGTAGGGACCCCTCTTCCCAGTCCCCCTCCCCTCAGCACTTCCTGCCCTGAGGTGGGGCTGGGAGGCATCCCTGGGTCAGCAGTGAAGTTAGCCCGCAGCAGTGGGCTGGGGGCAGCAGCCTGCTGGGGTCCAGAGGTGCGCGCAAGGCCAAGCCCGTTGTCACCGAAGATGGAAACGAACGGAGGGGCAGAGCGAGCAAGATGGGGAAGGAGGCCTGCAGACCGTGGAGCCCCGGGAGCCCCAGGAACCCCGGGAGCCTGCAGCTGCGCAGGGTGCTGAAGGGCCGGAGGTCCCGGTGGACTGGGCCCGTCCTGAGGAGCGCCGGCAGGAGAGTGTCCACCCGGGCTGGGCCGAGGGCCGCCTGCCCGGGGTGGCGGCTGTGAGGGGCGCCGGGTGGGCACCCCCCAACCCTGCTGGGGCCCAGGCTCGTGACCCTCCTGGAGAGCCCCGTGTACACCCCGTGGCTGGGTGACTGGGACCCCCAGGGGCCCTGTCACACTGGTGAGGTCACGGTGCCCGGGGGCCCAGGGCTCCGGCCCAGGCAACGGCAGGCCTGCGGGCAGGTGGGGCTCCGTGCTCCTGGTTGCTTCTGCCCTGTCCCCTCCGCAGCAGCCTGACGGTCTAACACCAGCGCTGAGAGGAGGCCTCCACCAGGAGAGCACGGGCCGGGTGAGGCCACCAGTGACCAGGTGTGCGTGGAGACACCTGGCATCCGTGTGGAGAAGGAGGCGAGGGGGCCGGGAGCCCCAGGGTGGACCCGGCGGCCAGCAGAGCTCACTCAAGGAGAGGCGTGGCCCCGGGAGGGAAGCGCTGGATAACGGGCGGGCCCGAGGGACATCCAGGCGAAAGCCACACGCTGTGCGCACTGAGGCCTCCACGGCAGGTGCACGCGGCCCTGCAGGGAGACCACGAGTCCAGTCTCGGTCAGCCTCTCCACCCTTCTGCAGGCCCCCACCCCGATGCGGGCAGGTAAACACCTGGGTCTGAGGTCCAGGTGCATGACGCCTGGCCTTAGACGGGGGTGTGGGCGCCGCTGGGACATCAACAGCAACTGAAGACACGCGTCCGGAGCAGAGTGCACACAGCAAAGAGGGCCTCGGGCCTCGGGTTAGGAGGCCCTGACGGTTCACGATCAGGCCCACAGACAGAGACGACGCAGCGAGGGGGGTCACCAAACCCGGCCTTGTGTCACCTGTGACCAGACCCAAGTCTGCCTCTTCTTTTCCAATGCGGACGCCTTTTGCTTCTTTTTCTTGCCTGATTACTCTCTCCGGAACTCCAGGGTGAGTTGAATGAACAGTAGGCAAAGCAGGCATCTTTATCTTGTTCCTGACCTTAGAGAGAAAAACCTTTCCATCTTACCTCTCAATACTGAGGACGGTGTGATCTGAGTTTTTCACCTGGGGCTTTATTGTGTTGGATTTTGCCAGATGTTTTTCTGTACCAACTGAGACGGTCACATAGTTTCCAACCGTCATTCTATTAATATGGTGTGTCTCATCGACTGAGTTCCTTATTGTGAAACACCCTTGCACCCTGGGAATAAAACTCACTTCACATACAGTCCTTTAGAGATTTGCTGGATCTAGTTGGGTACTACTATCCTGTCGAGGACCTTTGCACCTGTAATCATCAGGGTACTGGTCTAGGTTTGCTGGTTGCATCTCCATCCGGCTTTGGTAGCAGGAGATAGTGCTGCACAGAACGATTTGGGAAGTGGTCTTTCCTCTTCAGCTTTTTGGAAGATTTTGAGAGAAACTGCTGTTAATCCCACTTTAATGTTTCACAGAATTACACCATCTGGTCTTGGGCTTTTTTTTTTAAAGCTGTTGGTTTGTTTCTTTAGATCAACTTTATTAAGGCATAACGGATACACAATTAAATGCAGTTTAAAAATTGTGATAAAATACACAAAACAGTAACCATCTTGACCATTTTAAAGTGTATGGTTCAGTGCTAAACCAGTCAATCCTAAAGGAAATAAACCCTGAATATTCACTGGAAGGACTAATGCTGAAGCTGAAGCTCCAATACTTTGGCCACCTGATGCGAAGAGCCAACTCACTGGAAAAGACCCTGATGCTGGGAAAGATTGAAGGCAGGAGAAGGGGACGACAGAGGATGAGATGGTTGGATGGCATCACCTACTCGATGGACATGAATGTAAGGAAACTCTGGGAGACAGTGAAGGCCAGGGAAGCCTGGTGTGCTGCAGCCCTTGGGATCACAGAGTCAGACCTGACTTAGCAACTGAACAACAGCTCTTGACTGTCGTGGGGTGGTAGCTCATTGAGCTTTGACCTCCATTCCTCTGGTGATGTACTGGCCATTTGTGCATCTCCTGTGGATAAATGTCTGATAAAGTCCTTTGCCCACTTTCAACCTGGGTGTGTGTTTCTATGTTACTGGGCTTTGGAAGTTTCTCAGTACATTCCAGATATTACATTCTTATCAGATATGTGGCCTGAAAATCTCTCCTCTCACTCTGGGGTTTGTCTTCTTGCTCTGCACACAGTGTCCTGGCGTCCTTGCCTGCACAGACTTTTAACCCCCCTGAGGCCCAGTCTGTCCATTCTTCCTTGCTTCCTGTGCCTTTTGTCGCACACAAGGGTCACTGCCAAATCCAGTGTCGTGGAGCACCTGCCCTGGGTTTTCTTGTACGTTCTGTGGCTTTTGCATTCACACGTGGGTCTCTGACCCACTTTCGGCTGACGTTTGTACACGATGTTAGCAGAAATCTGACGTTACCCTTTGGTGTGGTTTCCCAGAGCCAGCGGGAGAAAGAGGACCCTTTCCTATGAAAGGGTCTTAGTGCTGTTTCCACCACCCGCCCGACCTGACACGCGAGGCCTGACTTCCCTATTCTCTGTGCTGAGACCATGCTGTTCTCACAGCTGAGGGTCTGCAGTAAACCCTGAAACAGGAAGCGTGTGATCTCTAACTCTGTGCTGTTTCAAGGCTGTTCTGAACGTTCAGAATCCCCTTCAGGTTCCATGGGAATTTCAGGATGGGTTCTTTCATTTTTGACAGAACCTGAACGTGTAGATTGCTTCAGGCGCAACCGACATTTTAACAGTATTGTTTCCTAATCCATAGACACAGGCCGTCTTTCCACTTGTTTGTCTTCTTTTCCTCGACAGTTTGTAGTTTTCACTGCACGCCTGCTCCACCTCCTCGGTTAATTCAGTTCCTATGGATTCTCTTCCGGGGGCTACCGTGATGGAATCATTTTCTTCATTTCGAGACGGATCACGGTTGGTGTACAGACTTTCGCTGGACTTCCTGGAGTTCATTTCGCATCCTGCGACCTGCCGAGCTCATTCACCAGGTCCAACAGCTTCTGTGTCTGGGCTTGAGGCATCTTCAGTATTTTCTACATCTACAACCCCATCATCTGTGAATAGAGATGATTCAACTTCTTTTTCTTGCCTAACTGCTCTGCATAGAACTTTAAATAAGGACTCTGGTGAACACAAGTGGCAGAAGGGGACAGCCTTGTCTTGTTAGACGATCACTCTGGGGTTTTTACATACGGCTTTTGTTACATAGAGGTAGTTTTCCTCTATTCCTAATTTGTTGAGTACTTTTTAATCAGGACAGTGTGTTGAATTTAGTCGAATGCTCTTTCAGCATCAACTGATACCATGTGATTCTTTTTCCTTCATTCTGTCGATGAGGTATTCTACGCTGATTGGACTCCACATGTTGAACCATTCTTGCATTCCAGACACAAGTCTCAGCTGGTTAAAGTGTGCACTCCTAGGAGAAAACCTACTTGAAGGAGAAGAGGTGGTGACTAGATGCCAATGCCGAGACAACACAGACAGCTGTATTACCTGGCCAAGATGCTACAACAGCCGTTACGAGAAATGCTCCAACAAGTAAGAGAAAGCACTCCGCCTGCGTTACACCGTCGACTGCTGCCAGCCCACATGCAGGAACCAGCAGCGCCTCCCGGGGGCCACTGTGCTGCCGCCACGGCAACCGCTCCCCCCTTGCCTGCTTGTGTCTCCTCAGTAACTGGACCCCGAGACCGGAAAGCCGGGCGCCCCGCCCCTCCGCAGCCCCCTCTGCCGCCTCCAGGGAGGGTGGCAAACACCCCGCGCACAGATGGTGACCCCGACCTGCTTACTGGCCTAAAGTTTCTTTTAAAAAGAAGTTCTGATCACAGGACCAGTGGGCCAGTGGGTGGCAGGCAGCCCAGGACCACACCGTGGTCTGGAACCCTGGACTTGGGGCTGGGAGGTCTGCTGGGGAGGAAACAGGCTCCTCCCCAGGGAAGGCTGCCTGCCTCTAGCCCTTTTAGATGCTGACAGGCATGCACACCCCTAGGGAAGCCCCTGACATCACCTGGTCATTTGCTGAACCAGGCTGTGAGTAAACAGACTGTGAACAGAAACGTTTTAAATAACTTTAAATTAGATTTCCCATAACACAGTACTGACAATGTTTTCATATTACTCTGAAGCTCAACACGCTGAACACGCCCACTGGAGTCAGTTTCATAACAGAGACTGGTTCTGTGGAAGCAACAAGGAGGAGGTCAAACCACAGCAAGCAGGAGCGCTGACTTGGATGAGTCAGTCGAGAAAGGCCTTGTGGAGAAGCTGGTGGGCAGAGGTCGGTCTTGGCTCACCTGGCGGCTCTGAGCAAAGACGTCAAGGAGGCAGCGAGTCTGCCCTCCCGTCAGCCCAGCCGGGCAGTGGGCCCCCCACGCCGTCCCGCCTCCTGTCCCCGGGCAGCCCGCGGGCTTCCCGAGCCACACGCGCCGTCTCACCGACGCGGGGAGGGACAGGATGGGGCGGCAGGGCCTAGCCTCAGCAGCCCTTCTGCGTGATGTCCAGTCCCGATGCCTTGGTGATCTCCAAGGTGGTGAATACCTGCCCAGGGGAGGAAAGACAGTGATTCACAGGCAGCGGTGCAGACGCCAGCTTCGGGAGGACGCGTCCCGAGCGCGGCGCTGACGGTGCCCCTGGGAGCATGCAGCTGCAGACAGCAGGCCTTCCCCACCCCCGGAGCCCCGGGGGGCGCACCTCTCCGCACGTGGGGTGGATCCCGATGGTGTCATCCAGCAGCTGCTTTGTGAGCCCACACTTCATGGCGGTGGCAAAGCCCTGGGTGATCTCCCCGGCGTTCGGTCCGAGGACGTGAAATCCTACCACCCGATCCTTCCGAAAGGAAGCCAGTAGGTTAATGCCCTGACTAGGAGCCTCGTCATCCCAAGTTCACTTACAGCATCTCCCCCAGAAAAGCGCCTCTAACGCTGCCCTGAGCCCAGAGCACCACCAGGAGCCTGCGCCCTTGAGACTCTGTGGGAGAGCCCTGGGCGCATGCCCCGAGATACCGTGAGCTCCAACCCACCAGGACGAGTGTGCACCTCTGCCCAGAGGGGTTCCCAGCTTGGTGGACGCTTCCAGTTACCCCGAAAGAGTGCTGAATGACAGTCTGAAAAGTTAGGGCTAACAGCCACACCAGGGTGTGTGCCTTCCGAGCAGGGGCCCCACTCCTGGCCCAGGGCACGGACACCAAGGAGTGGGAGGCCCTCTCCCCTCACCCCCACGCAACACAGTGGGGCCAGTCGATTCATCCCGGGCTCCCCTGGGTCTCCCCATCCACAGCTCTCATCTCTCCCCCATCTAGAGCTTCAGGGCCACCAGGGAAAGGCCTATGCCCCCACAGCGGGCCTGCGAAAGAACACCCCACAGTGACG
Organism: Odocoileus virginianus; assembly: GCF_023699985.2. Classification (NCBI taxonomy): domain Eukaryota; kingdom Metazoa; phylum Chordata; class Mammalia; order Artiodactyla; family Cervidae; genus Odocoileus; species Odocoileus virginianus. The sequence goes on from NW_027224320.1 coordinate 272,336, forward strand.
GGTGCTCCCTGGGGGCCGTGAGCGATGCCCGGAGTCTCCAGGCCCCATGGGAGGGACCCCTGGAGGGGTGCAGGAGTTCACATCATTGGCAACTTCATGTCCGACCTCCCCAGAAAGAATCTCAGACTCTGAGGAGGGAGGCGCCCCATCCTGGCACAGCCTCGCACACTCTTCACTGGCCTCGAGGGGCCCTGCTGCCCGCACAGAGGGGCGAGGGGCTCTCGGGCTTCCCTCGCGCTCCACGGGGGGCCCTGCACCTGCCGCTGTGAGCGCCTCCATCAGAATCTGAGGACTTCTAAGCAGGCTCTCACTGCACGGAGGCATCTCCTAACCGCCTGTGGCACGTCCTGGCTACAGGCAGACACGCTGTGTTGCACACAGCTCTGCTCCTGGCAGACCGCAGGTCCGTGCCAACGCCGTGCGGGGCACGTCTCCCGGCAACGCCTTTCCGGCAGCAATCGCTCACTTGGTGCTTCTGTGCCACACTCTGGAAACTCTCACACTGCTTCCAACTTCTTCCTTGTGATTGTACCCGTGATCAGGGACTGTGATGGTGCTCCTGTAACTGTTCTGTGTACCGCGAACGAGGTCCACGTGGCACGGGGACCTTTGCCCATGGCTCCACCGACTGGCTCCTGCCCCCAGCCCATCTCCGCCTCCTTGGCCTCCCTCTTCCCTGGGACAGGAACACACTGAAATTAGGCCAATAATCTCCCAATGATGGCCTCTGAACGTTCAAACGGAAGCAAGAATCGCACACCTCTCCTTGACATCAGAAGCTGGAAATGGGGAGGGCGGGTGGAGAGCCAGGACAGGCTGAGAGCTGGGCCTCCTGAGCCGGACAGTCAGCCAGGCTGACAATGCGACAGGACAGCCCCCCGAGGCACTGGGAGCACTGCCTCAGCAAGCGCAGGAGCAGGGGAGGGGAGCAGCCTGCCTGCTGACGTGGGTGGGTCAGCCCTGGCATCCGGACGGAAGAGCAGACCAGCCCCCGCGTCCCCTGATCAAAGCCTCCAGAGCAAGGCCGTGATCCCCTCCGGTTCCGTGAAGGCAGAGAGGGGGAAGGACACTGCAGGGCAGTGGGACCTGGTGGAGCGGGCTCGCAGGGACTCAGGAAGGAGCCGTCTCAGATACAGCACCGCGAGGCCGGGGAGGCAGCAAGCGCTGACACACAGGCTGCGGCCCTTTACCCGGAAGACCTAACCTCCCCAGAAGCTCCGACACAGTGGTTTCCAACGTGGATGGAAGGATGCATCTGGGGCGTTCACGGCACTAGCAGTAAAGAACCTGCCTGCCAATGCAGGAGACGTGAGACCTGGGTTCCATCCCTGGGTGGGGAAGATCCCCTGGAAGAGGGCATGGCAACCCCCTCCGGTATCCTTGCCTGGAGAGTGCCATGGACAGAGCAGCCTGGCGGGCCGCAGTCTATGGGGTCACAGAGTCGGACACGACTGACGCGGCTGAGCGTGCACGCAGCCCTTTCACGGTGAGATGGCGGGCCGCAGTCTATGGGGTCACAGAGTCGGACACGACTGACGCGGCTGAGCGTGCACGCAGCCCTTTCACGGTGAGATGGCGGGCCGCAGTCTATGGGGCCACAGAGTCAGACACGACTGACGCTGCTGAACGTGCACGCAGCCCTTTCACGGTGAGATGGCGGGCCGCAGTCTATGGGGTCACAGAGTCGGACACGACTGACGCAGCTGAGCGTGCACGCAGCCCTTTCACGGTGAGATAGCGGGCCGCAGTCTATGAGGCCACAGAGTCGGACACGACTGACGCAGCTGAGCGTGCATGCAGTCCTTTCACGGTGAGAGACAAGAAGTCAGAGTCTGGCTTCACAGCCTCAGAGGACAGGCTGCTCTCGTGCTGGGCGCTGACACAGTGGAACCCAGCACTGACCTGCCATTCCCCAAACCCCAGGGCCCTTAAGAATTAAGCTGAATCGACTCTGCTTTGTGCTCAACAAAGCCTGGATGACATCTGCTTACAACATGGTTTAGGGAATACTTTAAGCCTACTGTTGAGACCAACTGCTCAGAAGAAAAGATTCCTTTCCAAATAGGAATGCCCTTTCCAAATGACATGCCCCTGACCACCCCAGAACTCTGATGGAGATGCTCAACCTGATGGATGTTGCTTTCACATCGGCTGACACAGCAGCCCTCTGCTGTCCAGCAGTCAAGAAGCAATCTTGACTTCCACGTCTTATTGTTGGACAAATCCATTCTGCTAGGCTGCAGCTGCCACAGACAGTGAGTCCTCGGGCGGATCCGGGCAGAGTGGACCAAAGGTCTTCTGGAGAGAAGTCCCGTCCCAGATGTTGTAAGAGCATCGCGGCTCGTGGGACGAGGTCAGAGCAGAAACCTGAGAGGCGTTTGGAAGAACCTAACTCTAGCCCCCATGGATGACAGCGAGGGGCCCAGGACTTCCTGCAGGAAGGAAGGGAGACGTGCTGGAAGCAGCAGGAGAACTGGGGTCCGAAGTGGGTCCTGAAGGGGCTGAGTTACCGCCACCTGAGGATGAACCAAACGCAGGAGGAGCTGCTCCCGACGGACAAGCACAAGCAGCGGTTCCTGAGAGAGAGCCACTCCTGCAAGAGGCTGCGCCCACAGCCATGCTGACAACCAGCGCGACGCGCTTGGTGCATGAAGAGCGGCAGGTCTGAGAGGACGGACTCCAGCTCTGAAGGCAGTGCCGCTGTGGGTGAAACGCTACCAAACAGCACTGCCTACTTCAGGGAAACCACTCATGAAAGAAGAGTCCTTCCAAGCGGCCAGCGTCCCAGTCATCTTGTTTTGAGAAACAGCTGCAGCCGCCCCAGCCTTCAGCCACCTCTGCCCTGAGCAGTCAGCAGCCCCAGCGCTGCAGCCAGACCCTCAACCAGCAAGAGCGCTGCAATCTGCTGAGGGCCAGCTGATGGTTAGACTGTTGAAGCATAAAGCATTTTTAAATTAAGGTTGTATGTTGAGTTTTTTAGACAGAACGCGACTGATAAAGACTGTAGTCTGGTGTAAATGTGACATCACATGCACAGGGAAACCAAACAATTCCGGGGCTCACACGACCATGACATTCGATTTATTGCCAGGTCTGGAACCAAACCCGCAATGTCTTCAAGGCATGCCTGTGTCTCCAGATGCAGACGGATGCGCCTACGCTGTGTCGTCGATGGCCCAGATCACGGCAGAGCCTGAGGCGCCACACCACCCGTCAGAGCGCCCCAGAGAGACACAATCCCACGGAGAAAGGGAGGCACGGGTCCATCCCCGCAAGCACAGCACCTGGGTGGCAGTCTCTAGGATCCCTGCCTAGCCCCGAGAGCTATCTTTAAGGAGATTATAAAAACCCAGATACGAGACTAAAAGCGACATTTTAAAATCAAGGCATGCCTGCTTCCAACCACATGACGTACGTTCTCCAGTTTATTGCAGATTATCTTCGCGTAACAAGTGTTGCTGTCTCTGCAGGCCACTGTCCACTCGAGAGGCCAGAACAGAGTGTGGTAGACCTGCAAGAGAGAGGCAGAGGTCGGCGTCCATGGGGACACGCCTGCAGGGCTCTGTGGCCACACAGAGACGGCAGTGTGTCCACCAGCTCTCCGAAACTTTTGATACAAACTTTTTAATCTCTGTGGCTACTAGGAACATGAGATAAATGCATCTTCACCCCAAGGTATTATTCCTAAAATATACTCCAGATGTTAAGAAAAGAGATGGTGCCCACTCCTGAGATTATAAACAGGATTTCTGAAACAGGAAGCTCCTGGCTTCGACACGCCGAGTCCTGCGCGGGACCCTCCCCCTGTATCCCCTCCACTCCTCTCCTCACGCGCATTGTTGTTCAGTGGCCCAGCCGTGTCTGACTCTGTGACCCCATGGACTGCAGCACGCCAGGCTTCCCTGTCCTTCACTATCTCCTGGAGCTTGCTCAAACTCATGTCCATTGAGTCGGTGATGCCATCCAACCATCTCATCCTCTGTCGTAGCCCCTTCTTCTCTTGCCTTCAATCTTTCCCAGCATCAGGGTCTTTTCCAATGAGTTGGCTCTTCACATCAATGTGTTAGCTATGATTTTCCTTCCAGTATTTGGAAGATTTTGTTTCATTTAAGTATTTGATCCTCCTGGTTTAAAGTGGGCGTGAAGCATGGGCCCAACTTAACATTTTTCCTGAATGCTGTCCACTTACTCCAACACCCTCAATGAACGTCTTTTGCCATAGATTTAAAATACCGCCTTTATCACATGTTAATTCTCCTAAGCACCTGAATCAATCTGGGCTTCAGATTCTGTTCTGCTGGTCTTTCTGTCACCTGTGTGCCCCTCAGCACAGTTTTAGGGCCTGTACCCTCAGGATAAACGACTACCTGACAGCGCTGGTCCCCCCTCCGCCCAGAGCTCTCATTGTCCAGACCTTCCCTTCGGAGTTCCCTAGGGGTCCAGTCGTTATCACTCGGCACTTTCTTTGCATGGGGGTGCGAGTTCAGTTGGGGAACTGAGATCTAACAAGCTGAGTGGCACAGCCCGCCCCCTAAAATCATCTCCCTATTACTGCCTTTTTAAAAGAGTTTTAACTGTTAAATCAACATATGCACAAGAAGTGCACATTTAAAAGCTCTGGTACGCGGCCAGCCACCTCTGCCGCCCAGACACAAGTGCCTTCCCTCCTGCTTGTCACCAGCCTGCACGCTTCTGAACAGCACACTTCTGCTGCGGCTGCCTGCTCCTGGGCGGGCTCTGCTTCCTGGCCTGCCCTCCTCTCAGGAGGCTTCACTCTCTCTTCCCTGGCCGCTGCCCTCCCACCCGCCCTCCCAATTACACTGAAATTTGTAAGTTAGATCAGTGCCCGTATTTCCTCACTAGGAGGAAGCTCTTCAAGGAGAAATGGGCCCCCACGTGCGGGGGAATGAGGCTGGACCCCGACCTCACACGTGCACAGGAAGTCCTCAGAATGGATCAGAGGCCCACATGTCAGAGCTGAAAACCGTAACACTCCAGGAAGAAAACACGGGCATCAACCTTCACGACTGTGGGTCAGACAATGACTTGTCAGAAGTGACATCAAGAGTACATGTGACAATGGAAAAAAAAAAAAAAAAGACACACCGGACTGCACCAAAAAGAAAGATCTTTGTGCTTCAAAGGACACCATCAGGAGAGTGAAGACAGAACCCACAGAAATGGTGAAAACTTTCATAAGTCACCCCATGGCCTCTCACTAACCTTGTGAGGTGTTTCCCTGATGACAGTGACACTGAGAATCTTTTCACGTGTCTGCTGGCCACTTGTGCACGTTCTTTGGGGAAATATCCTTTGCTCTTTTAAAAGCCAGGTTATTTGGCTTTTATTGTTGTAAGAGTTCTTTGATATTCTACATACAAGCTCCTTATCAGAGATCAAAGTCCGGAGGAATTTATGGCATGAATTTTGTGAACGAATTCCATCTTCTTATCCCGTCTTACTGTGTCTACCCTCACTTTTCACCTTAATTTCCTCACTTGAAAAAATATAATATGTGGATTTATGCGAGGTTTCCTCAAGTCTCTTTATAGTAGGAGTATCGAAAATACTAATAGATCAAATTTTCAGTCCTGCAAAATGCAAAAGTCAAAGTCTAGACTCGGTGCGCCGATGTGCAGGGGGCCTTAGGGGAGATGGAGAGTGAGCCCATAACTGGGGGTTCTTCCTATAGACGCGCCCCTTCACCTGGGGTGCAGCCTCCTACGTCCTTCCTCTCATGCGCCTACCATCCACGACGGCTACCGTCACTCATCAGAGACCGGACTAACAGTTCACCACTCACACAGGTGGTTCATTATTCCCAGGAGTTAATTATAAACTCTGATCAGGTTACGTCCTCTGAAATGGAAACTTCTCACTGAAAATGCCACCTAAACAACAGCCCCTGAAAACACGCAGTGGTTCTAACCCTCTGACCCCCTTCATCTCCCCAACCCTCCCATGTGGGGAGGAGGCAGGAGAAGGCCACTGGGACCACCTGCCACATCACAGTGAGCAGACCCTGAGGCGGAGGGGAGCAGAGAGCCACTCTGGGGGCGTCTGGACAGCCCGCAGCCCCGGAACCGGCCCCCACCCCGAGCCACTCACTGCCTGAGCCCGGCCCCGCCACGCCGTGCGGGGAAGGTGGACAGAGCCAGCTCGGGCCAGCAAACGTCCCCACGACGTGTGACTGAAGCAGACCTGGGTCACTTAGCTCCTCCAAAGGCCAGAGCTAGCAGTGACCTTGCCGTGGGGAGAGGCCACAAGCGTCTGTTTCTGCAGGAACAGAAGCATGACCTGCGAGTGCATGTGCGCACACACACAGACATGTACACATGCACGTACACGTGTGCACACACAGAGACATGCACACACATACACACGCACACGTGAGCCCCAGCAGGAGAAGGAGGAGCGGCCACGGCCCCCCAGCCCCGGTCCTCCCCCTGCCCACAGCTCCCGGGACACTTGTGCTCCCCCGAGGCCCCCCCGCAGATGCTGCCCACGCACTCAAAGCCTGTGTGCACAGTCTGCGTCCTTCTTCCCAGCTGTGTGACGGTCACTCTGCTAGAAACAGGGCTTACATGATTTAATTCCCAACTTTCCTAAAGCAGGAATACAATTTCCAACAATGCAGCCCTTATAGGAACTTGCAAAACTACAGAATAAGAAGTGGCCAACAGGAGAAACTGTGGATTGGAGCCGAGGTCTGAGAATGCACCAACCCCACATCTTACATTCAGATTCTCCGCCTGGTACACCTCGCTAGCCTTCTCCTCTGAGTACCCACAGCAGCCGTACTCCAAGGGCGTGAACACCACGGTGGGGACGTTGACGTAGTCACACTGCAAGACAGACAGCTCATGTCTCTTGTTTCCTCCTGCTTTTTACAGTGACAATCTGCACGACGTACACTTGTAAACGGAGGACGAATGAGCACGGCCCCGTGCAGGTGACCCGCACCGCCACGGCTCAGAGACTGAGTCACTGAGCAGACGGGGAGCCCCGACGCTGGCCGCTTCAGTGGGACCAGGACCCCCCAGCCAGGCACAGGGCCGCACCCCTGCGAGGACGAGCAGGACGCCCTTCCGCCGCATCGGGCAGGGTGACGGGCCGGCCTGCCGAGGGAGAAGGCCACGTGCCTGTCTCACCCCAAGCCACCTGGCTGCTGGAGCAGACACCCCCCCCCCCCCGCCCCGGGAAGCGCTCCCCGACCCCTCCGGTAAGAAGACAAGACGGCCCCACCCGGGTGCCCCCGCGTCACCCAGGACAACACCCTGAACGTAAGATGCTCATAAAGTATTTCTTCAAAACCATCGGCAAACAGTGGGGAACTGCACACGGCACAGGGGGCGCCTTCCCTGCAGAACGAGCACATGGTGCCACGTGCGCTGACTTTTCCCTCACCATGGTTTTGATTTAGACGTTGTCCCAAAGACAGCAGTGAGAAACTAACCTTCTCTGATCGGCCCCCAAAAAGCCTTCGAGCCAGCAGCTTGCCTGCTTGCACGGCGACCGGGGTGAGCTGCGGCTTGCCCTCCAGGACGTCCCCGACAGCGTAGACGTAGGGCACACTGGTCTGCTCCTCGTCGTTTACCAGGATCTTGCCCGTCCTATTGCGTTCGGGGAAGAATAAATATACCACAACTGACTCTGCACTGCTGGAAGCAGACTCTCTTCCAGGAAAAGAAGGAGGCAGAGAAGAAGACCCCGCCAGGCGTTCGTGTGCCTCTGTCACCAAGCGTCCCTGGCCCCACGGCTCAGACAAACTGCTGCCTGCTTTCTGAGCGCTGAGGACAGCACCAGGCCTCCCCCAGAGTTGAACATACTGCTTTGGAATTTTCCTCCTTGCCTGATCAAGGACAGACAAATTCATTCTAAACCACAGAAAGTGGATGCGTACATTTCCACAATTATTTTTTATAAGTAACTGCTTAATACCTGAAATATTTAAGGAAAACATTAACAGTTATCAACTGATTAATGAAATAACTGATAATACAGAGCTGACACATCACTTACTACAAAATAAATTCAAAGCATCTCAGTAATTAAGTCAGAATTTCCCAGGGGCGATCTGTGGGAACACTGAGCTTTGAGCAGGGCTGGGCGCTAACACAAGGGAACGTACTTCTCACTGATGTTCACACCAATCTTCTCCAGCCCTAACTTCTTCGTACAGGAGTCACGACCAACTGCTAACAAAACCTGTGTTTAGAGAGACGGCAGAAACACAGATCATCAACACCAGGAATGAAAACAAGAACATCATGATGAATCCTTCAGACGATGACAGGAGAACAACAGAATGTCATCAACAGCCTATGCCAATCAATTTGACAGTTTAGATGAAATAGATGCTTGCAAAGACAGACTTTACCAAACTTACACCCACATGACTCTGAGTAGCCCTACGGCACAGGACGCACTGAGCCCCCTCCCCTAATTCATGTTGAGGCACTGACCCCGAAGACCTCGGAATGAGACTGTATTTGGAGATGGGCCTTTACAGTGTTGATTAAGGTACAACAAGGCTATTGTTGTTCAGTCAATAAGTCTTGTCTGACTCTTTGTGACCCCATGACCTTGTAGCCCGCCAGCCTTATAGCCTCTGTCTATGGAGTTCTCCAGGCAAGAATACTGGAACGGGTAGCCATTCCCTTCTCCAGGGGGTTGAGCCCTTGTCTCCTGCATTGGCAGGCGGACTTTTTACCACTGAGCTACCAGGGAAGAGTGTCCTAGTTCGGAACATAACAGAGAACCCCGGATGAGGTTCCTCTCAGTTCTGGAGGTCAGACTCCTGAGACCAGGAGTCCACAGGTCAGTCTCCTCTGAGGCCTCTCTCCTTGGAGTGCAGATGGTCACTTTCTCCCTGTGACCCCATGTGATCAACCCCTAGATGCCATGGCAGCTCAAGCAGATTAAGGGCTTCATACTCACAGAGACTGAATCCACGGTGTATAAACTTCTCCATGAGTTAACTCTAGAGCCAGGTGACCTTGTTAGTAAAGTGTATGTGACACTTAGGAAAAACACCGATGATACACAAAGCCTCCAGGATAAGAACAAGGGACAACAGGGCCTGTTTGTAAGGTGTGAATGTCTGACACAAGGCCAGACAAGGGCAGTAAAAAGAAAAGAAAATTGAAGAGGACAGCCCTGGTGGCTCAGCGGTTAGGAATCCACCTGCTGATGCGGGCACATGGGTTTTCCTGGTCTGGGAAAGCCCACGTGCCGAGGGATAACCAAACCCTGGGCCACAGCTGCTGAGCCTGGACGCCCAGGGCCCGCGTGCCACAACGAGAGAGGCCCCTGCAGTGAGAAGGCCGCACACGGCGGGAAGGGCAGCCCCACGTGCCGCCACCAGAGAATGCCTGCACACTGAGACAGAGACCCAGCGCGGTGAAACACTGATAATTTAAAACCAAAGAAAACCAGGAGCCAACACTCCCCATGAGCACAGACGCCAGACATTTAACGGATGCCAGCAAATAAAACAGAGCAACATAAATAAAGGATAATTGATCGTCACCAAGTATTTTGGGCTTTGTCCCAAAATACAAATCTGGTTTAACATACAAAAACCAATCAATGGAATTCATCATTTGAACAGAATAAAAAAGAAAAAAACTTACTCATCCCAATAGAAGCTGGGACAGCATTTGACAAAACTAAGCACCCTTGAGGATTTCAATAGAAGCCTCGGTGCTCTCGGACTAGAAGCACACGTCCCCAGCCTGACAAAAGGATCTGCAGAACCCCAAGGGCATACACACTCACAGCGGAGAGAGGCTGCCTCACTCACCCCGAGACGGGAGACCCTCACAGTCTCTGTTCAGCACCACATGGACGTCTTAGTCAGGGAAATGAGGCAAGAAAAGGAAATAAAATGCACACAGACTGGAAAGAAGAAACAAAACTACTGTTTTAGGCAGAACAAATCCTAAGAAGGTCAATACAGAAAAATCATTTGTATTTCTATGTACTACCAACTAACCACTGAATATTTAAAAATTTAAAATATCATTTGCAGAAGGTTAAAAATATGAAATACCTACACTTAACAGAAACATGAAAGACCTCCAGAGAAAAATGATAAAATGTTGCTGAGAGAAACTAAAGAACTTGTAAACATAATAAATGGAAAAAATATAGAGGTTCATGTACAGGAAGAATCAATGCTGTTAATTTAAGATGTCAGTTTTACCAAATTCATCTTCATAAGCAATACAATCTCAGTCAAAATCCCAGCACTTCTTTGAAATTGGAAAGCTGGTTTTAAATTTATGTGGAGGAAGCAACCTAAGTGTCCATGGACAGACGGATGGATAAAGAAGATGTGGTGAACACAGACGGCGGAATACTACTCAGCCAGGAAAAAGACATCAGGGCACGGCAGCAACATGGATGGGCAGAGGTCATCACGCTAAGTGGAGGAAGTTGGATGGAGGCAAGTGTCACCTGGGGTCACTTACATGCAGAATCGTAAAGAATGACACAGAGACGCAGACCCACAGACACAGAAAACAGACTCAGGGTCGCCAAAGGGGAAAGGGCAGGAGGGGGTGAATGAGAGGTTTGGGGCTAACAGATACACAGGGCTATATATTAAGTAGATAATTAACAAGGACCTACTGTATAGCACAAGGACCTATTGAAACTATTCAATATCTTCTAATAACCTATAATTGAAAGAGAATCTGCAGAAGAACTAGCCACCAACACACATCACACAGACGGACCCTGAGGGGTGTGGACGGCACGGCTCCAGATCAGCCATGACTCAACAGGAAAAGCTGGCAGAAAAAGAGCAGCCTTAAACAGTCCTTTGACTGTTAAAGAAAACTGAACATATCTTCACTGAACATTCTAGGCCCACTCTATTAAACATGCAAGGCTGTATGCTGTCACCCTGCTTATGTAACTTACATGCAGAGTACATCATGAGAAACGCTGGGCTGGATGAAGCACAAGCTGGAATCAAGACTGCCGGGAGAAATATCAACAACCTCAGATATGCAGATGACACCACCCTTATGGCAGAAAGTGAAGAACTAAAGAGTCTCTTGATGAAAGTAAAAGAGGAGAGTGAAAAAGTTGGCTTAAAACTCAACATTCAAAAAACTAAGATCATGGCATCGGTCCCATCAGTTCATGGCAAATAGACGGGGGAAAAGGTGGCAACAATGACAGGTTTTGTTTCCTTGAGCTCCAAAATCACTGCAGATGGTGACTGGTCATGAAATTAAAAGATGCTTGCTCCTTGGAAGAAAACCTATGACAAATCTAGACAGCATATTAAAAAGCAGAGACATCACTTTGCCAACAAAGGTCTGTATAGTCAAAGCTATAGTAGTCATGTACACACGTGAAAGCTGGGCCACCAAGAAGGCTGAGAACCGGAAAACTGATGCTTCTGAACTGTGGAGTTGGAGAAGACTCCTGAGAGTCCCTTGGACTGCTAGGAGATCCAACCAGTCCATCCTGAAGGAAATTAGTCCTGAATATTCATTGGAAGGACTGATGTTGAAGCTGAAACTCCAATACTTTGGCCACCTGATGCAAAGAACCGACTCATTGGAAAAGACCCTGATGCTGGGAAAGATTGAAGGCAGGAAGAGAAGGGGATGACAGAGGATGAGATGGTTGGATGGCATCACTGATTCAATGGACATGAGTTTGAGCAAGCTCCAGGAGTTGGTGACAGACAGGGAAGCCTGGCATGCTGCAGTTCCTGGGGTCCCAAAGAGTCAGACACAATTTATCAACTGAACAAAAACAGTTCTGGTACTACATAAATGCTTCTAGAGAATAGAAAAAGAAGGAACATATTCCAGACTTCTTTCATGAGCTAGAATAACTTTGGTAGCAAAATCTGGGAAGTTCAATATGTGAAAGGAAAATTATAAGCCAATATAATTCATGAATATAGATACAAAAATTTTAAGTAGCCCAATCTAGCAACATAAAAGAAGAACCACTGTCAGGAAGCCTTGAACAAGAGGCTCCCGGGTGATGTCTGGATCTGTCAGGAGCCCTCTGGGCCTTATTGATTCCTGAGTATTCAGGAATGAAGAGGAGAGGCGCGCCTTTCCCAGGCGGAGGAACCCAGGCATTTCTCTTTATGGCGATAAGTACCCTCTTCCTTTTTACGAGCCAAACGGTAAGGTGATCGTTTGCAGCTCTCCCTTTGATAGGGATGTCTCATGTTTTGTAACGCTGGAATTTTAATCTTTATTTTTTGTGAGAATAACCACCTTGTCAGACAGTATATATGCACACACCATGTTGATTAAAACACCTTTGCTCCATCAGAGCTTCGGTCCCCGTGTCTGTCTTTCTTTCTATTCTCTCTCTCTCTCTCTCTCTCTCTCTCTCTCTCTTTCTGGCTAATTCCTTGGAGCGCGGAGGCCCGCTGAGCTCACTTTCTTGCCCGGGCTTCTAAGACCCTCTCGAGAAGGCGCCCTGTGCCTTCACCCACTCGAGAGGGCGCCCGGTGCCTCCGCGCAGCAGCGCCGCCCTGAGAACAGGGCTCTATTGGCTTTCCGCGTAAACCAGGGGATGTCAGCCTCTTTCTCTCTCTTACTTTCTTATCGTCGACTCCGGACCACCAGGTTCCGGTCCATTAAAGGACAAAGAAACCACTCATTATCCAGTTGGATTTACACCAGTAATATAAAGTTGACTGTAAATCAATGTAATGCAACACACTAACAGATTAAAGAACAAAATAATCATTAACAGCCACAAAAGGAACATCCTTACAGCTGAACACCCACTTCTGACTTTTAACAAACAAAAAACCAAAATAACAACAGCAACAAAAACAACTTAGCAAACAAAAACAGAAAATGGTTTCTTTACCACGGTGAAGAATATCTACCAAAACCCTGTGGGAAACCTTACTCTTTAACCACGAAACATGAAAACCTCCCTCCCGACCCAGAGAACAAGGCTGGAGTGTCGAGGTCTGCATTTCCTGTCAACACTGCCTGGGGGGCCGCGGCCGGGCCCTCATGCAGGAAAAAGGAAGAAAAGGAAGCAGCCAACAGAAGGGAGCGAGCCCTTGCCACGAATGCGTAACAAAGACGACGCCTGACCATCTCAGGACACGTGATCAAATAGGGGCTCAGCAAGACCACTGAGTGCTGAACCGGATCCCACAACTGAGCAGCCTTTCTATTTATCAGCAACAGGCTGTGAAAGACAATGACACTTTTTCAAAAACACCATTTGTAACTATACAGAAACATGTACATACCTAGGAATAAATCTAACAGAAGATGTTCTTGAGGCCTATAGAGAAATGTACTAACTTTGCTGGGGGCTATTACAGACGGCCTAGGTCAAAGGGTAGACGTACCATGAACTGTAAGCCTGGATACTGCAGAATCAAGTGCTTCTACCTGATTACACATCCATCACAACCCTGATCAAAATCTCAACAGGAGCTGGTTCGTATGTTTGTTTTCCTTAAACCTATCTTTGGCTTTGGTCATCCTCACAACACCATTCACTATAAGTTGAAAAAAATCATGCTGTTAGAGTATATGAAACATAAATGAATAGTTTGATCCAGGTTAGCGATAAACTACAGTTTACACAAGAAATGCTGGTGTCTGATTTGCATGAGTTTGAGTTATGACTGCCACCCAGGGGTCCGTGGACTACTCACACTGTTTGGAGATCTGACATAGCTTGTTTTTGTTGCTTCTGATTATAAAATATAATCGATGCTTATTGCAAAAACAGTCAAATGCAGAAATGTGTAAGACATCTAACTCCCCAGAAGTGAGCAGCAGAAGCAGGCAGGCACAGCTGCTTCCAGGCTTCCCATGCAGCTCAGCTGGTAAAGAATCTGTCTGCAGTGCAGGAGACCTGGGTTTGATCCCTGGGTTGGGAAGATCCCCTGGAGAAGGGAACGGCTCCCCACTCCAGTGTTCTGGCCTGGAGAACTCCATGGACTGTATCACCCACAGGGTTGCAAAGAGTCAGACACGACGGGCAACTTCCAATCACACCTGCTTCCAGATTTTGTTCCCTGCACAGTTACGCACACCTGCATATTTCAGCATCGTATTCTTCGTGTGCCACCAAAAACCATCAAATATCAACAGCTCAACACATTCCATATGTACTAGAGTCTCACGGAGAGTCAAAAAGTCAACCCTGGTATCATCTCCCCTCGTGTTTCATCTGCGCAAACTCATGGGCGTGTCCGTCCACCCCCTGCTCGCCCGGCGGGCGCTCACCGTGTTGTAGACGCCCTCCATCGTCTCTGTCCCTTCCGTGGATTTAGCCACTACCTTCAGCCTCCCGGGCAGGCCCTTCTCCAGCTGCTGGACCTGGCGAGGATGGACAGTGCGTGGATTCTCTCCGCAGGGGACACAGAACAGGGGGGCGCAGGGCGTGCGTGTGTGCAGGCGGGTGTGCTCCATCTGCACGGAGCAGACGGAGGGAGGAGGACCGGCCCAAGGGTGGTTGAGGGAGAGACAAGCCCCTGGGTGAGCGGGAAGAGCGGACGGCACCGACCGTGTGCACCGGGGGACCGCCTCTCGAGGACGGAGACAGGCCAGGAGAGGACACGGGGCGGGAAGTCAGGAGCTTTGTTTTGTCTTGTTGCATTTAAAACATGGAGAGGAATTCAGACGGAGAGGCCCAGCAGGCAGCTCTATAGACGGGTGTGTACTGAGGCAGCTGCTAGCAGAGCCGTCAGCACTGAGCTGTGACTTGTGGGCAGGGAGGGGAGGGGCACAGCTGGCACTGAGGCTCAGGGTGGGCGCCCCATCCTCAGGGTCCCTGGGGAGCAGCACAAACAAGGGTAACATGAGAAGCCCCAGGAGGGACCTCTCCCTCCTGGAGATGGTGGTCGAGGTAAGGACTCGACACCCCCACTGCAGGGGGCACAGGTTCAACATCCCGCATGCCTCAGGATTTTTGGACGGGCCGGGACTCACCTGCACGGGCACGAACTTGTGCAGGAAGCGCACGCCGAGCTGCTGCATGGAGGCGCCCACGCGCTCGGCCATGTCCCGGTCGAAGCCCCGCAGGAGGACCGAGCGCACCATCACCGTGACCTCCAGGCCCAGGCCAGCCAGGAAGCCCGCGCACTCCAGCGCCACGCAGGACGCGCCCACCACCAGCGTCGCGCCTGGGCAGCAGGGCAGCGAGAGCAGGTCGTCGCTGCAGAGAGAAGGGCCTCCATGTGGGACGGCGCCGGGGAGCGCGGGTGTGCCCCCTCGGAGGAGGACGTCCAGCCAGGTGACTGGAAATCAAACGGGGCCACGTGCAAAGCCTCTGTTGGGTGTTCACCTCAACAGCCACACAGTGAAAAATGTATTTCTTAAACTGCATCTGGTCGAGAAAGTGTGCAATCGTCCTACTTTATACATCGAAGTCACAGGTCCTCTTCACAACTGTCCACTGGGAATTCCTGTTGAATCCCAGCATTCTCCTAGTCACCTGGTCCATCACTATCGCACAGACATGAAACCCTGAAGCTAACGGCATTGGCTGCTTCACTCTGGGCTCCAGCAAGTGTGAACCAAAGCCCAGACTCAGTCTCCTGCCTGGAGGCCTGGAGACACCCCGTGTGCATCTGTCCTCTTAGCGCTGCCTGTGTGCCCTTCCACTGTCGTCAACGCAAATCTCTTGTGAAAGGAGACAGGGAGCGAACACTCTGGAGACACAAATGTAATGCAACTTACAGGCAGACGGCCTAGTTAACCCCACCTGGTGATACAGTACTCTTTGTCTCCTTGGATTCCCAAGTAGCGTGGCCTCTCTCCCGTCGCGATGACAAACTTGGCAGCGGTATAAAACGCCTCCTGTCCTTTTTCATTGGTTGCCTTGAAAAAAGTAAAGCAAACATCACTTTTCACCTGGTACCAGAGTGGTCGGGCCTCGGGACGCTCACACACGAGCGGCAGCCCTCCACATGGACCACGGGGCCCGGGTTCCCGGGGTGCAGGCAGAAGTAAGGGGGGCGACCAACGGGGCCAAGGCCCAACTGACCTTGACTTTGTGGTGCTCGACAAACTCCCCGTAGGAGTTGACGTAGGTCACTGCCTTCTCCCGCAGAGCCAGCCGGTGGCCCCAGCTCAGTGAGCCGACGTGGCTCTGGATGGCCTCAGTCATGGTGGCCCAGCTGTGCTTCACTGGGGAGAGACCGGGGGCGGGTGGGCGTGAGGGGTGCACGGCCGCTGTGAAGTCACACACCGCACACACGCATCCATTGCTTTAAGGATCCAGAAGTGAACAGAAGATAATCAGCAAGAAGCCTTTTTATGCCAGTTACAGCCGCCATGGCTTCCCCGGTGGCTCAGACGGTAAAGTGTCTGTCTGCAATGCAGGAGACCCAGGTTTGATCCCTGGGTCGGGAAGATCCCCTGGAGAAGGAAGCGGCAACCCACTCCAGTATTCTTGCCTGGAGAATCCCATAGACGGAGGAGCCTGGCAGGCTACAGCCCATGGGGTTGCAAAGAGTCGGACATGACTGAGCAGCTAACACACACAGCTTCTTTCATATTACAGACATGCAGAAGGCATAGTTCTGAACATGATGAAAATCCACGGAGTGGGCTGGGAAACAGCCCTCCCACAGCCAGCCCCAGGATCTATCTAAGGTGGGACACGGGTCCCCTGCGGGCAGGGCTGTGACAGTGAACACCGGAGCAGAGACGAGAGCTCACCCACTTCCTGCTGAAGCCAGGGAGAGGCTGGTGGAGTCAAGGCTCCTCCTTACTCCTGCGTCGGCCAGGGGGGCTCATTTCCTGGAATCACCCCATCTGCTGATGCCCCCCAGGGAAACACTGGTCCAGGGTCCCATCAAGCTGGGTGAGACCCCCAACCACAAACCCGGCTGACTGGGGGTTCACCCTTGGTCCCATTTGGACCCTGACCCTCCAGTGCTCTCAGAGACCCACCCACCAGGCTGAGGGACCCCAGAACACAGGGGAGGACAGAGGTCACTGTGCGTGGGGACTTGGGCGACGTCAGCGATTATGGCCCAGACGTCACATCACCCTTCCCACAGTCTCAGCAACAGGACCACAGGTCTACGACCGTGTGGTCCAGACGGTCAGTCTGGTGACTGTGTTCCCTGACCCCACGCCTGTGATCCCGGGGTGACGACCACCACTGACTAGCTCTCCGCCGGGCTCATGTCCTCCGCCAGCCCCTCTCTCCAGACAGGCCAGGCTCCTGGGCCTCAGAGAACCATGCGTCTCATGGCCCCGGGGACCTCTGCTTCTGGTTTGCGTAAAAGACATTCTCAGAAGTTCCACAACATGCCTGCACGTCGGCACCCCTAGAAGCGGGCTGAGATACACGGCTCCTGGGGACTCCCCGCCCCAGACCTGCAGAGTCAGAAGCAGGACCACGGAGGCTGGGCACCTTAGAAGGTCCCCGGGGCCCTGACGGGGCAGGTCCACAGAAGACCCACTCTACTGTGTCACCCATCTGCTCGGCCATGTCACAAGCAGCAATGGCATCTTAAATTCAGATGGAAAAGTTGCTCCCCTTTCCTCAAAGGTGGCACAGCTACCCTCACACATTTACTTTTCGATACGAACTGAGAATAACCTGTCCAGTTCCAAAAAGAAAAAAAAAATTCTGATATTTTTCCTTGGACTTTCAATAAACATTAGGAAATAACTCTGAGATAATGTCTTCACAATATGCAAACATTCCCTCCAAAATCAGAGCGTAGTTTTCTTATGCTTTCATACTTCCTTGTGTGTTTTGTACACCCCTAGTGGAGTGTCTTCCAAGTCCTTGTATCATTTTTGTTGTGATTTCCATTACTCCATTTGCTGTCAGTTATTACTGCTGGTACAGAAGTTCTGCACACTCTTCTCAACAGCTGTCCAACCTCATCCACTCACGTCCCCATTCACTGTTCCGTGTGTTCCAGGCCTGCCACACTCCTCTGCCTTCTCACACATGCTCAGAGGCCCCTGGACCAGCTCCAGGCCAACGTGAACACCACTCCACCCTGCTCCATCCAGCCTGCCTGCGGCGTTCCACCCAAGTCAGCGCTCTCCTTAGACTCAAGTTCTAACTCCTGCCCCGAAAGCTCCCACACCCTCTGCTATGCGTCTGGGATGGCCGGGCTGCAACATCCCTTCCCCAGCCCTAAGGCCCCGACAGGAGGTCTGCACTGACCGTCTTGGAATCCTGGGTCCAGCTGGCACATGTGAGTGCCTAACAAGTGTTTATTAAACTAACGTAAAAGTCAACTACAGAAACAGAAAGAGCAAGCGTTTCTAAGAAACCTATTCTTCTTTCCCCCCAGTATGAACTGTTTCACGCACCACCCACCTTGCCGACTGTGTTCCCAGCCGAACTTCCTCGAGTCAGTCAGCGCCTGCCCTAGCAGCGCGGCCTGGTGCATCAGCTTCTTCGGGATACAGCCAACATTCACACATGTGCCACCAAGACCTGAGTGAGACAGCCAGAGCTGTGAGGCTGTGTGTGCATGTGTGTGTGTTCATGTGGCTTACACACATGCGGAGTGGGCGCTATTAAAACGTGGAAACAACAGACTCGACAACTGTGGGGTCACCATCACACACCATAACACAAAATGATTTGTGTTATGGTGACCGAGGGTCAAATTTGCTGACTGAGAGGGTCCCTGCATGAGGCCTGGGAATGAGCAAATTCCGACGTGCATTTGAACAGTTTCCTGGGGACAGAATCCAAGACTTCCACCTGAGTCCCAACCACGAGGTAGTCAGAACTGGGTCAGGCTAACCGGGCACATGCTGCACTGAGGCCAGGCAGGGCCAGCCTCCAGCCTTTCCCTGGGGAACCCTGACTGCTCTGGGCTGGTACCACCCGCCGCAAGCCGCCTGGACTCTCACCAACACGGGGTGAGACAGACACTCACATCAGTGCCCTCCGAGAGCGCGTGCCCCTGGAACCCAGGAGGGAGGGCTGTGCCCGGGATGGGGAGGGGGCAGGAGGAGGAGGACAAGTGTGTACCAAACAGACTTGGGGTGAGCACACATTTAACTCAACTGACCTTCCTGCAGCCAGGGTGTCAGTTATAAAATCGATGCAGAAACACAGAAAAGCGTCACGGCCACCCTAGACAAGCATGATGGGGTGCACCCCGCTCCGAGGCCACAGCTGCATGAAACACCCCCGTGTGGGTGCAAAGTTATCCTGGCAGACGTGGTGGAATTTCCCTTTGCAAGATCCTCCTTAATCTTTTTTGTGTTATCTTTCTGCCATCTCCTCTTGTTAACACATGACCGGGGACGGTGTCCTCAGCCCGAGGCAGGGGGGTTACCCTCTGGGGCTGTGGTGAGGACGGAGGGAGACCGACGAGAACCAAAGAGAACAAGCCCCCTGACAACAGCAGGAGGGCCGCTCACCCCAGGACGTGCCACGGGGGGACGGGACCACAAAGTCCAGCAGCATGACCTTCTTCCCCAGGATGGCGGCTTCCTGCAAACAGAGACACACGGAGACCTCGTCATTTCCTGACCCTCCCCTGAAGGATGAGACGTGTCTGCGATGAGACACAGCCTCTCCTCTCGGCTAACCCAGCCATGGAGCAACAGCAGTGCGCACTGGGACGGCCTAAGTATCAGCGGCAGAAGGGAGGCTTAAGGCGATCGCCGGGAAGACCGTCCACGGGGGTTGCCTCTTCTCACCTGAGCGCACGAGAGGCCCCCAGAGCCCCCACCGATGACGATGAGGTCGTAGTCGTACACTGGATCCTGCTGGAGGAGCCGCTGTAATAAACCACTCCGATGTGCCTGGGGGAATCAAAGGACATGCTGACTCCGTGCACACGGCTTCTATAAAAACCTCAGGGACAGCTGACCTGCAGTGCAGGTAAGCCAGACTGTGCATTTATCTGGGGGGTGTTCAGTTGGGCCCAACTAGTCAGACCGACGCCAGAGCAGACATAGGCACTGGTTATCACCCAACAGTGAGGCTCATGTCCGATGGCGGGGAGGTTGGGCCTTGTCCCACGTCAGACACGCTCGCTCCACAAGCAGCTCTCTCGGCCCTTTCTGCTGGCTCACCTCTGTTCTCCTCAGACCTTAATCATAAAGGTGAACTCAATAGGTGACACTTAGCCTGGCCCCTGACTCCTGCTCTACTAGAGGTACACACACCTTGCTAAGCGGTGGACTCCCTTCCTGGGTTAAAAGGTGTAAAAAAGCATGAAGAACTGACTAGTTAAAGAGTCAGTGACTCACAGGCCCTCCCCTCAGCAAGCGTGCAGGTGGGCTGAGAGGGCCCGACAGCGTGCCAAGTAGGACTGGAGGTGTCAGTGGGTCTGCACACGATGCAAGACAACAGAGAAGCTGACCTCCTACCTTAGCCATTAACTGAGGTTATTCCCGCTTTCCCCTTTAAAAACGTCCATGGCCCAGCGGAATCCTGCAAGCTGCTTCTGGGACGTGGGTCCGCTTCTCCCCAGATGCTGGCTTTTCTGACTGAAGCGACTTTCCTTTCGACCAGCACTTGGTTCTGAGGACGGCTGCTGAGGGGCGAGCACATGAGCCTGACTGAAGCCCAGGAGCGGCATCCTCTGCCTGCGTCCGCACTGGCCTTCTCTGCAAACAGTGCTCACGCGTCACCGGCGGGACGTGCATGGGGGGCTTTCCCCTGATTTTTCCTAAGTTGACCGAAATCTTGCAAGTTCCTGTGCAGCATGAGCCTTCTGCTCCGTCCACTGGGAAAGGTCAGGGCTGAGCCGGAGGCACAAGCTGCTGTCCCCATGGCCCTCCCTGTGGCCAGAAGCAGCGTGGACAAGGCCGGAGGCTCCACGTGAGACTGAGCAGCTCTGTCTGTGCGAGGTCGGCTGCTCGGTCATCACGCTGGCTCCAAGCCGGCTCGTCCTGCGAGTGCCGTGTGAGTGCTGCAGGACCACAGGCCCGGGGAGGCCGCGTGGCCCCGGCCGGCAGCCCCCTACCCTCGGGTGCTCTTAAGGGGGTCCACCTCGCACAGAGCTGCCGCCCAGGGCCGAGGAGACCTGGCGTCTCTGTAGCCCTTGTGCCGGGTCTTCGCTGCTGCGCAGGCTTCCTCCAGGTGCAGACATCAGGGGCTGCTCTCCGGCTGCGGGGAGCGGGCTTCTCACTGCCGGGGCTTCTCTTGTCAGGGAACGTGGGCCGAGGTGCTGGGGCCCTAGAGCCCTAGGAGTAGCTGCGACTCACAGGCTTAGTTGCCCTGCGGCGTGTGGGCTCTTCCCGGACCAGGGATCGAACCTGTGTCCCCTGCATCGGCAGGCAGGTTCTCAGCAAAGGTACCACTGGTGAAGTCCCAAAAATATAATTCTTAATTGAATCTAAACCTAAGTATTCAATCCATCACCGCTGATGATTAACACTTGTATACATATATAAAGGATCTAGGAGCAGAGTTTGATGAAAGCAAACAGCTAGTTAAAACAAGGCCCTTATTACACATCAATTCTTATCTGTCTCTATGTAACTGAGTGATTCCTGTTCATTTCTGCATTCCAGGAACCAAACAGAGTTTCACGAGCTCGCGGGGCCAGCAGCCATGGTGGGAGGGCCGCGCTCCCTCGGCTGGGCCGCCAGTGCTGACCTCATTTCCCTAAACCTCAAGGCGGGAGGAGGCCTCGTCTGTCCCCATTTGGACGGACAGAGCAGGGCAGCCCACCCTTCTGTCCTCCAACCTCACTCAAAACCTTCTCCTCAGCATTCAAAGTTTTAATTGGTAGAAAAGCTAATTTCTCTTAATCACAATAATTATCTGATAATCATCCTACAGTGCTTAGTCACTCAGTCATGTCTGACTCTTTGGGACCCCATGGACTGTAGCCTTCCAGGCTCCTCTGTCCACGGGATTTCCCAGGCAAGAATACTAGAGTGGGCTGCCATTTCTTCCTCCAGGGGATCTTCCCAACCCAGGGATTGAACTCGGGTCTCCCACATTGCAGGCAGATTCTTTACCATTCTCTACCATGTGAGCCACCGGGGAAGCTTTCAATTTTACCAGCTCCAAAAGACACAAATGAACAGACCTGTGAAAACCATTTCCACCTCTCTGAAATATTTTCTTAAAACAAAATTTGGACAGACAGCCTTCAGAAACACACGGTACTATTTACCTGGAAAGTGTGGTCACAACCACCCACGTGCACTTTATTCACAAAGATACTGGGCACAGTCCTCTGGTTGGTGATCTCTGAGAGAACCTCCTGGACACTGGCCCCCTCATCTAAGGAATAAAAGATCAAAGGCGTTAAGACCCTGCCAAGGTTCCGAGGCGCTGCAAGCCGAGCTGAAGTGCTGCGACACTCAGATGCCCACGTGCGCGTCGTCAGCGTCACAAAGTGATGACTCAGGGGTTCAAAGGGAGCCGTACAGAATAAAGAGCAGACTCCTGACTCCTTTTAAAATAGACACTTTCAAATTAGGATCTGATCTATAATCCACTGGCCAGGCAGAGACAGATAGGAATCGTCTTTAAAGAACAAACATGATATATGCTCTAACGGTGGTAACACAGAAAATATATCCAACAATTACATTTGAAAAAATCTTTATGCTCATAGTCCAAAACATACCCTCCACTCCTAAAAACTGAACTGGGCCCTCAGTCCTTCAGGCTCCCCATGTGGTAAACTCTTCAGCAAAGTCTCAAAGATTCAAGGGCATTTCACTTATTAAAGCAACCTGGCTAAAGAGAGGGGTGAAGTTTCGTGAAGGCAGAGATTGGGCTTTTTGTTCTCCACACACACCCGTGGAAAGTGCATGGGATCAGAAGCAGGAAAGCGGGAACATTGGTGCGCCTGCCCTCCTGGGGCTGCGCTCAGGAGATGGGCAGATTCGCCTCGTTCTGTTACAATGTCCTCTAGGCTGCTGGACAGCGGGCAGACATGCCTGAGGACCGCCAGCACTACCTTATATGGCTGCCTTCCACTCCCCCCTCAAATGCAGACAATGTACACAAAAAATCGACGCAAAGTATTTCCATATACAGGTTCATCTTCTGCGGGGTTCAAGGTAGTTGAAATCAGCTCACTGAACCCAAAGAGACGGGAGCAAACTGAACTGAAAGAGGCAATTCAAGAAAACAAGTCAATCTTGTGGACGCTGATTACAAACAACAGGTACAAACCTTTCTACTACTTACCAACTTGATCAAGTTCCAGGATGTTACAGTCAACTCCCAGAGAAGAAAAGAGCTCTTTAACCTGCAAGGAAAATGCACCTGCGTTCTCCTCTTGCAGAGACCAGACACAGCTATGAAGTGTGGGCAAAGTAGCAGGGACGCTCGAACATGCCCTTCAGGAATGCGAGCCTCGGACCATGTTTTCTCCTGTTCTTGGAGCACCTTGCCAGAATGACCTCAGTCCGCCCTTCCCTTCTTTTACAATCTGCTGTCTCACTTCCAGATCTGTACCTTTCACTCAGACCTCTTTTCTGGAACTCAAGACAAGCAGCATTTCTCCAGCTGGGTGACCCTGGACACCTCACGTGGAGCCTGCCCCACACCAAATTCACCTGTGTCCACATGCCTTTTCCTGTTTTCTTTCAACAGTCATTAAAGCAGTCAACCGCCACACACCCAGGAGGGCTCATCCATTGTTCCACATACTCAACATACAGGACACCCTCCCTGCCTGAGAGGAGGGGAGGCGGATATGCCCGCCCTGTCACCATTCACCAGCTGCCTGAACACCAAGCCCTGGGCCCTACCAGCAGGGGGCGTCACCAGGAGCTTGTCCGTGACTAGGAGAGTTTCAGACCCCCTCCTGCAGCCTCTTCCTGTCCCACACCTGCTCCCCACCCACCCGGTCAACTGCTGAGTCTCCACAGTGCTCTGCGTGGAGCGGGCTCCTTTTTCCAGCCCCCACAGTTGACCTCCTGAGCCAGCAAGACCTTCCTCAGGAAATTCTCGGTCACCTCCCGGGAGCTCTCCAGTTGCCGCCGCCGAGCTCGGAGCCCACCGTCAGCAGGACTCCCGCCCTTCGGCGACCTGAGCCCTCGAGGGGAAGCCGAGGGGCTCCGGCTCCAGGACAGAGGCGCAAGGGTCTTGGCCGGTGTGCCCCTGGCAGATGTCCACGGCTGGTGAGAGCTGATTAAAAAGGGCCACTGAAGTCTCTCAAAGTTGAGGGCACACAGCAAATGAGGCAACACGTGTTCAAGAGAATCTACTAGATTCTCTTGAGTGGGGAGCCTGAGGGGCCCGTCTTCTGCCCCTGAGCCTGATGGAGGGACGACTGCAGGTGGCCGCGGCCAAGGAGTCGAGGTTCCCGGTTCTCCGGGATCCCAGCCGCCCCAAGGCTGGGCCGTTGCCATTTCTATCGCTCAGGTCCGAGGGGCAGAGGCTGTATTACTGGTGAGTGTGGCAGCAAGGGAAAGCTCCCCTCCTGCACCACCTCATTCATAGCTCAGAGTTTCTGGCCCAGGCGAAAACGGCAGGGCCCTGATCACGCTGCCCAGCCCACTGGCAGGGCAGGGCTCCGGGCTGGGAGAGGCAAGCCAAGGAGACCAGAGGCTACTGCCCTACCAGAGCCGCTCATAAAGCAGGCTGTCCCAAGGGAAGTGGGTCCGCACCCCACCTCTGGAGCGAGGTCTCAGAGGCCACTCGGGGCAAGGGGGAAACCACAAGATTAGAGAGCGCCGAGCTCCACCCTAAGAAACTGATCCTCTGACATGGACTGCGGGGCAGTTCACGCCTACAGGTACAGCTGAGACAGCGGAGATGGTGTGACCGAGTCAGAGGATGCTAATGGCTCCCTCCTGACAGCAGGCTAAACTGTGGGCTGCCAGTCAGCAGAAAGCAAGAAGGAGACATCGGAGAACGGCCCTGCCGGGGTAAGAACAAACTGCAAATCTGCTCAGTAACGACCGCTGCGGAGGGGCCCTGGCTGGCGGCCACCTGGCATGAAGAGCCGACTCACTGGAAAGATGAGGGCAGGAGGAGAAGGAGACGACAGAGGACGAGATGGTTGGACGGCATCACTGACTCAACAGACGAGTTTGAGCAAGCTCTGGGAGATGGTGAAGGACAGGGAAGCCTGGTGTGCTGCCGTCCATGGGGTCACAGAGTCGGAGCGACTGAACGACAACACAGAACAATTTACACCCCAGGGCGCTGTCAGGAAAGCAGAGCATCTGAGCTGTAATCAGAGGAGTGTGACACCCAGGCCCGACGCTGAGAGAGTCAGACAGTGCAGCACAGAAGGCCAGCGAACCCGTCACCCCAGAGTGGCTGCACAGACCCAGGCCACACCTCCGAGGAGTGGAAACAGACTTCTTGAAAATAATCCATAAGAGATACACAAGCAAAAACTGGCCACAGAGAAGGATGGCTGTAGGGTCCAGAGCGGCTGTAATGCATTACCAGAAACGCCGTGGTTCCAACAAAAAATGACCAGACACACAAAGAAACAGGACCGCGGGTCCACACACAAGAAGAAAGCGGAGAAGCTGCCCCGAGGGCCCAGACAGCGCGACGAGCAGGCAGTCCGTGCGAGCACGTTCGAGGAGCTTGAGCGAACCAGGCTTCAGGGGGCACATGGAGAAGCACGATGGCGACGTCTCACCCGGCGGAAACACCAGGAAAAAGACAGGAATTACAGACAGGAACCAGCTGGGTATGACGCAATTACGGGAAAGCGCAATACCTACAGTCAAAATTCCACTGCGGTGTCTCAACAGTAGACTCGAGCTGGCAGGACTTGCAGAACTGAGGACATCAGTGGAGAGTGTGCAGCCTCATGCCATAGAGGGAAAAGATAAAGGACAGAAGCCTAGCGGAAAATGGGCCGGCATGAAGCACAACATACGGATGGCGTGAACACCAGTAAGAGACAGAGGAAATAAAGTACAAGAATAATATTTGAAGAGATGCCCCCAAATATCCCAGATTTGATGAAAAAACCGTAATCCAAATATCCAATATGCAAAATAATGGAGAAGACTCTTGAGAGTCCCTTGGACTGCAAGGAGATCCAACCAGTCCATCCTAAAGGAAATCAGTCCTGAATATTCTTTGGGAAGGACTGATGTTGAAGCTGAAACTCCAATACTTTGGCCACCTGATGCAAAGAGCTGACTCATTGGAAAAGACCCTGATGCTGGGAAAGACTGAAGGCAGGAGGAGAAGGGGACGATAAAGGATGAGATGGTTGGATGGCATCACTGATTCAATGGACATGAGTTTGAGCAAGCTCCGGGAGATAGTGAGGGACAGGGAGGCCTGGAGTGCTACAGTCCATGGGGTCACAAGAGTTGGACACGACTGAACAACTGAACTGAACTGAACCAGTGAATTTTGCAAAGTTGCAGGATACAAAATCAATACACAGAAATAAGTTGCATTTCTATATACTAACAACGAAAAATCAGAAAGAGAAAAATAAGGAATCACTCCCATTCACCACTGCAACAAAAAGAATTAAATATCTAGGAATAAACTTACCTAAGGAGACAAAAGAACTGTACACAGAAAATTATAAGACACTAATGAAAGAAATCAAAGATGACATAAACAGATTGGAGAGATATTCCATGTTCCTGGGTAGGAAGAATCAATATTGTGAAAATGACTATACTACCAAATGCAATCTACAGATTCAATGTGATCCCTATCAAATTACCAATGACATTTTTCACAGAACTAGAACAAAAATTTCACAATTCATATGGAAACACAAAAGACCCCAAATAGCCAAAGCAGTCTTGAGAAAGAAGAATGGAGCTGGAGGAATCCACCTTCCTGACTTCAGATTATACTACAAAGCTACAGTCATCAGGACAGTGTGGTGCTGGCACAAAAACAGAAATACAGACCAATGGAACAAGATAGAAAGCCCAGAAATAAACCCATGCACCTATGGGTACCTTATTTTTGACAAAGGAGGCAAGAATATACAATGGGGCAAAGACAGCCTCTTCAATAAATGGTGCTGGGAAAACTGGACAACTACATGTAAAAGAATGAAATTAGAACACTTCCTAACACCATACACAAAGATAAACTCAAAATGGATTAAAGATCTAAATGTAAGACCAGAAACTATAAAACTCTTAGAGGAAAACAGGCAGAACACTTGATGACATAAATCAAAGCAAGATCCTCTATGACCCACCTCCTAGAGTAACAGAAATAAAAACAAAAGTAAACAAGTGGGACCTGATTAAATTTAAAAGCTTTTGCACAGCAAAGGAAACTATAAGCAAGGTGAAAAGACAACCCTCAGAAATGGGAGGAAATAATAGCAAATGAAACAACTGACAAAGGATTAATTTCCAAAATATACAAGCAGTTCATACAACTCAATACCAGAAAAACAAACAACCCAATCAAAAAAAAAAAAAAAAGTGGGAAAAAGACCTAAGCAGACATTTCTCCAAAGAAGAAATACAGATAAACACATGAAAAGATGCTCAACATCGCTCATTATTAGAGAAATGCAAATCAAAACCACAATGAGATATCACCTCACACCAGTCAGAATGGCCATCATCAAAAAGTCTACAAACAATAAATGCTGGAGAGGCGTGTGGAGAAAAGGGAATGCTCTTGCACTGTTGGTGGGAATGCAAGCCACTGTGGAAGACAGTATGGAGATTCCTTAAAAAACTAGGAATAAAACCACCATATGACCCAGCAATCCCACTCCTAGGCATATACCCTGAGGAAACCAAAATTGAAAAAGACACATGTATCCCATTGTTCATTGCAGCACTATTTACAACAGCTAGAACATGGAAGCAACCTAGATGTCCATGACAGATGAATGGATAAAGAAGTTGTGGTGTATATATATATATATATATGTATATATATATATATATATATATATATATATATGATGGAATATTACTCAGTCATAAAAAGGAATGCATTTGAGTCAGTTCTAATGAGATGGATGAACCTAGAACCTATTATACAGAGTGAAGTGAGTCAGAAAGAGAAAGATAAATATCGTATTCTAATGCATATATACAGAATCTAGAAAAATGGTACTGAAGAATTTATTTACAGGACAGCAATGGAGAAACAGACATAGAGAACAGACTTATGGACATGCGGAGAGGGGAGGAGAGGGTGAGATGTGTGGAAAGAGTAACATGGAAACTGACATGACCACGTGTAAAATAGAGAGCCAGTGGGAATTTGCTGTGTGGCTCGGGAAACTCAAACAGGGGCTCCGTATCAACCTGGAGGGGTGGGATGGGAGGGAGGGTCAAAAGGGAGGGGACGTATGTATACCTATGGCTGATTCAGGTTGAGGTTTGACAGAAAACAGCAAAATTTTGTAAAGCAATTATCCTTCAATAAAAATATAAACAAATTTTAAAAAAGGAAAGGAATCCTGACCCATGCTACAGCATAGATGAACTCTGAGGACATCAGACTGAAATAAGCCAGTCAGAAAATGACAAATACTTTTGGATTCATAGGGTAGAAAGCAGATGGTGTTGCCGGCGGCTGGGGGTGAGAATGGAGAGTTACTGTTTAATGAGGTCAGAGTGTCAGTTGGGGAAGATGAATAAAGCTCTGTGGGTGGATGGTGGTGATGGCGGCACAAAACAGGAACGGTCTTAATGCCATGAAACCGAAAATGGTTAAAACAGTAAACGATATTATGCATATTTTATTACAGGGAAAAAAAAGCTAACCAATGCAAGTATATGCTTTTAATCCACAAAAGTGTGAATTGAAGATTGGGGAAAATATGGCTTGAAACTTAATTTGGGGAAGGGATTAAAAAAAATCAGGGCACATCTTTCACTCCTTAGTGTGCGCCATGGGGTCGCCGGACTCCCAGGCGCCTCCGGCCTGGGCAGCTGCCCCCGCGTTCCGCGCGCTCCTCCAGGCGGGACTCCAGCCCCAGGGCAGACCCTGTCACTCCCCGCCTCCAGCCTGGCGTCATCAGGTCCCCACTCAGCGGCACACGCTTAGACCTCATTCCTCTGAAAAGCTGAAGGCCAGCCCGTTTCCACATCCCTCTCCTGATTCCCTTCCTACACCCTGCATTCGGCCCAGTATTTTCATGTTATCATCTCCTGCCTTTGCTCACACGAATTCCTCAACTATTGATGTTCTACCTTGCCTACATCCAACTTATCTCTCCAGGACCAGCTTAAACATCACATCCTCAATTCCTCTGATCCCCATGGAAGCAGCTGTTTTACCCCTCATTCCCACAGCACCTGCCTCACATGCACGTGTCTTTCAGTACGTGAGAACAGGCTTATTACAGCTCCTTTAGGCCATGAGTTCTTGAAAGGCAAGGCCACAGGTAGGGATGTGGAATACGGTGTCCAGTTTGGGTGATTAATGGTCAAATTACTGCACAACCCGTTTAGTGAAGGGTCATGTGTAAAGACAGATGATACAAACACATGAAAAGCTTGGTCAGGAAAGAAAAGCGCTCAGGGAAAATACTGGAAAATCTGCCATCCAGCTAGAAGCCAGATTCCTAATTCTGTGCACTGGAGTGACAGGCACCGTCAAAATGTTTCAGACGGACAGATTTGAGCTCTACTTAAAAAGTTTTGATTGAAGGCGGGAGGAGGAGGAGACGACAGAGGATGAGATGGTTGGATGGCATCACCAACTCAATGGACGTGAGTTTGAGCAACTCATGGGAGTTGGTGATGGACAGGGAGGCCTGGCGTGCTGCAGTCCATGGGGTTGCGAAGAGTCGGACACGACCGAGAGACTGAACTGAACTGAAAAAAGTTCTAGTAATCAAAGCTGTCCAATTATGTAACAGGACTCAAAGTAGTGGCCATGTTGTTAGAAGCAGTGACGCACATAGAACAGAAAATCATCTGTCCTAAGATGTTCTGTGTCAGCAAAGGTTTGACCAGAATGATGTAAAGCCATTTATTCATTCAACCCATTTACCTGTCTCACACTATTCTAGGCCCCAGCAACACAGCAGTGGCCAGGCACAGTTCTGATGGCTTGGCTCTTTTATAAACTTCAAAGGACAACTTAAATAAGCAGAGGAAGAAGACAAGAGGTTGGAAATAAACCAGCACGTATGTGAGAATCTGACAGGTGACTGGTGAGCATTCAAACCACAGTGGAAAGAAGGGACTCTCTGAAAAAGGGAAAGGGACAACAGGTAAGTTATAAGGGAAAAAAGGAACTGGTCCCCACACATCCTCGGCTTCAGCTTCAGCTGGAACAGAGAAGAGGGGTGTGAAAAGCACCCCCGAAAACATCCAGCAGCCCATCCAGGAGAACATCTTGTGACCTCAGAGCAGAAAGACTTCTTAAATAAGGCACAAAAAGCACAAGCCAGAAGACAAAAAGTGATAGATTCACTATGTTAAACTTCCAAAATTCAGTTAACCAAAACATCACATAAAGAGAGTAAAAAGAAAACCCAATCTGGGAGACTTTCCAATACATAGAACCGAAGGACTAGAATCCACAATATGTAAAGAACGCCTATAAAATTAGTATTTTAAAAAAAAACCTAATAGAGAAATAAGCAAAATGCCTGAATGTTTCCCAGAAGAGGTAACTCAAATGACCCATAAACACAGGTAAAGCTGTTAAGTTCATCAAGAAAATGCAAAACTAAGGCTACAACGAAATACCATCTCATAAACACCAGAATGGCAATAATTAAATGTATTAACTGTTGGCAAGGATGTAGGGCAGTGGGAACTGGTAATACACCAGTGAGGGAAAGTGGTATGACTGTGTGGAAAAACATTTCGGTATCACCTAACAGGAAAAAATTGTGCCTCCTCTGTGGCTTAGCAATTCAGCTTCAAGATATCTACTCTCAAGCAGGTCTTCATTGTGTGCACTGGGAGATGTGGCAAGAATAGGCATGGCCATATAGTATTTGAGAGCAAAATACTGGAAACATCAGACCTGATAACACTGTGCTTTTGAGTCACCCTCAGGAACAATACAGCAATGAAAATTAACAAACCACACTTACAGATACTAACATGCAGCAATCTCTAAAATATAACTGTTGGGAAAAACATGCAGATATAAAAAGTCCATGACTCTACTTAAACAAAGTACCAATACAAGCCAAAAGGAGCAAAGTATTGTTTAGGGATACATAAGTTTGGCAGCAACATTGTTAAGGAAAAGGAAGTGATTCTGGCCAGTGGTTGCCCTGAGAGGGGTGGAGAAGATGAACCAGGAGGCTCCTGCTGGAGTGTGGTCTCCTAGAGAACTGCAAGCGCACGTGTGACGCACACTTAAAAACGTGCAAATAACGTACGCCTGACAGACTGAAAATCCTAATTTCACATCTCTAACCCAGCAACTTAGGCTTGTGCCTTGTTCATGTGTTGTTTCAACTCTCAAATGCGGAAGCAGCCTTCAAAGACGCCAAGCCCCATCCTACAGACGGGTTCCTCCTCCAGAGCATCACCGCTCCGACTCTCAGCTCCCGCGCGTGCCCCGCGTGAAGTCCGCCTAAACCGCCGCCCGGCCCGCCCGGGGCACGCGGTGGGGTCCACAGCAGCCCCGCCGCCCGCCGCCGTCGTTCCCCAGGACGGGACCCGGGGGACCTGTACCCTCAGATGTCCCAGCCCACGTCCAGCTGGCTCTCGGCCAGGGCAGGACTGCGGCTCGCCCGCCGGCCCGTCCGAGGTCCCTCAGCCGGGACCGCGCGGCCCAGCCGAGGGCGGATCGGACGAGCCTGGACCGAAGTCGGGGTGGGGCGCCGCGGAGGCCCGGGGCCCCGGCCGCCTACCCGCGTGCTGTGCGGACAGTAGGTCTTGCTGAAGATGACCACGCGGTGGCCCTCAATGAGGCCCAGCAGGCGGCGTCGCAGCTCCTCGCGGGCCGCGCGGGACAAGCGGCCGGCCCCGGGAGCCGGCGGACGGGCCCGGCGCCCGGGCGGCGACGACGGCCCGGCCGCGCCGCGGACATTGCCCAGTCGGCGGCTGGGGGAAGAGGCCCTCCCTGGCGTGGAAAACGTCTGTGCCCGCGAGGGGGGCGGCGGCGGCGGCGGCGGCTGCGCCAGGACCGCGGTGTCGCTCCCACACCGGCAGGACCTGCTCAGAAACGAGAGAGTTCGGGCGCTGAGTGGGAGTGAAGGCCGGACCGCTCGCCCCGTCCCCGGCCCCGCCCCGTCCCCGGCCGCGCCCCGTCCCCGGCCCCGCCCCGTCCCCGGCCCCGCCCCGGCCCCGGCCCCGGCCCCGGCCCCGCCCCGGCCCCGCCCCGGCCCCGGCCCCGCCCCGGCCCCGGCCCCGGCCCCGCCCCGGCCCGGCCCCGGCCCCGCCCCGGCCCGGGCCCCGCCCCGCCCCCGGCTCCGCCCCAACCTCGGCGCATGCGAAGTAAACCATAGATACACCACCGTGCTGGACTTGGCCGGCCTTGATAAAGTGGCGGGAGTTAGGCTTCAAGGTCTTGTTAGGTCGATATGGTGCGCGCACCGCGGGATCGCCGGGTCTCCATGTGGTCCCCAAGGGTGCTCCCCGTGAAGATCTTACTTCCACTCTTACTTACATTCCACCAGCTCCCTCAGGCCTCCTTTAGATACAAGGTCTTCAGTGAGGTTGGATGTCTCAACCTTTTGGAAGGAGTGAATAAATAAAAACCATCTTTACGAAAGATGGCTATTTTTTAAAGCTTATATCCCATGAAGTAAATAAAAATACTACTAGCGAAACCTAGACAGTGTATTAAAAAGCAGAGACATCACTTTGCCAACAAAGGTCCCATAGTCAAAGCTATGGTTTTTTCAGTAGTCACGTAAGGATGTGAGAGTTGGACCATAAAGAAGGTCGAGCACTAAAGAACTGATGTTTTCCAATTGAGGCACTGGAGTAGAATCTTGAGAGTCCCTTGGACTTCCCGGAGATAGATCAAACCAGTCAATCCTAAAGGAAATCAACTCTGAATATTCATTGGAAGGACTGATGCTGAAGCTGAAACTCCAATACTTTGGCCACCTGATGCGAAGAACTGACTCATTGGAAAAGACCCTGATGCTGGGAAAGATTGAAGGTGGGAGGAGAAGGGGATGACAGAGGATGAGATGGTTGGATGATATCACTGACTCAATGGACATGAGTTTGAGCAAACTCTGGGGGATAGTGAAGGACAGGGAAGCCTGGCGTGCCACAGTCAATGGGGTCACAAAGAGTTGGACACAACTAAGCAACTAAACAGCAACAACTGTGTTTCTGTTGGCTACCTTGTATAGCTACAACATTTTAAAATGAATTTCCTAGGTTGCTACCCCTCAGTCCCTACTGCACGGGAATTCTGGAGGCATTTCAAAGAAATGGACCCTGAGTTTCTTGGGCTCCAAAATCACTGCAGATGGTGACTGCAGCCATGAAATTAAGACACTTGCTCCTTGGAAGAAAAGCTATGACAAATCTAGACAGCATATTAAAAAGCAGAGACATGACTTTGCCAACAAAGGTCTGTCTAGTCAAAGTTATGGTTTTTCCAGTAGTTGTGTATGGATGTGAGAGTTGGACTATAAAGAAAGCTGAGTGCTGAAGAATTGATGCTTTTGAACTGTGGTGTTGGAGAAGACTCTTGAGAGTCTCTTGGACTGCAGCAGAAGATCCAACCAGTCCATCCTAAAGGAAATCAGTCCTGAATATTCATTGGAAGGACTGATGTTGAAGCTGAAACTCCAATACTTTGGCCACCTGATGTGAAGAACTGACTCATTTGAAAAGACCCTGATGCTGGGAAAGATTGAAGGTGGGAGGAGAAGGGGGTGACAGAGGATGAAATAGTTGGATGGCATCACCCACTCGATGGGCATGAGTTTGAGTAAACTCCCAGAGCTGGCGAAGGACAGGGAAGGCTGGAGTGCTGCAGTCCATGGGGTCACAAAGAGTCGGACACAACTGAGAGACTGAACTGAACTGAAGTCTGTGCCAGAATTGGAATCCTGTATGCATCATTGGGGTGGATGGGTGCTCTCCGTGACTTATAGCCCCCTGCAGCTATAGGGTAAATGTATTAAACCCCAATAGAGACATTCAGCCACAAGACCAGCAGGCCTGCCTGGCCCCTCAGGGGTCATCTCCTGACACCTGGTTCACCGTGCTTCAGCCATTGCCTTCTCCTCGTGCCTCAGCTGCATCAAACACATTCTTGCCTTAGGGTCTGTGCATTTTGTTTACTCAGCCTAGATGTTCCTCCTCACCCAGCAAATCTAACTTTTTCTAGGGGGTGGTATGAGAGGGAGGCACCTGAGGTCATCTCTCAGGCAGGCCAAGGTCAGTGCAGGTCTCCTGCTGACCCTTCACTCACAGCCCCTTGCAGATTCCTTCTAAGTGTCTCCCACCTTACTGCGGAATTGGCTTTATGTTGACAGATGTGATGGTAAGAAGGAGAAAGGGCCACCCACAGCTTCAGCTTATGTTTATTGTTCTCAGTACCCTTGTGCCAAGTTATCTCCTTGGCCCTGAGGTCGCCTCTAACTTTCAGTTCAGTTGCTCAGTCGTGTCCGACTCTTTGCGACCCTATGGACTTAGCACGCCAGACTTCCCTCTAACCTTAGTTTTCAAAATTTAAGACTTCCACAGTCAGGATTTTTTACAATAAACCTCGTGGCTGGGATGTGCTTACTCCCGTGTCCCTTCCTGTCCTCACCTCTAGCTTCTCCTCGGCCAGAGGGTGAGTCACCGACAGAAAGGATAGGGTAGCTTGTGTTTTCCTCTGCTTCTGGCCTGACATCTAGTTAACCCATCAGAGCTTCACTGGTGGGCCTTTCAGAACTGTGACACTGTTTTTAGGAAACTATTTCAGTTAAGGTTGGAAAAGCACAGACAGCTTAGCTCTGAATCTCAGCCCCATTGCTTCCTAGGTGGTGGTCTGAGGCAACAGTCATAGGAGGAGACTAACGTCAGCTCCTACCTCAAAGGGTCATTGTGAATTTAAGTGAATCAATTCCCTGGTGGCTCAGGGGATTCACCACCTGCCAATGCCCTCCAGTGCAGGAGAAGTGAAGTGAAGTGAAGTCGCTCAGTGGTGTCTGACTCTGTGACTCCATG
Organism: Odocoileus virginianus; assembly: GCF_023699985.2. NCBI lineage: Eukaryota > Metazoa > Chordata > Mammalia > Artiodactyla > Cervidae > Odocoileus > Odocoileus virginianus. Next base: position 307,303 of record NW_027224320.1, read on the forward strand.
GACTGTAGCCTGCCAGGCTCCTCTGTCCATGGGATTTTCCAGGCAAGAATACTGGAGTGGGTTGCCATTTCCTTTCCCAATGCAGGAGATGCGGGTTCAATCCCTGGGTCAGGAAGAGCCCCTGGAGAAGAAACAGTTCAGTATTGTTGCCTGGAAAATCCCATGGACAGAGGAGCCTGGTGGACTACAGTCCATGGGGTCGCCAAAGAGTTGGACACAACTTAGCAACTAAACAACAAGAAATACATGTAAAGTGCTTAGGACAGCACCTGGTACATGGTCAGCACACAACCGGTACAGTGTGTGAATATCTCATTATTCACTCCTCCCAACAGCTCCACGAAGGAGAGGGTATCGTCTCCAACAGGTGAGACAACTAAGGACGGAGATAGGAGCAGGGTCTTCCCAGAGTCACATGGATGTGGGGGGGCTGGTGGGACAGACTCCATTCCCGGTCCTCTCCTGCTAGAATCAGCACTGCAGTTCCCTTCAATTCCTTTTATTATGTAAGCCAGCTGAAGTTGTGCTTTCTGTTACTTGCAATAAAAAGCATGTTAACAACTAAAACTATTTCAGGAATATGATCTTAGGTGCAGAAAAATTCATGCCTCACAATTTCTTAATGGAGTATGTATATATATATATATATTTTTAATCATAAAATACCCTTCTTTGTCCTTGTTAATGCCTCAGTCCTTAAATTCTATTCGTCCAAAGATTACTGTGGCCAAATCTACTTTCTTTTGTCAGTATCTGTATACATACCGTTTTCTATCCTTTATTTTCAACATATATCTGTCTTTTCCTTCCATATTTGTCTCCTTGGGCCGGAAATAGCCTGATTAATTATCTCTTATCCCTTGTGAGTTCTTAATTAATTGAAGTTAGAGTCAAGGAATCAGATGATAGAGACAAGAAGATATTGATACAGAAAGTAGATTAGTGGTTGCCTCGGGCTTGGCAGTAGGGAGAAGAAAGGGAGGCTTGGGGACTGAAAGCTAAGGGCTATAGGATCTTTTTTGAGAATAAAAATGTTCTAAAATTGTGGTGATGGTGGGACTTCCCTGGTGGTGCAATGGTTAAGAATCTGCCTGCTGGGACTTCCCTGCTGGCCCAGTGGCTAAGACTCTGAGTTCCCAATGCAGGGGGCCCAGGTTCGATCCCTGGTCAGGGAACTAGATCCCACATGCTGCAACTAAGACCTGGTGCAGCCATTTGAATGAATATTTAAAAAAAAAAAAAAAAGTACTGCTGATGGGAAAATAGCAGTTAAAAAAAAAAAAAGAATCTGCCTGCCAATGCAGAGGACACGGGTTTGATCCCTGGTCTGGGAAGATGCCACAGGCCACAGGGCAACAGAGCCCCTGGCCCGCAACCGGAGAAGCTACCACGAGGAGGCCTGTGCACACAGCTGGAGAAGCTGAGCACAGCAAGGATGACCCAGCGCAGCGAAGGGAAACGAAAGAGATCGCGGACGGACGCATCACTCCGTAAGTATCCTAAAAGCCTGTAGGCGCATACTTCAGATGGACACATCGCATGGCATATGCATTATATCTTGAGTTGTTAAAGAAGACACGAATAAATAAAACAAGAAAACAATTAGAAAACTAGAAAGAATGCTTAGAAGGTTGAAATATACTGTTGTCAAAACTCATTTATATATAAAATTATTGCATATATATGAATAATAAAAGTATTGCATATATACAAATATCACTGCAGATGGTGATTGCAGCCATGAAATTAAAAGACACTTACTCCTTGGAAGGAAAGTTATGACCAACCTAGATAGCATATTAAAAAGCAGAGACATTACTTTGCCAACAAAGGTCTGTCTAGTCAAGGCTATGGTTTTTCCAGTGGTCATGTATAGATGTGAGAGTTGGACTGTGAAGAAAGCTGAGCACCGAAAAATTGATACTTTTGAACTGTGGTGTTGGAGAAGACTCTTGAGAGTCCCTTGGACTGCAAGGAGATCCAACCAGTCCATCCTAAAGGAGATCAGTCCTGGGTGTTCATTGGAAGGACTGATGCTGAAGCTGAAACTCCAAAATACTTTGGCCACCTCGTGTGAAGAGTTGACTCATTGGAAAAGACCCTGATGCTGGGAGGGATTGGGGGCAGGAGGAGAAGGGGATGACAGAGGATGAGATGGCTGGATGGCATCACCAACTTGATGGACATGAGTTTGAGTAAATTCTGGGAGTTGGTGATGGACAGGGAGGCCTGGTGTGCTGCGATTCATGGGGTTGCAAAGAGTCGGACATCATTGAACTGAACTGATGATGTGCTGTGTGCTGAGTCGCTTCAGTCATGTCTGACTCTTTGCGACCCCATGGACTGTAGCCTGCCAGGCTCCTCTGTCCATGGGATTCTCCAGGCAGGAATACTGGAGTGGGTTGCCATTCCCTCCTCCAGGGGATCGCTGACCCAGCGATCGATGTCTCCTGCCTTGGCGGGTGGGTTCTTTACCACTAGCGTGGCCGGGAAGCCCTGCACAGAGGCCTTAATAAACAGAGCCAGGGAGGGCACGGGGGGCCACCAGCCCGCCAGGAAAGGGGCGGGGGGGGGGGAGGGTCCGGGGTCCCCTCTCATCGGCAGAAGAGCCTCCTGCCGAGAGCACGTGGCCTCCGGCCCCGGCCCCGGGGTGACTCCGCGGGGAGAGCGAAGTTCGCTGCGGGGCGGCCGGTACAGCCGCCAACCCCGGGCCCGCGCGGAGAGATGCGCAGCCCCGGGGGTTCACGGACAGCCGGGCCGGGAAGGGTTAGGCTCTGTCGCTGGAGCGAGCAGGAACTGGAGCCCACCGGCCACCAGGCGGCAGTGGCCGCTCAGGAAGGGAGCAGTGGGCGGTGCGTCTTCTCCAGCCACCGGGGCGCAGGTGCGACCCCGCCGCCTACGCCGGCGCACCTGGGCGCCCCGGGACCGGCCTCCGCAGGACGTCTACCGTTCAGCGACGCCCGCTTCTGCTCTTAAACAGGTCGAACCTGTCTCGACTTCACCGAGAAAACAGGTTAAGAGCACGCTGTGTGAACCCTGGAGGGCTCCGCGGAGCAGCGGGACCGGGTGGACGCGCCCCGATGATCTCAAATTACCTGGTCCTGCGCCAGAAGGCTCGGGCACAGGCATCGTCGTCAGGAAGGACGGATAAAAAGTGTGCTGGGCTTGGCCTATACTGACCCGCTGAAACCCCACAACTACTTCCGATTGTCTGAGCTACCTGGGTTACCCTCCTTTCACAGACAAGGAAACTGAGGCCCAGACAAGTCGTGACTAGCTGGAACCCACATCTTAGTAGGTGGCCAAGGGAGACTATTTTTTGGGCTCCAAAATCACTGCAGATGGTGACTGCAGCCTTGAAATTAAAAAACGCTTGCTCCTTGGAAGAAAAGCTATGACAAACCTAGGCAGTATATTAAAAAGCAGAGACATTACTTTGCCAACAAAGGTCCGTCTAGTCAAAGCTATGGTTTTTCCAGTAGTCATGTATGGATATGGGAGTTGGACCATAAAGAAAGCCAAGCACTGAAGAATTGATGCTTTTGAACTGTGGTGTTGGAGAGAAGGCTCTTGAGAGTCCCTTGGACTGCAAGGAGATTCAGCCCATCAATCCTAAAGGAAATTAGTCCTGAATATTCATTGGAAGGACTCATGCTGAAGTTGAAACTCCTGTACTTTGGCCACCTGATGCCAAGAGCTGACTCATTGGAAAAGACCCTGGTATTGGGAAAGATTAAAGGCAGGAAGAGAAGGGGACGACAGAGGATGAGATGGTTGGATGGCATCACTGACTCAATGGACATGAGTTTGAGTAAATTCCGGGAGTTGGTGATGGACAGGGAAGCCTGGTGTGCTGCAGTCCATGGGGTCACAAAGAGTCGGACATGACTGAGCAACTGAACTGAACTGAAGGGAGATGCAACATGAAGTTGGCAGGGGGTGGGGCTGAGGAGGAGAAGGCAATGGCAACCCACTCCAGTACTCTTGCCTGGAGAATCCCATGGATGGAGGAGCCTGGTAGGCTGCAGTCCATGGGGTTGCTAGGAGTTGGACACAACTGAGCGGCTTCACTTTCACTTTTCACTTTCATGCATTGGAGAAGGAAATGGCAACCCACTCCAGCGTTCTTGCCTGGAGAATCCCAGGGACGGCGGAGCCTGGTGGGCTGCCGTCTGTGGGGTCGCACAGAGTTGGACACAACTGAAGCGACTTAGCAGCAGCAGCAGCAGGGGCTGAGGAGAGGGAGACAGTGAGCTGAGGGGCAGAAAGGCCGGAGAAGGATGCCTGCCGAGGCAGCCCACGACTGCAGGACACCCCCGTGACTTGGCCCCTCTCCCCAGAGGCCTGGGCAGGGAGGCACCACGCGCCCTCTGGGAGCTGGGCCCAGGACTCGCACCCCTTGTAAACAGCTTTGGACCATGGTCTGCCATCAGCCCAGACTCCGACAGGTTCTCAGGGCCCTGGCACAGACCATAGTTTGTAATGCTACACTTGTGTGATTTTCCGATTAATGTTGGCACACCCGTTCCCCAGGCCAGAAGTCCCGGGAACTCGGGGAGCAGGCCTTGGGGTCAGCACTGAGTGGGTGCTGGCCCTGTGGCTGACTCTCATGGAAGGTAGGAGTGGAACCGGAGAATAGAAGGTTCTCGGTGGCGAAGGTGCAGGGTGGGGACCTGGGGCTGCGGTTTTCATCTTGTCTCGCCTGTGCCTGTCTCAGGCCATGGCTCCCTCCTTGGACACATGTGTGTCCTTTAGCTCAAGGGAGCTGGAGGGCTGCTTGGTGGGTGTCCAGGGGACAAGAGTGAATGGAACCTGCGTTTCCTGTGGCTCCTGCATTGCAGGCAGGCTCTTTACTGATGAGCCATCGGGGAAGCCCCCAGATGTGACAAATGGGTGGGTAGGGACAGGAATTAGTGCCTAAATAAAATCAACCAACAGGAATGCCTACATACTACTGCCTGTGATTCTGCCAGATGGTAGTAATGGGCAGCAAACGTGTAGAATAGAAAACCTATAAAACAGGCCTCAGAGCACCATTCTTTTGTCAAGTTGTGATGAAGGATACCTACAGATTCAGGGCAGAAACTAACCAGCCAGAGAGTGTGCGTGAATTTCTTAGGTCTGGCAAACAAGATGTTTATAACACACGTGAGAGTACAATTCTAAGTGGCAGAGACATCAAGACTGGGCTTGGAGGAAGATCCGGGTTTTTCTCCATTTACAAAGCCCATGAATCTAGCACTATACTGGATTTATCCCAGCCTCAGAGAAGCAAAGACCTCCCACAATGGCTCAGCAGGTAAAGAATCCACCTGCAATGCAGGAGACACAGGAGACACGGGTTTGATCCCTGGGTTGGGAAGATCCCTTGGAGGAGGAAATGGCAACCCACTCAGCATTCTTGCCTGAAAAATCCCATGGAGAGAGGAGCCTGGTGGGCTGCAGTCCAAAGGCTTGCAAAGAGCTGGACATGACTGAGCCTTAGAGAAACAAAAGACATGGATCCTGAATCTTATGAAATCCAGAAAGGGGAGGACTCAGGAGTCCAAAGAGTGGCATTTTGGGGCTCGTCCTGTGGGAGTGGGGCTGGGGCTATAAGTTTCTGTTCATTGCACCAAGAAGCTCTGGGCTAACCCTACCCATCCACCTTCAAGTCCCTGGATGGCTGAGAAAAATCAGCCGTGAACACACAGTGGCACCCACAGGAGCCTCCTGGGTCATGCCCTTACTTGCCTGCCGCATTCACCTGTGCCATGCTGGGTTTCTCTTTTGTGGCCACTTCTGCCATCTGGTCTCATTTTCTTGGCTCAACCCTTGGGCTTTAGAAGAATTTCCACACGTCTTGGCTTTCTCCTTCTCCTCTTTCTCCCCCTAGGGAGGACAAGGACACCTCCACCTAGCTTTGATTCCCAAGGACCCACCAAGCAATTCCTTTGTGGAGCTACCTAGCCAGCCTATAAACCAGGGGGCAGTGGGAAGGGGTGCCTGGGAGGGGGGAGGGGGGAGAAAGGCGGGTGGAAGGCAAGGGTCTGCAGCTTGAGGGCGGACCCCATTCCCACCGGACAGCTGACTGTCTGAGCTCTCACTGTCCCTTCCAGCACTGGTGCCACTAACGGCTCAGACCTACTCGCACGCCTGTGAGATGATTCAAGACTCTGAATGTGAGTAACAAGAAAGCTTTTCCAGCAAGTTCTTTAAAGAGTAACAAAACAAAAGAGCAAGGGAGGAAATTTTATAGAGAAAGCAGGACAGGGATTCTGAATGTAATTAATGGCTTCAGACAGATGCACAAGTGTATAGCCTTTGTTAAAAAAAAAAAACAACGAAAAGAAAACCAAAGAAGGTAAAAAACTTGATTGCTAAGTTAGGGAACACCAAAGGTCAAAAATGGAATATTCACATTCTAGGAAAACTAAACAAGGAATTATCATAAAAGGACAAAGAAATAGAAAGCATGAAATAAAAGTCAAGGGACACGAAGGATACATAAAAAATATTGTAAAAGCCATCACACAGGAGGTCTGGAAAGAGAGAAAAGAGAGATGTTCTAAAAAATGATGGAGGACTTTCCCCCCAAACTGAAGAAATGCAAGAATGCTGAATCTGAAGGCCCCTCAGGAGATCAAAGCGGCAATAAACAGTATCTTCAAAGTTCCGAGTGAAATCAGTTGAAATCTATAACTTTATATGAAGTCTAACTATTACGACGTTATCATTTGTTGTGATGGCAAAATAAAGACATTTCCAGGCATGCAAGAAGCCAGATATTTAAGGCCCACAGACATTCTCTAAAAACACACAATTGCTGGGCAATGAGCTCTATGGAAGAGAAATAGTGATTGGGTAAAACAGTTAAAGCTTTTTTTTTTTTTTTTTTTTTTACATATAAATGAGTGTTGGGACTTTGCTGGTGGTCCAGTGGCTAAGACTCCACGCTCCTAATGCAGGGGGCCTGGTTTCGATCCTGGATCAGGAACTAGACCCCACATGCTGCAGTGAGACCCAAGACCTGGTGCAGCCAAAGAAATAAGTAAAATAAATACTTAAAAACCAGAGTCAATGAGTGTTGCTTGTTTAAAGTAAGGTATTTTAAATGACCGGAGAAGGCAATGGCAACCCACTATAGTACTCTTGCCTGGAAAATCCCATGGATGGAGGAGCCTGGTAGGCTGCTGTCCATGGGGTCTCCAAGAGTTGGACACGACTGAATGATTTCACTTTCACTTTTCCCTTTCATGCATTGGAGAAGGAAATAGCAACCCACTCCAGTGTTCTTGCCTGGAGAATCCCAGGGACGGGGGAAGCCTGGTGGGTTGCTGTCTATGGGGTCGCACAGAGTTGGACACGACTGGAGCGACGCAGCAGCAGCAGCAGCATTTTAAATGACAATGTGATACACCACCTGGAACACTGACGGTGTCCTCAAACTCTCAGCAGTCATGCCCTGTGCTGGGTGAGCATCCAAAAGCGGTGCATGGATACCTCTTCCAAACGATGGGTGCTGGGCTGTGCGTCTAGTTTGCAACATCCACACCCTGGGAAACGCAAACGTTCGTGACACAGCTGCAGAAGGAGCGTCTGCACGGCTGGAGGGCAGCAGCAGCGCCACGTGCTTCTGTGCGGAGGAGTTGCAGGGGCTGACGCTGAGCGGAAGGAGCCGGACGTGAGGGCACAGACGCGGACTCAGACGCGTAGGCTGAGACTTTAGACGCCGGGGATGACGGCAGGGCCCTGCTGTTTACCTGTGGTCGGAATGATGGCGGCGTCACAGAGGCTTGATGAGACCTGGTGGTGTTCTGTGCCGCTCTGCGTCCTGTTGGCAGCGATGTGTTCACCTTGAGAAATCCACCAACGTGTGCACCTAAGATGTGAGCATGTAAAGTATGTGTTACACTTTAATGAAAACATAGCATAATCGCGGAACACAAATTCCAGAGAACTGGTAGACGGAGCGGACAGCTGTGTTGTCTGACTTGTTGGGGTGATTTAACTACAGATAGTGGTTTCTAAATGTAACCTTAAGTAAGCACTTTTAAAGGGTGAGATGATTAAGAAAATTCAGTTGGTATAACAAAACGTAAGAAAGGGGAGAAAAAACAAAAAGTATAATACACACAAAACCAAGCCAAAAAAAAAAGGAACAAACAATTCTAATAATATCAGTCATCACATTAGGTGTGAATGGGTTACCTTAATTAATTAAAAGAAAAACCTCTGGTTGGATAAAAGTACAAACTATGTGAAATAAATATCTAAAAGAAATAATCCAGAAAAAAATGAACGTGAAGGAAAGAAATGCTAATAAAACAAAAAAGGAGGTAGTTTTAAATTCAGATGAAATATGATTCAAGGTCAAAGTGTTTAATATAAAAAGAAAGGGGTATGTCATGTTGAAGACAGGGTAAACCAATGATCATTTTACTGCATTTAAAGCACCACTTGTAAATATACACAGCCAGAACATGGCAGAACTACAAATAGAAAAAAAACCAGATTCTCAATGTCTTAGTGCGAATTTTGACTAAACTCTCATAGAAAAAAGTAAGTAAGAAGAGGATTTGAATAAAATAAGTAATGAGCTTAGTCTAATCACCCTTCTGCTCAACTGACAGAGGTTAAATATTCTTTTAACCACAAATGGAATATTCTGAAAAACTGACCTGTGCAATGACATAAGGGAAATCTTATTCAGCTGCAAAAAGCTGCTATTATTTAGGCTGATTGAAATGCAATAGAATTAGAAATTAACAAAACATCTTAATAGCTCTTGATTAAAGCAAAAATTAAAATATATAATGTGTGAACTATTTATGTCTAAATGATCACAGGCGTACCATATCACAGAATCTTTTTCTGCAACAGCAGTACTCAAAGGAATAGGTGGGCCTTATATGCATTTACTAGAAAAGATTGAAAATAAAGGAAATGAACTTTCAAGAAACTACTTAAAAAACATTAAAAAATCCAAAAAAGCAGAATGATGTAATTAAAACTAAAGTAGAAATGACTGAGATACAAACAAGAGCAATGCATCTGATCCATGAAATAGTTGCTTCGATAGATGAAGAGACAAAAGAGAACAGCTCAGGAAAACAAAGCTGTGTGTCAATCTCCATCATAAACACAAACGCAGAACACCTAAATAATGCGCCACATAGAACAGAGAGCCGAGGGTTGTACAGAGGACGGGGTTCTGTCCCTTCATTCACTCTCGGCCTAACCGTCACTCTGTCTTTCTCTGTCTCGGTGTGATTTCCCGGCCCTGCCTGCATCTCCCGCTCCTCTCCCTGGTAATTGCGTGTGTGTGTGTGTGCTAAGTTAACTCAGTCGTGTCTGACTCTTTGCAACCCCATGGACTGTAGTCTGCCAGGCTCCTCTGTCCATGGGATTCTCCAGGCAAGAATACTGGAGTGGGTTGCCATGCCCTCCTCCAGGGGATCTTCCCTATCCAGGGATTGAACCCAAGTCTCTTACATCTCCTGCACTGGCAGGTGGATTCCTTGCCACTATAGTTGTGTATACATCTGTTTATTTTTTGCCTTTTCCGCTGTATCTCTTCTGAATGTATTTGTTTTGTGAGTCTCTTGCCCTTGTTCTCTAATTTGTCTTTTCTCTAGTTTCACATTTTTTGTTTCTTTCTTTGTGTCTAGATGTTTCTGTGAAAGCGTGTTTTCCACTTTTGTTTTTAACTTTTTTCCTCTCTATTTCTCTCTCTTCATTAAAAATATCAAAATATGTAAATATTATTTTTTTACTAACAAAATGTGTTATGTGTTCTTAATTTAAATTATGATGAACAGAACAGAACATTTTTTATAGTGTCATAGTTTAAATTCAATTGGGTTTTTATTTTTTTTTAATTAGCAAATTCGGGACTTCCCTGGTGGTCCAGTGGTTAAGACTCTATGATTCTGATGCTGGGGGTGTGGGCTTGATCTCTGATCTGGGAACTAAGATCCCACATGCCTTGAGGCATGGCCAAAAAAAACAGTTTAGCAAATTCACTTCAACAGTATATTAAGAGCCATCTCAGGAATGCAAATAGGTGTCAACTTTAGAAAAAAATCTACCAGTTTAAATCACTGCTTTTCTAGAGTACAAGAGAAACCACATAATTATTTTCATAGAGAACAAAAACACTTTTGAAAATGTTCAACATATGTACTTTTATGATAAAAGACAAAATTTATAGCAAATTATGTTCTTTCTTAATATGGTAAGAGGCATTGAAACTCTACAGTAATTGTCACCACTTGGTAATGAAATAGAGTCACTGTTACTATCATTGCACTATTCAACCTTTTTATTGGAGATTTTAGTCAGTACGAGGGAAAAATGTCATTAATACTGGAAAAAAAGAACAAAACTGAGATTATCTGCAGACCATATGATCATCTACCTAGAAAAATCTCAAGAGAATCAATTGGCAAACCAGTAAGAGTTTAGCAGTGCAGCCAGATATAAGATCAGCATAGAAAAATCAATAGCTTAATTATATACTAGCAAAAACCAATTAGAAAATGAAATGAAAAATGAACTCATTCTTAAGAGAAACAAATTCTATAAAATATCTAGAAAGAAACCTCATAAAAATGTCCAAATACTAAATAAAGAAAGCTACCAAAGTTTACTGAATGGCCTTCAAGATGAGTTAGCTATATCAGGTCTCCCATAAATTAATCTATAAATCCAAAAGAACCCCAGCTGAAATCTCAGGAAGACTGGTAATGATATATAACATGATGGTTTCTTTCTCTCAGAAGGGAAATCTCCAGAGATGGTCAAGAAATTTTAAAAGGCAGAACAACCAGGGGAGTTTCCTTGTGAGACATTCAAAATACTTGATGAAGTTACAGCAGTTAAATCAGTGGTGCATTGCTCTAAAAATAGCTAAAGAATAGAGAAACAAATCTAGAATGTACTCTGTACATGTGGAAAATAGTTTACCATGAAGCTGGCTTTTTAAATTCAGTGGCAAAACAATGAAATCTTCAATAAAGGATAAGAACTATATAAAAATCTATATAATTGGTGGCGATATATATGAAAACGGTCTATCCGGCATAACGTGTGCTACGTCACTTCAGGCGTGTCTGACTCTTTGCAACCCCATGGACTATAGCCCGCCAGGCTCCTCTGTTCATGGGATTCCAGCCAAGAATACTGGAGTGGGTTGCAGTGCCCTCCCCCAGGGGATGTTCCCAACCCAGAGATCAAACCTGTGTCTCTTAGGTCTCTTGCCTTGGCAGGCAAGTTCTTTACTACTATCACCACCTGGGAAGCCCAAAAGAACATCAATGACCAGCATGTAAATAAAAAGATGCTTAACTTTAGATATAGTAATAGTCAGGGAATTAATTGCAACTAAAATTAATAGAAAATTTTCTTCTCTCTGACACTGGTGAGAACCTAGGAAGCCTATCTTGCAGCAAACACAAGGCTTCCACTTGGAAGGTGTTTTTGTTTAATTTGGCTGAGGGGGTGCTAGAGATGATGGGAGGAAAGGGAGCGGTCCCCAGTCGCTTTCTGGCGTGGCCCCAGCTCCGCGTGGGACCTCGAATGCAGAGGAGGCCCAGGCAGCTCTGACGGAGGCCCCTTCGGCTACTCAGACCCCAGCCGGCACTCCCAGTGGGAGTGCACCTACTTCCCCTAATAGGTGCAAAAGGCTGGGAAACCACTGCGCCAAGCTGGCAGCCAGAATGACCACTAGCTCTAGGAGGAATCGTGTCAACTTGTAGCTCTTATTATGGTGCAATGTTGTTTCCTTAGTTTGTGCATACGTTTTAATGAATTCATAGAACCCATTAGGAGTCCTGTGATGGGGAGGGAGTGCGGCTGAAGACGGTGGAAGTTGGGGAGCCAGTGCCGGGATGGTCTCCCATCAGGTCTGGGAGTTGGGGCCGCAACACCTCCTCCCCTCTCCCTCACCCTTTGCTGGGCCTTCATCCCAGTTCCCAAGCCTCACACCCAAGGGCCAGGCAGACCACACAAGGAAGGCACTGAAGCTGGTGGAGCCTTAGAAAGGGCTTCATCCTCTGAGATGTTTGGTCCAGGGTTCAAATCCCGTCTCTGCAATCTCATAGCTCCTATCCGAGCCCCACCTCGGGAGGTTTCTTTGGATGCTGGATAGTGTAACAATAACTAGTGATAATTGAATGTTTCCTCTTTGTCAGGTGTTGTTCTGGGCGCCTGTGTTGTCCTGTATCAACTCAGCCAATCCCACATCACCACTACAGGTAGGTACTGTGCTTATGCCCGTTTTACAGATGGGGACACTGAGGCAGAGGGCTGCGAAGGAACTTGCTGAAGCCACCACTTGGGCAGAACAGCTGGCACTGAAGTGAAAGTCCCTCCTCTCAATTACTCAGATTCTTGACTCTCTGAACCTGGAGCGGCTGGCTCACCAGCAGGGGAGCCTAGTCAGTCAGTGACTAGGCCAGCCTGAGCACGCGGTCTGTCCCAGGGCCTGTGCCAGGTGCTAGGAACTCCGGAATGAATGAAGCGGATGAAGCCGACACAGTCCCTAGGCTTTGAAGAGTCTTTCTTGGGAGCTGTGTGGGCGGTATTGCCTGGAGATCAACCATAAACAAATAACAGGCAACAACGATCCAGAAAGTGATCTTATCAGGAGGGAAGAAAACGCAGCAGTGTGAGGTGAGAGGCGGGGGATGGGGGCGCGACATTCCAGGGGGAACCGCCGAGGCAGGTCTGGGTGGGCGGTGCCCGAGGCTGTGGCGGTGCCCGGGCTGCTCCGCGAGCTTGGGCCTGGCTGTGCCCGCCCCGAGGTGGAGCCTCTACACGGAGCGGGGCCGGAGTCTGTGTTGGAGAGACGGGAAGCCCAGCCCAGGTTACAGCTGGGGCGGTTGGGGCACGCGCACATGTGCAACTGCGCGTGCACGTTGGTACCTGCAGCGTGTACCCGCGCGCGCGCCGTGTGCGCGGGGGCATCTAAGGAGGAACCGCTTCGCGACGAGGCAGCCATCAGCAGACCGCTTCCGCTCCGCCGACCCCGCCGCAGCCCGTGGCACACGCGCCTTCGCTGAACCAAGCCCCTCTCTTCCCACTGAGCTCGCGGTCCCCTAGTCCCCGCGGCAGAACCGTGACAGGGGCTGCCCGTCCTGGGGCCGCGCTGGGGCATAGGCTCTCTCTCGGCTCCCGGGTGCCTCTCTGGCCGGTTCTTCCCCCAAGCATCCTTTCCTGAGGCCGAAGCTGCAGGGAAAAGGAACCTGGCGTGGGGGAGGCAGGTCCCGCCTGGAGGCTTGCTCCCCAGCGACACTTGTTGGATGTCGGGAGAGCCTGCAGGGGACCTGCATCGGTGGAGAGGCCTCCTGATGTTGGCGGCTGGTTCTGTCAGACCCGGGGAGTGATTGGCTGGTCAAAGCCACCCAGGCCACCCTGCCCCTCTGTCGGGGCCTGGCTCTGGCTGGGGTGACCAGTGCCACTCCAGGAAAGACTGGCTGTTGGGAGATTCTTCTGTTATTCAGAGGGACAGTGGCCTTCTGTGGCCACTCCCTCCCTCTGGGCCGAAGGAGGTGGGCACGGCGGGTGTGATGCTACTAGCCCAGGCCCGGCACCTCCACACCCACACAAGGAGAGACGTCCAACCTGCCCAGGCAGGCAGATGGAAAGCACCTCCATCCTTCACAGGACCAGACTCTCAGCCCTGAGTCCTCCCCATGGGAAGCACGTGCTCTGAGCAGGCAGGCCAACCTCAGAGAGGAAAGGAGAGAGTCCCCACCCGAACTTCTACCGAGTGTCATGCTGATGCCTGTTTCTCCGAGGAAAGAGGAGGCTGGAGAGAGGAGGTTCCCCCAACCACCAGTGTCTGCCAGGGCAGGGCAGTGGGGAGGCCGCTGCTGTCTCCCTCACACTCAGGGCAGGTGGTGCTCTGCATGTTGACCAGGCTGTGCTTCGGAGATGGGCCTTGTCAACCATCTCCACGGCTACTGCAAAGATGTCCTCCCTTGTGGGGTTGCAGAGAGCTTCACAAATTTGATGGCATTTTGGCTTTCTCCTGAGGTATTCCCCCAATAAACAACTTGCACCAGAATCCGCTACTCAGGCTCTGTTTATAGGAGAGAGATGGAGGATGGAAGGGATGCAGGGAGATTTGCTAATCAAAGTAATCTGAAGGAAACTGGCGGACGTCCCTGTCATTGTGGAGAATAAAAATCCTCTTAGGCTCCCCGCTGCCGGCCACCAGCTGCTCTCAACTCAGCAGCTCACTCTCTCTTCCACCTTCTCCTCCTCACCCCTGCCCTTCCAGGTTCCAAGAGGCTCCGAATGACCCTTACTATTTCGTAGAGCAGTCAGGATGGGAAGTGTCGTGGTCCGATTGCAGGCTGGAAAAGAATTTCCAGACACAAGACAGAGTGACAGAGAAATAAAGTTTATTAGAGTGGGAAACACTGTTAAAACAGTGGGTTGGCTCAAGGGCGAGCCAACAGTTGAACAGGGGGTCCTTGGTCCCTTTTTATACCCAGGGTGCAAGGAGCGGGACAGGGGTCTTGCCGGTCACTTGCTGATTGGATGCGGCGCGTCTTCTGGGTGAAGGAGGAGCAAGGCGAATGCCTTCCCCTTGCCGGGGTAGAAGGGGACGCAGGGCATGCCGCTCAGGAGGGCCTGAAATTCCTTACTGGCTACCACGTAGGGGAAGGGGGACTAAAAGGGGGCTATTTCTCTTTCTGTTCCTGCGTTCCGAGATCCTCCTTGGTTCCCCCCCCCCCCCCCCCCCCGTTTCTTCCTCCTTGGAACACCGCAGGGGGTGCCCCAGTTCCAGATTCCAAACTCCGCTTGGGGCGCACTTTGGCAAATCGATGTCAGCACTTCGCTTGTCACCGCGTCCATTACACGTGTGACCCAGTTAGACAGGCGTGAACACGACGCTCCGGCACGTCGCGTGTCTCCTGAATGTGAAGACCGTTTCTCGTCCTCCTGCTGGCAAGGCCCTGGCCGCCCTCCTCAGCTCTGCTCTGCTCCCTCACGCTCTCCGAGCTGGGCCCTCGGCCTCCTTCTCCTGCTTCAGGGGCCTCGCACGAATTTCCTCCTCCACCGCTTCCTCCCCTGAGAAGAGCGTCCGCCGGGTCCAGCTTCTCTCCCGCATCTCGACGTCGTCGTCTTCCTCAGCGCCGAGGACGCTCAGTCACAGGCCCGTTCTCTGCCTTTTCACCGCGAACCTGCGGCGGCTCCGCCCGCCCGGTGCGGCCTCCTTGGCGTCCTGGCCCCCTTGGCCCGGCCGCCTCGTTCACCCATCCCGCCGCGCGCTTTCTGAACTCTGACGCCGCGCCTCGTGCTCCCGGTCCGGCGGGAGGCGCTGCGAGACTACAGCCCCCACAATGCCCGGCGGCCCGCGCCGGGATTGGCTGGACTCCGAGCGGCCGCCAATAGGACGCGGCTTTGTTGGCAGGTGGCGCCGGTCCCGTCAGCGCCGGCGCTCCTGAGCCGCCTCCCGCCATGGGCATCGCCGAGAGCCGCGAGGGCCGCAGGGCGTCTTTCGGGATGGACGAGGAGGAGCGGGTCCGGGTGCTGCAGGGCATCCGGGTGAGCGGCCGGCCGGCGGGAGGGCGTTTGGAGGCGTGCCGTCGCTCGGCCGCGAGAGGACCGCGAGGGGGAGGGCGCTTCAGGCCTAGTCTCCTCCGGGTGACGGGATGGGCGGAGATGGGGGGCGGGGCTTCGTTGTCTGGACCGTGGCCCCGGATCCGCGTCCTCGCCGCCTTCGGACGACAAGGCCTGTAAGAGGGCGACGAGCTGCACCCCTTGAGTTCCGGAGCTGCGCTGATGACCTGACCGACCACCTCACGTGCCAGCCCCTCCCAACGCCCCCCCCGGTGCCAGTCCTTCCCAACCCCTGCCACCCGTTCGCTGGCCTCGAGGCCTCCTCGTCCGTGGAGGGGCGACCTGCTCCGCTCGCGGCCCCCGCACGGGGCTGTGTTCGCGCCTCCAGTTTCCCTCAGATCTGCTCCTTAGTTCTTGTGGTTGAGGTCTCACCTCAGCATCCCTCTGTGACAAGGTCTGAAGCGCCTGCCCACCCCCGCGGCCACACATGGGTTTTTGTCGTGGCTGTCGCTCACCACCATTTAAAACTTATGTGCAGGCTTTAGTTCTTAATTGTGCTCCTGCCGCAGTGTCTCCGCCTTGAGGCCAAAGCTCTTGTCTGACTACAGCCTCCCCAGGCTCACGTTTGAGTCCTCAGCCCGGGCGTGGGCTGTGGGACAGCCTTTGCGGGTATCCTGTCAGTTAATTCTCCACAGCCCTCTGAGAAGTCGGCTTCTGTTGGCCCATTTTGTGGATGGAGGACAGCTGAGGCACTGAGGCTTGAAGTACCTCTCACGTCAAGCTAGCCAATTGGCACTGAGCGAGGCTGACTCCAGGAGCCCCCTTCCTCCCGCACCTGTGCCTCGCATGTCGTGGGTGCTTTTTAAGCCGGTGCTGAGTGATTAAATGGAGAACCCAGTGAGGCAGGCACCAAGTGTCCGTGGAAGGCACCCAGCCGGGCCTTGGTGAATTCACTAATTAGGGAGGTGGCTCAGAAAAGGAAGTCAGGGGCTCTGAATTCTCCAGCGATGCTCATTACCTGTGTGACCTGGAGTGAACAGCTTTATCTTTTGAGTCTCAGTCACTACATCTTAAAAAGAAAAAATGGAGACGCTGTGATAATCCTGGATGCTGCCTAGGATAAGATGACATGTGTGCATGTGTTTAGAAAATGTACAGTGTTTGTGGGGTCTTCTATTCTCTGCCTAACCTACTTAGCATATTTGGTGCTTACTGGGTGTTATCCAGTCTTGACCTGACTTGAGGCAAAGAAATGGGGAGAAGATGGCTCAGCTCCCGTTTGAGGGTTAGAAGCAGCACCTGAGTCAGGATTTAGAAAGATGCTCCAGGCTCTGTCTGGGCACTTGCCCACTGTTGTTACCTGGTTTGGGGAGTGTTGGAAAGTTTGGTCAGTCAGAGGCATCTGAGGGAACTCCTTTAAGTTGATAGAGGAGCATCATCTCTTTTGGGTTTTATGGCAGATGGATACATTTTAATTCTAGTTCTTTTAGCAGTTCTGCAAAGTAGAAATTCTCCTTAAAACTGGAGAATCAGGCTTAGAGAGGTTAGGGAACTTGTTCAAGGTGTTACTTCTGGGACTTTAACCCAGATCTTTCCAGGACAAGCAACAGCCTTTTCTCACAACTCCAAGCTCCAACGCACGTACATCCCCAGTGATATGGAAGGCACCATGTCTAGGCATGGTGCTGGTGCCCTGCTTATTTCTACCAGAAACTGTTAAAACTAGAGGGAGCTTTGGGCACACTCATCAGAGAATGACTTGTGCAAAGGCATACAGGTGGGTGATAGCCCCAAGCTGTGAGAGCCCCTTCTTCTTTCTTCTCTTCCTCCCTCCATTCTTTCCTCTGTTCCCTTCCATATGTCCATCCATCCATCCTTCTATCCACTTGAGAGCCTAGTTTGAGAGAGGGAGACCAGAGAAAGGAGGTGATGGCAGTGCAGTGGTTGGCATAAGGTTCTCATGCCAGCAAAGTGACTTGAGATTGAGGAGTCCACCTTGTCTCTAAGCAGGTGAGTAAAAATCACTGGAATAGGCTACTGGATAAATCAAATGAGAAATTAATGTACTAGAAAGTGAATGTGAGAGAACATCTTCCTGCTCCTTCAGAGAAAGTTAAACATTCCTAAAGACCTCTTGTACTTAATCCCCCAGGCCTGGTCCTGGAAAGCCCTCTAGTTCCCTTACAATCATGTGCCAAGGCCTTGCTAGTTTGCACACTTTAGTTGCTCAGTCATGTCCAATTCTTGGTGACCCCATGGACTGCACATTTACTGGCATACATTTACATATTGAGTTCAAGCCCTAATCCCAAGGACGGTAAAAAAAAATTAATGCAAAATGCTGCAATTATATTCTCCATTGTTTTTTTTCTGAGCAAGCATGTGTGAAATAGATAAAGATGTCATTTCAGTTAGTATGTTTAATGTCATCCTCCAGTAAGAGGAGGTATGCACATGGCCAGAATGTCCTGTATGTGACTGTTCCTGGTGCCCCTCGCATAGTGATCTTAGGTGACTCAGTTAAAGGTGGTTGCCTGTCAGCATGTTCAGTTCAGTCTGGTTCAGTCCCTCAGTCATGTCCGGTTCTTTGCGACCCCGTGGACTGCAGCACCTCAGGCTTCCCTGTCCATCACCAACTCCCGGAGCTTGCTCAAACTCATGTACGTCGAGTTGGTGATGCCAACCACCCGTTTCATCCTTTGTCATCTTCTTCTCCTGCCTTCAATCTTTTCCAGCATCAGGGTCTTTTCAAATGAGTCAGTTCTTCACATCAGGTGGCCAAAGTATTGGAGTTTCAGCTTCAGCATCAGTCCTTCCAGTGAATATTCAGAACTGATTTCCTTTAGGATGGACTGGTTGGATCTCCTTGCAGTCCAAGGGACTCTCAAGAGTCTTTTTCCAATACCACAGTTCAAAAGCATCAGCTCTTCCACACTCAACTTTCTTTATGGTCCAACTCTCATATTCATACATAACTCCTGGAAAAATCATAGCTTTAACTAGACGGGACCTTTGTCAGCAAAGTAATGTCTTTGCTTTTTAATATGCTGTCTAGATTGGTCATAGCTTTACTTCAAGGAACAAGCAGCTTAATTTCATGGCTGCAGTCACCATCTGCAGTGATTTTGGAGCCCCCAAAATAAAGTCTGTCACTGTTTATGTTGTTCCCCATCTATTTGCCGTGAAGTGATGGGACCGGATACCATGATCTTAGTTTTTTGAATGTTGAGTTTTAAACCAGCTTTTTCACTCTCTTCTTTCACTTTCATCAAGAGGCTTTTTAGTTCCTCTTTGCTTTCTGCCATAAGGGTGGTGTCATCTGCATATCTGAGATTATTGACATTTCAATCTTGATTCCAGCTTGTGCTTCTTCCAGCCTGGCATTTTGCATGATGTACTCTGCATAGAAGTTAAATAAGCAGGGTGACAATATACAGCCTTGACGTACTCCTTTCCCAGTTTGGAACCAGTCTGTTCCATGTCTGGTTCTAACTGTTGCTTCTTGACCTGCATATTTCTCAGGCAGCAGGTAAGGTGGTCTGGTATTCTCATTTCTTTAAGAATGTTTCACAGTTTGTTGTGATCCACACAGTCAAAGGCTTTGGCGTAGTCAATAAAGCAAAAGTAGATGTTTTTCTGAAACTCTCTTGCTTTTTCGATGATCCAGCAGATGTTGGCAATTTGATCTCTGGTTCCTCTGCCTTTTCTAAATCCAGCTTGAATATCTGGAAGTTCTCAGTTCACGTACTTTTGAAGTCTGGCTTGGTGAATTTTGAGCATTACTTTCGCAGTGTATGAGATGAGTACAGTTGTGTGGTAGTTTGAGCATTCTTTGGCATTGCCTTTCTGTGGGATTGGAATAAAAACTGACCTTTTCAAGTCCTGTGGCCACTGCTGAGTTTTCCAAATTTGCTGGCATATTGAATGCAGCACTTTCATACCATCATCTTTTAGGATTTGAAATAGCTCAGGCTGGATTTCTATCACCTCCACTAGCTTTGTTTGTAGTGATGCTTTCTAAGGCCCACTTGACTTCACCCAGGATGTCTGGATGTCTTTACCTGGGCTTCGCTCCAGGAGGTCTGGCTCTAGGTAAGTGATCACATGACTGTGGTTATCTGGGCCATGAAGATCTTTTTTGTATAGTTCTTCTGTGTTTTCTTGTCAGCATGTAGACTCTTTGAACCAGTTGACCCCCCATCCCCTGCCCAAGTCACTCCCCAAGGCTGCTGCTCTAGCAGTGTCTGCAGGCTCCTTTCACCCTCAGAGCGACACCATCTTCACCATCATTCATTGCTCCAGGAGGTAGGTCTGGAGCACTGCTGAGGGGAAGACTGGAGGAGGCAGTGGGACATGAGGGCCGGCTCCCATGTGCTCACACCAGAGGCCATGTGCCCTCTACGCAGGCTTGGGTACCACACTTACCCCACCACCTCAGCAAATGCTCACTGTGAGCTGGGCCTGGCCTGGCAGAGACAACGGGACAAAGTACAAGGTCTGTCCCCAAGGAGACCTCAGCCCAGGATGAGGAACTGACTAAGAAAAAAAAAAAAGAAGAAGAAAAACCTCCTGCAAGGGCCATGAAGGAAACAAAAAGGATAAGAGCGATGGGGCTTCCTGGTGGGCTGGTCACACAGCGCTCCTCAGAGGCGGTGACCGTAATGATGGGCCTGGGCCGGTGCGGGGAGGACTGTCTGTTGACTCAGACTCTGTCAACTCAAACTCTTGAGTGCTTTCAGGGTGCTGTGTCATCTGGTCCCCAGGCTGACCTTGTGAGATCTCACCCCTGTTTCAGAGGTTTAGGAACAGGTTCAAGGAGGGGAAGGAACCCCTGGTTACAGCAAAGTTGTGGTAGAGCTGGAAGCTCAGACTTTCCAGCTCCGTAGCCTGTGTGCTGGCAGCCACACTGTTGGGATGGTGGAGAGGTGGCCAGGAGATGAGGCTAGGCAGGTGATGCAGGGCTGTTTACACTTTACCCTGGATGCAGCATGGTGGCTCTCTAAACAGGTGGAGCTTTGGAAAGATTTTATCTGATGATTTTTTTTTAATGGCTTTGCTGCAATTTATTTTACATATCAAATTCACCATTTCAGTGTTTTTTTTTTTTTTTAAAGCAAATTTACAGAGTTGACCAACTGTCACAATGGAATTTTAGAACATTACAAAACCTAAAAAGGCCCCTAGTACCTATTTGCAGTCACTCCCCATTCTTGCTACCCGCACCATGTAACCACCAAGGCTTCTGCCTCTGGTTTTGTTTTGTTTTTTGCCTTTTCAGGATATTTCATATAAATACATCACCAATATTTCGTGTCTAGTTCCCTTCACTGAGAACAGTGGTCTTGGTGTTGGTTCCTCGGCATTGTGGTGTGTCTTAGTAATTCCTTTTTATTGCCAAATGACATCTCATATGGACTTTCTGGGTTTATTTATTCAATTAAACAATGATGGACATTTGAGTTGTTTCTAGTTCTTGGCTGTTATGAATAATATTGCTGT
This sequence comes from Odocoileus virginianus, assembly GCF_023699985.2. Taxonomy (NCBI): domain Eukaryota; kingdom Metazoa; phylum Chordata; class Mammalia; order Artiodactyla; family Cervidae; genus Odocoileus; species Odocoileus virginianus. Next base: position 328,357 of record NW_027224320.1, read on the forward strand.
GAACATTTGTGTATATTTTTTTTGTGAACATAATGTTTTCATTTCTCTTGGATAAATAACCCAAGAGTTGAATTGCTAGGTCACTCTTTTTACATTTGGTGAATTATTAGGTTTAACGTTTTAAGAAACTGTCAAACTATTTTCTAAAGTGACTCTACTATTTTACATTTCCCCCAGCAGTGTATGAGGATTCCAGTTTCTCCATATCCTCACCAACCCTTGTTACTTTCTTTTTGTTTACAGCAATTCTAGTTGAGTATGAAATGGTATCTTGTTTGAATTTGCATTTTCCTAATAACTAATCATGTTGGATGTTTTTTCATGTGCTTATTTTCCACCCACATATTTTTGGGGTGAAATGTGTGTTCAGATCTTTTACCCACTTTTAATAGCTTTTAATGGGGTTATTTATCTTTATTATTGACTTGTAAGATTTCTTTATTTCTTGATTACAAGCCCTTTATGATGTTATGATTTGCAGATATTTTCTCCCAATCTGTGCTTTGTCTTTTGATTTTCTTAATGATGTATTTGAAGTGCAAATATTCGTAGTTTTGATGCAGTTTAGTTTATTAATGTTTTTCTTTCAGTGGTTGGACTTTGCTGTCATATCCCAGAAATCTTTGCCTAACCCAGGGTTGTGGAAATTTTTGTTGGTGTTTTCTTCTAAGAGGTTTATAGTTTTGGCTTTTACATTTATCCATTTTTAGTTAAATTTTGTGGATGTTGTGAAGTAAGGCTCTAAGTCAGGTATTGGCAGTTTTTCTGTAAATGACCAGAAAGTAAATACTTTCTCTTTTGCTGAGCAGAAAGTCTTTATCACTAAACTGTGCCATTTTACGGTGAAAGCAGCTATAGGTAGTATGTAAAATGAGTGGGTGTGGCTGTGATCCAGTAAAACTTTATTTATAAAATATTTATAAAATTTATAAAATCAGGTTTTGAGTTGGATTTGGTTCAAGCACCTGAGCATGTTGAACTCTGTCAGTCTTTTTTTTTTTTTTTTTTTTGTATGAAATGCTTAATTTTTCCAGCTCCATTGTTGAAAAGACTACCGTTTCCCCATCTGAATTACCTTGGGACCTTGGTGAACATCAGTTGACCATAAACACAGTGGTTCAGAATTTATATCTTGACTCTTAATTCTGTTTAAATTCCACTGATTTGTATGCTATATGTCTATCTTTTTGCCAGTACAAAACTATCATGATTATTGAAGCTTTGTGGGAAGTTTCAAAATGGGGAAGTATAAGACTCCAATTTTGTTCCTTTTTTTCCCCACGATTGTTTGGCTGTTTTAAGTCCTTTGTATGTCCACACATATTTTAAGATCAATTTGTCAGCTTCTGTAAAAAGCCTATTGGGATTTTGATGGGGTTTGTGTTGAATCTATAAGATTATGTTGGGAGAATTGTCACTTTAACAATATGGAGTCTTCTAGGCTGTGAATATGAAATCTCTTTTTCTTTATTTAGATCTTTTAAAGTTTTTCTCAGTGGTATTTTATACTTTCAGTGTATAAGGCTCACATTTCTTTAAAAATTATTCCCAAGCATTTTATTCTTTATGAGGCTACTGTGAATGGAATTGTTTCCTTAATTTCATTTGTGAATTCTTCACTGCTAGCGTGTGGAAATGCAGTTCATTTTTGTATATTGATCTTGTGTCCAGCACCTTTGCTGAACTCATTCATTAGCTCTAGTAGGGTTTTCTGTTCTGTGTGTATTCCTTAAGGTTTATGTAGGTATGATCATGGTGCCTGCAAAATGAAGAGAGTTTTACTTCTTCCTTTCCTGTCTGGATGCCCTTGCTTTCTTTTTCATGCCTTGTTGTGTTGGCTAGAATGTCCACTACAGAATTGAGTAGAATTGATGAGAACGCATGTCTTGGTGCTGAATTCAGGGAGAAAACTTTGTCTTACACTACTGAGTATGTTAGCTGTACGTTTTTCATAGTTACTCTTTATCAGATTGGCGATTTTATCTTTTAATATTCTCATCACCCCTTCCTCTGCATCCTTATAGCCTGTTTTTCTTCTGTAAGCTTGGGGAGTGCAGACTGCCTTACTAGCTTCTGGATCATTACTATGTGTGTGTTGAATTGTGTCGTTGGATTGGCAACTTGAGGATCATTTTCACCCAGGCTGGTGACCTGTGACCTGAGAGCCTTACTCTTCTGCTTTTCACTCTTTCAAGGCTTCACTCTTTCCGCATGTGTGCAGCGGACTTCCTTTTCCACCTTGCCGTTACCCAGTGACATGCATCTGGAATGTCTCAATGTGACCGTCAACACTCCTGATTGTATCACGTTACATCACATCCTTTGGTTTAGCACCTGTTAGGATCAATGTGGAGAACAGGAGAGGCCAGGGCACCTGGCCTGGAGCCCTGACTCCCAGGGGGCCACGTCTTCCTCTTTACGTGTGGGGCAGGGCTGTACTCAGCACAGCTGCCTCACTGGCTTGGTCATGAGTCCTCCCCACTCTCAGCCTGCTCCGCGCTGACCATTGGTGAGTGCTGTGGATGGCTCACAACAGGAAACAGCCGGGAGTCGGATAACCCAGTTCTCCCCAGCTTTGCTGCGAGCACACGTGTGCGTCTGGGTGTGGAGTCTGGCAGTGTGGCTTGGGTGCTGGTCCCAGGCCGGACACTTTCCAGATGGGTTCTCCTTGATGCTCCCAGAACACCACATCTCCCGGAGCCTAGGTCTCTGGACACAAAGGAGCTGATTCTGCAGGGGAGCAGAGCACTTTCGGTCCCTCCCCCGGGGCCCAGGCTGCTGAGGGCAAGGGTTGTCCTAAAGGTGGGATGGTGCCCTTGTTCCTCGGCTTGGGCTCCCAGACTCACCGTGTGTGGGGACAGCGGAGCTGGTGATCAGGGCACCTCTGGCTGTCCTGTCATGTCCTCTGGGTAGTACCGTGGTATAACCAGTAATGAATTTACATGGGGTGAGTGCCCAGGTGACTTTGGGGGGTGTTCCTCATGGAAGGTGAAATTCCCTGCTGCCATCTGTGAGTGCAGAGCAGCGCTGATGTCTTCCTGGGTCAGGGGTCAATCCATGTAAACACGAAGGGGTTGTCTGCTTTGCTCCTATAGGCTCATCTTGAGTCCACTTGCTCTCTCGACCCTGCGGGTTCCACCCTGGAGGGAGGTCACTGTGTGTCTCCTGCGGTCCCGGTTTCCAGGACCCCACGGCCGTCCCTGCAGAGCGTTTCCTCTTCAGCCCTCCTTCCCTCCTGCACCCCGCCCTGGCCACCTCCTTCGTCCTTACTTGTGAGCTGTTGGTGGCTGGATTCTAAACCCAGCCCGGAGCTGTCCGACGCTGCTGGCCGGGTCTCCCTGCGGTTCGCCCGGCACCCGTCATTCACCGTGTCCCCTGGGCTCACGTGTCCCTGCTGCCTGTCTGGAACGCGTCATGGTCCTCACATGTGAAGGTCCATCCAGCTGGCCCTCACCCAGGAGGCTGGGTGCGCTTTTGCTCTACGTCCAGTGACAACTCTTGTGTCTTCCCTTCCCCTGCTTCTATTTTACCCTTTCTTCTTTCCCCTCAGGAACGCTTGATCTCAGTCAGGCCCACCCATCCTTCCCCTGCGTCTCTGATAAATTGTTCTTTCTCCCAACAGGCTTGCCTCCCACAAATCTGTCCTGGCTGGTGCTAGCAGGGTCATGTGTTCTGAAAAGGTAAACTTTACTTTTGAGCAGGTATCAGGCAGTGGTGATAGAACCCATACAGTTGCAATGGAGATTCCTCCCTTGCGGGTCCAGTGGCCTCTCTCCCAGAGGCGGCCCCTCCAGCGGCTGGGTCAGTGATCATCCCAGGGTTGATGCTCAGGATGCAGCCTGCTTCCATCTCATTCTTAGGTGCTTCCCACTGCCTCCAGCGGTTTTCAGGCCTGACTCACAGGGCCCTGTGCGTGCTGGCATCACCTTCTCCTGTCATCGCCCGTCCCTTGGGGAGGATGTGTGCTCCTGCCCTGCCGTTTCACACTTCTGTGCCCCTCTGTCTGCAGGACAGTCCACGGGAAAATGACACGCTGCACAGCGAGTGGTGAACCTTGGACCAGAAATTAGGGTCATCATAGCCTCAGAGCACTGGGCAGACTAGAGACAGGGTGAGAGGTCCCCACAGTCTGGAAGGGGCGGCAGCTCCCAGCTGTGGGAGGAACTCGACCCAGCAGATGCGAGGGGCTCCCCTGAAAGACATCCTTGGGGGATTTGCCCCCATCCTTGGGGAACCTCTTCCTCGGGCTCAGGACCTGTTCACAGGTTCCCTCTGCACTGTCAGAGGTCACCATCCCGGGTCCTGCAGCCTCTGCTCTGGGGGGAGGGAGTTCTGCTCTTGGTTTCTGGCTCCAGCATGGGACCTGGAGCCAGGCTTATAAGCAGGACCCTTGGACAGAGGTTTAAGCCCCTGGCTCCTTACTTCTTGAATGAAATCGTCAGCCTGGGAACTTCAGGGTATTCACAACATTTTGAAACTTGGAGGCTTGGCATCAACTCACTTTTTAGTTCTTTGAGGTAAACATCAAAAGACTGGTCTGTATTTGCGTGTGGCAGCCCTTGGCTAGAGCTGTGAGGTCGCCGCCCTCCCCGGGGTCTTCTCTCACTGCGCCCCTGCCCCCCGTACTGCCAGGCCGCCTCATCCGTTTGTGTCGCCTGCCGGGCCCCTGGGGCGCTGGCAGTCACTGCCCTCCAGGACTCTTCTTGTCCAGATACTTGGATTTGATCTGTGGATCTAATTTCAGCTCATAGACAACTGAAGGACTAGCCAACAGAATCTCCACGGCAACCACTGCAGCAAAGCAGAGGCATCTTCTTAGAGTCGCAGGAGGGCAGAGCCACCTGGGGCTGGATGCCCGAGCCTTGTCTGGAGCCTGTGCGGTGCTCGGCCTGCTCGCAGGAGCCATGGGCCAGGGAAGGAGGGTGCAGCAGGCACCCAGAGGGTCCTCGGAAGACGGCGCTTGAACAGTCGCGGCATGAAGGCCCCCACCCCGCATCCTGTGTGAGGCCGTGAGGACGTTACCTGGGGCACCCAGAGCCGTGCTTGATGTGAAGAACGGTGCTTGGAAAGCAGCCTCCTTGCAGCCGCCTCTCACACATGTCTATAGGGGTTGCTTTCTTAGACTAAAAGCTGTTAATTTTCATGTTGATGTTTTCCTAATTAAGTAGGCCGTTGATGAGCACAGGCGTACTCCGCCTTCCACTGCCTGCCCTGGGCTCAGTAAAGCACCGTCCACGGCAGGAGAGGCGGCTTGCTGAACTTCTCCTCCTGGGACCCTCCCTGCTGTGAGAACCGACTTGTCCCCTCGCTGCAGCCCGGCTCCCTGTGGCTGCCCTCACCAAGCGTCCCTCAGGGATCTAAATCTGCCCGTGGCCTCTGTGCTGAGGCCCGTCTGTGCTGCTCTGGGGCAGCTCTGTCGCTGCCAGGCACGCACGCCTTCATCTTTAGTGGGGTGGGCCCGGCCAGGAGCCTGGCAGGCGGAGGTGCCCACATGCATGGGCCAGGCTGATCACATCCCTGTCTTTCAGGGGAGCCCCTGGCATCTGCCGGGTCGAGTTCCTCCCACAGCTGGGAGCTGCCGCCCCTTCCAGACTCTGGGGACCTCTCATCCTGTCTCCAGTCTGCCCTGTGCTCTGAGGCTGCAACGACCCTGATTTCTGGTCACAGGTTCGCCACCCGCTGTGCAGCGTGTCATTTCCCGTGGACTGAAGCTGCTGGGTTGGACTCAGGACCTGCACACACACTGTGTTTTGGGCTCAGTGAGGACGTGCCCTCTCCAGCGAGTGGGGGTCACCTGCCCCTCACCCATTTCTCGAAGGCTGTGGGATGCATCTGTGTTCACAGGCCAGCAGTTGCCACCTTCCTAAATCCTTCCAGGCGCTCCCAAGCCTCCATGGCGTGCCGCCTCCCGTCTCTGTAGGAATGAGGCCCCGCTGTGTGCGCCATGCTGTGGGTCACCCCGCTCCGCGCCTGTGTCCATCCAGGTGTGCGGTCTCTTCACCGTGGGCCTCGGAGCAGCCCTGGGCAGCTCAGCCGTGTGACTGCCCGCACCGTGAGCTACTGCCATGCCACAGAGGGGCACGTGGAGCGGATGGGGGTCCCTGCCCCGGGTCAGGCAACCAGCGGTCGCTTGGTTGGCTTCTGACCCAGGCCCATCTGGCCCCACAGCCCCTGTCCTCACTCTGCACCAGCCGCTTCAGCATGCCGGGCCCTGTTTCCGGGTGTGGAACAGGAAGCTTCCAGAAGGGAGGAGTGGGTCAGGGCCCCACAGCTGGGTGTGGGTGGGCTCCTCCTTCCCAGCGCTGCTCGGGGTTTGGCCCTCTGCCCCCTGACCGTGCCCAGCTCCCCGTGCCCAGCTCTGATAGCACAGTGACCGGTGGGCCTCAGGCCCCGAGTCCCCAGACCCGTCTGCTCTGGGGCCTCCGTTCTGGTTGTGTTGGTACAGGGAGCGCTGCCCAGATGGTGTTTATTCTCGCATGACTACTGTGTGTGTGTCTGTGTGTATTTGTTGATTAAAAATATTCCTTGCTTTATTTTGCAGCAACATTAAAAAATATTACAAATCTCCTCCTGCCCCTGAGAAGCTTGCCAGTGTTTTCCTTAACCCCTCGCTCACCAGGTGGTGCAGTTTGGTGGATCCCCCTGGGGGCCTGGGACGAGGAAACCAGAGCCCCCTCCGCTGTGCAGAGCTCCCCCGCCCACCACAGCCTCCCTTGCTCCCAGGCTCAGTGGGCCTTTGACCTTGGTCCTCCCCTCCAGCCTAACACATGGCTCCCGTCAGACTCTCAGACAGGCTGGACTTGGCTCCTCTCAGAGGCCTGCACTCACCCTTCCCTCTGCTCGGAATTAGATCCTTTCCCCCTGATTCTTAAGACGTGAGCCTGGCAGGCCTCCTCATGTCAGGCAGGGGTCCCCATTAGTGCCGTCTCCTCTGAGGGAACTTCCCGCCATCCCCATGTGTGCCCGGCCCTGCGGGACTGTGTTTTATTCTTTCTCAGCACTCACTCTCATGCTTCTTGGATTTTAATGACATGTTAGTTTTGAAATAGAGATATCAAATACTATGTGGAAAAACCCACCTCTTACCCTTTACCGTCTGTCAGTCCCTGTTTCCGCCTTCACCCAACCCCAAGGCAGCTAGCCTCCTTTCACCTCTGGAGAGTTGCCTGTTCTGCATACTTCACACAAGTAGGGTGTGCAGTGTGTGGACTCCTTCACTAGGTGTGATGCTCTCAGGTCATCATGCTGTGGCCTGTGTGAATTCTTCATCCCTTTTTGTGGCTGATACTCCATTATTTTTACTCATCCCCCATGCCAGTTGATGGATGTGTGAGTTTTTTTTCCACCTTTGCCTGTTATGGATGATGCTGATGTAAACTCACAGGTGCAGATGAGTGTGAACGTGAATTTGCATTTCTCTTGAGCGGGTACCAGGAGTGGAACTGCCAGGTCTAACAGTGACGCTGTGTTAAACTTTCGAGGAACTTGCAGACTGGTTTCCATGGTGACAGCACCATTTATTTGCTACCAGCAGGGTATTAGGGTTCTGACTTGTGCATGTCCTGGCCGACACTTGCTACTACCTGAAATTTTTGATTATGGATATTGTAGTGGGTGTGAAGTGATATCTCCTTGTGGTTTGAACTTGCTTATGTCTCTTGACTAAGGATACTGGGCATCCTTTCATTTGGTTTTAGCCATTTGTGTATGTTCTTTAAAGACATGATCTTTCGGATTCATTGCCTATTTTTAAATTCAATTATTTTTCTTTGTATTGTTGAGTTGTAGGAGTTCTTTTTATATTCTAGTTACATATCCTTGTCAGATAAATGATCTGCAAATTCTGTGTGTGATCCCTGAACTTGCTTCATTGTGTCCTTTGAAAAACAAAACGCTTTAATTTGGTGAAGTTCAATATATTTGTTTTCTCTTTGATTGCTCCTGCTGTCAGTGTCATATCTACAAAATCACTGCCAAAGCCAAGGTCATAAAGATTTACCCCTCTAGTTTCTTCTGAGAATTACATTGTTTTAACTGCTGCATTTTGATCTCTGATCCCTTTGGAGTCAGGTTTGGTATATGGTGTGAGATGGGGGTCTAACTTCATCCTGCTGCACCTGGGCGGCCAGCTGTCCCAGCACCGTCTGTTGACGAGACTCTTCTTTACCCATTAAGTAGTTTTGGCACCTTGTCAATCAGTCAAGCACAGATACATAGGTTTGTTTATGTATTCTCAGTTCTCTTCCACTGCTGTGCTTGCTAGGTCTTCTCTTGTCCCATAATCATCAACTAGCTATTTGATTAAATACCAGAGGGGCTCAATTTTATTATTTTAATTTTAGCTGCTAAAAAATGTTCTTGGTAAAAAACTGCAGCACAGAAGTGCCAGAAGTGACAGTCCTGGCCTGTCTGCTCCTGCCCAGGTGTAGAATATGCCTCAGGAGTATGTGAGGTGCACTTGAGCGGATGCACACACTGGAGAATGTGTGTGTGCCAAGGCTGCGTGTCTGCCTCTTTAATTGTGAATGTTTTTTACAAATTCGAGATGCACGAGATGTCCTCTGACTCTGACAGGGACGTGTCTTGCCTGCCTTTCTTGATGGCTGTGCAGTGTCTCACAGGAGGCACGCCGTGGTTTCTCTAGCCACTGCCTGTCCTGCACATACGGTCATTTCTTCTTCCTGTGCGAGGCCCCCGCCTCTGTGCACTCGGGGAGCACTTTCCTGTCCCGGACCCCTGAAGTGGAGCTGTTGCCATGCGCTCCATCCTTAGGTCCTCTCTTTAACACGTCCCTCCCTGTGCTCTGCGATGCTGTGCCTGTACTAGGCGTTCAGCAAAGTGACTGACGCTCTCAGGGGCTGTTTCACTCTGGCCCATGAAGGAAAGCCTTGATTATCCAGCTGTCGTGGGGGAACCAGGGTGAATGAGTCAGGCCGTGCTAGATTTCCTGCTGTGAGTGTGGCCCTGGGGGAATTGGAAGGGATGGAGAAGTGGCCCCTGCTCTTGGCGTATTTGCAGACCTTTAGATGAGGCCAGTAGGATGTGAGGCACTTCCCCAGAGTGTACGCCTTGCAGCAAGTAATGGAGCCGGCAAAGGGACTGAGACCCCCGGGAGTTAGACTTTGGAGGCCAGGGGGATTTGACTACAGAACTTGCACAGGACTGGGGAAACAGAGAAACAGACTCTTGGAGGGCCCAAACACCAGGATCCAGGAGAAGGGAGCAGTGTCCCCACAAGAGACTGAGCCAGATTTGCCCAGGAGGGTCCAGGAGTCTCCTGCAGAGGCGCGGGTCGACAGTGGCCTGCTGCGGGGTCAGGGCACAGAGTACACAGTTCAGGCGCAAGTCCTTGTGAAGGGGGTCGCCATTGCTGCCATTGCCCCTGCCATGCTTTGGCCCGAGGCCAAACAACAGGGAGGGAACACAGCCCCCGCCCATCAGTGGAAAATTGGATTAAAGATTCACTGAGCATGGCCCCGCCCATCAGAACAAGAGCCAGATCAGAGTTTCCCCACAGTCTGTCTCTCCCAACCGGAAGCTTCTACAAGCCTCTTAACCATCAGAGGGCAGACAGAATGAAAACCACAGTCACAGAAAACTAACCAAACTGATCACATGGACCACAGCCTTGTCTAACTCAATGAAACTATGAGCCATGCCATGTAGGGCCACCCAAGACAGATGGGTCATGGTGGAGAGTTCTGACAAAATGTGGTCCACTGGAGAAGAGAATGGCAAACCACTTCAGTATTCTTGCCTTGAGAACCCCATGAACAGTATGAAAAGGCAAAAAGATAGGACACTGAAAGATGAACTCCCCAGGTCGGTAGGTGCCCAATATGCTACTGGAGATCAGTGGAGAAATAACTCCAGAAAGAATGAAGAGATGGAGCCAAAGCAAAAACAACACCCAGTTGTGGATGTGACTGGTGATGGAAGTAAAGTCCGATGCTGTAAAGAGCAATATTGCATAGGAACCTGGAATGTTAGGTCCATGAATCAAGGTAAAATTGGAAGTGGTCAAATAAGAGATGGCAAGAGTGAATTTCGACATTTTAGGAATCAGTGAACTAAAATGGACTGGAATGGGCAAATTTAATTCAGATGACCATTATATCTACTATTGTGGGCAAGAATCCCTTAGAAGAAATGGAGTAGCTCTCATAGTCAGCACAAGAGTCCGAAATGGAGTACTTGGATTCAATCTAAAAAATGACAGAATGATCTCTGTTGTTTCCAACTCTTAATATCACAGTAATCCAAGTCTATGCCCCACCCAATAATGCTGAAGTTGAACCGTACTATGATGACCTATAAGACCTTCTAGCACTAACACCCAAAAAAGATGTCCTTTTCATTATAGGGGACTGGAATGCAAAAGTAGGAAGTCAAGAATACCTGGAGTAACAGGCAAATTTGGCCTTGGAGTACAAAATGAAGCAGGGCAAAGGCTAATAGAGTTTTGCCAAGAAAATGCACTGGTCATAGCAAACACCCTCTTCCAATCAACACAAGAGAAGACTCTACACGTGGACATCACCAATGGTCAATACTGAAATCAGACTGATTATATTCTTTGCAGCCAAAGATGGAGAAGCTCTATACAGTCAGCAAAAACAAGACTGGGAGCTGACTGTGGCTCAGATCATGAACTTCTTATTGCAAAATTCAGATTTAAATTGAAGAAAGTGGGGAAAACCACTAGACCATTCAGGTATGACCTAAATCAGTGGAGTGGGAGAGAAGGTCCTTAACTTGGTGCTGTCCGTGGTGGGACCCTGGACGCCCCCAGGGAAGGGTGGGCCCACAGGAGTGGTTCTGAGTGGAATTCAGTGCATTATGGGAGTTGGTCTTGAGGAGGTGGTCTGCTTAGAAATTCGGGGTGTGAGTGAGGGACGTCACTTCCCCAGGGTTCTGTAATGTAACCGTTCCCCTCAATCCTTGCCACAGCTGTCTGAAAACGTGGTCAACCGCATGAAGGATCCCGGCCAGCCGTCCGGAGTCGGGCCGTTGGACCCTCCAGCTGCTGCCCTTGGCTCCTCCGGAGGCCGAGAGAAAGGTAGGCCAGGGCGGAAGGTCTGGGCGCGGTTGGGTGGAGTGGTCCTCCTGGAGACAGCGCCCTGAGCCCTGGGTGGTGCGTGCAGGAAGCACTTCCCAGGAGCGAGGGACCCGCGTGGCGCGCTCCCGTCCAAGGACAGCAGTGTCCGCAGAGCCTGCAGGACCGCTGCTGAGTCAAGGGCAGAGTCCCCCACTGTGCCAGCCTCTCCGCACGGGAGGAGGCAGTGACGGGGTGGCCTTGGTGTCGTCCTCAGAGCTCTGACCTGCCCTTCGCCCTGGGGTCCTGGCCCTGCTCCTGGGCTGGTGGCGCTGGGCTCCGGGAGGGCCGCCACCCAGCCCCCAGGCCCCCCAGCCCGCCCGGAGCCGCCTGCGCTGGGCAGGAAGGGCCTGCATTCCCCGCTGGCACATCTGTCATGGGAGGAAAAGCCTGTGCTTTTCTTGAAATAATTCCTGTTAGCAAACACACACAAAAGTGAAGTCGCTCAGTCGTGTCTGACTCTTTGCGACCCCATGGACTGTAGCCCACCAGGCTCCTCGTCCATGGGATTTTCCAGGCAAGAATACTGGAGTGGGTTGCCATTTCCTTCTCCAGGGGATCTTCCCAACCCAGGGATTGAACCTGGGTCTCCCACACTGTAGGCAGATGCTTTACCATCTGAGCTACCAGGGAAGCTTTAGCAAGCACAGAGGAACAACGCATTTAAGAGTGGAGAAAGTATAGTGCAAAAATATTAAGACGTCACAGACTGGAAAAGTCCTCGTGGCAGCTGGTTAAATGCAGAGCTTGTCAAGGAGGAGCTGGGTTCCCCGCTGCAGTGTGTGTGCGTGCTTTACATCGAAGGGCTGGAGGGGCGCAGCCTTGCAGTGGAGCTGCCTTCTCCGCTGATCTGCCCCGCTGGGGTGCCAGCTCGCAGGGGGCTGCTGCCTCCTGTCCGCTCCGCGTGGGCTGCGTGCTGGCCCTGTGGTTGTGAGCCCTGTGCTGGGATACCACCCAGCCTGTCGGGAGCTGAGTGTGTGACCCTGCAGGGTACCGTGTCGCCTGCCCGTGAGACATGGGCGCCCATCGGGGCCGGCGGCACAGGGGAGGGCTCGTTACTCGGGGGCTCCAGGAAGCCGGCGCGGGAGCTGGACTTTGAGGTGCGGCCCTGCAGATGGGGTGGCGGGGGCTCAGGCGTGGCGCAGCCTCACCCGTTTCAGGACCCGTGCGTGGTTTCCTGTCTGGAGTGTGAGGCGCAGGAACGGCGGCCTGGGCTGCTGGCTGGGCCTTGTGACACTCCATCCCCTGCACTGTTTGCCTTGGGGCTCCTGACACGCTTTAGGGACTCCGAGCTTCTACTGCAGGGACGTGGGTTCAGCCACTGGTTGAGGAATTAAGATTCGGCAAGCCATGCTACATGACCATGAAAATAACAAAGTATTTTGATGTTTGACAGTGAGTGAGTTTTGACTTTCTGAAAGCTGGAGAGTCGTCAGTGTGGATGGACTTCCCTGAAGTGGACTGATTTTAGGATTCTTTTTTATTATATGTTGTAAGGTATATGTTTATTTGACTGCACCAGGTCTCAGCTGCAGCCCGTGAGATCTCCTTTGGGCCGATCGGGGTCCTTCCCTGCTGTGCACGGCCTCTCTGCTTGTGGTGCACAGGCCCAGTAGTCATGGCGTCTGGGATCTTAGTTCCCCAGCCGGGAATCGAACCTGCATTCCCTGCATTGCAAGGAACGGATTCTTAACCTCTGCACCGCCTGGGAAGTCCCTGCTTTTACTTTCAAAAGCAGTGTTAGCTCTTAGTTTACTAATAAAGAAAGTTAAAAGAAGTTAAACTTCTTTAATTTTTCTTTTTAATTTATATAAATTTATAATTTATAAATTTCTTTATAATTTTCTTTATAAATTTTCTTACTTTAATTTTTCTAAATAGGAAAAGAAGTTAAAATTAAACCCTTAAGTCACACCATACCCCAAGTGCATGTCTGAAGTCAGAGATCGAAATATAATGAAGAAACTTTAAATGAAGAAGGGTGGGAAATATGACTAAAATTTGAGACAGTTTAGAAAAAATGAGTGAAGAACGAGTGAGAAACTAGCAAAGTATGAGCAGAGTTCACCTGCCAAGGGCCGTGACGCCCTCTGACGGGCTGCAGGGAAACGTGCAGAGACAGTCACACCCGTGACGAGGGCCCGGCCCCTTGCATGGTTGCTCCCTCGTGGCATCACCAGCGCAGGACTGGCCCGATGCCGTGGAATGTGGCTGTAAGGGTCTGGGCACGAACTCTACAGTGGGTGCCCACATTACTTTTGTAGTCATGAGAAAGGAAAACTATGTAGAAAGCAAAAATGTGATAAATCTTACTTCAGGAGAGTGTTGTCAGTCAGTCACTAAGTCCAGGGAGCCTTCCATCAGGCCCACACCTGCAGTGCCTCCTGCATGCTCCTGGCGAGGCCCCAGCGCGCCTGCCCGGCCTTCTGGAGAGCTGTGTGCCCAATGAGGCCCAGGGGGCTGCCCCAGGGGGCCTTCCCGAGGGCCTGAGCCCCCAGCCTCTGCGGTTGACAGCCATGAAGGTCTTGGGAGCAGCACCCATCTGCCCACCTTCCTCCCACAGCCTGGTTCTCCTGCTGGGTTTCCTGTGGCCCACGTGGCCGAGCGTGGACGCCTGCAAGCAGGCGGAGACATTGGCCAAGGTCTCTGCTGTGTGGGGACCATGAAGCTGAGGCCACGGGGGCAGCAGACCCTCACTGTCACTGTGTGGTGGAGGAGGGGAGTGAACAGGTTTGCTTGGAGATCCCCGGGTTCTTGCTGCAGGAAGGTGGGCCTCCCGTGATTGCCTGAAGCGCTGTCACACTCGAGGTGACGCAGGTGGAAAGGTGTGCAGACTTCCTTCCCGGGAGCGCAGGCCGCGTTCAGATCAGAGCCCTAGGGAAGGGGCCCAAGAGACACAGGCCGCGCCCCCGCTGACCCCTCAGTGTGGAGGCGAGGAGCTCCCCTCAGCCGGCTGGCCTCCTGGGGAGGGTGCCTGGGTTCTAGCAGCTGAGAGGTAGAAGGGGGGTGTCGCTCACTGCACTCAGGTGTCCACACTGACCCAGTGACCCTGCCACCCTGTCTGTACAGGACACAGACCAGGGGCCTTCAGGGCGCCTCCCTCCTGACAGCAGGGCAAGCCTGTGTTCTGTGTTGGCCCCGGGCACGTCCACCCCGGGGGCGTCCTCCTGGGCCCTCTCCTGGGTGAGCACCATGACCGCGTCCATCTGGGGGCGTCCTCCTGGGCCCTCTCCTGGGTGAGCACCGTGACCGCGTTCATCTGGGGGCGTCCTCCCGGGCCTTCTTCTGGGTGACCACCGTGACCGCGTCCATCTGGGGGGCGTCTTCCCGGGCCCTCTCCTGGGTGAGCACCGTGACCGCGTCCATCTGGGGGCGTCCCCTCGGCCCCCTCTGGGTGATGCTGAGCCTCCCTGCATCCGTGGGTTGCTGCTGACCTCTTCTTATCCATCTCTGCAGACTCGAAACCGCCCAGGCCGGAGTGTGGCAGTGCCCAGGGACCCCTGAGGGTGCAGGTGGACCCCCTTGAGAGGTATGCTGAGGAGCCGCTCGCCCCGGGCCTACGCCTTCCTCGCCAGGTGCCTTCTCCTCACCCAGAGGCCAGGGGTTCTGGTCCCTCACGTTGTCTTACGTCGGTGGGACGCCAGGCCTGCGGTTTCGGTGGCTCTGGTCCTCGTGTGACGACAGGAGACTCTGGGTGGGGGAGGGCGGGGCTCCATGGCCTTGCGGGTGTGCACAGCCGTGTTTGGAGGAGCTCACTCGTGGCCTGGCTGCAGGTGTGGGCGCCTCCCCAGCACAGGCCTCAGGCTGGTGAGCGCCCTGGCTGGGGCAGGGCTGGCAGGCAGCGGCAGAGGCCCTGGGTGCACCGTGTCTCTAGGCCTCAGGGTCCCCGGGGCTGATGTGGGGTCCTCGCGGTGTGGCTCAGCAAGCCCCTGGCTGGTACTGAGGGGCTCGTCTGCAGCCGCAAGGTTGTGCCTCTGTAACGGATGCAGACAGCTCCCCTCGGGGGGGCGGCGGGCCTGGGTCAGCCCTGCTGGGCAGCCCCCTCTGCAGGTCAGCGCAGCCGCGTCCGTCCTGTGATCTCAAAAGGACCCACCTTCTGAGAGTGTCCAGTCCCTAATCCCCAGAGGTCTCATCCAAGCAATTAACCAGAATATTATTTAAAAAAAATACTTTTAAGCATTTTAAAAAACGTTCAAGTAATACGTGCTATTGGAAGACTTAGGATATATATGGAATGAAAAATTCACCGGTAGATTCATCATCCCATATTAACATTTTGGACTTTTTTTTTCAAATGTTTTTTTTCCCTCTAGTTTAGCCTTATGTTTTTCAAAGTTGTGTAAAATTTTGTTATCTTGCTGTTTTTATCCAGTCTTCTAATTATCTTCCATTTGTCTCACTGCCTTGTGAGCATTTTCCCTGCTGAAGGCCCCATGTCTGGTCCTCGGTCTTGGGGCTGTGCTGCGGCAGAGAGTGTGGCTCTCAGGGCCTCATGCCCGCTGTGCTCTCTGGGCTGAACTGCCGCGGCCTTTTCCACTCTTGAGTTGTTTACCCCCCCAGTAAAGAGCGCTTCTAAGACCTCTCAGCCGCCTGTTTCTTTCTCTGGGAGGATCTCACCAGGGGGACTAGAGACAGGTCCAAGCGGAGGGGCGCGTCCAGGACGCAGAGGTGACCGTTGAGAACCAAGGCTACTGCTCCCGACCCTGCAGTCCTGGCGTGGGGCGGGGAGGCGGGCTGTCCCCCGCCCCTCTCTGAAGGGGCCTCGGATAGTGGGG
The DNA here is from genome assembly GCF_023699985.2 of Odocoileus virginianus. Classification (NCBI taxonomy): domain Eukaryota; kingdom Metazoa; phylum Chordata; class Mammalia; order Artiodactyla; family Cervidae; genus Odocoileus; species Odocoileus virginianus. The sequence continues at coordinate 344,227 of NW_027224320.1, forward strand.
TTGGGCCCCTGCCTTGCGGATCTCTCACTGGGCATTGGGTCTCCGGTTCCCCAGCTGTCTGAGGACATGTGGCAGTGTCCCCCAACCCCTGGGGACCGTCGCTGGTGCCTGACCCTTTCTGGTGGCTGTGCGTCCTGTCGGCCCTCACGTCCCTGCCCCAACCGCTGCGTGAGCCGCGCTGCACCTGTGTCTCCATCTCTCCTCTGGCCCAGGTGTGACCGGGAGCAGGCTGTGGTCCAGCACGAGCTGGTCCGTGTGGCCACGACAGACAGAGAGCCATCTGCAAAGCCCCGGAGCGTGACCCTGCGTCCTGGGGAGGGCAGTGCAGACCAGGAGAAGCAGCGGTCGGCCCACCTGGTGAGTGCAGGTCCCCAGGCGGCCCTCCTGGCTCCGCTGGTCCAGGGAGCAGAGTTCAAGCCCTGGACCTGTGTCGGGCTGAAGTCACAGCTTCTCCTCCATGGGGACGGTGTCCTAGGGATTGGGAGCCAGGTCTGTGGCCGGGGGTTTGTCACCGTGGAGACGGCCGGGGGCAGGCAGTCCAGCAGCCAGGTAGGCGGGGCCTGGCCAGGACACGCAGGGCTCATCAGTCTGGACGGAGGCCTGGTGAGCACTGCAGCCTGCGTGCGGCTCTCACCGGAGTCCTGGGCCTCACAGCTCCCCTCTGGCCCTGCCCCCAAGTGTCCCCAGAGGAGACCCCCCACAGGGGGAGGGGTCTCCTGCCTCCAGCACAGGCCTGGGTTTCTTTCCATGAAGGGCAGCTTTAGAGTGAAGACTCCCCTGGATGTCCGGGTGGATGGTGCCCTCTGCCAGCACACAGAGCCCACAGGGCCCAAGGCCGCCTTATCTCTGCAGGTGCCCCTGAATCCTTGTGAGGCCCCGCTCTCCACTGGTCACCGTCCGCTTCCTAGTGCAGCTGGAGGCCCCGCTCCCTTTGGGAGCTCGCTGCTTCCTGTTGTGGGTCCTTAGGTGGGATTCTGGCGGCTGTTTTCCCTGCTCCGGTCCAGACAGGGTCTGGGCACAGGGCCCAGGGTAGCCAGTCATGCCCGACCCAGGTCGTGCAGTGCTGGGGGTGTGGGGGCTGGTCTGGGGCTTCCACACCGTCAGGGGTGCCGACCAGGAGAAGTGCCTCTGGGAGGCTGTGTGGCTGCTGCCTCCTGCACTGCCGGGTGCGTGGGCTTTGGCTGGAGGTCAGGCAACGGATTAGCCTGAGCAGACGCAGAGAAGCGCAGTCAGAGCTCCAGTGGAAGGGAGCAAGTCACCGTCAGAGCCCCAGCGGAGCTCTGGCGGAGGGTAGCGAGGCTGCGGCATTGCCTGCAGTGGGTCCTGTGCTCGCAGCTGCTTCAGCGCATGTGGTGTCAGAAGTGTACGTTGAGAGTTTAGGAAGGAGGGGAAGGATGGGAGTAGAACCTGAGTTGGGCAGAGGGTTTTCTTTCCTTCCTGGGGTCCTTGCAAGTGGGACAGGGGAGCCTGGGCCCTGGCTGGGCCCTTCTCCCTGCCTCCTGACCCCAGAGGCCCCGACCCTGCGCCTGCCGCCAGCTGGAGGGTGTCTGTCCAGGGTGCTGAGTGTCGCGGGCATTCAGCGTGCTCCTTGCTCTGGTTTCTGTAGCGTGGCTATTTGGTCCTCTTCTGTGTGAGAGAATGATTGAGCTCCTTACTGGAGAAAGTCCATAAAGCTAATGACAAGGAATGGCAGTCCTGTCTGTGACCTGCTTCTGAAGGCCTGTTCTGCGCGTGGGGCTGCTGCAGTGAGCTGCTGCGTGTGGACGCATGGTCCCCCCGCGTGCGTGTTCCCGACCCTGCCTTCATCATCTGAAGCGGGAAGGTGGGACAGACGGGCCACTGGAGTTGGAAACAGAGAAAGGCTTGTTGCAGGGAGGGCGGAGCAAGGACAGCGGCTCAGCTCCTCCGCACCCACAGCTCCTGGGAGGGTTCAGGAGAGCGTGTTCAAGGTCAGGCTGGGTGGGGGTGGCTGGGGGGTCGCAGGGTCTTTGATCAGCTGGTGCACAGTTCTCTGGTGGACTGATGATGAGGTCACAGGCCTTTCTGGCTCCTTGGTGGTGCTTTCAACATCCGTAAGCGGCTCAGGAATGCGGTTGGGGCTGTTATCTGCATACCTCTGAGAGGAGCGTGGCAGAGCAGGGGTGGGGAAGCCTGCCCCCAAGGCCCCAGAGGCTCGCCCCCGCCTCCCCTGCTGTCCTCTGCGCCTGGCCCCCGGGGCCCTGGGCCGGTCCCGATGGGCCGCAGGTGGGGCACAGGTGCTGAGCTCCATCCCTGTTGCAGCTCCCTCCTCTGCTGGCTCTGTTGGGGGCCCACGTTCACCCCGCGTGGCGCTGTGGCAGCCCATCCACACCCACTGACTCCGTCCTGCCTGCCCCGCCCCCCTCCCCCTCCCCACGCCCCTGTCTTCCCTGGCCCCTCAGGAGTTGCCTTGTCCCAGCGGCCACCCCTTGGAGCTGCCCTGTCCCCTCGTCCTGGCCCTCAGCTGTGGCGTCTGGAGATCAGAGTTGGTTTCTCAAACTCTTTGCAGCCTGGTTTTCACACCCATTGGCACTTTGATCTCAGACTCAACAAATCTGGTGCCTCTTCACGTTTCCCCGTGGATTCCTTGACAGGAAGCTGCTGCCTGGCCTTTAAACTCTCCTCTGCGCCAGTTTCTGCCAGCTCCTCCTGCCTCCCACCCTGTCCTGTTCCGCTGGGGGCTGCGGGCTGGGCTGAGCGGGACGGGCCCTAGAGGGTGCACGTGCAGCGGATCACAGGCAGGGAAGCTGGAGGCGCTTGAGGGCCGGGAACTCAGAGGAGGAGCAGGACCCCGTTAGATGGACACCCACGAGGCCTTCTCTGTGGAGCAGACCTGAGGCATGGTGCAGGACACCCGGGGTCCCGGGGCCGGAGGCTCAGTGAGCTGGGGAGCTGGGGCCACGCCTGGGGAGAGGGCGGCGCATGGAGGGGCTCGTGGGCCTGGGGGCACGTGGCCGGATGCAGTCGTACCTGGGATGGTTTCCAGAAGGTTCTGTGTGGAAATCAAAAGGAAACTGCCAGAGTCCTGCTGAGATGCCGCGGTGGCCTGGAGAGAGGGCGGGAGGGGACCCGAGCAGCAGGGGACAGGTGTGTGGGGCAGTGGGCAGGCTGGCGGGCATGTTGTGGCCACCAGCAGGGCTGGGGGCCTGTGCAGCCTCCTGTTGGCCCTCATGCCTCAGGCAGGCGGCTGTCCCAGGTCCCAGCATCCGTGAGGACCGGGAGCAGGTGTGTGAGGGGGAGGCCCCATGCAGGGCACTTCCTCCAGGTGGTGGGCCGGGTCGTGTGGTCCTCCCCTGGGAGCATGGGCCGTGGTGCACGCACTCAGTCAGGTATTTGAGGGCCGGGTGTCCTTTGGATGATCATGCGGGTTCTCTAGGACTGCAGGGTGGAGAACTGAAAATTCTGGTGGTGTCTGGCACCTGGTGTTGGAGGTTGTGGCCTAGACTGGGTTCAGGAGCCAGACTCCTGGGACGAGCCCTGCGTCCTGGCTGTCCTCCTTGGTTGCCACTTGTCTCTTGTAGGCCCTTCTCTTAGGGGGCGGTGGTCATGCCTGGGAGGCCCCTCGGTTGTCTGTGGAGTCTTGAGATCACGCACAGGAGGGGCTTGGGTGCTTGGCTCCTTGGGCTGACAGAACATTTCCCTCCTGTCAGCTTGGTGGGGGGCGTACACACTCAAGTCCTGCTTCCTTGCAGCCCCCACTGCCCCGCCCAACCCAGAGACCCTCCTCATGCCTCGTGATGCTTGCTCTTTTGCAGGTCTGGAGAGGGGTTTCCATCCTAGAGAGTTCACGGCAGAGTCCGGCCCAGACGGGTCCCTGGTTCCTGCCGGTGCCCTGCCTGTGCTCGAGGGGCTGGGAGTCCGGGCGGTCCTGCCTATGTGGGTCTGGGAAGGTGGGGAGAACCGGGCCACTCTCCTGCTTCTCACGCCCTCACCGTGGCAGGCGGTGGCTGTGGCTGTTGCCACACCAGTGTCCGGTGCCCTTGGGAACCAGGCCACATCCTGTAGCCTCTCTTGTCCCGCGTGCTGGGCCCACGAGGGGGCAGTCCTGGGCCCCGCTGGGTGGGGGGGAAGGGACGGCTGCGGGAGTCATGGGCAGGAGGACGGGACCTCGGGAGGCTGCGCCCTGCCTGGCCCCGCCTGCGCCTGTGAGCGAGGCCCTGGCCTGTGTCCTCCCGGGGGTGGGGCCGGGTCTGTCCAGCGGGAAGGGTGCCACCTGCCCTCCAGCCCCTCCGTGGGGCCACCCGGGGGGGGGCCTCTCGCTGTCACGTTCTCTCCAGGAGGCCCCGGCGGCCATCAGGCAGCAGCAGTGGGACCGGGTGGAAAGCTCCTGTCCATACGCCGCTTACTCCTGGAGCAGGAGAGTCGCGGCCCTCCCGGCCAGCGAGCAGCCTGCGGCCCCCCGAGCCTGGGGGTCTCCCCTGCTGGCGGCAGGGTGCGGACGAGGTGGCTCTTCCCGTGGCAAGTGCCTCCACTGGGCCGGCCCTGTGGGCAGCGTCTCCTTGGCTTTGCTGTGGTGGGCCGGTGGACGCTGGGGTGTTGGCCACCCCGGGGTTTTCCATGGCCCAGAGGTCAGTCAACATTGGTGACAAGACCTTCCCGGAGTGACTGGCTGTCAGGTGTCAGGAGCCTCCAGTTTGCCACTGAACCGGACTCCCTGCTGAGGGTATGGGCGCTTTGCTGCCCTCTCCCCCCGGCTGATGAGGCAGGGTCTGCAGGCGCGCACCCGGAGGCCACGGCCCCTGCTCAGCTGTGGAGCGCCTTCAGCTCATTGGCTGCTGGGTGGGTCCCGGGTAAACGCCACAGAGCTCGGGAGCTTCGGCCTGATCAGGCCTGGCCTTCTCCCAGAGGGAGACCAGCAGCTCCTGCCGCTCCTCCGCCTCCCCTCTCTCTCTGGCAGACGGGCACACTGCCCAGAGCCTTCCTGTGCCACCTTCCCTATGAGTGGGGAGTCGGGCTGCAGGCTTGGTTCTCTCCGCCGTGGGATGTGGCACTCCAGCGCGTACCTGAGCCCAACCACCCTGGACCTGGGACATCAAGAGACCTAGCGGAGCGGCTGGGCCCTCTGCAGGGGCAGCTTCCCTTGGCTGAGAGTTCCAGGGGCCCCGGCATCCTGTGGCCCGGGCTTCAGTCTCTTTACAGGTGGATGGAAACGGGCATTGGTGTGCCCTGTACTAGGGGCACGCTGCCTCCTCCGGCCTCGGGGTCAGGCCTGCTCCGTGTCGCCTTCAGCCCCTGCGCCCCGCTCGGCTGTGGCGGGCACTCAGACCCCATGTCCATTGGACCGGGACACCCAGCAGCCCCGTCTGGGCTGAGCCCCTTTCCAGGAGCTGGTGCTGGCGGAGGAGGGAGCAGGGCGAGAGGCCAGCCTGTCCAGGAACGTTCTTGCTGGCGGCTCCTCTGCACGGCGAGCTGCTTCGAGCGGCTCGGCTGCCAAGCAGAAGCCTGTTTATGGACTCTGAATGGGTTCAGGGGAGATCGCTTGCGCCTGTGTCACTGATGCTGGGCCCCAGGGTTCCCCTCAGGGACCGTGTTCCTCCACAGGAATTTGGTCTTCAGCCACCGCAGCGAACTAAAGAACTAAAGAGACTAAAGAACTACTAAAGAGCCTCTCGATGAAAGTGAAAAAGCTGGTTTAAAACTCAACATTCAAAAAATTAAGATCGTGGCATCCGGTCCCATCACTTCATGGCAAATAGATGGGGAAACAATGGAAACAGTGACAGACTTTATTTTTTTGGGCTCCAAAATCACTGCAGATGGTGACTACAGCCATGAAATTAAAAGACGCTTGCTCCTTGGAAGAAAAGCTATGACCAACCTAGACAGCATATTAAAAAGCAGACACGTTACTTTGTCAACAGAGATCCGTCTAGTCAAGCCTATGTTTTTCCAGTAGTCATGTATGGATGTGAGAGTTGGACTATCATGAAAGCTGAGTGCCAAAGAATGGATGCTTTTGAACTGTGGTGTTGGAGAAGACTCTTGAGAGTTCCTTGGACTGCAAGGAGATCCAACCAGTCCATCCTAAGGGAAATCAGTCCTGAATATTCATTGAAAGGACTGATGCTGAAGCTGAAACTCCAATACTTTGGCCACCTGATGCAAAGAATTGACTCATTGGAAAAGACCCTGATGCTGGGAAAGATTGAAGGTGGGAGGAGAAGGGGGCGACAGAGGATGAGATAGTTGGATGGTATCACTGACTCAACGGATGTGAGTTTGAGTAAACTTCGGGAGTTGGTAATGGACAGGGAGGCCTGGTGTGCTGCAGTTCACAGGGTTGCAAAGAGTCGGACACGACTGACCAATTGAACTGAAGGCAGGCAGCTTGCAGGCTGTCCCTTGGAAGGGCCCTGGGTAAGGAGCTCCCAGTGAATGGGGGTGTGGCCACCAGGAGGAGGCAAGGCTGCAGCCTGTGGCTGTGTCTGAGGGGTGGTTGTCTTCTGGCATCTGGGGAGGGAGTCTGCAGGGAAAAAGGAGCCTCGGGAGGTGGAGAGTAACGCTCTTGGTACCAGGGTGAGCGCGGGGCGGACATCAGGCACAGAGGGACCAGAGGATGTCCAGGAGGGAGGGTACAGGAGACTCCAGCCCCTACGGTCCGCTCTGGCTGGCGTGTGGTGGAGGGAGCTTGGCGGGAGGTGCCGTGCGATGCTGGACCGTGCAGAGCTGGGTGCCAGCTCGCCTGGCGCAGCTTGTCCCCCAGGGGGTCTGGGGCCCAGTGAGGGACCGGCCTGTCTGAGGCCCTGAGCCGCCGCCTGTGTCCGGAAGCCCCTGGCGTTTGTCCTGGCTCTGCGCTGGCCATGCTGGCGAGAGTTGTCTCTGGGGCTGGGCTGGCGTGCTGGCAGGAGTCGTCTCCGGGGCTGGGCTGGTGTGCTGGCAGGGGTCGTCTCCGGGGCTGGGCTGGTGTGCTGGCGGGGGTCGGCTCCAGGGCTGGGCCGCACACGTGGCCTTACACGCTGTCTTACACGCTCATTGAATCTTATAGTGTCACCAGGCTCCCCAGGGATTCTGCAGTGTATCTGTATTTGAGTCACTGTAACTCTCTCTTTGGCAGCCTGATTATTTAGGCCTGACAGGTAGGCACAACTGTCTCATTAAGTGCAGATATATTTGTATGACTTGGGGGGAAAATGGAACATTCCATTAGTCTAAGAAAAGAGTAGCAGTTGTTCCTTTTACTTGCAAACTCAGTGTGTGAGAGTTTGTTTTCATTAAATGTGTGAGGTGTGCACGCAGCACCCTGGGGGCTCCTGCTGTGACCTGCTCAGGTGCTGCCTGCTGCAGGCATCCCGGCCGGCCCCTCCTGACTCCGATCCAGGGCTGGATGCCCCGCCCGTGGGGCAGGGACATACTTGGTCCTGCCGTGTGAGGCTCCAGGGCTCACCGCTCAGAGCCCTGCGGTGGGCCGGGCCCCAGGTGACACCCCCGCATGTGGCCAGGATCCTCAGCCTCCCGAGCTGCTCTGTGGGCTGGAATCCCGGTCGGGGGATGGTGCTGAAGGCTCTGGGGTGGTTCTGTCAGATACTTCCGCTCTGGGGGTAGGTGCTTACCACTAACACGTGTCTTGCTTGCCTACAGAAGCCCTGCCAGGGGCCCCAGGTGCTGGGGGCTGGCTGGCTCGCATCCTGGTGCAGGTGGGGGCAGCCCCTGTTTCCCCACTCCTCCTCGGGGGGCCTGGGCACAGGTGGTGGGCCCTGGATGCTGCGCTTCCCCAGCTCCTGGGGTCACAGCGCCGCCGGGAGCCCAGGGCCCTCTGCTCTGTCAGGCCCGCACAGGTAGGGCAGCCCCGAGGCCGCGGCTGTGGGGCGCACACGGGTTTGCTGCCCTGTCCCCATAGCACGGCGCTGGCCCTGCGTTCTTTGTGCTACACGGTGGGGAGCACACAGCAAGCCCTGGAGAACGGGCAGGCAGTAGGTGTTGGAGGAGAAAGCAGGGGTGGGAGGGTGGAGGTTCGGGGCGCTGCTCCATCTTCTGAGGTGGGATTCATGTTAGCACACAGCTCGTTAACTCTGCCTTTCCTGCATTTGTATTCTCCTGCAGCTGTCGCCTCGCACGGTCGCAGGGCGTTTTCCTCCCTCCACGGGGCCGTGGGTGTGCTGAAAAGTGGCGAGGTGGTGGGTGAGCGGGGTGTTGGGGAGGTGAAGGAGCCAGCAAGCAACTTTCCGGTGGGAGAATGGGGGGTGGCGCTGCTCTGGGGAGGTGGGGAGCTGGTAGTGAGGGCGGGCGGGGCCTGTGGAGGCAGGAGCAGGGCATGCAGCGGGTGCTTACTAGCTGCGGCCTCCTCCCATCCACCTCCTGGGTTCAGCTGATCACAGCCCCTTGTTGACCGGGGCCTGAGACCTTGTATGTCCTGTCAGGGGAGGCCGGATGGCGTCCCACGGGTTTGGGTTGTGCCCTCGTATGCCTGCACACTGGCCAGTGGTCACACGCTTCTATATGTTCCTCCTGTTTATTTCCTCATGGGTAAGAATCCTTAAAAAAATCAGACAGTACTGACGATTTCCTCCATTAAATGGCAGTTGTACTTCGGGACACTGCCTGCAGAAAGAAAGGCTCTGTCCCGTCTGGAGACGGTTGGGGAGAGAGACCGTGGTGTGAGGAGGAGCCGGGCTCCTCTGGGAAGACTCCTGACTCCGGTTCCCGACACGCAGACCCTGTCACCATCCTCGCCCACGGCCTGGAGAGGCGTCTCCAGGACCGGGTGGGAAGCGTGGGGCTCGCTGAACACAGGGCGTCCTGCAGAGACTGCATGCGGTGGCACAGCCAGAAACGCGAGCCTGTTCTAAGGCGGCTTAGAGGACAGCTGGCCAGGAGGACTGGGCCCCCGTGCTCACACGGTCCCTGCGCTGCCTGCTCTGGGGGTGCGGAGCTGGGTGTGGGGGTTTATGGGAACCGTTACACGTTGGCAAGTGTTCAGACTTACAAGAGGAGGAGGAGCTGGAGGAGTAAGAAAGTATTTGGCGTCAACAGACCCAGCCAGACCTGTACGCCGACTTCCACGCTGGCTTGGGTGGACCCACATCAGACCTTGTTGGGGCTGCAGGCTGTCGGCAGGTCTCTGAGCTGGAGCTCAGGACAAGCTGACCTCTTCCACAAGCCCTATGTGGCCCTTTTGTAACCTTAAGTTTGTCGTCTGTGAAACAGGCTGCCAGCAGCTGCTGCTCCATGTCTGTTGGGAACTTTAAAATCTTGATTAAAAGGCACAGCTAAAGAGAGGAGACCCTGGGTGAGTTGGCAGGTCTTCCTGTGGCCATCAGTGCCCGTCAGCAGATGCCACCCCATGTCCCCTCCAGCCGGCAGCTGCCTGCTGTTTTTAGCAGCTCTGTAACTCCATTAGCCATACCCCACCTCCCAGACCCCTGTCTGTATGTTTAATTATATAAATGGCATCACAAATCACAGTGGTGTTGAACTCCATCTCATATCTCAGAGCAAATCAGAGCATGTTCCACTGCATCTCGTTGACCGGCCATCCAGCCTGGAAGCAGGCTCAGGGCAGGGCGAGGCTCTCCTCTGGGGAAGCGAGCTGGGGAGAGAGTGGTGTGTGGGGAGGGCCTTTCGGGGGGCCTCGTGGGGTTGCTCCACGCCTTTCCTCCCAGCTCGAGGTGAGCTCTTGTTTCTGTTACGCCAGTTCACGGCTGACTCGTCCTCGGCCCTTGGCTCTGCTGCTCCAGCCGCTGTGCGTGGTGGTGCCCGGGCAGGGAGGTGGCCATCTGCAGAGGCCCCAGTGGGAGGACGTGCTGACCTCGCTCAGGCCGAGGCCGGGCGCCCGCCCCCAGCGCGTCCACCCTCCGCCTGGCTTCGTCACTGCTGCTGAGCTCAGGGAGCTGAGCTGAGCTCCGTCCTTGGCTTCCGGGGTGGCCTCAGGCGCTCGAGGCTTCTGCTCTTCCTCTGGGCTCTGCGGTGGCTCAGCTCCCCCACGCCCTGCCCAGCCCTGCTGCTGACCTCCCGCGTCCAGCTGCTCCCTGGCCTGTGGCTCTGATTCCGGCTGCTCCGGCAACCACTGCTTTGGGGCCACACGATGGGGTCATCTCCCTGGGGTCATCTTCCTGCAGCCCTGTGCTGACTGCCGTGCTGACCGCTGGTCCTATGAGGTCCTTGCAGGTACTGTCCTCTCATCCACATCTTCAAGGACCTCATCTCCTGAGAACGAGAGCATTATCCTCCCTGATGATGGCGAGCTGACAGTGCCCTGCATCTGACACGGAGGCCGGGCGCATCCTTGAGGACTGACTACCGAACATCTCAGGCTGGGTCATGGGGCCTCCGCTGCGGGCATTTGTGCCTCCCGGTGTCCCTCTGTCTGTAGAACAGCCACCAGCGCTGGGTGTCCTTCCATGTTACTGGTGGTGCCGAAGGGTCCAAGCCTGGGGTTTTCTAGCGTGTCCCTGAGTTTGGTGCGTCTGGTCATCCCTCACGATTAGGTTCAGGTGAGAGCTTGCATTCCTCTGGGTGATGACCTCAGGGGCACATGATGCCACCTGTCTCCGTGTGCGGGTCAGGCTTGTTCACTCGGGTGAGGTGAGGTGGGCCGGACTTTTCTGTCCTACAGCTCCTTCCCCCTCGCAGAAAGGTCGGGAATCTGGGGTCATGCTTTGGGACTGTGGGGTGCAGAAGTCTGGGTCGTGCTTTGGGACTGTACGGTGTGCCGTTTCCAGCCTTTTAGCCAGGGCCTTTCTACTCTATTCATAGCATTCTTCACATTTTAAAGTCGTTGTTTTACTGTGGTAAAGTATATATCTCATAAACTTTGCCATCCTAACCGTTTGAGTGTAAAGTTCAGTGTCGCTGAGATGATTCCAGGGCTGTACCACTGTCACCACTATCGCTTTGCAGAGCTCTTCACCTTTCCACCCAGAGAACCTGTCCCCGTGGCCAGGAGCTCCCAGCCCCTCCCCAGCCCGGCAGCCCCTGCTCCATGCGGTGTCTCTATGAGCCCGCCCGCCCCAGGGGCCGTGTGTGAGTGGAGTCACACCGACAGGACTTACTGTCTCCTGACTGGCTCGTCTTACTCGGCATGAGGTCATCAGGGGTCATCCATGTTGAGGCAGGTGTCAAACCTCCTCCCTTTTAAGGGCAGAATCACAGTCCGTTGCGTGTGTAGACCCCGTTTCCCCGTTTTGTGTATTCATCCACCTGTCGCAGACATCTGGTTGCCTCCACCTTTCGGCTGTTGTGAATATTGCCGCTGTGAACATGGGTGAGCAGACATCTTTCCCAGACTCTGCTTTCAGTTCTCTTGCTGTATGTACCCAGTAGTGAAGTTGCTAGATCATATGAAATTCTGTTTTTAATATTTTGAGCGTGAAATTCTCATGCTGTTTTCTACAGCAGCTGCACCATTTTACATTTTTACCAGCAATGTATTAAGATGTCTCCACTTTCTCACCAACATTTATCCTTTTCTGTTTCCATTTTGTTTTTTTAAATAGCCATCCTATTTTCTGAAAAAGCCATTCAGGTGTGAAATGGTATTTCACTGTGGTTTTGAGTTGCGTTTCTGTGATAAGTAATGATGTTGAGCATCTTTTAATGCACTATTCAGACATTTATATATCTTATTCAGAGGAATCTCTATTTAGATTCTTTGGCCCTTTTTTACTGTTGTTTTAAAAATATTGTAAGAGTTCTTTATATGTTCTAGATATAAGTTCCTACTCATATATGATTTGCAGACTATTTTGTGTTTTGTTTGATAACTTTTTGGTAATGTCCTTTAGTACAAAAAGGTTTTAATTTCAAAGTCCAGCTTATTTTTTTTTTTTTTGTTGCTCCTGCCTTTAGTGTCACATCTAATCTATTTCCAATTAAAAGATCATGAAGTTTATCCCTGTATTTTAAGAATTTCATGGTTTTGATCCTTGGTCCATTATGAATTAATTTTTTATATGGTGTGAGATAGGGATAACACTTCATCCTTTTGCAGGTGGACATCCAGCTATCCCAGTGCCATTTGTTGAAGGGACTGTTTTTTCTCCATTGGATTGTTTTTCCCCCTTTGCCCAGCATCAGTTGGCCACACATACATGGCTTTATATGCCAGTATGCCAGCAAATTTGGAAAACTCAGCGGTGGCCACAGGACTGGAAAATGTCAGTTTTCATTCCAATCCCAAAGAAAGACAATGCCAAGGAATGTTCAAACTACCGCACAGTTGCACTTATCTCACACGCTAGCAAAGTAATGCTCAAAATTCTCCAAGCCAGGCTTCAACAGTATGTGAACTGTGAACTTCCAGATATTCAAGCTGGATTTAGAAAAGGCAGAGGAACCAGAGATCAAATTGCCAACATCTGTTGGATCATCAAAAAAGCACAAGAGAGTTCCAGAAAAATATCTACTTCTGCTTTATTGACTACGCCAAAGCCTTTGACTGTGTGGATCACAGCAAACTATGGAAAATTCTGAAAGAGATGGGAATACCAGACCACCTGACCTGCCTCCTGAGAAATCTATATGCAGGTCAGGAAGCAACAGTTAGAACTGAACATGGAACAACAGACTGGTTCCAAATCGGGAAAGGAGTATGTCAAGGCTGTATATTGTCACCCTGCTTATTTAACTTATATGCAGAGTACATCATGCAAAATGCTGGGCTGGATGAATCACAAGCTGGAATCAAGATTGTCAGGAGAAATATCAATAACCTCAGATATGCAGATGACACCACCCTTATGGCAGAAAGCAAAGAAGAACTAAAGAGCCTCTTGATGAAAGTGAAAGAGGAGGATGAAAAAGTTGTCTTAAAACTCAACATTCAGAAAAATGAAGATCATGGCATCTGGTCCCATCACTTCATGGCAAATAGATGGGGAAACAATGGAAACAGTGACAGACTTTATTTTCTTGGGCTCCAAAATCACTGCAGATGGTGACTGCAGCCATGAAATTAAAAGACACTTGCTCCTTGGAAGAAAAGCTATGGTCAACCTAGGCAACGTTTTAAAAAGCAGAGGCATTACTTTGCCGACCAAAGTCTATCTAGTCAAAGCTATGGTTTTTCCAGTAGTCATGTATGGATGTGAGAGTTGGACTATAAAGAGAGCTGAGCACTGAAGAATTGATGCTTTTGAACTGTGGTGTTGGAGAAGACTCTTGAGAGTCCCTTGGACTGCAAGGAGATCCAACCAGTCATCCTAAAGGATATCAGTCTTGAATATTCATTGGAAGGACTGATGCTGAAGCTGAAACTCCAATCCTGATGCGAAGAACTGACTCATTTGAAAAGACCCTGATGCTGGGAAAGATTGAAGGTGGGAGGAGAAGGGGATGACAGAGGATGAGATGGTTGGATGGCATCACTGACTTGATGGACATGAGTTTGAGCAAGCTCTGGGAGTTGGTGATGGACAGGGAAGCCTGGCATGCTGCAGTCCATGGGGTCGCAAAGAGTCAGACATGACTGAGTAACTGAACTGAACTGATACGGGTTTTTTTCTGGACTCTCAGTTCTATTCGGGTGGCCTCTGTCTACCCCTACGGCAATACCACACTGTTTTGATTACGGCAGCTTTGCAGGAAACTGTAAGTGCAGAGTGTGTCTTTCAGTGTTGTTCTTCTTTTTCAAGATTGTTTTGGCTGTTCAGTCCCCCTGCAGTTCCATATGAACTGAAGGATTGATTTTTCATTAACAGGAAAGAAAGATACTGGAATTTTTATAGGGATTGCATTGAACCTGAAGATTGCTTTATACAGTTTATTAGTGTCCTAATGCTGCCGTAACAAAATACCACAAACTGGGATGGCCTAACAGACAAGTGAAAGGGTTCTCAAGGCCATGATGAGTCTGATGCATCTTAGGAAGAATCTGTTCCATGTTGTTCTCTTGCCTCCTGGTGTTAACTGGGAATCCTTAATGTCCTTGGCTTGGCTTCAGTCTCTCTCCCTCTTCACATGACTGGCCTCCCTCTGTGTCTTTTTGTCCATATCTCCCTCTTGTAAGGACACCAGTCATGTTGGATTTAGGACACACCCTGATCCATTGTGACTTCATCGTAACAATTACGTCTTTCCAAGTAAGGCTGCATTCTAAAGTTCTAATGGACGTGAAGTTTAGGAGGGTACTATTAAACTGTTCCCTGGTAGCTCAGCTGGTAAAGTATCCGCCTACAATGCAGGAGACCCTGGTTCGATGCCTGAGTCGGGAAGATCCCCTGGAGAAGAGATAGACTACCCACTCCAGTATTCTTGGGCTTCCCCGGTGGCTCAACTGGTAAAGAATCTGCCTGCAATGAGAGAGACCTGGGTTGGGAAGATCCCCCAGAGAAGGGAACAGTTACCCACTCCAGTATTCTGGCCTGGAGAATTTCATGGACTGTATAGTCCATGGGGTCACAAAGAGTTGGACATGACTGAGTGATTTTCACTTTCGTTTTCATTAAACTGTTAGTACTGACATCTTAGGGCTTCCCAGGTGGTGCTAGAGGTAAAGAACCCACCTGCCAATGCAGGAGACATAAGAGATGTGGGTTCTGTCCCTGGGTTGGGAAGATCCCCTGGAGAAGGGCATGGCAACCCAGTCCAGTATTCTTGCTTGAAGAATTCAGTGGGCAGAGGAGCCTGGCAGGCTACAGTCCATAGTGTTGCAAAGTCAAACACAACTGAAATGACTTAGCATGCCTGCACGCACTGATGTCTTAACTATTAATTCTTTGCAACCATGAATATCAGGTGCTTTTCCATTTATTGAGTTCACTTAAATTTCACCAGTGTTTTGTAGTTTTCAGAGTATAATTCTTTCATATTCTAGTTAAATTTATTACTTGGTATTTTATTCTTTTATATGCTATTGTAAATGAAATTGATTCTTAATCTTATTTTTGGATTGTTCATTGCTTGTGTGTGGAAATGCAGCTGATATTTGAGTGTTGGCCCTGTACCCTGCCAATTTTGATGAATTCATTAGTTTTAATAGCCTTAGAGTTAATAATAGCTGTAAATATTAGAACTAATAGCTGATGGAAGTGTTCACCTATGTTTTACTTTTCTGAGAGTTTTTAATATAAAAAGGCTTTGGGTTTTTTCAGATGCCTTTTCTGCATCAGTTGAGATGATTACATGTGTTTTCCCTTTTTTTCAGTTAATGCAATATATCATATCGAAAACTTTTTCTCATGTTGAACCAGCCTTGCATTTCTGATATAAATCCATTTGATCGTGGTGTGTAATTCTTAGACTGTAATACTGAGTTTGGCTTACTGTTGAGTGTAATAGTATTTTGTTAAGGATTTTGCCTCTATATTCTTAAGGGATATTGGCTTGTATCTTCTTTTCTGATGTTGTTGTCTGGCTTTTGCCTCAGAGTTATCTAGTCTCGTACAAGAAGTTAGAAAGTGTGGCCTTCTCTTTCATTTTTGGGAAGAGTTTGGGAAGGATTGGGGTTAATCATTTTACTGTTTGGTAGAATTCACCCGTGAGTCTGTCTGGTCCTGGACTTTTCTGTGTGGGAGGTTTTTGATTACTGACTTCAACATCTTTCTTGTGATAGGTCTTTTGAGATTTTCTATTTGTTCTTGACTCTGTTTAAGCAGTTTGTGTATTTCTAGGAATTTTTACATTTCTTCTAGGTTACCTGAGTTGTTGGCATACAGTTGTTGATAATGCTTTCTTCCACTCCTTTTAATTTTTGCAGTCAGTTCCCACTTTTATTTCTTGCTTTAGTCATTTGTATCTGTTGTTCAGTCACTAAGTTGTGTCTGACTTGTTGCGACCCCATGGACTGCAGTACGTCAGGCTCCCCTGTCTTCCACTCTCTCCCCGAGTTTGCCCAAGCTCATATCCATTGAATCAGTGATGCTGTCTAACCATCTCATCCTCTGCTGCCCTCTTCTTCTTTTGCCTTCAGTCTTTCCCAGCATCAGGGTCTTTTCCAATAGATTGGCTCTTCTCATCAGGTGGCCAGAGTATTGGAGCTTCAATTTCAGCATCAGTCCTTCCAGTGAATATTCAGGATTGATTTCCTTTAGGATTGACTGGTTGGATCTCCTTGCAGTTCAAGGGACTTTGAAGAATCTTCTCCAGCACTACAATTTGAAAGCATCTATTTTTCGGCACTCAGCCTTCTTATAGGGTCCAACTCTCTCATCTCTACATGACTACTAGAAAAACCATAGCTTTGATGAGATGGACCTTTGTCAGCAGAGTGATGTCTTTGCTTTTTAATGCTCTGTCTAGGTTTGCCATAGCTTTTCTTCCAAGGAGCAAGCATCTTTTAATTTCATGGTTGCAGTCACCATCTGCAGTGATTTTGGACCCCAAGAAAAGAAAATCTGTCAACTGCTTCTGCTTTTCCTTCATCTATTTACCATGAAGTGATGGGACTGGATGCCATGATCATAGTTTTTTGAATGTTGAGTTTTAAGCCAGCTTTTTCACTCTCCTCTTTTACCCTCATCAAGAGGCTCTTTAGTTCCTCTTCACTTTCTGCCATTAGAGTGGTATCATCTGCATGTCTGAGGTTGTTGATATTTCTCCCAGCAATCTTGATTCCAGCTTGTGATTCATCCAGCCAGCATTTCACATGATGTACTCTGCATGGAAGTTAAATAAACAGGGTGACAGTTTATAGTCTTGTCGTACTCCTTTCCCTATTTTGAACCAGTCTGTTGTTCCCTGTAACGTTCTAACTGTTGCTTCTTGACCCCCATACAAGTTTCTTAGGAGACAGGGAGGGTGGTCGGTACTTCTATTAAGAATTTTCTAATTTTGTTGTGATCCACACAGTCAAAGGGTTTAGCATAGTCAAAAGCAGAAGTCAGTGGTTTTCTGGAATTCCTTTGCTATCTCTGTGATCCAGTGAATGTTGGATCCAGTCCAATCTAAGGATCTCTGGTTCCTCTCTCTTTTATAAACCCAGCTTGTACGTCTGGAAGGTCTTGGTTCACACACTGCTGAAGTCTAGCTTGAAGGTTTTTGAGCATAACCTTACTAGCATGTGAAATGAGCTCAATTGTATGATAGTTTGAACATTCTTTGGCATTGCCCTTCTTTGGAATTGGAATGAAAACTGACCTTTTCAGTCCTGTGGCTACTGCTGAGTTTTCCAAATTTGCTGACATACTGAGTGCAGCACTTTAATAGCATCATCTTTTAGGATTTGAAATAACTCAGCTGGAATTCCATCACCTCCACTAGCTTTGTTTGTAGTAATACTTCCTAAGGCCCACTTGATTTCACACTCCAGGATGTCTGGCTCTAGGTGAGTGATCACACCATCATGGTTATCCAGGTCATTAAGATCTTTCTTATACAGTTCTTCTGTGTATTCTTGCCACCTCTTCTTAATCTCTTCTGCCTCTGTTAGGTCCATACCATTTCTGTCTTTATCGAACTCATCTTTGCATGAAATGTTCCCTTGGTATATCTAATTTGCTTGAAGAGATCTCTAGTCTTTCCCATCCTATTGTTTTCCTCAATTTTTTGTCTTGATCACTGAGGAAGGCTTTCTTATCTCTCCTTGCTATTCTTTGGAACTCTGCATTCAAATGGGTATATCTTTCCTTTTCTCCTTTGCTTTTGGCTTCTCTTCTTTTCACAGCTATTTGTAAGGCCTCCTCAGACAGCCATTTTGCTTTTTTGCATTTCTTTTTCTTGGGGATGGTCTTGATCCCTGTCTCCTGTACAATGTCATGAACCTCTGTCCATAGTTCATCAGGCACTCTATCAGATCTAGTCCCTTAAATCTATTTCTCACTTCCACTGTATAGTCATAAGTGATTTGATTTAGGTCACACCTTAATGGCCTAGTGGTTTCCCCTACTTTCTTCAATTTAAGTCTAAATTTGGCAATAAGGTGTTCATGACCTGAACCACAGTCAGCTCCTGGTCTTGTTTTTGCTGACGTTACAGAGCTTCCCCATCTTGGGCTGCAAAGAATATAATCAAACTGATTTCAGTGTTGACCATCTGGTGATGTCCATGTGTAGGGTCTTCTCTTGTGTTGTTGGAAGAGGGTGTTTGCTATGACCAGTGAGTTCTCTTGGCAAAACTCTATTAGCCTTTGCCCTGCTTCATTCCGTACTCCAAGGCCAAATTTGCCTTTTACTTGACTTCCTACTTTTGCATTCCAGTTCCCTATAATGCAAAGGACATTTTTTTTTCTGTGTTGGTTATAGAAGGTCCTGTAAGTCTTCATAGAACTGTTCAACTTCAGTTTCTTCAGCATTAGTGGTTGGGGCATAGGCTTGGATTACTGTAATATTGAATGGTTTGCCTTGGAAACGAACAGAGATCATTCTGTCATTTTCGAGACTGCATCCAAGTACTGCATTTCGGACTCTTGTTGACCATGATGGCTACTCCATTTCTTCTAAGGGATTCTTGCCCACAGTAGTAGATACAATGGTCATCTGAGTTAAATTCACCCATTCCAGTCCATTTTAGTTTGCTGATTCCTAAAATGTCGATGTTCACTCTTGCCATCTCCTGTTTGACCACTTCCAATTTGCCTTGATTCATGGACCTAATATTCCAGGTACCTGTACAGTATTGCTCTCTATAGCATTAGACCTTGCTTTCATCACCAGTCACATCCACAGCTGGGTGTTGTTTTTGCTTTGACTCCATCTCTTCATTCTTTCTGGAGTTACTCTGATCTCCAGTAGCATATTGGGCACCTACCGACCTGGGGAGTTCATCTTTCAGTGTCCTATCTTTTTGCCTTTTCATACTGTTCATGGGGTTCTCAAGGCAGGAATACTGAAGTGGTTTGCCATTCCCTTCTCCAGTGGACCACGTTTTGTCAGAACTCTCCACCATGACCCATCTGTCTTGGGTGGCCCTACATGGCATGGCTCATAGTTTCATTGAGTTAGACAAGGCTGTGGTCCATGTGATCAGATTGGTTAGTTTTCTGTGATTGTTGTTTTCAGTCTGTCTGCCCTCTGATGGAGAAGGAAAAGAGGTTTATGGGGAGCTTCCTGATGGAAGAGACTGACTGAGCGGGAAACTGGGTCTTGTTCTGATGGGTGGGGCCATGCTCAGTAAATCTTTAATCCAATTTTCTGTTGAAGGGTGGGGCTGTGTTCCCTCCCTGCTGTCCACCTGTGTACTTACCTTGGGTCTTACTTCTTCATACAGTTCCAAGCTGCCCTCTAGTGTCTCTTCTTGGCAACCGGAAGGACTCCCTGCAGCCTCTCCTACAGGTCAGTCTAGTGACAATGGACTGTTTCAGACCTTGTTCATGTAGGAGTTTAATTTCTCCTTCGTGTTTTAAAGAGGTTGCTTTCTTTGGCTGTGTTGGACTCTAGTTGCGGCGCTTGGTGGTCTTCGCTGCGCCGTGCAGGCTCTTCTGTTGCGGCTCACGGGCTCTCTGGTCTTAGAGTGCGGGCTCAGTCGCTCTGCAGCATGTGGGATCTTAGTGCCTTGACTAGAACCTGTGTCTCCTGCACTGCACAGTGGATTCCTAACCACTCGACCGCCAGGAAAGTCCATCTCCTTCATGTATAAGTTTATTTATCTACTTTGGCTCTGCTTGGTCTTCATTGCTGCGTGGGCTTTTCTCCAGTTGTGGTGTGTGGGTGCTGCTCTCTAGTTGTGGTGCACAGGCTCGGGGGTCCACGGGCTCTGGGGTCAGTAGTTGTGGCGTGTGAGCTCAGTGGTTGCGGCTCCTGGGCTCTAGACCACCGGCCCAGGAGTTGTGGTGCATGGGCTTAGTTGCTCCATGGCGTGTGTGATCCTCTTGAACCAGGGGTGAGCCCATGTCTTTTGCATTGGCAGGTGGGTTCTGAGCCACCAGGGAAGCCCTTCTCCTTCATTTTTGAAGGACACTTTTGCTGGATATAGGATTCTTGGTTGAAAGGTTTTTTTTCCCCTTTCAGTATGAATTGTATCTTCCCATTGTCTGCTTGCCTTTATGTTTTCTGATACGAGATCAGCTGTGAATCTCTGTGAGGTTCCCTTGTGTGTAACAAGTCAGTGCCTTCTTGCTACTTTCAAGACTGTCTCTTTTTTTCAGTCGTGTGATTATAATATATCTTGGTGCGAGTGTCTTTGAGTTTATCATACTTGAAATTTTTTGAGCTTCTTGGGTTTGTAGATTCATGTATCTCATCAGTTGGGGGAGTTTTAGCCATTAGATTTTCAGAGACTCTTTCTGCCCCTCTGTTTCTTCTGCTGACACTGCCCTCATGCAGATGTCAGTGTCCCACAGGTTCCTCTGGCTTTGTTCACTTTTCTTCCTTCTTCTCAATCTTAGTACTTTGATTTGTCCTGTCTTTATGTTTGTTAATTCCTTCTTCTACTTGCTCAGCTCTTTTAATGAATTTTCATTTCAGCCACAGAATTTTTAGTTGGTTCTTTTTATAGATCCCGTATCTTTTGTTGGCATTCTCATTTTGTTTATCTGTCGCTTTCCTGATCTGCATGTTTAGACGTCCATGCTCTCCTTTATCTCTGAGTGTATTTAGACGACTTTTGTTTCATGAGCCTCATACCTGGGCTTCCTTGGGGATTGTGCTTGTGCTCAACTGTGTCCAGCTCTCTGCAGCCCCATGGGCTATAACCCACCAGGCTCCTCTGTCCATGGGACTGTTTAAGGCAAGAATACTAGAGTGGGTTGCCATTTCTTCCTCTAGGGGTTTGACAGAAATGGTATGGACCTAACAGAAGCAGAGGATATTAAGAAGAGGTAGCAAGAATACACAGAAGAACTGTACAAAAAAGATCTTCATGACCCAGATAATCACAATGGTGTGATCACACGTAGAGCCAGACATCCTGGAATGTGAGGTCAAGTGGGCCTTAGAAAGCATAAGAACAAAGCTAGTAGATGTGATGGAATTCCAGTTGAGCTATTTCAAATCCTGAAAGATGATGCTGTGAAAGTGCTGCACTCAATATGCCAACAAATTTGGAAAACTCAGCAGTGGCCACGGGACTGGAAAAGGTCATTTTTCATTCCAATCCCTAAGAAAGGCAATCCCAAAGAATGCTCAAACTACCGTACATTTGCACTCATCTCACATGCTAGTAAAGTAATGCTTAAAATTCTCCAAGCCAGACTTCAGCAATACATGAACCGTGAACTTCCAGATGTTCAAGCTGGTTTTAGAAAAGGCAGAGGAACGGGAGATCAAATTGCCAATATCTGCTGGATCATCGAAAAAGCAGGAGAGTTCCAGAAAAAACATCTATTTCTGCTTTATTGACTATGTCAAAGCCTTCGGCTGTGTGGATCACAATAAACTGTGGAAAATTCTGAAACAGATGGGCATGCCAGACCACTTGACCTGCCTCTTGAGAAACCTGCATGCAGGTCAGGAAGTAACAGTTAGAACCGGACATGGAACAACAGACTGGTTCCAAATAGGAAAAGGAGTACGTCAAGGCTGTATATTGTCACTCTGCTTATTTAACTTATATGCAGAGTACATCATGAGAAACGCTGGGCTGGAAGAAGCACAAGCTGGAATCAAGATTACCAGGAGAAATATCAATAACCTCAGATATGCAGATGACACCACCCTTATGGCAGAAAGTGAAGAGGAACTAAAAAGTCTCTTGATGAAAGTGAAAGAGGAGAGTGAAAAAGTTGGCTTAAAGCTCAACATTCAGAAAACTAAGATCATGGCATCTGGTCCCATCACCTCATGGGAAATAGATGGGGAGACAGTAGAAACAGTGTCAGACTTTATTTTTCTGGGCTTCAAAATCACTGCAGATGGTGATTGCAGCAATGAAATTAAAAGACGCTTACTCCTTGGAAGGAAAGTTATGACCAACCTAGACAGCTTATTAAAAAGCAGAGACATTACTTTGCCAACAAAGGTCCATCTGGTCAAGGCTATGGTTTTTCCAGTGGTCGTTTATGGATGTGAGAGTTGGACTGTGAAGAAAACTGAGTGCCGAAAAATTGATGCTTTTGAACTATGGTGTTGGAGAAGACTCTTGAGAGTCCCTTGGACCACAAGGAGATCCAACCAGTCCATCCTAAAGGAGATCAGTCCTGGATGTTCATTGGAAGGACTGATGCTGAAGCTGAAACTCCAATACTTTGGCCACCTGATGCAAAGAGCTGACTCATTGGAAAAGACCCTGATGCTGGGAGGGATTGGGGGCAGGAGGAGAAGGGGACGACAGAGGATGAGATGGCTGGATGGCATCACCGACTCGATGGGCATGGGTTTGGGTAGACTCTGGGAGTTGGTGATGGACAGGGAGGCCTGGCGTGCTGCGATTCATGGGGTCGCAAAGAGTTGGACACGACTGAGCAACTGAACTGACTGACTGACTGACTGAGGGATTGAACCTAAGTCTCCTGTGTTGGTAGCTGGATTCTTTACCACTGAGCCTCCCAGGAAGCCATTCTTGGAGATAGTGTCTGTCAATTACTTTCCTTTGAATGGGCTGCACTTGTAAGTTTTTTGTCTGCTGTTTGAGCTCTGTGGGTTTTTGCTGCTGTCACATACTGGACATGTGACTGTGATGAGGTCACATGTGACTGTGATGACATCACAGCTCTGGAGATCAGGCTTTTCCTCTTTCCTTATGACTTTCCCAGACTATTTTTGCAAAGACTGTATTCTTTTGTGTGTGGTTACTGAAATCTCTATTTCTTTAGCTTATCTTCAGTGTTTTGATAGACACTTCCTTTTATGACAAAGGATTAAAACAAAAGCAAAAACACCAGAAAAATAGAAGAAGAAAAGAAAACCCAAGCCCTTTCCCAGTCCTTGCAGACCGACTCTGTGCTGGGGAACCCTTTCAGCACTCAGCCAGCTTGTGTTGAAATAGAGATCAGCCCACGGTGAAAGGTTAGAGGCTTCTTAACTCTTGCCTGAGCATGTGTCTTACTCCTGGCCTAGATATTTCTGTGTACGTGGTTGCTTTGCGAACCTGCAGCCTGGATCCGGGCCCTGTGCTGGAAACCATGGGGAGGGCGCTGGAGAATGCCACTGAGTTTTTCTGCTGTTTTCTTGCTGCCTTTGGCTCGATTCAGCATCACTCGGTGGCTGTTAGTTGGTTCTGAGAGTTTTTGCCTTTTTTTTTTTTTTTCCGAGTTTTTGTGGAAAGATGAGAGCTTGGAGCTGCTCTCTCCATTGCCGATTCTTATCTGAGTCAATATGCTGGTGGCTGCAAAATGGTCGTTTTGTATATTTATAATTTCCTTTACATTGTTAGTTGTCAGTGTTCTATTAATAGGAAAGGAGCTTTATTTTCTGTCACTTTTGTTTACGTATCTTATTAGAATTGAAATGGATGTAGGTATCTAACTGGCTCATCATTTTAAATAGCTTGAGTGAGATGTAACGCAGACACACTGACGTCCGTGCACTCTGAGTGTCCGCTCGATGACCTTGGCAAGTGTAGCATCTAACAGCCACCTCACGACCACCTCCCTGAGATCACAGAACGTGTCCTTGTCCCTAGAAAGTCCTCCCGTGCTGCTTTGTATGGCTTTTTTGTTTTTACCGTTTTGGGGGAATAATGGTGGATTCGCAGGAGGTTGCACTGATGGTGGTGCAAGGCCCCATGGACCCTTCCTGGAGTCTCCCAAAGAGTTACATCCTGCCTAACTGCAGTGCAGTGTCAGAGCTGGGAATCATGCACTGTCACAGGTAGTTCTGTGTCTTTTGATCACCCATGTGCATGCCAGCAACCAGGAATCTAGGCCCCCCATGGCCTCTGTGACACTACCTGGCACGGGGGGAGAGACTGGAGACCAGCTTCCCCACCTGGGGACTGGCCAGGTGTCAGCCTACGCTCGCCTCCCTGTCCCCTCAGAGGAAGCTGGCAGGGCCAGCCTGGTGAGTGGGCTGCGGTGGTTCCTGTGTCACACGAGCCAGGTGGCTCCCATCTGACGGTCTGTGTCTTGCCTGGCTGCTCTAGCTGGGAAAGCTGGCTTTCCTGGGGGCTTTTGGTCACTCCCACTGGCATCCCCCTGAGTGTCCCCCAGTCCAGGACATAGAGAGCAGACAGGAGCCAGGAAATACACTGCCCTGTCCTGAGACCCTAGCAGGTGCCCCAGTCTCTGCACCTGTCCAGTCTGTTTTGTGTGTGATGTTCAGAAGCCTTAGCTGAATGGCCAGCGGAAGAGGAAGAAGCTGCTCTCCTCCTGCAGTGTCTTATTTTTTCAGACTCAGAGATCAGAGATTCTAGGCGCCTGCTGCCGGCTCCTCTCCACAGCGTCCCTGCTGGCAGTGTGGGAGGCTGCGTGCTGGCACCGGGGATGGCTGGCCTGTTTACTCTCGGTGGATCTGATGGGCAGCAGTTGGCGTCTCGCAGTGTTAGTCCCCGTGTCCTTGGTTGTGAGTGGGGATGGCGTGTTCTTCGTGTTTATTGGCCTGAGTTTCTCTCGCCTCTTCGTGTATCTTCGTGTTCTCTGAGCGAGAACTGAAAGGTGAGTGAGTGGTCCGCTGTTGTGTTGGTCGTGGTCCAGCCAGGAGACAGAAACCACAGGGGTTATTTGAACAGGGAATTTGATATCAAGAATTGGCAACTAGGTAGATGTTGACTAGGTTATTGGAAGTGTGAGATGGGGCACAGAGGTGCTAGGGAGGCAGCCACCCCAGTAGGCAGCCGCTGCCTCGGACTGCGGCTCAGGGAAGAGCTCTCAGTCCCCAGACTGGGCCCCTTGGAAGCCTAGGGTTTCAGGGAGGGTGTGTATGAAGTCTGTCCTGTAGGTGTGGGGAAAGCTGCAGACTGGAGTCAACTGCTGTGGCCCGAGGCCCCGCACAGCTGGGGAAGGGGCGCAGTGAGAGAAGGGGCGTTGGGGGGAGGCCAGAGGATGGAGTGGGTGCTCCACTCCATCTGCACCCTCTTCCAGCTCCCTCTGTTGGACACACTCACAGTGGGCAGCTGGTCAGGCCCAGCATCAGAGGCGAGTGAGAGGGGGGTCTGGGGCCTGAGACCCGCCAGGAGACACGGCAGCTGGGGCGGCCTGCAGGTGGGGATGGTCTTCGGCTCCTGGCTGTCCAGTCCGGGCCAGCTCAGCTGTGCGGAGGCCCCGCAGCAGGCTTGCTTGTAAAATGTCAACGTTCACTCTTGCCACCTCCTGTTTGACCACTTCCAATTTGCCTTCATTCATGGACCTAACATTCCAGGTTCCTATGCAGTATTGCATTTACAGCATCGGAGTTTTATTTTCATCACCAGTCACATCCACAACTGGACCTTGTTTTTGCTTTGGCTCCGTCTCTTCATTCTTTCTGAAGCTATTTCTCCACTGATCTCCAGTAGCATATTGGGCACCTACCGACCTGGGAAGTTCATCTTTCAGTGTTCTATCTTCTTGCCTTTTCATACTGTTTGTGGGGTTCTCAAGGCAGGAATACTGAAGAGGTTTGCCATTCCCTTCTGCAGTGGACCACGTTTTGTCAGACCTCTCCACCATGACCTGTCCGTCTTGGGTGGCACAAAATCACAGAAAACTAAGGGATCTGATCCCGTGGACCACAGCCTTGTCTAATTCAATGAAACCTATCTCCGCCTAAGTAGGCTATAAACTCCCCCAGGGCAAGAAGAAGTCTCTGTCTTCTTCATCTTTGATTCCCTCCCTACTCCCCGAGGGCCCGGGGTGTTCCTGCTGCCTGAGTCTCAGCCTGTCCTGCGGGAGCCTCTGCACTGAGGCTGCGCAGGGCCTGGGCTCTTCCTCCTCGCTCTTGTTTCACCGTCTGACCATCTGAAAGGAGCGCCTCACTGTGCCCTTTGTGTTGGTGACACAGCTTCCCTCTGGCAGCATGTGTGTCAGACTCGGGTCTGCCCCCCGAGCTCGGGGCATCTCCTGGGTCTCTCCACGCTGTGGCTTAGGTGCATGATCACGGTTTCCCACTTGTGCTAGCTATATAAAGTTTTAAAACCACCCTGAGTGAAGAAGCGAAGGTAGAGTTTAAGGACAACAGTAAATGTGGAAATGCACAGATGTTGCAGAAATCCTCGGGGGCAGTGGAGTAACGAAGGTTAGAGAAGCACCTTCAGGGAGGAGGGCAGTCTTTATTTTTTTCTGTTAGTTTCTTTCACCTATAATTTTATTTATGAATAGAGAATACATGACATTGCTCAAAAGCCAACAAGTACGAAATGCATTCAGCACTTCCTCTGGCTGCCTGGCCTCCTGTCTTGGGGTAAGGCTGACCGGCCTCAAAGCCGGCCCGTCTCCTGGTCACTCGTCCAGAGGTAGTTGACACGTTTACAGGAGAAACCCTCTGTGGTCTCTTACCCTTCGCCTGGTTCTTCCTTGCCTTGGAGGGTTGCCCTTGA
Source organism: Odocoileus virginianus (assembly GCF_023699985.2). Classification (NCBI taxonomy): domain Eukaryota; kingdom Metazoa; phylum Chordata; class Mammalia; order Artiodactyla; family Cervidae; genus Odocoileus; species Odocoileus virginianus. The sequence goes on from NW_027224320.1 coordinate 370,441, forward strand.
CTCTGGCTGGCTGTCCACATGTGCGGGGGCCTCGGGGTTCTGCACGCGGGACCCTGGCCGTCCTGTCTGTGTGGACGTTTCAGCCGTGGGGTTCATCAGGCGTGTGGGAAGGCTGTGCTCACGGGGAAGTGCTGCTGTCCTCCCGGGTCAGCACGGCCTCTGGCTGCAGGGCACAGAGCTCCCAGCTGCGGGGAGACGGGCGGCCCAGTGGGCATCGTCATCCTCCACAAAAGACAGCTGCTTCTCCACACCTGAGACCTTGGTGCCCACCCCCCCACCCCAGGTCACATCGGGCCAGGTCCTCCCCCAGCATCTTAGGCAGGACGGGGCGGGCTGTCTCTCAGGATGGACCTGTCTCTTCATTCTGGCAGCACTGCTATCCTGGGACTCACGCTCACATCTCCTTGGCCTGACCTGCGGCCCTGATGCCCTCAGACCATTGCTGGTGTGGATGGTGGGTCCCTGGGGCTGGCAGAGGGCCTGCGTCCCCCCAGATCAGCTGCAGGCCTTTGCAGCTGATGTAAAGCTTTGGGATGTGGGTACAAGGCCAGAATAGACATTGTGCTCTGGGACATCTCTGCTGGCGCGGCCGCGTCTGAGCTCAGGGCGGGGAAGCAGTGAGTGCTGATGCGGCCAGGGGTCGCTCTGAGACCCAGGCTCTGTGCAGTAGAGCTGGGTCCCGGGGCTTTTGCTTTCAGGGTGCTTCCCCCAGGACTGTGTCCTTCGGGAGAACTCTGTGGTGGTCTACTGGGAGAAGAAACCAGAAATGCCTTGCTGGGGTCAGTGGAGTCTGCCTGTGTGAGTGGCCGGGCATCACGGAGGGCCTGGGTGGCTGTGGCGACGCCAGCAGACAGCAGGAGCCCCCAGGTGCCCCCTGCCTTCCCTGAGCGCCCCACCCCCCCCACCCCCCCCCCCTGCTCTGCCCAGCCCCCCCGGGCCTTAGCGCTCCCTGCAGCTGCCCGGGAGTCGGTGTGGGGACCCCTGGGCTGGCGGAGGGGAGGGGGGCCAGGTGTGCTTGCCCGCGTGTTGGCCCTCTTGTAGCTGTGCTGGTGCCCACGAGCCCGCGGCTCCCGGCGAGGCGAGGAACAAGCCGAAGATTAATTGCCCTTTTTAAATTGTAATTATGTCAGTCACCAGCCCCGTGAACGTTAATTCTCGATTTACAGAGTGAGTAATTGAATAATGAGGGGCCGCCTGCTCGCTGTGCTGGCTGCCCTGGCATTTCTGCCATGTGGGCCCTTCTGTTTCTCTCAGTCTCTGGATGGCGCTGCCCCCTGGGGATCCTGGGGCCAGCTCTGCCCTTCTGCGTGCGGGCTGCCAGCCTCATCTGTCCCTGCTGGTGTCACCAGCCCTAGAGACAGGGGTCCCATCCATGTCTGACTCCAGCCTGACGTACTTCTGATCAGGTCCTGCCAGTAGCAGAAGCCTGCCTTGGCTGACACCCACAAAAGCCCACGTGTGTGGGAAGGATCCTGGAAGGTTCTGGGAGGCTCGCGGCAATGGGAAAAACTGAAGGGCGGGGAGGCCTGGAAGAAGAGTGTGCTCCTGGGGGGCAGTTGGTCCTGTGGGACTCGGGCGGGGGGTCTTCCCTGGCCTGGCCAGGTGCCCCCCCAACACCGGTGGCGCCCCTTCTGGAGCCAGGGGCAGCCTGTGGTTGATCGTGTCCCCACCACCCGTCCTGCCATCCGGCACCCTGCTGTCCCAGGAGCACGCCTGAGGAGACAGGCAGGAAGACCCGATGGGCACTGACGTCTGCCCTGGGCGGGCCCGGCCCCCTTGGGACGCTGCTGTGCACGGCCTGTGGGCTTCGCCGACCCTGCGTGCCAAAGGCCGCGTCCCTCACACGGGCTCCGGGGCCCATCAGTGCTGGCACCGCGCGGCTCTGGGGGCTCCCAGGCGGGCCCGCGCCTTCTGGACCAGGAGTGTGCCAGGAAAGCTCTCAGTGGGGTGTGTGCCTCCGACAGCCCCGCCCTCAGCGCAGGCCGCATCCTGGGAGCTTGTCTTTTCCAGTGAGGGCCCGCGGTGGGAGTCATGCGTACCTGTGGTCAGCAGCTGTCATTTCTGAGAGCCGGGGCGCAGGCTGGGGCCCGAGCAGCCGTGCAGGCCGCCCGGTCAGGCTGGGGCCTCTGTGGTACACACTGGGGTCAGAGTCACAACCGTGACCTCAGTGTTGAGGGGCTGAGTCTGGGGTTGTGGTTCGTGGAGGCGGGGACCCCACCGCACTCGGGGCTCTGCCTTCATGCGCGGCCGCCCCGGACCTGTGCTCTGACGGGATTCTAGAGATGGTCTCTCCTGTGACTTTCACCCACCAGTGTCCTTCCTTCCTCTTGTTTATCTCTGTGTGTGTATGTGATGCTTTATTTTCTGAAGTCACTTTTCACTCACTGCTTTATGCAGTATCGGCTGCATTCCCCGTGTCATACAGCACATCCTTGAGCGCATCTTACACCCAGTAGTTTGCACCTTCCACTCTCCAGCCTATACTGGCCCTTCCCCCCACCAGTTACCTTGGGTTCCTTCTCTGTATCTGTGAGTCTGCTTCTTTTTTGTTTTATTCACTAGTTTGTTGTATTTTTTAGATTCTTTGTCTTTCTGTTTCACTTAGCACGAAGCTAAGTCCATCCATTTTGCAGGTGGCGAAATCTCATTCATGTGTACGACTGAGTTGTATTCCAGCATACATCCCACATCTTCTTTATCTGTTCCTCTGTTGATGGACAGTTAGGTTGCTTCCATACCTTGGGAATGCTGCTATGAACATGGGTGTGGGTGTATCTTTTCAAGTTAGTGTCTTTGGTATATATATATATTTTTTATATACCCAGGAGTGGAATTGCTGGATCAGATGGAAGTTCAATTTTTCACTTTTTGAGAAACTCTCATACTGTTTTCAGCAGTGGATGCGCCCGTTTACATCCTGCCCGATGGTGTACAAGGGCTCTCTTCTCTCCACACCCTCTCCAGCGTTTGTTATTGGTTCTTTTTGATGATGGCCATTCAGACAGGGGTGAGGTGATGGCTCACTGTGGTTTTGATTTGCATTTCCCTCATGATTAGCAGCGTTGAGCATCTTTTCACATGCCTGTTGGCCATTTGCATTTCCTCTTTGGAAAAATGTCTATTCAGTTCTTCTGCACATTTTTTAACCAGGTTGTTTGTGTTTTTGATGTTAAGTTGTATGAGCTGCTTATATATGTTGGATATTAATCCCTGTTGGTCGTATCACTGGCAGATATCTTCCCCCATGTAGTAGGTTGCCCTTTATTTTGTCGTTTTGTCAATGGTTTTCTTCGCTGTGTCAAAACTTTTAAATTTAATTAGGTCCCATTTGTTATTTGTTTATTTTTACTTTTATTTCCTTTAGGAAAGAGATCTAAAACAATACTGCTCTAATGTATGTCAGAGTGTTCTGCCTGTGTTCTCCTCTAGGAGTTTTATAGTACCTTGTCTTACATTTATGTCTTTAATCCATTTTGAGTTTATTTTTGTATACAGTTTTAGAGAATATTGTAATTTCATTCTTTTTCATGGAGCTACCCAGTTGTCCCTGCACCACTTACTAAAGAGACTTTCTTTTCTCCATTGTATATTCTTGCCTTCTTTGTGGTAGATTAACTGACAAAGGGTTTATTTCTGAACTCTCTGTCCTGTTACACTGATCTATGTGTCTGTTTTTAGAGTGGCCTTTTTTGTTTCTTGGCTGAGCAGCGTGTGGGATCTTAGTTCCCTGACCATGGGTAGAGCCCGTGCTCCCTGCAATGGAATCTTCACCCCTGGACCAACAAGGAAGTCCCTGCATATCTGTTTTTGTGCCAGTACCTTGGTGTTTCCAGCACTATAGCTTTGTAGTATAGTCTAAAGTCATGGAGTGTGACTTCTCCAGCTGCATTCTTTTCTCTCAAGATTGTTCTGGCTATTCAGGGTCTTTTGTGTTTTTATGCAAATTTTAAAATCATTTGTTCTAATTCTGTGGAAAATGCCATTAGTATGTTGCTATGGATTGCGTTGAGTCTGTAGCTTGCTTTGGGCGCTATAGTCATTTTAACAACATTCCAATCTGGAACGTGGCATAAATCTCCATCTGTTTGTGTTGTCTTCAGATTTATTCATTAGTGTCTTATAAATTTTATTTTTTCCTCTCTGTAGACTCCTTCCCCTTAGCTTATGTTTGCCTGAGATTCCCAAAGAACTTTGTTCTCTACCCACCTCTAGTGGTGTGGACACTGTGCCTCCCCATCTATTGTCCTTGTGATTATGTGTGTTTATTTTAAAAAATCTAAGTTCTGAAATAACCTTTGCTCAAATAGAAGTTGGAGGAACAGTGCAGAGATCCCACATTCCTCACGAGTGATGACACCATCCATGCACCACAGCCTGGGGTCTCTCCTCTCAGCACAGTGATGTTTGGGACTGGACAGGCCCTTGCTGGGGGCAGCGTCCTGGCACAGTGTGATGCTTAGCAGCACCGCTGGCCTCCACTCATTAGATGCCAGTGGCACCCCCAGGTAACAAACAGAATTGTCTCCAGGTGTTACCAAGTGTCCCCAAAGCACCCCAGGTGAAAACTGCTCTGTGTTAGTTTTCTTTCCTGATCTAAGAAGTTGCTGCTCACTTCCTGGCTGGAAACAGCACTGTGGCTGTGGGGTCAGAAGTCCGACATGCTGCCAGATTCTGGGCTTGGCGTCCCTGGGCCGCGACCACGGCGCCAGCTGGAGCCTCGGTCCTTGCTGGGGCTCTGGGCGAGAGGAGGCCTCATGTTCCTCTGGCTGTTGGCAGAGTCCAGTGCCTTCCCACGAGCCCTGCCTTTTCAGGCTGGCAGCAGGCGCCCACTCCCTCTCGGGTTTGGATCTCCCCCAGCTGGTAAAAGTTCCGTGCTTTTAAGGGCTCCTGTGGTGGCCCTGGGCCTGCCGGTTAGTCCAGGGTAATCTCATCCCCTCCAGCCTGGGGATCAGGGTGTGGACACGGTTGATGGGCCTGCCCATCATGCCCCATCGGACAGCAGAGGTCACAGCCAGGAAGATGCGCTGCCGTGAAGTCTCAGCTGACCCTGACGTCCTTCGGGGTCATCAGCTCTCACATGCACTCCTTGTTAATGTCACTACTGGGCTCTGGTGTACAGGTCTGCCAAATTTTATCAGAAGTATTTATCACACACACATTTTTTTCACATAACCATTCCCACAGTCAAGGACACAGAGCTGTCCCATCAACCCTGTAAACCCCCTTTCTTCAGCCCTGAGGTAGGAACCCGATGTCTCTTGTCTGTGAAGCATAATTTTCTCGTTTGGAGGCTGTTATGGAAGTGGGATTATACGTGTGTCACCGTTGAGGCTGGCTGTTTATTCCGCTCAGTGTAACACCTCTGAATCCATCCGGTTGCTGTGATGCACCAGCACATTGGCCCGTATGGTTGCTGACTGGTGCTCCATCGTGTGGATGTGTCGTACTGTGTGCCTGTTGGCCTGTGTGAAAGCCGGCTGAGCCGTGTCCACTCTGACTTTGCAGATGGAGTCACAGCATCTGTGTACACGCCCAGGGTTCTGTGCTCAGTGCAGTCCAGCAGCTCAGTCGTGTCCGACTCTCTGCGACCCCATGGACCACAGCACGCCAGGCCTCCCTGTCCATCACCAACTCCCGGAGTTTACTCAAACTCATGTCCATTGAGTCGGTGATGCCATCCAGCCATCTCATCCTCTGTCATCCCCTTCTCCTCCTGCCCCCAATCCCTCCCAGCATCAGGGTCTTTTCAAATGAGTCAGCTCTTTGCATCAGGTGGCCAAAGTATTGGAGTTTCAGCTTCAACATCAGTCCTTCCAGTGAGCACCCAGGACTGATCTCCTTTTGGATGGACTGGTTGGATCTCCTTGCAGTCCAAGGGACTCTCAAGAGTCTTCTCCAACACCATAGTTCAAAAGCATCAATTTCTTCAGTGCTCAGCTTTCTTTATATTCCAACTCTCACATCCATACATGACCACTGGAAAAACCATAGCCTTGACTCGACGGACCTTTGTCGGCAAAGTAATGTCTCTACTTTTTAACATGCTATCTAGGTTGGTCATAACTTTCCTTCCAAGGAGTAAGCGTCTTTTAATTTCATTGCTGCAATCACCATCTGCAGTGATTTTGAAGCCCAGAAAAATAAAGTCAGCCACTGTTTCCCCATCTATTTGCCATGAAGTGATGGGACCAGATGCCATGATCTTAGTTTTCTGAATGTTGAGCTTTAAGCTAACTTTTTCACTCTCCTCTTTCACTTTCATCAAGAGGCTCTTTAGTTCTTCACTTTCTGCCATAAGGGTGGTGTCATCTGCATATCTGAGGTTATTGATATTTCTCCTGGCAATCTTGATTCCAGCTTGTGCTTCTTCCAGCCCAGCATTTCTCATGATGTACTCTGCATATAAGTTAAATAAGCAGCAGTGACAATATACAGCCTTGACGTACTCCTTTTCCTATTTGGAACCAGTCTGTTGTTCCATGTCCGGTTGTAACTGTTACTTCCAAACCTGCATACAGGTTTCTCAAGAGGCAGGTCAGGTGGTCTGGCATGCCCATCTGTTTCAGAATTTTCCACAGTTTATTGTGATCCACACAGCCGAAGGCTTTGGCACAGTCAATAAAGCAGAAATAGGTGTTTTTCTGGAACTCTCTTGCTTTTTCAGTGATCCAGCGGATATTGGCAATTTGATCTCTGGTTCCTCTGCCTTTTCTAAAACCAGCTTGAACATCTGGAAGTTCACGGTTCACGTATTGTTGAAGCCTGGCTTGGAGAATTTTAAGCATCACTTTACTAGCGTGTGAGATGAGTGCAATTGTGCGGTAGTTTGAGCATTCTTTGGCATTGCCTTTCTTAGGGATTGGAATGAAAACTGACCTTTTCCAGTCCTGTGGCCACTGCCGAGTTTTCCAAATTTGCTGGCATATTGAGTGCAGCACTTTCACAGCATCATCTTTTAGGATTTGAAATAGCTTAGCTGGAATTCCATCACCTCCACTAGCTTTGTTCGTAGTGATGCTTCCTAAGGCCCACTTGACTTCACATTCCAGGATGTCTGGCTCTAGGTGAGTGATCATACCATCATGATTATCTGGGTCGTGAAGATCTTTTTGTACAGTTCTTCTGTGTATTCTTGCCACCTCTTCTTAATATCTTCTGCTTCTGTTAGGTCCCTACTATTTCTGTCTTTTATTGAGCCCATCTTTGCCTGAAATGTTCCCTTGGTATCTCTAATTTGCTTAAAGAGATCTCTAGTCTTTCTCATTCTATTGTTTTCCTCTATTTCTTTGCATTGATGCTGAGGAAGGCTTTCTTATCTCTCCTTGCTATTCTTTGGAACTCTGCATTCAAATGGGCATATCTTTCCTTTTCTCCTTTGCTTTTCGCTTCTCTTCTTTTCACAGCTATTTGTAAGGCCTCCTTCAGACAGCCATTTTGCTTTTTTGCATTTCTTTTTCTTGGGGATGGTCTTGATTCCTGTCTCCTGTACAATGTCACGAACCTCCATCCATAGTTCATCAGGCACTCTGTCTATCAGATCTAGTCCCTTAAATCTATTTCTCACTTCTACTGTATAGTCATAAGGGATTTGATTTAGGTCATACCTGAATGGTCTAGTGGTTTTCTCCACTTTCTTCAATTTCAGGGTTTTGTGTACACCTGACCTTCTCCGCACAGATACGCAGGAGGGGATTGCTGCGTCATCTGCTGAGTGTGTGTTTAATGCTGTAAGATGCGGCCAGGCTGCTTTCCCAGGTGGCTGTAGCATCTTACGTTCCTGATGGCCATGTATGGGTGATCCTGTCGCCGTATATTCCTCCTGTGCCCGACACTAGCAGTGTTTAAAAGAATAGAATGTCAGTAAATGAGACGTTAGCTGTTCTGGTTGATGCGCACAGGGTTCGCGGTCTGTATGTGCCCCAGTCACTGACGACGCTAAGTATTTGCTCACATGCTCCTTAGCATCTGTAGACACTCTTTGGCAAGGGGTCCGTTCAAGTCTTTTGTCTGTTTCCTAATTGGATGGTTGTTTTTTCACTGTTCAGTTTACAGAGGCCTGTGCATGTTGTCCCCTATCAGACACGTGATTTGGGAACGTTTCTCTCATCACTCTCTTTCAGAAGAAAGCTTTTAAACTTTGCTAAAGTCCAGCTCGTGAGTTTTGTCTTTTATGGATCGTGCTTTTGATGTTATATTTAAGAACTCTTCACCTAACTCTCGGTCATGAAGATTTTTCTCCTGTATTTTTGTTTAAAAGGTTTATGGTTTTACATTTCAATTTAGATCTGTAATCTGTTTTCAGCTCTTTTTTGCATAATGAATGAGGTTTAATTTGAGTTTCATTTCTTTGTTCTAACCCTGCTCTGTGGATTCCACAGACCAACTTGCCACAGTCTCCTGGTACCAGCATCATAGCACTTCAAGTGGGATGTGGAAGCCTTACCTCATTTATGTGTGCTTTCCCTCCGCCTTTAATGAAATTACTTATGTGCCTGTTGAGAACCACCTCAGTGCTGCAGTTTTCACTCTCTAGTAACCCTTAACACCCGAGAGGAGAAGCACTCCCCTCCTGGTTCCGTTCCACACCTTTCTTCATCCCTGGTGCCCCAGCCTTCGCTCAGCGTCCCCTCCCTGCCTTCCCCACTCCCTTCCCCTCATCTCTTTCTTTCCACGGTACTTCCTTCCTCGAAACAAATTCCCTCTGACGGAGCGGGTGTGCGGGGACAGGCTCTTCTCTGTCCCCTTCACTGGTCAGGCCTGCTTCTCCTTCACTCAGAAGGTCCTTTGATGCCAACTTCTGGGTTCACGGCTTCTCTTCTCTCAGCATCTGGGAGACGTGCCACTTCTTCCTGCCCCACGGTCTCTGGTGAGAAGCCCACTGTCACTTCATTTATTCTCCTGTAGGTAGCATACTGTTTATCTGTGGCTACTTTCAAGACTTTTCTGTGTCTTTAGTCTTCAAAAACTTGGTTGTGATTTGTCTGGGAGTGGATTTCTTCAGGTTCACGCGGTTTCGCATTGATTCAGCTTCTTGAGTCTGTAGGGTTTTTTCCACCAACTTTGCCAAGTTTTAAATCATTATTTCTGCAAATATTTCTTTCTGAGTCACACATTTTCTTCTTTTTTTCTGGGACTGTATTTTTGAGTGTGTGTTTTTTCCCCAGTTCTCATTCTAAACCATTCTTTTTAAAGTTACAGTTTTAAAATTTTCTCGTATAGTTTATTACATCCAAACTTTTTCTGAAAGAATAACTTGATGAAGTAATTCCAGCAAAAGTGGTAATTAACCTGATAAAATATAAATGGGCATTAAAATATTAGTGATTCTGTAACAGGCAACGTAAACTTATATAAACCTTGTATACACACACATATACGTGTGTGTGACCACTTTTCTGCCTTCTGGTGTCACCAGTGAGATCTGACGGCTCGTAATCCTTCCTACTCTTGTACTTTCCACAGCAGACTTGCTTTAAGCTGCTTGTACTCCCGGTTGGTTTCCCGACTGTAATGTCCTGGAAGACGGGGTGTCCTATTCACCTTGGTAAGCCTAGTCTCTGTTGCAGTGCTTGGTGAATTAGACATCAGCAAGTGTTTGTCCCATTGGGTTAAAATGTGGAAAACAGACGCATCAGGAGAGACGCTTCCGCTGGTGTGTTGGGTCCTCTGGTCTTACAGTTTTCCAGCTGGAGGTACTCCAGTCTTGGTTGGCTCTGCAGAGGTGTGTCCATCCTGGGGGCCCCCACAGAGGCCATGGCTGTGCGTCCCACCCCCCTGGAGTGCACGGTCTGGCGGGCCGCGCACGGGAGTCCCTGCTGCCCAGGAGGACCTCGGAGGGAGCCCGGGTGTGTGGCATCCTAGGCATGTCCCGTCTCACAGGATTGAAGTCTGAGGCAAGAAGGCTTGTGATGCACTTGATGTGTTTCATGGGACTCAGTCAGTGTCCATTTATTCTCCTTTTCGTTTCAACTTGTATTTCAGGAGCTGGAGAATTTCTCTCTGGCTGATTCAAGTATCGGGCACCTCAGAGTTGCTCGTCTCGTCAGATTTTTCCAGAGCGGTCGAGCACAGAGGTGGAAGGGAGCAGCACGTCCCAGCAGGTGTGGGGGTGGGGATGCAGGTTATGGAGGCTTAGTTCTGGTTTGGTTAGGGTGAGGCCTGAGCTTTTCCGGCAGAGGTGGGCTTCTCTGGTTGGCGTCACCCCGTCTGGCAGGTGGAAGAGTTTGGTTCCTTGAGTGGTGAGTGGCCCACAGGCGGGAGGCCCCTGGGCCCATGGCTCTGGGGCGGCAGACGAGGGGCGACTGGCCTCAGCGCCTGCTGTCCTGGGGCCTGGTGGGACCTGGTGCCCGCTCAGGGCCCACGAGCCCCCTCACCAGCCGGACCCGTGAGCGAAAGCCAGGTGTGCAGGGTGCGTGGGAAGCAGTCTTGCTGTTTTCTCTTTGCAGTCTGCTACCTTGGGGGTTTGCCAGATAGATTTTCCTCAGTTCGTTTTTTTTTTTTTTTTCTTTAATGAAAAGCTTTCCTGGCAGCTGTTGGAATGCCATGTCCAGGGCACTGAGAGTTACCAAAGATGGCCCAGGTCTCCATCCTGTCAGCGGTCTGCAGTCTCACATCTGTGCCCCCGTGGGCGAGGCAAGGCCGCTCCCCAGGCTGGGGCTCCATGGGCCCCAGTGACTGCACCTCTTCCCTGCTGGGTCCGGGTCAGCACCACCGGGAGGCTGGGCCGTGCCAAGGCCACTCAGCTAGGCTCAGGCCCGTCCCTGGGCCATTCTCCCTGCCCTGGGCCTCCCCCACTGGCAGACAGCCTAGGGGCCTGGCGCAGGGTCGGAGTGGCTGGACCTGAGGGAGTGGCGGTCGAGGGCGGGGTCCCCATATGTGGCCCCAGGCGGCCTGGTGCAGGGTCCTTCTCCCCTCTGCTCACGTGCATCGCAAGGCCCTCTGTCCGGGGGGGGGGGGGGGGGTCAGGGATGAGCTGCCCTCCTGCTCTGCAGACAGGCACCCTGGAGCTTGACGCCAGCCCCCCTCCTGCTCTGGGCTCTGCTGAGGGAGCGTGTCCCCAGAGACCCACTGGTCTCGCAGAGTGACCGGTGCCTCGACCCCGCAGCCTGACCCTCATCACGTTCCTTAGCTGCACTGGCTGCGCCTCTACCGTGCGTGTGTTTTCTAAGAGGAAATAAATAGAGGCGCAGGAAGCGGTAGCCTGTCTATACGGCCGGTGAGTTCAGAGACCAGTCACCATGGCAACCTGGTGGCCTTCACACCTCCGAGGTTAGGAGGACGGCCTCTCCTGCCGCCCACGTGACAGCTTGGCTGTGGCTGCCTGAGCCTGGGCCACAGCCTGGAGCCCCGCTGGCTGGGGCGGGGGGTGCAGATGCAGCCTGGATGGCACCCTGCCTCCCTGGGTCTGAGCCCGCTCCCCGGGACGGTGCCTGGGTCTGAGCCCGCTTTCTGGGATGGCCTGGTGTCAGCCGTGGGCCTGGGGAGGCCTCAGCGCAGACTGCGCTGCTGGCTGTTGGGGCTGTGTCTGCTCCGGGGCCTCTGGGGAGGCGGGGCAGGCCATGGATGGGGTTTTAAGGTTGGGTCTGGCAGGTCGGCTTGCAGCTGCTGGTGTGGTCCAGGCAGTTCCCGCGTCTGTCCCCCTGTCTGTTTCCACTGGCTCTGCCCTTCCTGCAGGGCCAGCCTGTCCTCTGAGCCCCTCAGCACATCATGACGGGAGTGGGGCTGCAGGCTCTTCCCAGAGCACCTGCAGACCAGCTGGGTTCCGGGTCCTGGACTCCTGATCCCTCGTCCGAGGGTGGCGGTGGCTCTCCTGTCCCCCAGGCTCTGTGCCCTGTGGGGCGGTTCCAGCTTCAACGGGTGGCAGGGCTGGAGCGGCGCGGCCGGGAGCAGGACACCCTCGGCCGCAGGGCCTTCCCGAGACAAGGCCACGCGGGTGGGGCTGTGACAAGTCGCCCGCCCTGTGGTTGCAGGTGGCAGCGCTGACCATGCCGTCCAGTCTGTGCTCCTCAGCCCTCGCTGCTGAGTGGCCTGAAGTGACGGTGGCCGCCTCTGACCGAGGCCTCTGGGGTGTCTGCATCACAGGGGTGCCTGTGTGTGTGTGTGAGAGTGCCTGCGGTGGGTGTGTGCCTGTGGCCCCAGAGCCCCACGCGGGGAGCCCCGGAGCGCAGCTCAGGCCCTTCCATGGCCCTGTCCCCGGCGCTGCGGGCCTGGCTCCGACTCTGATTCTGGAGGGGCTCCCCGCCGAGCGGGAGCCGCGGGTCCAGCCAGCAGGAGGCGCCTGCCTGGTCTGCTCCTGGGCTTCCTCTGTCATGGCAGGCTGTGGGGCTCAGGGGAAGGAGCCAGCGTGGAGGCTGGCCTGGGTTCTGATTGCGGCCCTGCCCCTCGCCAGCTGTGTTGTTGGGGTGGCGGGCACCCGGGAGGCCCTGCGGTCCTGTTTCCACCAGGACCCCTTCTCTAGGGAGCAGCCCTCCCTCTGCCGGAGGCTCTTACTCTGTGAGCCGGCCACCTTCTTAGCTGGCCAAGGGCTTTAAATGTGTGTACACTGCGTTGATGTAAGTGTTTGTCTTACTGCAGCCTAGAAAGGGCTGCGGGGATCCGCCCGGCACAGGGCTCTCCGCAGCGGTGAGCACAGCTGGCTAAAGACTTGGGGCGCCGTGCACCGCGAGGGCCCCTCGGCCCCGCCTGGCAAGCGGTCCCCGCAGAGGACACGGGCCGCCCGCCCGCCCCGGGCCTCTCTCCCCACGCGCCGTGCTCCCTGCGCTCTCCCTGTTGCAGCAGGTGTCCTTGTCTGCAGGGACCGCTGCTCACGGCCAGGCCGCGTGTGGACACTGAGGTGTTTCCAGTTTGGGTCCCGAATGGGTGACGCAGGAACGAGTGCTCCCTACCTGTGCCCTGTGGCTGTGAGTGCTGGTTCCTGGTGCTCTTTCCGGAGTGGGACTGCCGCCCAGTCCTTTTAAGGGCTTGCATGGATTTCCATTCCCTTCAATAGCCTGTGAGCTCCTGGGCTCCTGTCCTTACCCCCCTTTCAGTCATATGTTTTATTCTGGAAAGCACATATGCACACGGTTCAGACGCAGAACATTAACCTGGGAGTGAATTCTGGGACCGACTGGCTGCCGACCATCGTGAACCAACTCACCCCCTTCCCTAGTGTCAGATGCTGTCGTTGGGACTCTTCTGGCGGAGAAGCGCAGTTGTGGTCTGCATTTACTGATGCTTATGGAGGTTGAGTACTTTTCAGATGTTTATTGGCCATTTAAATAGCCTCTGCTGTGAGATGTCAGTTCAAATCTTTTACCTATTTAGAAAAAAATTGGGTTGTCTTTTCCTATCAGTTTGTAGGCATTCTTTATACGTTTTGAATCCAGCCTTTGTTGAAGGTACATAGCGTGCCTCTCCTCTCCCAGTCTGGGGCCTGCCTCTTTACTCTCGGAATAATCTCTTTTGTTAAGTCCCATTTGTTAGATTTTTCTTCTGCATTTATTTCTTTTTGTTTTCTGTCTAGAACATCTTTGCTTATATTGGGTCATGAAGATATTTTTCATTTTTTTTTTCCTTCTAGAAGCACTTAAAAAATGCCAGCTTATTGTAGGTATAATTCACCCTTTTAAGGCATGCAGGTTATTGTTCTCAGCATGCAATATTCATAGAATTTTGAAGTAATCATTACTGATTCTAGAACATTTTGCACCATCCCCCCAAATCATTAACATTAGCAATAATGCCCTGTTCCCCCAACCCCCATCCCTAGAAACCGTTGATCTACTTTCTGTATCTGTGGGTTTCCCTGCTCTGGACATGTCATGTAGATAAACTCGCGTCATATGTGGTCTTACTCTGGCTACTTAAGCCGAGCGTAATGTATTCAAGGTTCACCTATATTGTGGCATGTACTGGTGTTTCACTCCTTTTTATGGCCAAGTGGTGTTCCACCGTGTGGAGAGACCACAGTTTATTTCTCTGCTCATCAGCTGATGACATTCGGATTGTTTCCACAGCCTGGTTATCCTGGGTAATGCTTATAAAAATACTTGTCAGTGGGTTCTTGTTGGCACGTGTTTTGTGTGACTTTTTCCTTTCTCCTCGTGGGGCTCTACCAGCCTGCTCCCCAGAGAGGCCCCTGTTTCAGCTTCTCTCCAGCGTGTGGCTCTGGCTTTGCTGTATCCTGGTCGGCCCTTGTCACTGTATGAACTCTGCCTGTGGCTGTTCTGGTGGGTGTGAGTGGCGGTTCTTTGTATTTCATGTGCTTATTGCCCATTTGTATATGTTCTTTGAAGGAAATGGCAACCCACTCCGGTACTCTTGCCTGGAAAATCCCGTGGATGGAAGAGCCTGTGGGCTACAGTCCATGGGGTTGCAAACAGTCGGACACGACTGAGCGACTCCACTTTCACTTTGAAGAAAAGTTTATTCAGATCGTTTGCCCTTTTTATATTTGAGTCGTAAGAGTTCTTTCTGTGTCCTGCATACAAGTCCCTTATGAAATAATAATTTGCAGATGTCTCCACACATTCTGTGCCTATCTTTTCACTTTCTTGGTGATGTCCTTAGAAACTAAAAGGCTTTAAATTCTGATGAAGCTCAACCAATCTATTCTTTCCTTTGATTGTCTGTTGTTTTGGTGTCATATCTGAGGAGGATCTGTTGCCAAATTAAAAGACATGAAGATGTACCCTTATATGTTCTTCTAAGAGTATTAAAGTTTTAACTCTTAAATTTAGGTTTTTGGTCCATTTTAGGTTTTTCTGTGTGGTGTGAGGTAGGAGTCCAGCTTCCTTCTTTTGCTTGTGGATGTCCTACTGTGTTGGCATCATCCTGTCCCTCTGAAGGACTATTGACTTCTGTATCATGTGAACTTGGCACCCTTGTTGAAATCAGCTGACTGTAAAGATAAGTCTTTATTTCTAGGCTCTGAATTCCTCTCATTGGTTTATATGCCCTCATATCACCACCACACTGTCTTACCACTGAGTTTGTGGAGAGTACTGAAGTCAAGAGATGTGAATCCTCCAACTTTTTTCTTCCTCTTTTGACTCTGGGATTCCTTGAGATTCTGTGTGAATTTTAGGGCGTATTTTTATGTTTCTACAGGAGAAAAAAGGCAGATGAGATTTTGATAGAGATTCTACTGATGCTGCGTTTCAACTTTTAAAAATCTTTCTCATTAGGTCTCTAATCTAGCATGAGCTAAAGTTTGTAAAAGGTGCAGATAGGGGTATACCTTTATTCGAAAGCTTGTTCTTCCCTCCTGGATTACAGGAGGACCTCTGTCATTCAACAGTTGACCTGTGCCACGACTGTTTCCAGACTCTGTTCAGTTCAGTCATTTTCTTTTCTTGGGTCAGTGGTGCTCCTTATTGTTGTAGCTGTATGGTAGGTCTGGTCATCCTGTATATTAGACTTCCAGCTTTGTTGTTTTCAAGACTATTTGACTTTTCTAGGTTCTGTGCATTTCTGTATCAATCTGAGCATCGGTTTGTCAGGTTAACATCTGTAGATTAATTTGGAGAGAGTTGCAGTCAGAACATCCTCGAGTCTTCAGTCTCTCTCCCCTCTCTTCCTGTCTCTCTCGCCCTACCTCTGTGTCTAGGCCTTCTCAAAAACGTTTCATAGATTTCTGTGCAGTAATATCAGATCTTTTTTGTTAGATTTATATATCAAAATTACTGGGTATTTTATATTTTTGGATGCTAATGAAAATGGTATTGCTTTTCATTTCATTTATTTTTTTAGTTTATTACTAGTTACTAATTAATCGTGTAAAATATGATTAGTTCTTGTATATTGCCCTTGTGTCCTGTGACTGATAAACTCACTTGTTGTGTTATTATCAGCTTCCCTGCTGTGCTGTAGTTTCCTGAGGTTTCCCTACGTACAGTCATGTCGTCTGAGTGTCATGGCAGTTTTACTTTCTCCTTTCAAGTTCCAGGATGGGAATTGTTAAAATTTTCATTTACTTTCTTGCCTTGTTGTACTGGCTGGACCTCCAGTACAATTGAGAATAAAAATGGTTTCCGTCATTGTCTGGGTAGTGTTCTCTTGACTGTGGACGTGGAGGGAAGCCCAGTGTTTCACCATCGAGTCTGGTGTGAGGGCAGGTTTCCTGGATGCTCTTTGTCATGTTTCTGGGCTGAGTTGCAGTTCTACCGTGAGTGTGTGTGGAGTTTTGTCAGTTGCTTTTCTGAATCTGTTCATGCCCGTATGTTTTCCCCTTTATTCCATTAATGTGCTGAATCGCACCTGATGGCTTTAAGGTGAGATTCCCAAGGGTCATTCGAGTGGAGCAGCCTCTGTCCTTGCTGCCTGGCTGAGCTTCTGCTCCCGCCCTGGGCCCTTCTAGGGGGTCTCTTCCGTCTCGTGCACAGCTTGTCGGGGTGGCCAGTCCCCGAGGAGTAGTTCCACCGCATGGGCTGTGGGTGCCCTGTGTCCCTGGACGCCAGGGGTTCCGGCAGCGGGTGGGACTGGCAGGGCCCTCGGCCACTCCTGGAGTCCTGCCCAGAAAGGCCTGCGGGCAGCCTCAGCCAGGCCCCGTGATTGCTCCCCTGTGAGCTGAGCCTCTGCCTCCGTCCTTCCCGGGACCCTCTGCCCCCCACACCTGGAGGCCGTGCCGGGCACTTGGTGCCCCTCACAGCCCCCGGGAGACTCATCCTCCCTGCCTTCAGCCTCTGCTCAGAGAGGCCCGTCGGGGACACGCCCCGGGCCTGCCTCCTCGCCTCTCGGGTGAGCTGGACGTTGGCCACGGGATCCCCCTCGTCTTGGCGCCAGCTTCCAGCTCCAGCAGAGACTGGCCTTCAGGGGGGCAATCCTGAATGTCTGTGTCCCTGCCTAAAACGCTCTGCTTCCCATCGCTGAGGCCCCCCCGCCCCTATGGCATCAGGCTTCCCCTGCTGCCCCTCTGCGGGGCAGACGGGCAGGGTGACCGCAGGCCTCGGGCTCCTGGAGTTGCCCTGTCCCCAGCGGTGCGCTGGTTTGTTCCCTCTGCTTCCTGGGTGCCCAGGAACAGGATGCAAGTGACCCGCACTGGCAGCCTGACCTGGTGGGGGGCTGGTGTGGGACCAGGTGACCCCAACTGCCACAGGCCAGGGCGAGGAGGATGGGCCCCATGGGGCAGGCCCGGCTGGCGCGGTCTGCGTGCCGGGACTCTGGCTTCAGGGTCGTCCCTGTGGGTGGAGCCGCTCACAGACTCTGCCGTCAGGAGTGCTCCCCGGGGCCCAGGGTAGTCCCCACGTGGGGAGCTGGGGAGTGAAGGGAGGCAGCAGCGTCCACGGCTCACACAGCCACACACAGTTGGCTCTCAGCAGGGTGACAGCCCGCGCTCACTCCCAGGGCAGGGAGCTCCCCGGGAGTCGGGGCGTGTGTTGCAGGTGCTCTGGCCGGATCTGCCCCCGTCAGGACAGGGCGCCTCCTCTTGGCCCATGTTGGTGACCCCTTCTGTGGGTGGGAAGGTCTGCACTGCTCAAGACGGGTGTCAGCATGTTTGCTCCGAGTAGCGGCAGCCTTAAGTGACCGAGGCCCAGCCTGCTGTGGCTCTCTGACCCGGGCCCTGAGGAGCAGTGGGGGGTCGTGAGCGTGGTCCCCGTGTGTGCACGGGGCAGTCCCGGGGAGGGGCAAGTGGGTTAGCTCCCTGGAGACTCTTGAAGGCTGTGGCCTTATGTGGGGGCCTGAGCTGGGCTTCTGATCACGTGAGCGTGTCAGCTCAGTTCCGAGGGCGTGTGGTCGATGCCCGCCCACCAAGTGCCCTGCTGGACGGACAGGGGGACTTGGGCTCCCTGTGCGAAGCGTGGATGTTTGCAGGGGTATCGACAGATGAGGGAGTGCAGTGATACTTGGGAGTCGGTGCTCTGGGCGTCCAGGGGGGATTGGGGGGGGGTCTGGTTGGCCTCAAGGGAAGGAGTGATGACAGCCAGTTCTGACGTGGCCATGAGACCCGCCTGCTGCTGGGAGCAGGGCAGCCGGGAGGCAGGCCGGCCTGGGGTCCAGGGCCTGAGCCAGGTGCCCGCCACACAGGGGGGCAGCATGCCCCTGCCCCTGCGCTCGCCCTCCAGGGTGGGCGTTTCCCAGGGCCAGAGGGTCCAGGAAGGCAGCACCTCGGAGAGTCCACCCAGCTGGCCGGCTGGGCGCAGGGGAAGAGGTGCCCTGCTGGAGGAGCGGAGCCTGGAGCCCGGCCTGCCTGGGGGGGTGGCGTGCTCAGGAGTGGGGGTCCTTCGGTGCCACAGCCGTCACCTGCCGGGGGCCCGGGGTTCTGAGCAGACGCCCGCACGCCCTGCACCTTCCTGTCCTCAGTGGCCAGCAGAGCAGCCTCCATCCCGCACCCCCGAGGCCCCCGCCAGTGCCAGGGCCGCTGTTCTGAGTCCCCACACCCTGTGGTCACTCCCGTCATGGGGTCGATGGGGCGGGGACGGCGCTGCCCAGAGCCCTTGTCTCTCTGGGGCCTCCGGACAGGCACAGGCTCAGGGTGTGACCAGGGCCCCACTACCCGTCCACCGCGTCCTCTCCCCTCTGAGGGCCTCTCGGCTCACGTCAGGCAGGCGGGTGCTCGGGGAGCCTCCGCAGGGGCTGGGCAGGCGGGTGGGCCCCTTGCGCAGCAGCCGGCTCTGCCTGGCACCTGTATCCTTGGCCCACGGCCCGGTTCCGTGTGAGGGCCCTGGCCCAGGCACGGGCCGTGTGAGCCGGTCTCTGAGCTCCGGCCGCTGCAGCCTGAGTTGCTGCGGGCGGCCCCATCCCGCCCCGCCTCCCCAGCCTGCCCATCTGCCGACACCAGGGCAGCGCTGCCCTGCTGCCGCCCCGGGCAAGCGGGTGGGGTTATTCTCTGGCATTCCTTTATGAGAGGTGTGCAGCCGAAGGCCGCGGGGTTTCCTCCGTGAGGCTCCGGGCTGCCCTTGTGCAGAGGCAGCTCTCGCAGCCGCTGCAGATGTACGCCTGATGAGAGGGATCAGGCCGTCCTCCTGGGCAGCAGCCTTCTGGGTCGGCTTCTATGAGCTGGGTTTAAAGCACGAATCAGTCAGATCATGTCAGGCTCCTGCTCAGAGCTCTGGGCTGGCTCGGATCGGCACATCTGGCCTCCCCCCACCTTCCTGCTCCCCGGGCCAAGTCCGCAGCCTGTTCCCAGGGAGGCTTCTGCCTCCCTGGTGTGGTCCTGGGGGCCGGGGAGAGTTCATGACGGCGGCATCTCAGCTCTGTGCATCCTTGCTGGGTGGCTCTGGGAGATTGTATCGCTCTGTGCCTTGGTTTGCTTGTCTGTTAAATGGGTTTACTTGCTCCCTCCTCACCAGGTGGTTGGATGAATTGAAGAACCACTTGAGTTGCTGTCTATTGACTTTATACAGGGCCAGTGCTTTTTGCTGCCTCAGCCCTGTCGCTGAAGAGTCGCCTCTGATCCCCGTTTCTGTTGTAACTGAAGTTGTACCTCACACCCCGTGTCTGGGTGCTGCTGAGAGGCAGTGAGGGTGCAGAGTGTGGGGCCGGCGGGTCAGATGCAGGGCTGCGCAGGGGAGCCAGCCTGCAGTTCCTGGGCTGGTTCTGCTCTTACTCTGCCGGGGCGGAGCCTGTGTGCCCTGCAGGTGCCCTCCTGGTTCACTTCTGTCAGTGTTTTCAGAGAGTTAGTCTCTGACTCGGAAAAGGCATGGCACCCACTCCAGTATTCTTGCCTGGAGAATCCCATGAACGGAGGAGCCTGGTAGGCTGCAGTCATGGGGCCGCTAAGAGTCAGACACGACTGAGCGACTTCACTTTCGCTTTTACTTTCATGCACTGGAGAAGGAAGTGGCAACCCACTCCAGTGTTCTTGCCTGGAGAATCCCAGGGACGGGGGAGCCTGGTGGGCTGACGTCTATGGGGTCGCACAGAGTCAGACACGACTGAAGTGACTTAGCAGCAGCAGCAGCAGCAGCCTCTGACTATGACTATGGGTTTGTCCACGTTCTTTGGTCTGTCAGATCTGTTTTATGTATTTCGGATTTCTGTTACTAGGTGCATTGTTGCTGTTCAGCCACTCAGGCGTGTCCAAGTCTCTGCGACCCCATGGACTGCAGCACGTCAGGCCTCCCTGTCCATTACCAACTCCCGGAGCTTACCCAAACTCACGTCCATCAAGTCAGTGATGCCGTCCAACCATCTCATCCTCTGTCGTCCCCTTCTCTTCCTGCCTTCAGTCTTTCCCAGCATCAGGGTCTTTTCCAAGGAGTCAGTTCTTCTGACTCCAAAGTATTAGATTTTCAGCTTCAGCATCAGTCCTTCCAATGAATATTCAGGATTGATTTCCTTTGGGATTGACTGGTTTGATCTCCTTGCAGTCCAAGGGACTGTCAAGCGTCTTCACCATTCTTCGGCGCTTAGCCTTCTTTATGATCCAACTCTTACATCCATATATGACTACTGGAAAAAACGTTTAGGTGTGTACACATTTACAATTGTTATCTCTTCTTGTGTAAGTCTCTCTTTTGTGACTGTGACCTTGCCTTCTTTATGTTGTGTGTGGTGATGTCTTCTGTGTTAAATCCTCCTTTGTCTGATGGTGATGCAGCCTCACCAGCCTCCTTATACTTGGTCTCCCCTCTGTATCCTTTTCCCGTTTCTAAAAACCTTTTTGCATCATTTTTTATGATCACGTATAGCTGGAGCTCTGCCTTTGTGTGGGGGTGTGTCGTGAGCAGAATCGTGGCCCACACAGATGTCTGCACCCCGACCCCCGCGCCTGTGATAACTGTCCTTTCTCCTGGTGAACAGGGCTCTGCAGTGGGACCGACTTAAGAGTATGTGATGGGGAGAGGACCCTATATTACCCTGGGGAGCCCAGGGTCGTCATCAGGAGGGAGGGAGGCAGGAGCGGCAGAGAAGGAGGCGTGATGCTGTCTCAGAGGCCTGGGCACCGTGAGGCCAGAGCCAAGAGCCAGAGGCGACCGCTGGGTGCCGGGAATGGTGAGGAAACAGTCTTCTGCAGAGCTGCCAGGAGGGAGCAGCCCTGCGGACACCACAGCTTCAGCTGAATGAGACCCCTGCACCTTCTGCCCTCCAGAACTGTACGAGAATCAATCTGTACTGTTTTAAGCCACTGAGGTTTTGGTGAATTCTTGGAATAGCAGTAGGCAGCTCACGGGGTGAGTCTGTTGGCGTGGTCCCCGGTGTGTGTGCCGTTAAACCCGCCACCTGGCACTCGCTGCTCTGTGTCTTCTGCCCTCTGTCCCTCTGCTGCTCTTCCTTGTAGACTGTTTCCAGGGGGAGGGTGGAGATGAATCAGTGTATTTTAGAGTTTCGCTTTATCTTCTCTACTGATTTTTTATTTGTGCCTTTTTTGGTTACATTTTTAGTCGTTATTCTCAAAATTACTTTTTAAAAAAAGACTGTGACAATCTATGCTCAAAAAATGTTCAGTTACTTCAGGAATTATTTAAGAACTTCACAGAAGCGCCCTGCCTGGATTTTTCTGAGCTTCTCAGATCTATTTGTGGCCTTTAATTAATTTTGGAAAATTCTTGGCCTTTATCTCTTCATCTTTTTGCCTGTCTTTCTCTTCTCCTACTGGGACTTCGATAAACGTGTGCTCTGTCGTTTGATACTGCCCTGCAGTTCTTGGAGGCCCTGTTTCATTCTGTTTTTCATGCTTTGTCTGTTTGTGTTCAATCTGAATAATTTCTAATGACTCATTTCCGTGTTCATGGGTTCTTTGCTCTGTCCACAGTCTGCTAATGAACCATGATCTCCTGAATTTCCCTTTTGTTCTGTTCTATAGTTTGGGTGGTGTCAGTGATGGTAGAGGAGGGGCCTCTGAAGACCCTCTCTTCCATAAAAGCAATGAAGATGCTCAGAGCCTATTTTTTTTTTCAGAACTGAAAATTGACCAAAGGCTTGTAGCCATCCAGAAGGTCAGGAAAAAATGGCAAATCTCAGTAAGGACAGCGAGGCTTGTGGCATTTCAAAATGTCCTGTTCCCATCCTCCTCTCCCCAACGAAGCAGTGACCTTGAGAAGCAGCGCACACGTTCACGGTGAAGCCCAGCAGCCTGGGCAGAAGAGGACGGTGTGGGCGTGTTAGTCCCTCCGTCGCGTCCGAGTCTTTGCGACCCCGCCGGGCTCCTCTGTCCACGGAGTTCTCCAGGCAGAAATACTGCAGTGGGAACCTGTCTGACCCAGGGGGCGGACCCGGGTCTCCTGCGTTGCAGGCAGATTCTCTGCTATCTGAGCCACTGCTGCTGCTGCTAAGGCACGTCAGTCGTGTCTGACTCTGCGACCCGTCCCTGGGATTCTCCAGGCAAGAACACTGGAGTGGGCTGCCACTTCCTTCTCCAATCTGAGCCACTGGGGACACCCAGAACGGACTGGGAAAGGACTGGAGTCCTTCGGAGCCCCATCCCCAGAGGTCAGCTTCCTTTTTCCTGCTTGGGGGTTTCCTGGAGGGCCCCACTCACAAGGCTAGCCTTATCGGCTGTTACTCAGGTTGCCCAGTGGAAGCAGCCTTTCCCCTGGGGGCGTTTGCTGTGAACCATCGGAGCCCGTTGTTGAACATTGTGGCTGCCTGACAGGTGGGGGACAGTTTGGTGCAAACAGTGGGGTAACCCAAACGCTCGGGAAGAAAACCTAGAGAAAGGAGGGATGTAGGAGGCTCTGAAAAGTTGCTGACGTTTTCCTGAGAAGCTGGAGGCCTCCCACGCTGGGTCGGGCAGCCCTCGGGGAGACCTCAGGCCTTGCACACTCAGACATGCCACGCCAGACGGTCAGAGGCCGTGCTCAGAGACAGGGTCTTGGGCCAGCAGGGGCTGTTGGCCTCGGCGAGGGCGTGAGGGGGGTGCCCGCCTCCCCATGGGACGTCTCCACCGCTTCCCCTGTGGTGCCCACCCTTTCCTGCTGGATTCTCCGGCGTGTTAATCATGGTTATTTTAAAGTCCCTCTGCGTTAACTTCAGCATCCGGACCATTGTCACAGCTGGCTTTGTTGAGTGTTTCCTCTTGTGGTGCATCTTTATTGCTTTGTGTGTTTAAACTTTTGATTGAATGCCGAACCTTTTGCGTAAACAAATCAAAGCAGTGGGCCCCACACTATGTATTTATCTCAGTGAAGGGTTTTCTTTTGTTCTGTGAGATCCTTGATGTGGGGGGCTGGGTCTCTGATAAGTGGCATATAGTAGGGTTTCCTTTTTCTTTTCTTTTATCCAAAGTGGAATTTTTTTCTTTAAGGGTAAGATTATTTGGTTTGTGTTTTATATTGATTGTTCACAGATAACAAGTCACATGTTGAGTGGTTTTAAGCAGTGACCACATGTGACGGTGCAGATGTGTGACTGTGCAGTGACCACGTGTGACCATGCAGTGACCACATGTGACCATGCAGTGACCACCTGTGATGCTGCAGTGACCATGTGTGATGGCGCAGTGACCACGTGTGACCGCACAGTGACCATGTGAGACACTGCAGTGACCATGTGTGATGGCGCAGTGACCACGTGTGACCATGCAGTGACCATGTGTGATGGCACAGTGACCACGTGTGACCATGCAGTGACCATGTGTGATGGCACAGTGACCACGTGTGACCGCACAGTGACCACGTGAGACACTGCAGTGACCATGTGTGATGGCGCAGTGACCACGTGTGACCATGCAGTGACCATGTGTGATGGCACAGTGACCACGTGTGACCGCACAGTGACCACATGTGATGCTGCAGTGACCATGTGTGATGGCACAGTGACCACGTGTGACCGCACAGTGGCCACGTGTTATGGCGCAGTGACCACATGTGACCATGCAGTGACCACATGTGACGCTGCAGTGACCATGTGTGACGGCGCAGTGACCACGTGTGACGGCACAGTGACCACTTGTGACAGCGCAGTGACCACGTGTGACTGTGCAGTGGCCGTGGGGCTGCACTGGTCATGGCTCAGCCCTTGCCCTGGCCTCTTGTGGCCGCAGTCTTGTTCCAAGCCCGCCAGGCTGTTGGGCCGAGGCTCCTCAGCTCCGTGCTGTGGGATCGTCCCCAGAAGGCAGCTTGTGACCCCAGGTGGGTGGGCTCCATGTCTGTGGGTGAGTGGGGGGTGCTGGACCGGGACCATGGCTGCAGCCTCCCTGGGGCCTGCCGCCTCTCGCCCAGCCACCGCTACGTGTCAGGGTTTGGGGGTCACTCCGGGGCCAAGCGCAGGGCCCGGGACCCTGGGGACCCTCTCAGAGGCCGCGATCCCTGATTCCTGCACCCTTGTGTGGGCTCTTCTCTTCTTCCCTCTCCTCCCCTCCTCTCCTCCAGCCCCCACGCCTGCCCCCCACCTGCTCAGACCCCCTGCCCCCTCTTCCTCTGCTGCCGCCCCCCAGCGCCCCCATCCTGAGCAGACACAGGGCCCTGGGCTCAGCTCTGTGCTCCGCCTCGTCTCCCGGCCCCTCCGTCAGGGTGTCGGGGGGAGCGCGTCTCTGCTGAGCCCCTGTTTCCTCTGCTGCCCTCAGCTTGGGGCTTGTCGTAGACATTTGGCTCCTTGTTTTGAAGGAATTTTAATTTATAATATTTGCCTGTTTCATTAATTCTTATTTTTTAATGAGAAGTTCATTTACCTTTTTAAACACCTTAAACTTACATGTTTAAATTCCTTTATCAACTGGAAATTTGAACACTGGGTGAATATTTGATAATGTTAAGTAATTCTTTTTTTTTTTTTTTGATATGCAGTGCTGCTGGTTCTGTTTAGAAAAACAGAAGTCCTTATTTGTTAGAGAAATACTGAAGTGTGTGAACGTGGGGTGATCTGCTGTAGGGACCTGGGGGACAGAGGGTGGACACCAGAGACAAAGCAGGATTTCCCCTCATTTATCATCTGATGTTTAGTGATGACTGTCTGGTTTTTCAAAAGTTATACATTTATATTATTCAATATATTTTAATATTATTGTATTATCTGGGTTTATTTAGTATTATTTTAATACAGTAACACATTTTCACATAATAAAAAGTTTTTAGAAGTCCCGTATCAGTGTCCCGTCACGTGAAACTGCAGTGACTGCTGGTTTGCTGACAGCCTTTCTGAGCTTACACTTCCTTATGTGTTTGGAGTTTGGTTTGCAGGCTTGTTGTGAGTTGAAACTTTGACTGTGGCCTTTCTTTGTTTCTCTGTTTTCTTGTCTCGTTGCTGAGCATGTTCATGGTGGCCTGCACCTGCCCCGGTACAGGCCCGTCCCACGCTGCCCAGGTATGGCCTGGGGTTTACGGGCCTGGAGCCTGGGCGTCTGGGCTGAAGGCAAGTCCGAGCAGACTGAGAACCACAGCCTGACGTGGGATCCTGAGAATTTTCACTGCAGCTTCTTGTTCTGGGGGAGCCCTGGGCTCTGGGGGTGAAGCTGGCCCCCTGCCAAGCCCCGCCCAGGCCTGTGGCTTCAGCCTCACCAGCCTGTGTGCCCGTCTGCTCTGTTGGACGTTCGTATCTTGTCTGTGAGCACGGCCTGGCCCCTGTGGTTGTCTCCTCCGCGTGTCTGGAGCAGAGCAGGTGCATGAGTGTGCTCACCTGCTCCCTTGACCGCATCACGCATCATCCCCGCCCTTCCCTCCCCCTTGGGGGACCGTGACCTGTGAGCAGGCATGCACAGTGGTGACGCTTTACTTCCTTGTTGGGCAGAGCGTGCTTTATTCAGTGCTTTTTCCCAGAAGACAGTTGGGAAGCGTCCTTAGGGAGATGGCCACTACCCTGCGAGCCCCTGGCCACTGCAATCGCCTGTTTTCTGTCCGCTGGGATCGGAGCCTCATGGACCCCGCCCCCTCACTGGGGCCCCGCCCCTTTCTGGGGCCCCGCCCCAACCCCGCCCCCGGCTGCTTCTCAGGCCTGCGTGTCACATGGCAGCACCGCTCACATTCCGCTCTGACCTGGGGCCTCCGCGAGCTTGCTGTGGACTCTTGTCGTCTGTCCTCCAAGCCCGGTCCCCGTGTGGCCGCTGGTCTGGGTGCCGTCGCCTGCTCTTTCTGCAGCCCCTGCGCCAGGCCTGGCCTCGGGGTTCTCAGGCGGAGGCGGGCTGGAGTCCCTGACCTGGGAGGGCCCCAGGGCTCCGGGGACACGGCCTCCCCGCGAGGAGCAGGACTCAAGTGCCTGCCCCGCCCAACGCGGCATCCCTGTGCTGAGGCCTGCCCGGGGTCGGGGGCTGTTGAGAGTCTCCCTGCTGGGTGAGGGTCGGGAGGGGCTGGCCGGGTTGCTAGGCCTCAGCCTGCCATGACCCTGGGAGGCCCTCAGCCTTGTGCACTGGCCATTCTCTTTGCTCCGTCAGGAGGCTGAGGGCAGCTGCCCCCCAGACCTAGGACGCTGGGTTCCCACGCTGCTCCCTTCAGATCCCTGGCCCCAGACACAGATGCTCAGCAGGAGGAAGACATCGGGCGTGATTTGGTGGCACGTGTGTGCGGTGCTTCCATGCTGTGAGCCTGGGAGCCGTGCAGCTCCCGTCCAGGCCCCATCTGCCCAGACTCGATCCCTGCTCCCCCGGCCCTCCGCCCCCTGTGGCTTTGAGCTTCAGGGCTGCAGTGAAGCCCCTCTGCCTGTGCGTCGTCTTGGGGTCTGGTCCCCCTCCTGCACCCGGCCGGTGCGGGGAACACCCTTGCACACGTCGGTGCCGCAGGGCTCTCCCTGGGTGGCAGGTGGCGGCCTGGTACCGCGTGGGCTTCGGCTCCTAAGTCGCCAACAGCTGACTGGATTCTGCTCTCCCCACAGGCCAGGGAGCTGGAGAGCCAGGAGGCAGAGCTGAGACGCCGCGATGCCTTCTGCAAGGAGCAGCTGGGGCGCCTGGAGAGGCAGGTGGGTCCTGGTCCAGGGGACTCGCCCCCGCGCTCTGCTCCTGGAGGAGGCCTTGCGTGCAGCAGCCTCATGTGGTTGCTGATGCTCCGGGGGCAGCAATCAGCGGCCCATCCTGCTTTCCTGAAGGTGGGCCTCTGAAGTGAGCGAGACGCGGAGACACCACACCTGCCCCCTCCAGGCCCACAGCGACCCTTGGAAAGCCGGTCATAACTTGCTCACTGTTTGGGGGGCTTGCTTTGTGATCGTGATGGCATTTTCAGACGAATGCCTGAGAACGTGGCGGGGGATGGTTGGAAGGTGAGCGTGTGGCTCTCCCTGTGCCCGAGCCCAGGGCCAAGCCCCGGTGCCCACCGTCCACGGGAGGCTCTGTCTCAGTTTGGAGCTTTGAGGCTGGCGGTGTCTCGTGGGCTTGACTGCAGCCTGTTGCGTGGAGCCTGGCCGTGGGGCAGGAGAGTGCGGTGCCCTCGGTGTCTGGGGGTGCCAGCGCGTGAGGGGTGCCGGCAGCGGGCCACCCTCCTCTGCTGTGTCCTCAGCACCCCGTCCGCCTGCCCCACGTCCTTGGTCACGTCCAGACTTCCTGCTTGTGCTGAGAGGCCCTTCTAAGAAGGGTCTGCATGCCTGGTCATGGGCAGTTATTGAAAGCGTCCAGGAGCCCTGTGAAGATGCTTAGACACCAGCCCTTCGCACGACAGGAGCTGGGGCTCTGGGGGGAGGCAGAGGGGCTGGGGCGGGCTGGGGCAGGCCGGGCGGGCCTTCTCCGGGGACAGCTCTGTTTCTGTAATGGGAGCTGTTGCTGTTGTATTTCTGTATAAACGCGGCCTTGTTTGTTGAAGGCTCAGACCTTGACATTCTCAGCTTCTGTGCACAGGGCTTCAGGGACTGGCTGTGTCAAGCTCCTCTTTTTTCCTTACGTCTCCTCTTAAGCTTAGACACTGATGGTGGAAACCTGTTTGGGGCAATGGAACCGCAGCTGGTCATCCTGGACTCCCAGTAGCTGGGAGCTGGTGGGCGGGGGGCGGTGGGAAGGTCAGGCTCTTGCCCTGAGGACACCGTCTGACCCACTGCGCACTCGGCATTGTTGGGCAGGAGAAGCCAGGGAGCCGCGGAACGCGGCCCTGTGTCCTGGGGAGCGGACTTTGTGACCCCTGTGTCCTTGCTGGTTACTCTGTGGGATGGCTCGGCCTGTGCGGTATGTGGTGGTGAGTGTGGGAGGCGTGTGAGGCCCCGCAGGAGCCCCGTGTGAAGGGCCCGCATCCCGCGTGGACGGTCTCCTGTGAGCATGCCCCTGTGGGAAAGGCCCGGGTCTCCCGGCTCGTTCCTCTCCCGGCCTCTGGGTCCCCGCGCCCCGTCCAGCCCTGCGTTTCCTGATGGCGGGACTGGCTCCTCCTCTGCCCTGTGCACCCTCGGCTGTCACCTGCATGAGGGCCGTCACCCTGACGGTCTCCTGGCCTGGTGGCTACCCCCCCCCCCCGTGCACGGTTCTCACGGCCTTGTCTGCCCTGCGCCTCCTCGCCCCGCCGTGGACGTTGCCTGCTCGGGCCTGGTGTGCCGTCCCTCTCCGCTCGTCTGGCCCAGCTCAGTCCCCCGGCCCCTGCCCTGGCTCTGCCCCGATGTGGTCGTTTTGCCCCGCTGAGCGCCAGGTCAGGACACCGTTCTTACAGGACGCAGAGCAGAGAGGTGGTGGGAAGGACCCTCTGTGGACGGCAGGCCCTGCGCAGGTCCCTGCAGAGGGCAGCCCGTCCCACCTCCATCAGCAGCAGCTCAGGCCCACCTCCAGACAGTGGACGTGGGGCCGGGCAGGCTCTGCTCCCACGGCGGGCAGCCAGCCGGTGCTGTCCAGGGCTCACGTGGGGCTGTGTGTTCTGCAGGGACACCTGGGCTCCTGGTGGCATCTTACCTGGAGCCGTTCTGAGTAAATCCGAGTGTCTGCAGGGGTCTCAGAGGCCTCAGAGTTACAGGGTCCTGGCTTTTCAGCTCAAGCAGAGGGAGGTTGGCTTATTCACCCGAGTGAGAGTCTCAAGAAAGCACGTTTTACGTGAGGTGCTTTGGGATGTACGGAATTCCGGCCTGCCCCGCCTCTGGGAGGACTGTCCCTGTGAACCCTGTGGGCCTGGCTTCCTGCCTTTCTCCCAGGAGGAACAGAGGCCATCCCACCTCCTGTTCAGAGGGTCACACCTGGCAAACGTTGAGCACGCGCTGTTGGCCCCTGACGAGAACGCCAGGTGCCCGTCAGGTAAACACAGTGTGGCAAGCACCTGATGCTCGGGGCTGGTGGGGGTAGTGACCCGGACTGTCGGGACCGCGGGCTGTGCGAGGCGGTGGGTCTCCCCCGGACTCTGGAATAGCACTTTGGAGGTCTTCTGTTCTGTCAGTGGTGCCCTGAGCATGCCCCCCCACCCCACCCCACCCCATGGTGAGCATGTGACCTTGAGCACGTGGTTAAGCGCTGTCCAGGGTGTTCCTGCCCTCTCCTGTGACCACCCTCCAGGGAGGGGCCTCCTAGGAAACACACCCGCTTCACAGAGATGGTCTCACAGCAGACTCTAGTCGAGGCAATGCCCTGTTTCTTCTGGATGACTCTCAGATGTGTTAACCATAGAAGGAAGAATGAGAACCATGAGGAAAGTCAGGAAAAACCTGCCTCAGTAGAATTTAAAGAGGGAAAGCAGGCAAGTGACTCAACAGATGGAGGAGTTGAACAGAAAGCAGAGAGTGGGTTTAAATGGAATCCGAGAGGCATCTGAGGGGTTTTGAAAGGGAAACATGCAGATTACGAAGATTTTAAGTTGCTGGGCTGTGAATGATTAACTGCTGGCTGAGATTCTGAAGCCAAAATCTTGCGTCTGTTGAAATGAGAAAAACGACAGTGGTGTTCGAAACTCCCCAGTTTTCAAAAAGAAACTCAAGAAGGATAAATCAGAAACTAAGATTTTTCCCTACAAGCAAGGAGTGGGAATGGGCTCGGAAGACAGGGAGGGTGAGGGACGTCTCTGAGCATATTTTTTTATAAGTAGTTTGACATTTGAACCATGTTGCTATTTTGCTTATTGAAAAAATTAAATCAACAGAGATGGGATTAAAAATTGATAGAAACAGAAATAAATGAACCCAGCTGTCTGTCAGGCAGATTGCAGCCTGCAGAGAGGGAGTACCCGGGGGGCATGGCCAGGTCCCCTCCCTGCTCCCCACCAGGGGCAGCTGGGAGCCCTGGACACACTGCGAGCCCCGAGGGCTGAGGGGAGCAGCAGCAGCGGGGGACCCGTGTGCTCACGCGCCCTCCCGGGGACGGCCCCTCAGGCCCACGCTTGCGGCAGACGCCTGCCCAGGCGGGCTCCTGCTCCCCCAGGTTAAGAGGGGGCCCCCAGGAGCACTGGAGGTTAGGGGGTGGCCCCAAGAAGTGTTCTGCATCCCTGGGGGCCAAAGACTCATTTCTTCCTGTGAGGACCCCACGTGACTCAGCACCACACCGGGGGTCCTGCCCCAGCAGGACTGTGGGGCAGCCAGGGGCACTGGTCCAGGAGGAGTGCTTCTCCCTGCGGACCAGAGAGAGGGTCCTTGCTCCCACCTGGACCATCTGTGAGCCGCTGGCCAGCAGGGCCCCTGGTGCCTATAGGCCAGAGACGCCTTCCCACCTGGAACACTGCAGGGCCAGGCACTGCCAGAGGACCCCCAGTGAGTGGCTGGTGGGGAGCGCTTTCTGCCCCAGGCTCTCAGAGGAAACAGGCGGGTGCAGACATGCCGTCAAGGCTCTGTTCCCAGATGCCGAGCAGATTCCAAAGGAAACCCAAGGGAAGCCCCACCTCCCCTCACAGTCGTGAGATCTCTGAAAACTAGAGACAGGACTTGAAAGCAGTCAGGGAAGATTGGTGTTCCTGACACTGATGTGATGAGTGGCGGAACCCCGTCTAATATCACTGAGGCCGGAAGGAAGTGAGTGTTCTGTTACCAAGTCCTGAAAGAAAACTCTCAACCGTGAATGCTACACCCACCAAAGCTATCCTTCAGCAGTGAGGAGGAAATGACGTTCTCAGGCCACAGAGAGCTGGAAGAAGATGTGGCTGCCCAGTATACCTGTATAGAGTGGCAAAGTACGTTCTTGAAGCAGAGAAAACTATAAAAGAGATAATTTGGGAATATGAACAAGAAAGAAATAACAGAGAACAAGTTAAAAATTCAGATAAATACAAGATTATCTTTTGTCACAGTAATTTTTAAAATCATATTTGATTGTTAAAAAAGGTAGCAAGTTATGGTGTGAGACAAATGTATGTACAGAAATGCATACACACACACACACACACACACACACACACACACACACACACATACACAGTCTGCATCTATCCAAGCAGACTGTGGCCAGTGGAGAAGGCAAGGGAATGCAAGTGAAGCAGGGACTGCAGACCTTACTCTGGGAGGGTGAGTGTCAGTAGCAGCAGGTTGTACGTGACGTGTGTGGTGATGTTACACAGCACAGCCACTGAGAAAGTTAGATGAAGCAGTCACTCAGACACACTATTAATAAGTCAGATGTTTAACCCACAGGAAGAGAGAAGAGAGAAATAGGAAGAACAGAGAGAACAAACAGAAAATATGTAATGAAATGGTAGACTTAAGCTCTGGCTGTCAGTAATCATCCTAAAGGTAAATGATCTAAATAAAGCAATGAACCCTGGAGGCTGACAGGGAAGATCTCTCTCTCTCTCTCTCTCTCTCTCTCTCTCTCTCACTCACTCACACACACACACACGCATGCACAGAGCTGCACTGTCTATAGGAAACTCAAATACAGTGCCAGGTGGAAAGTAAGGGTGAGAAAAGATGCATCATGTAAACATTGATCCGAAAAGCCATAGGAGCAGTCGTTAATATCAGATAGAGTGCTTCAGAGCAAAGAAAGTCACGAGGCACAAGGGAGGGTGTGACCTGATGAAAGGATCGGTCCACCAGGAGGGCACTGCGATCCTCGCCGTGTCTGCACTGAAGAAGAGCGGCTTCACCTCCATGGGGCAGAAATCAATGGGGCAGAAGCAGTCTCAGATAAGAGTCTGAGTCCTACACCCTCTTCTCAGCAATAGATAGAAAATCAGCAAGGACATGAAGGGTCCAAATGTCATATGACCCAACAACAGCAGAATCCATAGATTTTCAAGCACCTGTGAGACCAAGATAGTCTGTATCATGGGCCATAATACTAACCATAACAAATTTGAAAGGCTCAAAACCAGCATATCAAAATATATGGGCTGCAACTTAAGCAGAGTTGAATGGGAAATGTATGGCAGTAAACCCATAAATTAGAAAAGTTTCAAAATCTCAAAAAATTAGGAAAAGAACAGCAAAATAAACCCCAAGCAAGTAGAAGGAAGGAAATAATAAAAGATAGCAAAAAATATAATCATGACAGGAAAACGCCAGAGAGAATTAATGGAACAGACAAGGGTTCTTGGGGGAAATTGGTGACATCGACAGCCTCCAGTGGGAACGATGAAGGCGTAGAGAAGAGACAAGCCCTGTCAGCAGTGAAGCGGGCTGTGTCCCCACGGGCGCCGCAGCCACTCGAAGCGGATGGAGAAGCACGACCTCATGCTTGTAAAGTCTGTGATGGAGAAGAAATGGGCCAGTTCTCGGAAAGCCTCAAACTGCTAAAACTCAGCCCAGACGAGGCCGGGACACAGAACAGTCCTGTGGCCTCTGAAGAAATGGACTTTCTGACTATAAGACTCCAGGAGAAGACTCTCCAGGCCACATGGTTTCTCTGGAGAGCTCTACAGAGAAGAATTAAGACCAGTTTTACACAGTCTCTTCTAGAATACAGATGCTTAGGGGAAACTTCCCAGTTCACTTCATGAGGCCATATTTGTCAGACAAGCTAAAACTGCAGAGCAATGTCTCATGAAATCAGACACGAAAGTTCTCAGCCAGAGTTCACTAACCAAATTCAGCAATGTATGGAAACAGTTATACACCATGTGTTTATACATCACAGTGTACAAAGTGGGGTTATTCTGGGTGTGCACCGGGTCAGTGTCTGAAAGTCAATGAAATCTGCATATCTAACAGTCTAAGGGAAAATCATAGGATCATATTAATTGATCCAGAGAAGTATTTGACAAAAATCAGCTCTATTCATGATAAAAACCTGTAGAAAATCAGGAGTAGAAGAGAACTGCCTTAACTCGTTAAAGGACATGAGACAAGAGACAGAGAAAGTCCCCAAACCCTTAGCTGACACCAGAGACAAAGGTGAGACTCTGGAAGTCCATCCCCGTGTGGGCAAAGGGGGGCTGTAACCAGGCAGGCACCAGCCTCTGAGCAAGACAGGAAGACAAAATGGAGGCTGTAAGTCAGGAGGGAAGGAATGAGATGGTCCCTGCTTTCACGTGACCTGACCACCTTCGTGGATGACCAGAGGAGCCCAACAGAAGAAAAGAAAATCCTGAAACGAATGAAGGCATTAGCAAGGTCACCAGACACAAGATGCACACACAAGAATCCACTGCATTACAGACCGCTGTGTGCTAGCAGCATCTGGATCCTGAGATTAAAGCCAGCAAAAGCAAGATCTGTAAGCAGACCTCATCAAAATCAAAATAAAAAACTTTGGTTCTGTGGAAGACCCTGTGAGGAGGATGAAAAGAGGAGCTACAGACAGGGAAAACATTTGCAGAGCACACACCAAACAAAGGACTGTGATCTAGAATATAGAAGATACTCTGACAGCACTCCCCAAAATTAAATATGTAAACCCCAACAATCCAATTAGAAAAATCCACCACGGGGCTATACAGATGGCAGATGAGCACATGACGAGTTTCCCCACCGTTGGCTGTTAGATGTGCAGGTTAGACTTGCAGTCACAGGGCGCTGCGTACCTCTCGGGGCAGTGGACACCTTTCCTTGTGACACGCCGAGGGGTGTGCAGAACTCAGCGAGGCCACGCGTGTCCTCACAGCACACACAAGCTGGCACAAGAGCGGTCCCCCGAGCCGGGGCGGACGCCTGTGTGCACGCACAGTGGGCGATGGCAGACAAGGGCTATGACGTGGTGGGTCTTGAAAAGAAGATCTAAGCCCAAACTGATGCCAAAACCTCCAGAAACAGAAGGAAGGACAGGAAAACTGTCTTTACAGAAGAACAACTGATCAATGTGGAAGGAATGATGGACTGTCCCCTGTTCACCGCTGCTGTAATGAGAATTAATTCAGGCAAAAGCCATGACTTCTGTGTTGGGAGGGAGTCTTCCAGCACCCCTCCACAGCTCACGTGCTTCTTGTCGAAGGAGGGCTGTGGCCGAGGTTCTCCTCCTAAACAGAGAGGTGTCCAGCGGCTGTCGGTCAGGGTCACGGGCTCTGTGAGTCGGGGGTTCACGAGGAACAGCTCCCCTCTGCTTCCTGAGGTCGGGAGTTTCCTGTGGGCGTGAAGGGTACTGGCTACAGTAGCTGTTCACTGTTTATCTAGAATATCAGAGCTCCTCTGCTTTCAGGGAATGTGATTGAAGCGTTGGGAGGTGAAGTGCCATTGGGACTAAACCAACTCTAGTGACTTCAGGTGGAGAGAGCAGGTGAGTGGGTGGACAGTCAGGCTCCCCGAGCCCTGCCATCCTCTGCCCCTCCTCAGGCAGATGGCCCCCAGCCCCTGTGGGCAGCTGCCACATGCTGCTTAGGCTGGAAATGGTTTTTTTGGGTCTATCTTGTTTCTTATGTACTTATTCACTCTCTTATTGGGCTTTCAAGTTGCTCAGAGCCCCTTGTGGACCCACGTGCCGGCTGCCAGGCCCTCAAGCACAGCCCAGCAACATGGACCCCACGCCTATCCCACTCAAGAGCTCCTGCTAGTTTGCTGTCTCCGCGTCTGTCGGGCTTTATTTTTGGATATGAAAATAGGACCTTTTAAAAAGTACCCTTCAGCAGCACCCACACGTTAGGCTTCCGTGAGAACCTGTCGGCTTTCCAGGGTGCTGTGACGTTTGCTGTTGGTGTTTGCAGACCCTGAGAGCGACCGCGCACCAGGGTCTCACGTGTGTCCCCTGCCCACGCTGCAGAGCTCCCGTCTCAGCTCGTCGAGGTGTCCCTTGTGTGGAAGGAGCTAGAACCTCACTTGTCTGTTGCTCTGTGTGTCAAGCTCTTCCACGGAGGGGGCTTGGGGCAGACCGCCTGTCGCATCCGCTCCCAGCCTCAGTGGACTCTGCAGAGCCAGCAAGGCGAGTGTGTGACGGCACTCGGGGCTGGCTCATAGCCGGTGCTCCTCACAGCCCCGTGCCCTCCTGTGGACGAAGTCAGAGCGGGAAGAAGGAGCCTCTTTTCCAGAGTCTCCTACAATCTTTAGTGAACACTTAGCAAGAGCCTTTATGGTGCTCGAATCGAGTTAGTCATTTTTTGCAGTAATACAGGAATTCTCTTTAACTTAGGTAATAATTTACGCTTCATGTACATTGAGCCAACAAAGTTCTATATAGTCAAAGCTATGGTTTTTCCAGTAGTCATATATGGATGTGAGAGCTGGACCATAAAGAAGCCTGAACATTCAGAAAACTAAGATCATGGCATCCAGTCCTATCACTTTATGGCAAATAAATGGGGAAACAATGGAAACAGTGACAGAATTTCCTTGGGCTCCAAAATCACTGCAGATGGTGACTGCAGTCATGAAATTAAAAGACGCTTGCTCCTTGGAAGAAAAACTATGACCAACCTAGACAGCATATTAAAAAGCAGAGACATTACTTTGCCAACAAAGGTCCATCTAGTCAAAGCTATGGTTTTTCCAGTAGTCATGTATGGATGTGAGAGTTGGACCATAAAGAAGGCTGAGCGCCAAAGAATTGATGCTTTTGAACTGTGGTGTTGGAGAAGACTCTTGAGAGTCCCTTGGACTGCAAGATCAAAGCAGTCAATCCTAAAGGAAATTAGTCCTGAATATTCATTGGAAGGACTGAGGCTAAAGCTCCAATCCTTTGGCCACCTGATGCGAAGAAGCAACTCATTAGAAAAGACCCTGATGTTGGGAGAGATTGAAGGTGGGAGGAGAAGGGGACGACAGAGGATGGGATGGTTGGATGGCATCTCTGACTTAATGGCCACGGTTTGAGCAAGCTGAAGCTCAGACTCAAACCGGGAGATGGTGAAGGACAGGGGAGCCTGGCGCGCTGCAGTCCGTGGGGTCGCAAGAGTCGGACACGCCTGAGCGACTGAGCCGCAGCAACAGCACTGGGCTGAGTTACCCCTGAGCCTGCCGCCTGGCAGCACTGTGAAGTCGTCCTGAGGTCAGAAGTTGGCGTCAGCGGAGGTGGCAGCATGCAGAAGGCTCACCTGTCCAGGAGGGGTGGGGGTAGGCCTGTCTGCACAGCTGGCTGTGGCAGTGGATGTGTTTCCAGTCGCCTCGGAGGCGACAGGGCCCGTGAGATAGTCTGCCCTCCTTCCTCCTTTGATTTTCTTTTAAAAATCCTCAAACCGCAAGTATCAAGCCGCTGGGAAATGTAGTGCTCCTCTGTACTATGCAGTTTTGGAATAAAGCCAGGTTTTTCAGAGGGTGGAGTTCTTTCTGGAGCAGCAGCCATGGCTGATGGCACAGCGTCATCAGCAGCAAAGGAGGCTTAGCCTCCCCTGGCTTCAAGCAGTGGTTCTCACTTGGGTACCCAGGGGACCCCCCGGGAACTTCTTTAAACACCAATGCCTGGGCCTACCCCAGACCACCCCCCACCAGCCTGCAGGCTGGGCTCCAACAGCCCTGTGGCTCCAGGGGTGAGGCCTGCAGGTGTGAGGCCACAGGACGGGGAAACACGGAGGGCGGGACCCCACCAAGGGCCCCAGGAGTTTAGAAAATGGCTGTGCTGCCTATGGGGGCCCTGGTTCTGTACCCCTATGCTCCCAGGTGTCCCAGGCACTCAGGTCTGTGGGAGCTCGCTGACCAGCAGGGCCCGGGCCAGTCCGCCCGTCAGACAGGCTGGGAGCGCTGCTGCTACAGGCCCCTGACCCGGCTCCAGCGGGCCCATGCCCCGACTGACCGCACAGGGACGCTTTCAGCCCTGGGGCCAGGTTCTGGAAGCAGGCATCTGCCGTCACTACAGCAGGAGCATCCTCTAGACCCGGGGCCCCGTCTCAGTGCCAGCACCCCGGCATGGGGAGCCTGGTCAGCACCTCTGTGGCCTGAGTCCGTGTCCCATGTGGCTCCCGGTCCTCCAGCTGCCCATGGGGAGCGACCCTGGGACCTTGACCCTGCGGCCCTTTGCTCAGGGTTGGGTCACCACTAAGTCAGAGAGTGTAGTTAAATTTTGTCTCTTCACTTTGAAAAATTCTTTTTAATTTCCTGTTGTGCTGTGCATTTTGTTTTCAAACTAATTAGCTATTCATTTAGCCAAATATGTTTCTGCAAGTGTGAGAACCAGCTGACCCGCATGGAGGCCTGGCTGCCTGCCTCCCGCCACCATCACAGAGCTCGCGTGTCCCGGTCCCTCTCCGCACTCCCAGCAGCTCCCCACTCCAGCCGGAGCTGACCCTGATCCCGAAGGGCCCTGCTACAGAGCGCGAGCGTGGACCCATTTACATGGGCCTCGTGCAGTGTGCGTGCGTGCATGCCTGTGTTGGTGTCTACATCTACAGGGGGACTGTCCACACAGCTGCCCAGGACGCTCATTTTCTCTCCCGTGTGGGGCAGGCGGCAGCCCCCCAGCCACACTCAGCAGCCCCTCGACGCGCAAGGACGCTCAGCCCAGCCCAGGGGAGCCCGGGCCTCGAGGGGCTGCAGCAGGACGCGGCGGGGCGCCTCCTCCCTGACTGTTCCTGAGAGCAGGTGTTCACAGGGGGCTCTCACCTGGAGCCAGCGTCACGCTCCCATTAGCAGTTCATACCGTGGCCAGGCTGTGCCGGCAGCCGGTCAGGCGTGTGAGGAGAGAGGCCGTGGGAGGATCCAGGTCGTGAGGGGGCCTGGCAGGAGGGGCCCCAGGGGAAGCGCTGCTCTGGGCTTGGAGGGCCCGTTGGTTGGCTGTCCCGGCCTGGGGGTCCCCCTGAAGCCCCTGGGCCCCGTGTCCCCAGGTGGTGGTTTGCTTCTCGCAGCCACAGAGCAGAGCCATGACCGTTTCTTCCTCTGTCCTGAAGCTTCCAGTGAGATGCTCTCTGCTGGGGGAGGGTCCGAGCCCCTCCTCCGGCCTGGCCCTCGGCTCTCTGCCCCGGCCATGTGCCCCGTGTCTCCCCCTGCCCTGGTGGACCTGCCCTGCTCCCCCCTCAGCCGCTCCTGGGGGCCGCTGCTTGGGCACCGCCAGCACCAGCAGCTCTGGGCATGGATGGGGCAATGCAGCTGGGACTCCCTGCCACGGAGAGCTTTCCTCTGGGAAACGCAGTCTCCCTTCCAGATACTTCCCTTGGCTGCGTGCAGTGGGCTGTGTGGCTTTTGAGTCCACTGTTTGCTCTGTGCAGGCCCACCCACCGCGAGCGTGTTAAACTCGCCGTCTCCATGGTCTCTGCAGCAGGGCCCGCGACACTGCTCGGGGGCTCTGTGACCGTCCGCAGGGCACAGAGAAGCAGGGCAGCGGGCTCCCGGGGCTCCAGCTGCCGGGGGTCCTCACGCAGGAGCAGCATGCTGCCTCCCAGCCTCGCGGGCGCCCACCCTGGTGCAGCTGTCCCACTCACCTCCACCCTGTCTTTTGATGTGAGAACCCAGGCCCTTGGAGAAATCAGGCAGGATGAAATATGGAAACTGTTCATGAAGTAATTGAAGAAACACTGTGACTTTTAAAGCCCGTGGAGATAAGGCTCACACCTTCTTACTCATGTTATTTAATTTTTAATGGCAGCTTTAATTAATGGAGATGAGGTCTTCTGGTTTCAGACTCACTCTGAGCAGCGTGAGCGGAGGAGGTTGGCTGTTCACAGGCCGAGGAGGGGGCTCTGAAACCCTCGGGTCTGCTTTAGGGGACAGACGACCACCAGGTGCAGGAGACGGGGTGCCACTGGGTTCCTGGGCAGCAGGGCTGGGGGGTCACGGCGCCACCACACTGAAAAAATGAAGCCTTGCAGTCCCTGTGGTCGGGCTGTGGTGGGACCCCTGGCATGCACAGGGTCCTGGCGTGTGTGGGGGGCTACCCCGTCCTTCCTGAAGCCCTTCCGTGGAACCTGTGAGGGCCTCGCTCTCACTGGCTGCAGGCTCGGAAGGCGCACCTTGCAGCGGCCGCAGGAGGCTGGGTGGATGCAGGGCGCTGCTCGTTCCAGGGCAGCAGTGGGGGTGGCGGTCCCACTCAGGCAGGTCGGACGGGCGGGCGGAAGGCGGGCCTCTGAGTCTTGCGGCCGTGGAGGAAGCAGCTCCGGGGTTATCGGTGCTTCTCGGCTTGTGGGCTCTTCCTGTGACAGACCTCACCCACCACAGGTCTAGCCCACAGCCCGCCTGGCCGCGGACCTGGGCCCCCCAGCGGACCCAGGTCCCCCCACAGACCCAGGTCACCCCACGCCCCCAGTTCCCCCCGTCCAGGCCGTGCATGAGGGCGCAAGATGGAGCCGCGCGGCTCCCTGGGGAAGGCCGGGCGTCAGCACGTCCCTGCAGGGTTCGGGGGAGCCTGGTGGGGTGAGGGGAGCCCCGTTCCTTTCCTGCCTCTTGTGCTAGGTGTTCAGCCCCCAGTGCTCATTGAGGTGAGGGATGTGCTGGGGGAGCTGGGGCTCACGCCGTCGCTGGGGTGGGGGCCTGGGCCTGACAGCTGGCCCCCCAGCATGGCCCAGAGCCGATTCCCGCCCCTCCTGGGCCCTGCTGCTCCTCAGAACCCTTTGCATGTGCCCGCCAGGAGGCAGCTCCCCGGGCCAAGGAGCCAGGGCAGGGCTGAGGGCCTGGTCCTGGTGCCCCCCCATCACTCCAGCCCCTGAGGTGGACGATGGGGTCCGTGGGGCCGGCGCCCGCCCTGCTGGGCTCTGACCCGGCCTCCTGACACCTCCTCTGGTCCAAGGGGTCCAGGCTGCCCGTGTCTCCTGTGGATGTGGAGTCCCAGCGCCAGGCTGGGAGGCTGACGACTGCGGGGGGCCCCACGTGACCAGGCCTCCTGCACTGCGGTGGGAAGGTGCGGGCCCAGGCCTGTGCGGGCCACCGGGCACCTGCTGGGTGTCTGAAGGCAGCCCCGGGTCAGGTTCCTCCCGGGGTGGCCTGCTGAGGACCGCGTCCTGGGAGACGTTGGGCCCTCTTGGGGCCTCACGGGAGCTGGGGGCAGTCGTGTGTCGGTCTCCCCTGGATGTGCAGTGTGTGGGCTGCTGGGCCGGGTGCCTGAGGCTGCTTGCCTGGCACAGAGAGGTGGGGGACTGACCTGGGGCGCCGTGGGCTCCAGCCTGGCTCCATCTCCTGTGGCCCCCGCCCCCCAGCTCTGCCCTCCGTGGCTCCCGCCCTGCCAGCCCGCGCAGCGGGGTGGTCTTGGTCGGAGGGTAGCGTGGGCCCAGGGCCTACAGACCCTGCAGTGCGGCGGGCATGCTGGGCTGGGGTCCAGGCTTGGGGCAAGTTGTTTCAGATCTCTGGGCAGCAGAAGCATGTAAGACGGGCTTGCATGCAACGGCGCTCAGCAGACGCCCTGAGAGACGGTGAACGTTCTGGGCTGCGGGCCCCGCAGTCTCCAGGTGCCTGTGTAGCCCAGAGCAGCCTGTGCTGTGAGCTCACGAGTCGCGTGTGTGACCACGTGTCCATAAAGCTCTCCTTCAGGTGGGCGAGGGCCCCACTCGTGGGGGTGCGACCCCCGGGCCGGGGTCCATGTACGCCGGGCCCGCCTGCTGTGCCGTCAGGGGACCGGCCTCTGTGGGCCTAGCGGGGCGGCGGGTGGGGTGGGGCCGCAGGAGTTCTCCGCAGTGACTGGTGGCTCTGTGCTCTCTCTGCAGAACCTGGAGACGTACCGGCTGTCATCACAGCAGTTCCACGAGGCAGCTGCCAAGGTGGAGGGCGCCATCAAGTAAGAGCCGCTTCTCCTCCTCCCCGCAAGCTCAGCTGTGTCTGAACTCTGCCCCTCGGGGAAGCCTGCCCCTGCGCCTCATCCCGCGCTTCTGGAGGGACGCCGACGGCCACGCGTCCCTTCCTGCTCCGAGCCCCCGCTCTGTCTCCTGTCAGGGGGCGGGACAGAGCCACTCCAGGCCCACGTCCTGCGTGTCCTGCGGACTCAGACCCCCAGGGAGCCAAGAAGGGGTGCTGCTGGGCCTGGTCCCTGGGTTCTGGGGTGACCCAGCCCTGAGCCGCAGGCCCCTGCGGGACGCTGGCTGGGAGAGCCTGGGCGGCACAGGGCTGAGCTACAGCGTCGTGTCTGTCTGTCCTCCCGTGCTGGGGGCCTGGGGGCGGAGCGTCAGGAAACAGGGTGCAGCCTGAGGCAGATGCAGCTGTTACTTGGGGTGCAGGCCTGGGAGGGTCCTCAGGGCCCCGTGGGGTGGGAGAGCGGGCCTCAGGGCCTCGCACGGTGACAAGGCCGTGGCTCTGCTGAACTCCCAGGGGCGTGTTGTCTCCGGGCCCGCGTGCCTAGGCCAGAGCGAAGGCCCAAGGAAGCGTGGTGATTGTGGCTCTGCGCACAGCTGTGAGAGGTCTGGGTGGCAGTCCGCAGGCCCCGGCAGAAGGCGGCGGCGCCGGAACCCGGGAGCCCTCTGTCCCAAGGGTCCACCTCTGGAGAAACGGCGTGCAGGGCATAGGCTGGCCACCGCCGCCCTGGGGCTTCCTGCGTGCTCTCCAGAGGCCGAAGGTTCTATCGCCCAGAACTAGGGCCTGGGTCCCTGGTGCAGTCAGACCGCAGGGAGTTGAGGGCCCCAGTTCTGAGGCTTCTCTGCCATCCAGCCTCTGGGAAGTGGAGAGTACACCTCGGCTGATTCCTCAGAACCCCTCAGAGTGTCCCCAAACCATCACTCCTGCTGTCACCCCCACCCCTCAACACATTTGCAAATGAGGGGAGGTTCGGGGCCACCGCCTGGGGCAGCCCGAGACCACAGGACCCCGTGGGCAGCCCCTCGGTGGTCACTGCAGTCCCGCCAGCGGGACCCTGCTGACCATTGGGGTCACGCTCCAGCAAGCGACCTCCAGCTCCTCCCAGAGGCTGCTGGCTGTGTCGTGGGCATGGCCCCTCTGAGCCCCACACCCTTCTGTGTGGGGACCGCCTGCCGCCGCCTCCTGGGGACAGTGGTCAGAGTCGCGCGGGCTCACTGAAGGAGACACGCTGCTCCCCTCCCTGTCCGTCAGGCACATAGCCCTGTCCCTGAGTTGGCTCCTGGCAGTTCCTCAGGGTTCTTGGCCCCGGGACCTGGCCCGTGCCCGTCGAGTGTCGCCGTCGGGGCCCCGCTGCAGTCCGCTGGACCTGGCTTCCCCACCTCCTTTGATGCTGTCTCCTTGGTCAGGGAAACTGGCTGTGTCTCAGATGGGGCGAACTTCTCCATGTTGGTTAGAAGTACGGACTTTCTGAAAGTGAAAAACGGGGTCACTTTGGTTCTAGACAGGAAAACCAGTGTTATGACATTTGGTTCCTTGTTTTAAAGACACAGTCACTTGGGTTTGGGAGTCATTTTGGAAAGAGCGTGTGTCTTGCGCGTGGCTCTGGGTCCCTGGCGCCTGCACAGCCCTGCTGTGTCTTGGCGACGTGGGACACTGGCCAGAGTGGCAGCCAGGTTTCCCCTGGGTCTTGGTTTCTGCTGGCAGGATGTCAGTGTTGGCAGGAAGCCGAGGGGCCCCGGGCCTGTGATGCTGCGTCCTCTTGTGCCCTTCCCACTCTCCAGGGTCTGCATTCAGGCCCCCCAGCCTGTGCCATCGCCGGCCACTAGGCGAACCTGAACCAGGTGTCCGTGCTGCTTTGCAGGTCCCATCCGCCCCAACAGCCTTACAGTGATGAAGCCCTGGGGCCCAGATCTAACGGTGACCAGTCCTGGGGGCCCGGCTCTAAAGGTGACTAGTCCTGGGAGCTTGGGTCTAAACTATAGGTGACTAGTCCTGGGGGCCTGTGTCTAAACTTAGGTGACCAGTCCTGAGGGCCCCAGACTAAACAGTGACTAGTCCTGGGGCCCAGATCTAAACAGTGACCAGTTCTGGGGGCCCGGGTCTAAACTATAGGTGACTAGTCCTGGGGGCCCGGGTTTAAACTATAGATTACTAGTCCTGGGGCCTGGGTCTAAACTATAGGTGACTAGTCCTGGGGCCTGGGTCTGAATGGTGACTAGTCCTGGGAGTCCTGGTCTAAACTGTGACTGGTCCTGGGGGCATGGGTCTAAGCAGTGACTAGTCCTGTGGGTCTGGGTCTAAAGGTGACTAATCCTGGGGGCCTGGGTCTAAACTATAGGTGACTAGTCCTGGGGGCCTGGTCTAAGCGGTGAGTAGTCCTCCGGGCCCAGGTCTGAACAGTAACTTGTGCTTAGGGCCCAGGCTCACGGGGCGGCCAGTCCTTGGGGCCCAGGACCCCCAGGTGCCTGGTCCTCGGGGCCAGGCTGCAGTCCCGGGGGAGGACAGCCCCTCAGCCACGTCCGGTGCCTGGCTGGAGCATGTCGGGATGGAAGCCCAGTGACAGGAGACCCTTTGCTCTCAGGCTTTGTCGTTGTGGATGCCTCACGTTCGCTCAGGACCGTGTGCAGCGCAGTGCAAGCGCCTGTTTAAGCAAAGG
Source organism: Odocoileus virginianus (assembly GCF_023699985.2). Lineage (NCBI taxonomy): Eukaryota > Metazoa > Chordata > Mammalia > Artiodactyla > Cervidae > Odocoileus > Odocoileus virginianus. The sequence goes on from NW_027224320.1 coordinate 413,765, forward strand.
CCAAAAGTCCGGTTGAAGCTGTAACAGGAAAAATAGGACGTTTGTAACACAAAGCTTGCTGCTCGTTCTGGGTATGAAATTTATGACACTTTCCACGCGGTAATAATGAGCAGTGAAGCTGCATTTGTTTCGTCAGAGGCAGCAGAATGCATCTTGAGGAATTAGGGAAGATCAGGAAGCGTGATTTGCGGCGTAGCAAATCTCTCACATGGCGAATGGAGCTGGCCGGGAGGTAACGTGCACTCGGCGAGGGCTGGACAGGCCTGGGTCGGTGGGGACAGTGGGCTCCGGCCTTCGCTTGGGCTGACGTGGCGGGAAGCACTCAGCCCAGGAGTCCACGTGGGTTTCACATCGAAGGCCTGGGCCCTCCCGTGCAGTATGTGTGTGTGTTGGTCTGGGCACAGTGGGTCACTTGCAGCCCCTGCGTAGTGAGCCTGGCAGGGCCGGCGTTCCTGTGGGCAGCGGGCGGGGGGCGGCAGACCCTTCCTGGGCCCTGTCCCCAGTCTCTGCCCACTCTGTGGACAGTCACACCGCTGGGCGCCCGTGGGCTCCTGGAAACCACGTCGAGCCCCTCACCTAGTCCCTGTGGGCCTGTCTCCATGTCCGTCAGGGTGGGCTTATGTGTCCACGTTAAATACGGCATTGTTGCCCTGTAAGGTCAGAATGTTCCTTCCAACCTCGCAGGACTTCTGTTGGTACTTGTGGCCGTGCTGGGTCCTTGTTGCCCCGCACGCGTCTCCTCCCGCGCAGAGGGCAGGCCGCCCCTCCCGGGGATTGCGGGCCATTCACTGCACGGGCTTCCCCGTCCCAGAGCGCGGCTCCAGGCACACAGGCTCCATAGTTATGCTCATGGATGTAGTTTATGTCCCTCAGCGTGTGAATCTTCCCAGACCAGCGGCAGAAGCTGTGTCCCCCACGTGGGTAGGTGGATTCTAACCTTTGGACCACCAGGGGCGTCCTAGCATCAAAATTTATGTAATCTATTACTTACTGAAGGAGACTGAGAAGCTTCCCAGTTTTTTCTTCTTTTACCGATATAATGACAACTGTGGCAGACAGCTTTAACGGACTTCATGCACTCTCAATCTTTCTAGAGGGGACTGTTGGTCAGAGAACACACGTGTGCAGGTGCATGCGCGCACACACGCCTGCTGTGCTTTATTCCCCACTAGGCCGGGCTTCGGCGACCCCTGTGGTTTCTCAGGTGTGGGGCGTGAAGTACAGACCCATGGGGAACCCTGCGCCATCAGCAGTGGTGTAAAATCCCACCCAGTCATGCCCTGCTGTCCTTGGGTCTCCTTCTGGACTCTTCTGGGGCCAGTGTGCGCGTTCCAGATTTGTGTAAACATACCTTGCCGCTCAGTTACTTAAGACATAAAATATGTACCAGAGCAAGTCCTTGCACCTGAGAGCTTCTTCCAGCGCTTTTTTCAGATGATGCAGAATCACTTTGTCACACCTCCTGCTGCCCCTGTCGCAGCTGGAAAAGGGGCCCTGGTGGGCTCTTTCAGGCTACACGCATCCTTTCGAATACATTCAGTCGTCTTAAATGGCCATGCATGTTGGGTTTTATTTTGAAGTGATTTCAAACCGACAGAAGGGTCTCAGGAATAAGAACTCATGCACTATCCTAGATACCTGGTAGGTCATGCCCGAGTCTACATCTTCACAGCCCCCCTAGAGACAGAAGCACTGTCTTCCTCTGACCCGGTGAATCGCCGCCCCAGGGCCTCCGGTCCACCGAGCTGCCCCAGGCCGTGCTCCGTGACCACAGAGGCCTTCTGTCTGCAGCCCCACCGCAGACCCTGGACGCGTCCCTCTGGCTGCATGGCCCTTCCTGTTCCAGCACCTCCACAACCAGAAGGCAGGGGTCTGAGCTGGTGATGCGGGGGGCCGGTGGGGCCAACGGGGTGAGGACAGAGGGCCTGGGGGAGGGGACAGGTGCCCGGGGACGCGGGAACTGGAGTGAGCAGGGCCCTCCTTGCTTCCTCCCGCAGCCCGCAGTGCCCGCTGCGTCTCAGGGCCTGGCCGCCTCCCTGCCGGGGTGACTGCCGGTCGGGCCGGGACCCAGCTCTCCCCAGGACCCCTGCGCCCCCCAGCACAGGCTCGTGGAGTGCACGCATGGTCAGGCGGCAAGAACGGGGACTCGTGGGCTTGGGGCGGCTACCACTGTGGCGCCGGTGGGCCCAGATGTGGTGTGTGCACCCAGACACGGTGTGACCCCAGTGGGGACGGTCCTGGCGGCAGGCTGACAGGTCAGGAACGGGCAGAGAGGGTGTAGGAGAGAGGCCTCGGCCATGTTCACTCCCTATGCTGGGTGTGTGGGGTGTGACCCCAAAGGGGACGGGTCCAACCCAGGGAGACTTAGAGGTTGGGGCGTTGCTTCCGACGTGGAGACACCTGGAGGCCCAGCAGAGAAGCAGGGGGAGACTGCTGGGCCCACAGGCCCCGAGCAGCCCCGTGGCAGCCCTGCTGCCATGCCCCCATCCCCTGTCCCCGAGCCCCACATGGCCCTGCCGGCCGGCCCCCGATGGGGCTCTGCTGGACTCGGCTGTGCTGGGCTGTCCTCTGCTTGCGAGTGACTCCAATCAAATCCCTTTGCAGGGCTAGGGGTCTTCACTCAGACCAGCTGAGGCTGAAGTGGCCACTGTGGCCCTCATCCCGGGGTCCGCATGCCTGGGCAGTCAGCCTCAGGTTTCGGCCACTGCTTCTGGTGGCTCACCCCTGGACCCTGTGGTCAAAGCCCCTGTCAGCCCCTCCTGTGGGCTCCATGCCTGTCTCACAGGGGCCACCACGGACATGCCAAGGGCAGTTCCCCCGCCACTGTGTCCTCACAGCTGCAGATGGACCCCAGGGATGGGCCGTGGCCCTGGGGAGACACCGCGAGCGGCTCCCACCGGTGCCACGCCTCACGGGCCTGCAGTGCCCCTGCCCGGCCCCAGCGAGCCTCCTCCCACGGGCGCAGTGCCCTGGACGCCACACTGAGAGCTGGCCCTGAGGGCCCTGGGCCTCAGCGTGCGGGCAGGGACTGCTGGCTCATCTCTGGGCAGAGGGCGAGGGCCGGGGTGGTACGGCTGTGCCCACATAAAGGCTTCGGGAGAGCAGGGGCACAGCGGGGTGGAGGCCGTGTCCCGCATGGCGTGGCGGCTCCCAGGAAAGCACGTCAGGCCACTGGTCTGCCCTGGGTGCTGGGGATGCTGGGGCTTGGTGGGGCTGGGGCAGGGGGCGGAGCAGCCTGAATTCAGTTCTGCAGGAGATCCTGGCCCGGGCGCCCCACCAGCGGGCTTGCAAAGGCCCCAGGAGTGTCTTTGGGAGCCAGACTGGGGGAACTCCAGTCAGCAGGAGATGGGTGGCCTCAGAGAGAACAGGGGAAGAGGGGGTCCAGCATCTGGGTCCGGGGGTTCCTCAGGTGGCGCTGCTCTTTCCCTGGTGCCTCCCACCCCCGGGCCTCCAAGGGACCACAGGGGATGGCTCTCCTGTCCCGGGGGTCCTGGCCTGGGCCTGCTCAGACACCCCTGAGCCCTGAGACCTGCTGGCCCCTGGGCCCACATCCCTTCCCCGCGTCTGCTGAATCAGGAGCTCCTGGGCGGGGGCTTTTTCACAAAGGACCAGAGTCAAGAGTAGCCTACTGGCTCTGTACATGACTGTGTCTGTGCACGTGTGTGCACATGTCTGTGCACATGTGTGTGCACGGATGCGTGTGTGCAGCCCAGGGAGGAGCCCTGTCAACGGCTAAGCAGCCCTGGGGGTCTGTCTGTGCCCCGTCTCCTCAAGGGCGAGCTCTCCTGGGGTTGGGCCAAGGTGGAGGCCCCCGTGGCTGCTGGCCGATGGCTGGGTGCAAAGGAGCAGCCGTGGCTGGGGCAGTATGTCCTCAGGGAGCAGCCGGGCCTGCCCGGCCCTGACAGAGACAGACGTCTGGCCCCAGGGAGCCACCCAGCCCTTCAGCTGTGATGAGGCGCTTGCTCCCACGTCTGCTCCGCTGGCGTGGCTCAGGCCTGAGGAAAGACGTCTGCTGGCCGGGTTCCACTGCAGTCACCAAGGGGAGGTTATGTCAGCAGTGGTGACGGGAGAGGGCGGTGATGTGCTCTCGTTGGTGGAAGGAGAGCCTTCAGAGGGACATGTGAGGGGCTGGGCCTGGGCCTGCGGGCAGCGGGGCTTGCAGGTTTGGGGGGCTCGGCTCCCCGCTGGCATGGGCGCCAGCCCTCCCAGTTGAGGTGTCTGGCTCCACAGGGAACTGGAGTCCTGCATGTCCTCTGCTGCTTTTCCGTACCCTCGGCGGTTTCTTCCCCCGAATCTTTGGGAGGTTTTCCAGAATTGGAGTGGATCTCAGGGGACGCAGCGTGGAGCCTGGGGGCCATAGAGCCAGACAAGCAGACCGTTACGCTTGCCAGGTCTCGTGTGGTGTGGCCTCGGGCAGGTCGCCTAAGCCCTCTGATTCCAGCGTCCCCACCTGCAGAACAGGCCACTGTGTGGGTTCGGACCCGGCAGGCTGGCTCTCAGAATGACGTGGACCTCAGGTGCAGCCAGGGCAGCCGGGAGGCGGCCTTCCCATCCGAGCCGCTTACCGAGGAGCCCTCTGTCATGGAGGATGTGGGTTCTTCTCTGTTAGAAAGAGACTGGCCAGCTGTCGGCCTCCTGCCGGCTTCCGCTGGGCTGGCACTCCACCACTTCCCTACATGGCCAACAGTGTGTTTCCTGGGCTTCTGCAGCCAGTAGGCAGCTCCCTCGGAAACTCGAGGGGTCTCGGACCTGTGTCCAGCATGTCCAGCTTCTGTGCTGCTGGGAAGCCTGGTGTCACTGGCTCGTGGGCGTGTCACTGCCGCTTCTGCCTCTGATGCCACATGGCTTCTCCTGGGGGTCTGTGTCCCTCCTCCTTTGGAGGGGAACACTCGTCAAGCTGGATCAGGGGCTGACCCCACCCTAACCCACCGTATCCGCCAAGACCTCGTTTCCAGCTGAGGCCACATCCTGAGGTTCCACTCTCACCCAGCCCCGGTCCCCCCCTGCCCCCCATTTAGGCCGGTGTGAAGGACCACCGGGGGTGCCAGGCTGGAGCCCTGTCCAGGCACAGGGCTCCTCGCGCAGGGTTGGCGGGGTGGAGGAGGGCAGACGGAAGCGCACAGGAAGGTGTTTCAGAAGGCGGCCAAGAGAGCACGTCTATCCGGAGGCATTTGAAAGGCCCTCTGTTAGCTTTATCCACGTCAGAGGGCCTGGGGCTCGGAGGGGAGGGCGTCAGGCGGCGTTTGGGGCCGGGCAGTTAGAGGCTGTGGCGAGGCCGCTGAGCCCCCTCCAGCCTTCAGCTGCAGACTCAGGCAGTCTGAGCTGCGCCACAGCCGCGTCGTGTCCCGGCCCCTGCCGGGGGCTGGACTTCAGGGCTGGACCTAGGGCAGGGCCGCTGTCTCCCTGCAGGTGCCGGGGACGGGAGTGGGGTCCTTCCTAGGCGTCCAAGCTCAGCCTGGGCCCCAGGGCTCCCGTGTGGACCCACCCGGAGCCCTGGAGACACTGAAAGCGCATCCCGGAGCCTCCTGGTCTCAGCAGCTGGTTTCTGTTTTGGGGGGTGGGGGGGTGAGAGATGGCACCCCTCCTGGACCTGCGGGGCCAGGGTCCTCAACACACGCGCCCTGGGGCGTGAGGGCACGTGTGAGTATGTGTGTGCACATGTGAATGTGCCCGTGTCCACACGTGTGTGTTCATGTATGTGCACACGTGTGCACACACGTGTGCCCGTGTGTGCGCACGTGTGAGTGTGTGCCTGCACACAGAAGTGTGACGGTGTGTGCGGGACAGCATGTTGGGGCCAGGGAGGGGAGGGTGGGAGGGACCGCGGGGGAGGCGTCAGAAAGGAGCTGACTTGAGAGTGAACTCTGCTTCGCTTTCTGTATTTGCTGCACGCTTTGAAAAAGAGAACGCAGCCGTTCTTCAGATGAGCACGTGTGGAGTCTAGTGTGCGGCCCAGGCCTCCCTTGACGGTCACAGCAGGGACGGTGACCCCTCCAGGCCGCCGCGGAGGTTCCCCGGGCAGGGGTCTGGGCATCTCCGCTCTGCCCTAGGCGTGCTGTGGTCTTCCTGTGTCCTGCGTGCGTCCTGTGTGTGTTAGCTGTGAACTCAGATGGCTCCGGGGGAGAAGCGGGCCCACAGCAGGGCGGGTGGGCAGGGAGCCCCGCAGGCGCTCTGGGGTGACCACAGGCCCCTCCCGTGTCCGCAGGCCACGCAGGGTGGAGCCCGTGTGCTCCGGGCTGCAGGCCCAGATCCTCCGCTGCTACCGCGACCACCTGCAGGAGGTGCTGCTGTGCGCCGACCTAGTGAGGGCCTACCAGCACTGCGTCAGCTCCGCTCACAAGGTACGCGCGCGCGGCCCCACCCGGGCTCCAGGTCAGGGAGGCTGGTCATGCCAGGCCCCGGCCTCCAGGGCGGCGGGGGAGGGGGCCTGATACGGGGTGGGAGGCAGAACGGCGAGGCGGCAGAGGCCAGCGTGCGGCCTGATGGCCCTGGCCTGGGGGTGGCAGGGGGTCGTGGCCATCCCAGGCTGACCCCGAGGCCCTGCCTTGACCCTCCCTGCCGATCCCAGGCCCCCGAGAGCTCCGGGCTTCCCGGGGCACTAGGGAGGGGCAGGTGCCCGCGGGTCCCTGGGCCCGGGCCAGCTGCAGGCCTGCCGCCCGTGTTGCTGTGGATGGCGCTGCTGAGCGGGTCCCACAGAGAGAACAGGGGGGGCCCTCGCGGGCTGAGGGGAGCCGGCCTCTGCACCAAGGCTGGGCCCAGGGCAGGGGCGGGAGGCCACGGGCGCACAGCTGAGGGGGCTCCATCCAGGCCTGGGGCCGGTGGGGAGGACCCCCTGCTCAGCGCTGGCGGAGCAGAGCCGGGGCCAGCATGCCCGGTGACTGGACTCTTCTCATTGCAGGGCTGACACAGCCTTGTGCCGGGCCCACTGTGATGTGGAGCCTGAAGCCTGGACCTGCTGTGGGGCCACTGTCTAGACGCCGGCCACGGCCTCCCCGCCAGCACCACTGCCCCTGTGCTGGAGAAGGCTGTGTGCGCCCCACTCGCAGACAAATAAAGCAGATGTCCGTGCCTGGTGTCCCTGGCTGCCTCCTCGTGTGCACGCAGCCCCCGCGGCCCTGGGCCAGGCCCCGAGGGACACCCGTGCCTCCGCCCCCGGCGCCTCCTGCAGAGACCGTCAGGGTCCACCCCTCTGAGCGGCATCACCCTGGCCTTGCGGGAGTGGGGCTCGAATGAGCCTGAGGAGGGCCTCACAGACAAGGTCCCGGCAATCCTCAGGAGGGCGGGGGTGGGTCAGGGGACAGAGCAGGCCAAGCCCGGGGCTGGAACTGGCAGGACTGGAGACGAATGGGGAGAGGGGACCAGGCTGACTCGGCCGGGTGAGCTGGTGCTGGGGGCCACAGATGAGGGCCGGGTGAGACGGGGTTGGGGGGATGGCTGGTGCTGGGGACCGCAGATGAGGGCCGGGGGAGACAGGGTGGGGGGTCGGCTGGTGCTGGGGGCCGCAGATGAGGGCCAGGGGAGACGGGGTTGGGGGGGACGGCTGGTGCTGGGGGCCGCAGATGAGGGCCGGGGGAGATGGGGTTGTGGGGGACGGCTGGTGCTGGGGGCTGCAGATGAGGGCCGGGGGAGATGGGGTTGGGGGGGACGGCTGGTGCTGGGGGCCGCAGATGAGGGCCGGGGGAGATGGGGTTGGGGGGGACGGCTGGTGCTGGGGGCCGCAGATGTGGGCCGGGGGAGAGGGGGTTGGGGGGGACGGCTGGTGCTGGGGGCCGCAGATGAGGGCCGGGGGAGATGGGGTTGTGGGGGATGGCTGGTGCTGGGGGCCGCAGATGAGGGCCAGGGGAGACGGGGTTGGGGGAGACGGCTGGTGCTGGGGGCCGCAGATGAGGGCCGGGGGAGATGGGGTTGTGGGGGATGGCTGGTGCTGGGAGCCGCAGATGAGGGCCGAGGGAGATGGGGTTGGGGGGGACGACTGGTGCTGGGGGCCGCAGATGAGGGCCAGGGGAGATGGGGTTGGGGGGGACGGCTGGTGCTGGGGGCCGCAGATGTGGGCCGGGGGAGACGGGGTGACGGCTGGGTGTGGGACTGGTGCGGGGCAGCGTCCAGGGCTGGGTGAGTTGCCCAACTGCACATGGGCTGAGGAGACACCCCCCAGAGACCCGGGCAGCATCCCCGGCTCTGCAGGGGACAGATAGGCAGGACCGCAGCAGCCAGCTGGGCGGCAAGATGCCTGGAGGGGCCGTCCCCGGTGGTCAGCGGGGGTAGCAGGTCCCAGCTGATGGGCCCTGAGCGACCTCAGGGCCACCCTTCGGCTGGAGCCCCCACGGCCCTCCTGAAGCCCCGGCAGAAGCCTCTGCTGCCCAGGGCCTCACCCAGCCTCCAGGCCTCCCACCCAGAGGCGGGCTCACTGCAGCTGTGCAGTGGCCTGTGTGCACGCCTGCGAGCGTGTGCCCGTGTCTCAGCCAGCCATGCCTCCGCGTGCTCCTGCCCCAGCTCCCTGTTGCCTCAGCAGCTCCCCAGGCTCCCCCTACCCCCAGGGTGGCTGCACGCTGTGACCTCGAGTGTCACTAGTGTGTGGGGAGGTGCGTGCACACGTGTGTGCCTTTGAGCCTGCATGTGGGCCCACATCTCCAGGCCCTGCACGTGGCCATCCGTGGCAGGAAGCAGGGCCTGGGAGGGCAGCATGGCTGAGGGCCCGGGGCAGCCGTGCTGGGCCCAGGTCCCGGCGTGTGACCGTCCACAGGGGTGGGTTCCCATCCCACCCGGTCACTGGGGTCAGCGTGACACGCTGGCTGGGATGTCCAGGGTCCAGCCAGGAACCAGAAAGTCCTGACCACTGAGACGGAGACCAAACCCATGAAGGTGGTCCCCGAGGACCTGGAGGGGCGAAAGCCTGGAGCGAGCGTCCTGATGAGCCCCACGTGCGAAGCAGCGGGACACTCCCACCACCCCGGCTGGGGCGGGCAGTGACCCGGGGGAGGCGGAGCCCAGGGGAGGCAGCTGCGTCTCAGGGCCGTGATGGGTGGCCCTGGTCAGTGCTCAGCAAGGGTGAGGTCAGGAGACCTGCCGCCCAGGCCCCTCCGGCCACTCCAGCATGCGGCCTGGGACCTGAGTCCACTCCCTCTGGTAAGTAGCTTCACTCCAGAACCGCCTGCTGGAGTGGGCACAGAGGCCACATGCCCAGCTGCCCCCTGCCCGCCGCGCCCTCCCTCGTGGGCAATGCCAGCCCCGGGGTCAGTTCCTAATGGGCGCCCCGCACGCTCCCGTCCGCCCAGAAGTCCCAGGGCACCCCCCCACCCCATCCGTGCCCCAGGCCTGTGGTCCTGAGCGCCGACCTGGGGCCTCCGTCGTGGCCGTGGTGCTTAGGAGAGGCCTCCCCGGGGAGCGGAGCCCCCCACCCCGCATTGATCACGGCGTGGGCAACAAGGCAGCACATGGGCTCTGCCCACCAGCTCCGCTGTCATGAGGCCCCCGGAGACTGAGCCTGGAGCTTGGGGATCCATTCAGAAGCTCCGTCGTGGAGAGGGGCAGGGTTGCCCATACACACGTGACGGCCCCAGGGCCAGGCTGAGGGTGCATCTGGCTCATGGCCCGCGTTGCCGTGTGTTCAGGGTCATGCTGTTTGGCTGGGGTTTATGTACCTTTTTCTGCTCCTGACTGCCTGCGATGCCTTTCTAGCACCACCGCCCCCGCCTCCAGAGGCTCATGGCAGTGCTGTCCCGCGCCCGCATTTGGGGGCTCCTGCCCTCGCTTCCCGCTGGCTGGCTGGCGGGCCCCGTGGGCACCCATACGCAGAACTGACCTCCTCGAGCAAAGGACGTCATACCTGCCCAGCAGGCAGCGGGGATGTGAAGCCTGCTGGGGGGATGTGGGGCGACCAGAGGGTTTGGGGGGCTGGGGGCCGGGAGTGGGGGCTGCCCACACCCAGAGAAGCAGCCAGCCCACCAGGTCTGGGTCCCACTCGAGGAAGACACTTACGCTCCGTACCTGACAACCTGCCTTGTTAAATTTAACGGGCTGGTCATTCCCAGTAAATAAACATCAACTAATTATGAAGACGCGTTTGCTGGGGTTTAGCTGTGGAACAGGTAGACTGATTACATGAGTGTTCAGCCTCAAAACGTGGGCTCCCACAAGAGGCCCGCAGAGGGAGGGCGACACCCCAGGCCACCTGGAGTGCAGGGTCGGGATAGACTGGACCCCACAGCACGGGGGGCCTGCTCAAGCGGACAGGTGGGCGGGGGCCGCCGGCTTGTGTGATGGGGAGTCCAGGAGGAAGCTGTCAGCATGGCTGGATCGAGGGGCTCAGACGCGGGGACCGGGCCCGGCCACGCTGCTCCCCCTTGGGCCCCGTGAAGGGCCTGCAGCGCCCGCCTTCTGGGGAGTTCCCTCCCCCTCCGGGTCCAGCATGGGGCCTCAGCAGGGCCGTCGCCCGGGCCTCTGGGGGTTCGAGGCCTGCAGGCGTCCAGCGGGATCCGCCTTCTCAGCCACAGACCTGTCGGGTCACACTGCAGAGCGGCTCCCGGGGCCAGTTCACAGGCTGGGTTCCAGGAGGGTGATGGGTTCTGAGGTGGCCCTGTTGGACCATCTCCGAAACCTGTTAGTGGGAGACGGGGACCCGCAAAGGCGGCTGGGGCAGGGTTGCTGTGGGGTCCTCTCTGCAGAGAGGCAGGGGCATCCCGGGCAAGTCTCTGCCAGGACGCAAGGAGCTGGGGACACCACGCTCCTGGGAGGTGACCGGGGGCCCGATAAGGGAGGTGGCCTTTCCTGGGGCTTCGTTCATGCACCACTTGGATTTTTTTTTTTTTTACCATAAGTGTAATATTTTAAAAATTAAAAGCCCTGTTTTAGTTGCTTAGAAACCCAAAAGGCCAGACCTCTTGGAAGTCTAAGGGTTGTAGAGCAGCTTTCACACCAGGGGGATTGCCGGCACCCGGGCATTTCTCTTACAGTGAGCAGTGGGAAGAGTCAGTCACATGACTCCAGTGGGCCCAGTGCACTGCCGGGGTCATCACCCCCGAGAATGCACACGCAAAAAGGTGGAGCTGAGAGGCAGACGTCCAGGGACATGTTTGGGCTCCTGGAGCCAGCCGTGCCTGAAGCAGGCCTCCACATCAGTGAATGTGTCCTTGAGTGAAGCGGAGCCTGGTTTTCATCAGGACTGTTTCCGTCTTCTGTTTCTCTGGTGTTCACTCTAGCTGCTAGAGATTTCAAATGCCACCTCTGGTATCTGTCCTCCCAGAGCCCCGCCTGCCGCGCAGTGTGTGGGGCTGAGGCAACGGTGTGGCCAGGTCTTGGCTCTCCCTGCCGCCCTCTGCCCCTTGGTGGGCCTGTGCCCGGGGTGGGAGGTGGCGCGGCTGCCCGTAGCCCCCCTGCCAAGGACACAGGAGACGGGGAGCTGGTCCTGTCTGCTCCTCACTGTCCTTGCCAGGGACCCCGCGATGGTGCCGCACGGAGGAGACCCAGGTCCTGACATGCACTCAGGTCCAGAGCCCACGGGCCCGGGGCTGCTGATGACCCGCAGGTGGGCAGGGCTTAGGGAGGCTTCCTGGGAGAGGCGGGGCTGGGCCAGGGCCCTGGGCAAGGTCAGCAGGGTGACCTCATGGGGACGGGGAACAGCATCACATGGGGAGCTCGTGGTGGGTTCGGGAAATCACAGAGTTTCCCTGTGACAAGCCGTGGGGGGCAGGAAGGGGCCTCGCCGTGGAGAGGGACGCTCACAGCCCCTCCCTGCCAGTGGAGCTTGTGGTAGATTTGGGAAATCACAGAGATTCCCTGTGACGAGGCGTGGGGGGCAGGAAGGGGCCCCACTGTGGAGGGGGACGCTCACGGCCCCTCCCTGCCGGCCGGTGGTGCAGGGGCAGGCTGAGGCAGCTGGGGAGTCCTCTGACCCTCACAGTGACCCTGAGACTCGAAGGGTGGGCCCCTGGCAGGAGCGGAGCTGCAAGAACTGGGGCCCCGAGTCTCTGCCTCTGAAGTCTTTGCTCTCCTACATGGAGCCCCAGGGTGCAGAGATCTCCCCCAGGGAGGGTTTTCCCAGGAAGGGTGGCACGCAGGGGAACTCGGGCGGCTCCAGAGCCTCCCTCGAAACTCCAGCTTCCCTCTCTGCACCTCTGCTCCCACGCCGAGACCCCCTGTGCCCATGGGCAGCAGCCACCGAGGGGTGTGGGGTAGGCCTGGGAGGGGATCTGGGTCTGACTGCGGGGGCCGGCCTGCCCAGCTGCGCGGCTCAGCAGCAGAGTGGGGACTCGGGCTGTGTCAAGGCCCCCAGCCTCCTGGGCTGCCCCCCTGCCCAACGTATGAACTAGCGGGACATTGGCGCGCTCGGGACTCTAGTCGGGAGCGTCTCCGAGGAGGTGACGTGCTGGGAGACTGGAGTCACGGGGACGCGGTCAGGAGGGGTGGTGGGCCGGACCCCTCGGGTGTCTCCACTGGCGGGACGTCCACTGTCCAGCCTGTCCGGCCACGAGGCCTTGGGCACAGCTCTGCTCCCAGAGGGGCAGCCGTGGAGGGTCCCCGTCCCCTGCCTACTTGGAGGTGATCGTCGTCTCCAGTGACGACTTCCTTAGGGCAGGGCAGAGGCCTGCACCCTCTCCAGAGCCCCAATGCCCACACCCCAGGGACTGTCCTGCAGCGTGGGTGCTGACGCCCGCGCCCAGCGTGTGTCCTTCCCCCCGCCACAAGAGCGCTCCGTGAACAGTCACCACGACAGGAATGTAGAGTTGGCCCCGCTTGGCTGACGCCGCCCCCCGGAACCTGCTGCAGCCCCGAAAGCTGCTGTTTCAGAGAAGTTCCAGGCGTGGACGTGATGCTGGGGGCGCTGGACTCCGCCTCTCCTTTGTGCTGCCCACCGCTTTCCTGCCACGGCATGCCCGCTGGGGCACCCGGTCCAGCGCTGCATCCAGCGTGCGTCTGACGCTCAGCAAAGGCGCCCGTCACTGCCCGCGTGTCCGCGTCCCCGCTGTGGCTGTCCCAGGCGTGGCCCTTCTGCACTGAGATCTCTGACGGCAGGAATGGCGACGCAGGCCTGCGAAGCCCCGGGTTCTCTCTCCGACTCCTCCGAGGCGGAGGGCCCTGCCAACCACTCCCTCGCGTCACCTGCACATTGGCATCAGTCGGCCCTGTGCCCCCAGGCTGGCTCCCCGGTGCTGCTCTGATGGCGACCTGGGTGGGGTCCTGCACGTTTGGGGTCTGTGGGCTGAGACCCCCGTCTGCTTCTCCACCCTGGGTTCACAGCTGGCCTCCTCTGGCCCTATGGGTAACGGGCAGACGGGTTGCCGGTTAGTTTGGGTGGGAGTGCCACCTCCTGGGAATTTCAGCACAGCGAGGGGGCTGGGGCTTCTTCCGGTTCTCACCCCTGGGCCCCACCTAGGGTGGAGGCCACGGTCCTGCTGAGGGCAGGCGTCCAAGGACCGTCCCCTTTCAGCTGCCTGTGACCCCCAGGGTGATAGGCACCCAACTCAGCAGCCCCTGGGGCTAGTGCATGCTGTGCCGGCTGCAGACCCTGGCTGGGCTCTTCCCGCCACTTCCCTCCAGTCTGCCCGATGCTGCGTCCCTGCTTTCCATGGGGCAGGAACCCACCAGCCAGCCTGTGCCACTGTTTACATCGGTCATCCACTTGTCCCCTGAAGCCGTCTCACTTTGCAGCCCCAGGACAAGGTGACCCTGAGCCCCACGGCTCTCAGGGGTGTCTGTGGAGTGGCAGGCAGGGGCTCTGCTCCTGTCTTCTCTATAGCATGGTGCTGACAGTGACCTGGCCGCCTCCACAAGGACGGCGACTCAGCCCAGACTCACCACCACTGGCCTCAAGTGGGCCAGGAAACCCAAGGAAGCTGCTGTCCGGAAGGCTTCCTGGAGGTGGAGGGCACTTTGGGCCTTGAGAGGTTGCAGCAGCAGGGGCCCCCTGGTTGAGGGCACAGCAGGGGCACACAGGCCCGGGGACCCGGGGGAGGAGGAGGCCGGCGGCCGACTGGGGCCCTGTCTGTCCCACTTCCAGCAGCTCGTTTAATGCCTGCACCTGGGCTTTCTCTGGGGACTCCGTCCCCGAAGCCGCCCTCGCTTGGAGAGCTCCCTGCACTAGTGTGGCCCCAGGAGGCTCTACTCCAGGCTGCAGTGACTGGTCCGTGGGGGCCCCTGATCCAGCCCACTCACAGGGGTCCATTCTGGGACTCCTCCCGGAGCTGCCAAGGTCACTGGGCACAGAGGCTGGCAGGGGTGTGACCTTGGGCAGCAGAGCCCAGGGACGGGGGAGCGTGCCCTGCCCCCTGCAGCTCCCCTGACGCCCTGGGAGCTTGGATCAGGTGAGGCCCATCCGCTTGACCACGGGGCCTGCCAAGGAGGGAGGGCGGGGCGGGGGGCCTGCGCCCGGGTGAGCCCTGCTCCTGCTCTGGGACACAGCTCTCTGCACGGCCCTCCGTCTGTATCTCCTTGACGCTGCCCCTGGCAGACTGCCGTCCTTGTCCCACCCAGCAGCCAGAGTGGGCTTCCCAGAGGCGACGGTGACTGTAGCCACCCTGCGTGTCCAGTGGCGGCCAGCGTTCACCTCTCAGGGCGCTGCACACTCAGGGCTGGCTCCATGTGCGCGTGTGCACGCACCGTGGGAGTGGGGTGGGAGGTTGTGAAGCGACCCCCTGGAGGATCTGCCCGGGATGGTCCCTCCCTCCTCCGACCCCTGCGGAGAGGCCCCCAGAGTTGCTTCTGCACAAAGCTCTGAGATAGAAATGCAGAAGCAGTCCCGAAGGAACATGCACATTTGGAAGTGCTCCCCCTCCACCCCCAGTGGGTTTGATTCTGGTTCTTGCAATTGTTTCCCGCAGCCCCACACACTGCCTGCCCTCTCAAGTGGCAACAGAAGCGAAACCCACACAGGAAACCCAAGGAGGAAGAGCCCAGTGCCCGCTGACTCATTTCCCTCCATGTGAAGGGACGGCGGCGGGGGGGGGGGGGGGTGGTGGTGGTGGTGCCTGGGCCTCAGCCTCCAGTCCCCAAGGTCCCCCGCTCTGCTCCCCTCTCCATCTGCACCAGACTGGCCTCCCGGGGGCAGAGACCCACTGTGCGGGGCTCTTGGGAGCAACAGGTATTTGCCACTGTTTGCTCCGCGCTCTGTGTGTTGGGGTTTCTGTCCTGGGTCCCTGACGGACTGTGGCCTTTCCTCGTTGGTTTTTGGGGGTCCCTCCTACATCCTGGCTACGCGGCTGTTGTGAGGTGTACAGGTGTTGTAAATGCCTTGTCCCAAGGCCTGGCTTACCTTGGTATTTCCTCTGGTAACTTTTAATGAACAAAAATAACCAACATGAATGTAGTCACATTGACCCCTATTTTCCTTTATTTTTGACAGGCTGAAGAACGCTGGTGGCCGAGGGTCATGGGGACGACCAGCTCTGCTGTCTGGAGTGCCTTATCCGCCGCCTGGAAGGATGGCCCTGCGTGAGGCCGAGTGTCACGTCAGGGGTCCTTCGGGGAGGGGCCCACAGGTGACAGGAGTCACTCCAGAGGCCGAGTGAGGGGGGTGCAGGCCCAGGGCAGGCTCTGAGAACGGGTGGTCCCGCTGCGCGCAACCAGCCACGCTGGGATCCGCACACTCTTCCAGGGACTCTGGCCAGGGTCGGGCCCCCACCAGGCAGACTGCGACCCCACGTCCCCAGATGTCACTCCGCAGGCGACAAGCGTGACAAACCGTGCCAGACCCACAGGAGATGGAGAACAGCAGCTCGGAATCCAGGACTCAGCCCCTCGAGGTGGGGAGGGGCAGGGGCAGGGGTCCCCGGGGCCTGCAGGGTCCCTCTCCTGCGGGTGACCGCTTGGCTCGCGGCCATCTGGCGTCTGTGGCTCCGCCCCAGCTCGTCCCCCCGCACTCCGGCCCCGGGCCGTCCGTCCGCACGGCTCCTGCCGCCTCGCCTCGCCCTGACCAGGTGCTCCCCCACGGACCCACCTTCGGACGATTCCGGGGCGCGCGCGCTGCTGCGGGGGCGCGGCCAGGGGGACGGCCCCTGCCCTGCCGACTCGTGAGCTCGGATTGGCGACCCCCGCTCGGCGCGCCCCTGACCTGCCCCAGCCAGCTCCTACGTCCCGACCCCCGCCTCGTGCGCCCCCCACCTGCCCCGCGACCCCCGCCCGGTGCGGCTCCCGGACCCCACTCGCCGCACCGTGCGCCTCGCTCAAGTCCCCGCACCCATTCCGCTGGCCTCCTCCCGGGCCGCGCGCCCCGCAGCCCCCTGAGGATCCCGGGCCGAGACCTCCGTTCTGGATCGCGGCCGCATCTGGGTCTGGTTCCGGGGCAGCGGCTGCCGGCGGCGGTGTTGCCCTTTGCAGCGTGCGGTGGGCCCAGACAGGCGGCGGGGATCGAGCGCCCCCTGGAGGCCGCCGCCGGCCCCGCCCCCGAGCAGGCCCCGCCCCGGCCCGGCCCCCCGGGCGGCGCATGCGCGCGGCGCTCCGCGGGCGGCGAGAGCGAGGCCGGTCCGCATCCGCGCGCCTGGCGCCCCATTCATGCTGGGCAGCGGCGGCGGCCACGCAGCGGAGCCCGGGCGCGGCGGCCTCGGCCTGGGCGGCCTGCGCGGCTTCGGCGGCCCCGCGGCGGGACAGGGGCGGGCGGCGGCGCGGGCGGCGAGCGGCGATGGCGGGCGGCGGGCGCGCCCCGGGGCAGCCTGTGAGTAGGGGCTCAACTTTCCCCGCGGCGGGGCGGGCGGGGGTCCTGCGATGGTCCAGCGGGGGTCCGGGCTCCGGGCGGCCCCGGGCCGGCCTCCTCGCGGCTGCGGCCGAGCAGCGGGCAGGGGGCACGCGTTGGGGGGGGGGGCGCTGCGGCGCGCGTGTCCGCGCCCCCGCGTGTCCCTGCGGCTCCCGCCTGGTTCACGCGTGTCCGGGCGCGGCCGCGGCGCCGGCACTGAGCCCGCGCGTCCCCGCCCGGCCGGGATGGGACCCTGCCCGCCGAGCTCGCGGGCCGCGCCGCCTCCTCCGAGCCGGGCGGGGAGAAAGTTCGCTGCAGCGCTGCCGGGAGGGCCCTTCGGCCGGCCCGTGTCGGCGGAGCGCGCTGGACGTCCGGCGCCGGCAGGCCCGCGGGGTCGGAGTGGGCGCCGGTCCGCCCAGGCCCGCAGGCCCGCGCGGGCTGGGAGGGGCGGTGCGCCAGCCGCGCGCCCGGCCTTCTCGCCGCCCCGCGCGGGGCCTCTCCAGGGTCAGTCGCTTCCCGTGGCCGCTCCGAGGGCTCTTGCGCGTCCCTGGGCCTGGTGGGCGGCGGGGCTGGCGGTCGCGGGGCGCGATCGGGCGGTTTCGGGGAGGGGATTGCGACTCCGGGGACCCACGCCCGTTCCGAGACCACAGGGCCAGCCCAGGAAGGGGGCGAGAGGAGCTCTGGCGGCCGTCTAGGGCCCGGAGCTGCCCCTGGTTCATCAGTGGGGTGCTGGGGCCACGCCCCTTGAAAGAAAGAGGGGTGTGTGTTGGGGGACGTGGACCGAGCCTTCAGCCCCCGAGCCTGGGATCCGGCGGTGCGGCCCTCTGCGCTGCCCCACCTCTTTCCGAGCCGAGGCGAGTTCTCAGGGTCTGCTCGGGGTGGGCTGAGCCTGGCTCCTCGGGCCCTGGGGAGCTCGCCCAGGCAGTTCCCCTGGTGCCCTGTTGACTCGGGGTGTGCAGGGAAGACCGGGTGCTGCGCCGGGGGCTCACTGGGAAGCCAGTGGTTTCTTTCAGGCCTGGCAGCAAGTCGGCCTGGGAGGGGGCCCGGGAGTCCCCGAGTGGGCATTTCAGGTAGAGGAGACGGCACTGCAGAGGCCTGGCCAGCCCTGGTGTGGCTGAGGTTGTGTGCTTGGGGGTGGGGGACGGATGAGAGCTGTGAACCAAGCTGACTGCCCTTTGCTGGCTCTGCCGTGGTTGGTGTGTTGTAAGCCCCTCCGCATCCCAAGGAACATCTCCGGGTGTGAAATGGGGTCAGGAGGAGAGGATAACTTGGGGGAGCTGGAGACAGGCACTTTTCCTGACGAGCGGGACTCGAGTGCCCCGGATCCCAGCCCCCTCAGGCAGGCCTGGAGGGGAGCAGGCGGCTTGGGATCACCTCCGGGGGCCTGTGTGGGGGAGGTGGGGTGACGGGGCAGCTCTTGGTGCCGGCTGCTGACCGACAAGGCACCCCTGGGTAGGACGCCGTGTCTTCTCCGTCCCCCATGCCTCAAGCTGTCCGAGCCCCGTGAGGGTCCAGATGCGGCTGGGGAGTTGGCCAGTGGGGTGGGGGGAAAGATTGGGGCCGTCCCTCTGGGAAGAAGCCTCTGAAGGCCTTTGTTTCTCAGGGCGCGGAGCAGCGGTGGCCGCGGGCCCGGGAGAGAAGCGGGTGGCGCACTCTCCACGCCCTGGCAGACGGCTGAGCTGGTCCTGTGAGGGCGTGGAGGCCGCCCGGGCGCTCCCTGCCCTGCTCACCTCCCGTCGGCACACCCAGCCCTGTGCCCCGGGCAGCTTCTCCCTCCCAGCCTGGCTCTGATTGGTGCTGTGGGCACCCTCACTGCCCTCTGCGCGGTCCAGCAGGTTCCACCCCGGCCTTTGCTCCTGCTGCTCTGCTCCTGGGGTGCCCCTCCCCCGCTAGCGCCAAGCCTGGTCCTTGACCAGCAGGTGGAAGGGCCTCCCCAGACCCCAGCCTGGGCCCAGAGCTCGCATCTGTCAGGGCTCCCTTCCCCCCGGCCGGCATGGCCCTCCCCAGCAGCCGCTCTGGAATGAATGCATTTTTTTCCTGGGCAGAGCAGAGGCCCGTGGGAGTCCAGGTCTCTGTAGGAGTGTGCACAACTAGCTGGGTGACCTTGGGTCTCTCTGAGCCGTGGGCCCGGTTCCTCGCTGGTAGGGGGAGTCCTCCAGCTGTCTTTAGCGGCCCCTGTGAGGGGGTGGTCTCCAGGCCCCCTTTTCCTGGCTGCAGCCCCCTACCCCTGACTGGTCCTCTGGGCAGCCCTATTGGGGGAGGGGCAGCGGGCCCCCCGGCCAGGCTGGAGTTTGGATGGCGCTTCTTCAGCTGGGTCCCTCCTGTTTAATATAAAAAGTAGGGCCCGTAATTGCATTAGGACATGTATAATTATACGGAGGAGGGGAGAGCCCAGCCCCTGGTAATTGCAGGCCTGCTTTGAACTGATAAACGGTGAGTGATTCATGTTTTCTTTGGAGTTCGCAAGCACTCAGCCCAGGCCCCGCCGAGTCCTGAGGAGACTGTTCTCCGGTTCTGCTCTGCCCTGGGCTCCTGAGCTGGGGGCAGGGGCTGGGTCTCCCTGCTGCCTGGGAGGTCCCTGGTGGCCATAGTTGTTGGGGACGTCTGGGCGGGGAGTGAGCGGATAGCTGACAGCGTGCGGGCAGGGTCCTGCGGCAGCACGGCCTGGTGCCCTTCCTGTGGGGTGCTGTCCAGAGCCCCCCCTTCTGGGGGCTCAGCATGCCCCCTCAGGCCCTCACCCGCCACCCACGGGTGCTGACCAGCGCCCCCACTCAGTTCTCCGGGCTCAGCAGCCCTGAGGGGAAGAGGGTGTGGGGAGTGAGGTTGGGATGGGGGCAGGGCCCACTCACTCGCTCACAAGGGCAGGTCCTGGGCGGGCTTCTGGGGCTCAGGCAGCTCTCCTGCTGGTGGGGACAGTGTCTGGGGACAGCTCGGGCCTCAGACTGCAGGGGCGACAGACAGCTGGAGAGCTCACGGCTGCTGCCCTCAGCCCGCAGATCCAGGGACAGCTGAGGCGGGACCCTGAGCGGGCACCCCGGCCTGCTCGCTGTCCTCCGGGAGAGGAGCCTCTTGGTCACCGCTGCACAGACAGGGAGACCCCGGCCGGCGACCCGGTCAACCACGTGGCTGCGGGCCCCAGAGGCTACACGTAACCTGGAGTGTGGTGCCAGCTGCCGGGCTATGGGGAGATGAGACTGTTTGCGAGGAAACAGGACTAGGGCAGGGTCCGGGGGCCTCCCGCCCGGGGTGGGGACAGCCATTGGCTGGGGGTGGGAGGTGCATGCTGCCCCGCTGCTGGGGCACGTCTCAGAGAGGGGGCGGGGCTGGGGCTTAGAGAGCAGGGCTGGGGGCGGGGCCAGGGCCGGTGGGCGGGGGCTGGGGCGGGGCCTCAGAGTGCAGGACTGGGGGCGGGGCCGGGCCGGGGTCTCTGAGATCCGGGCTGGGGGCGTGGCCAGGGCGTGAGGCCCCAGCGTGGAGGCGAGGAGCCCCGCCTTCTGCAGGGCCACAGGGGTGTCCTCTACTAGCTGGGAGTAGCACCGCCCAGCCCGCAAGGCGCTCGGGCAGAGGCGGCCACTACCGTGGGAGCTTGGAGCCGGGAGCCTTCCTCCCCGGGGGGCGTGGGCAGGCTCAGGTCTTGTCGCCCACCTCCTGGTCCTGGGTCCCTCTCTTCTCCCCTGGCCACTCCCAGCAGCGGTGGAGCTCACGTGGCCTGCTGGGGTGTGGGCTCAGGATAGCTGCTCCCCGGACTCCAGGAGGGGAGGAGCTCTCCCTTGCCCCTCTGGCATCTCCCGGAGGGTTAGGCCGCGCCCCACGAGTGGGACATCCCGGTGGAGAATGGGCACTGGAGCTTGGTGACGGCGAAGGTGACGGGCCCTGTCCGTCCTCCCCGCAGGGCTGAGGCTCCCGTGATGCGCGGCCCCGCAGGACCCGAGCGCCTCGGCCCAAGACCCCGGCGCGTCATGCTGCTGCCACGTCTGAGCCCGCGGGCTCCGCTGCTGCTGCTGCTGATCCTGCTGCTGCTGCTGCTGTGGGGCACGCCCCGGGTGGGCGGGGGTCCGCAGCCCCCTTTCCGCACCTTCACTGCCAGCGACTGGGCGCTGACCCACCTGGTGGTCCACGAGCAGACGGGCGAGGTGTACGTGGGCGCCGTGAACCGCATCTACAAGCTGTCGGGGAACCTGACGCTGCTGCGGGCGCACGTGACGGGCCCAGTGGAAGACAACGAGAAGTGCTACCCACCGCCCAGCGTGCAGTCCTGCCCGCACGGCCTGGGCAGCACCGACAATGTCAATAAGCTGCTGCTGCTGGACCAGCCCGCCAACCGCCTGCTGGCCTGCGGCAGCGCGTCACAGGGCATCTGCCAGTTCCTGCGCCTGGACGACCTCTTCAAGCTGGGCGAGCCGCACCACCGCAAGGAGCACTACCTGTCGGGCGTGCGCGAGGCGGGCAGCATGGCCGGCGTGCTGATCGCCGGGCCGCCCGGCCAGGCGCAGGCCAAGCTCTTTGTGGGCACACCCATCGATGGCAAGTCCGAGTACTTCCCCACGCTGTCCAGCCGCCGGCTCATGGCCAACGAGGAGGACGCGGAGATGTTTGGCTTCGTGTACCAGGACGAGTTCGTGTCCTCCCAGCTCAAGATCCCCTCAGACACGCTGTCCAAGTTTCCGGCCTTCGACATCTACTACGTGTATAGCTTCCGCAGCGAGCACTTCGTGTACTACCTCACGCTGCAGCTGGACACGCAGCTGACCTCACCCGATGCTGCCGGCGAGCACTTCTTCACGTCGAAGATCGTGCGGCTGTGCGTGGATGACCCCAAGTTCTACTCCTATGTCGAGTTCCCCATCGGCTGCGAGCAGGCGGGCGTGGAGTACCGCCTGGTGCAGGATGCTTACCTGAGCCGGCCGGGCCGGGCCCTGGCCCGCCAGCTGGGCCTGGCCGAGGATGAGGACGTGCTGTTCACCGTGTTCGCCCAGGGCCAGAAGAACCGTGTGAAGCCGCCACGGGAGTCAGCGCTGTGCCTCTTCACGCTCAGGGCCATCAAGGAGAAGATCAAGGCGCGCATCCAGTCCTGCTACCGCGGCGAGGGCAAGCTCTCACTGCCCTGGCTGCTCAACAAGGAGTTGGGCTGCATCAACTCGGTGAGCACCCCGCCCAGTGGCTGGGAACACGCCCGCCTCCCAGGTCGGCACTGCGGCCGTCCTGCCCCTGAGAAAACAGGGTGACGTGACCATGTCCGGGTGCCCTCGTGGCCATGGCAGAGCCCTGCCCTCATGCCTGGCGCTGTTCTGGGCACTGGCTGGCCACATCTTGTCTCTGTTTCACGGACGAGGTCGCTGAGATGTGGCGTGACGCCCAGGGTACGTGTCCAGTAAGGGGCGAGCTGGGGCCAGACCAGGGTCAGGTGGGCAGCGGGCACCGTCTCCTCTCAGGGTCCCATCTAGAGGCTCTGCTCTCTGCTGCCTTGGTGCCTGGCTGTGCACCTCACCTGGGGGAGGGGGGTGAGATTGGGGGGCCACTCAATGCCCATCAGCTGGCTGCTGTCTGTCCTGTCTCTAGGCCCTGATGGGGCCAGCCTGGGGCCAGCTGCTTTTTGAGGAGTGTCTGTTGCCCGGCCCCAGAAAGGATGGTCTTCCACGGGAGATCCCAGACTCGTAGGGGGTGAGGGCTTGTTCAGAGGACCTTAGCGCCTCTGCTGCTTGGGCCTTGCTGGTGGCCCCGGGAAAGCCTGGCCCCTCTCTGGCCTCGGGTCTTCCCGTCGGGTCTCCTTGGTGCAGCTGGAGACGCTTGGCGGGCGCTTTGTTGAGGTCCTTGTGAGCTCTATGTGTGCCCCCTACTTGGGCACGGCCCCCATTGCCCCTCCCACCCGTCCTGGGCCCTCCCACCTCGGCCCCCCCCAGCCAGGATCCTGGACCCCGCTCCGACCCCGCCTCCCGCAAACCTCAGCTGGGCCTGGAGCCGCCTGACCCCGCCCCCCCCTCTGCCCTGCCCTCCCATCAGCTCAGGAAACTGCTCGATCGATTGCTTCCTTCCCCCACAGACGCCTCCTCTCAGGCGGCCCCTCCCTCTGCCTTTTAGGTGTCACCCCGCGTCCTGTCCTGAGTGAGCCACCCCAGCTCCCCACGTGCCCGCCGCCGCAGCAGGCGCGGCCGCTCCCTGTGCCCCTGTGGTGGGGGGTGGGGCCTGTGCCTGGTGGGCATCAGAAGTGCCCACCAGCCGGGGCTTCTGCTGCTCAAGCAGCTCCCAGGGTCTCGGTTTCCCCACGACCAACCGTAGCTGTGCCGGCCGCCCCCCGCCCAGCACGGCTGCAGCGGCTCCCCGCGGGTCGGCCTGGGCCTCACCCCCTCACCTCCCCCTCCAGCCCCTGCAGATTGACGACGACTTCTGCGGGCAGGACTTCAACCAGCCCTTGGGCGGCACGGTCACCATCGAGGGGACGCCCCTGTTTGTGGACAAGGACGATGGCCTGACCGCTGTGGCCGCCTACGACTACCAGGGCCGCACGGTGGTGTTCGTGGGCACGCGCAGCGGCCGCATCCGCAAGGTCAGCGCGGGGTCAGCGCCCGGGTTGCCAGCACCTATTCCACATGTCCTGGTGGGGAGGGGGCCCAGTGCCTGTCCAGGGGTCAGAGCTGGGGGTGCCAGCACCTGCTCCGCATGTCCTGAGGGGAGGGGGCCCGGTCCCAAGGACCCTCGTCTCCCCATGCTCCCTGGGCGCTCCCGCGTCCAGCACATGTCGAGGTCCTGGCTGGGCATCAGGGCCTGGGGGCAGGTCAGGCCTGTGGCAGCTTAGGGCTGACAGGGCCCGTTGGCCTGCAGGCCTGCCCACCCACGGAGGTGACCTCGGAGGAGACTGTGGGAGCGGGGCCGGCCGGCCGGCCCCCTCCCCCCCCTCCCCCGCCCCGATCGGGTGTCGCGGAGGCAGCACTCTGCCCAGAGACACAGGGCCAAGGGCAGGGTGAGGCTGGCGGCCCGCCCGCCCCTGGCTGCAGTGAGCCTGTTGGGGTGCCCTACCGACGGGGCAGCTCACAGGCCGGCAGGGGTGTGGGGGCGGGGGTGGGGCAGGGGGCAGGATGGGCCCTCCCGTGTTTCTAGGTTCTGTATTTGGTTCCAGGCTGGGCGGGGTGGGCGTCCTGGGGTGGCAGCCACCTGGGGGTCAGCACTGGCTGGCTGGGTGGGTAGGGGCCTGCCCGAGGAGGGCCGGCTGCCGTGGGGGCGATTTCCCGGGCCAGAGGGTGGGGGTGCCTGGAGCCCTGAGGGTCGGTGCAGGGGTGTGGCCGGTGGATGAAATAACAGCTGGCGAAGCCTGCCTGCTGACCCAGCTCGGCCCGCGGGCGCCGGGTGGGGGCTGGGCCCTGACTCTGCTTGCTCAGCCCCGGTGCCCGGCTGAGGGGGCGGGCAGGCCCCTGTCCCTGCCACGTTCGGTACCCGCTGGCTCTCCAGCCTCTTGGCAGGGCCCACCCCCAGAGCCCGCTTCTCCACCCGTGGAAGGAGCCGTGGGCTCTGGGCCCTGGGAGCCGTGCCGAGGGTACCCCGTGCTGGGTGCTGTGGGGTCCTGCCCGTGGCAGTGTGGGGGTGGCAGGCCCGCCTCGTGACCCCCTGTCCTGGCCTAACCTGAGGGGTGTGGCCTCCAGCAGGGCTCTGCCCGCTGCCCTGGGGCTGGGGGGGCAGCGGAGAGGGCCCGCAGACCCCATGGGGGCACCCTGGGGAGCCGTCTCTGCCCCCTGCCATGGGGGCCCATCTGGGGTGGGGCTGTGGGAGAAGCTGCGGGGGTGCATTCCTGCAGGGCCCTTGAGCCCATTGCCCAGCAGAAGGCTGGCGTCTGGGGCTGGGGGGACCCCTCCTGGAGGCAGCTGAGCTGGTGGGCAGCTGGCCAGGCAGCGACTTCGCCCACAGGCCACCCTGTGAAGCTGGGAGGACAGGTTGGTCCAGTCTTGCCTCCCTGTGCTGCGTCCCGCTGAGGGAACCTGAGGCCCTGAGGTGGCTCTCAGAGCAGCTCTCAGTGTGGCTGGGCCCCTGTGAGCAGGTCCCGTGGCGGGAGCGAGGAGGTGATTGCTAAGGGCCCCCATCCGCCCCCGTCCACCCCCCCCCACCGCCTCCCGGGGCATGTCACCTGCTGCGGCTCGGCTGGCCTCGTGTTCCGCGCAGGGCAGACAGCGGCCTTTCTGGGAATGCGGGGGCCGGGTGCACCTGGGGCTGCGAGTTGGGCTGGTCAGGGGTCTGTTGTGGAGGCATGACTCCTGTGCGCCCCGTGTGGACAGGTGCACGCCTTCAGGGGACCTCTCTCTTGGCCTGCCCGCTCCCCCCGCCCAGGGACTGGGGCCACCTGGGCGCGGGGAGAGGGGCTCCTCCTCCCCGCACTGGGCCCAGCCTTCCGTCCCCGCGTCCGCAGGCTCCTTGGCCTACAGTTCCCACCTGAGGCCTCCAGCCTCCACCCCCTCGAGGGGCTCTGCTCCGGGCCAGTGCCTGCCTCTTGCTGGCCTGGCCTTTGGTGGCAAATTCCTAATTCCCGCCCCAGGACCAGTCCCTCCCGCGTCGTCCCGACCCGGCCTGGGGGTGGCAGTGGCTGCGGTCCAGGGCCTGACAGCCAGCGGCACCCCTCCCCACAGGCTCCCAGCCTGGGAGGGCCGGGCCTGGGGGTTCAGTGCAGGCCTGGCCCCCCTATCTCCCCGCGTTCCCGGGGTCTAGGCCTGGGCCCCCCCCGCCGCCTCTGCGCGGCCTGCTGCGCTGAGACGGACCCGCCCCGTCCTCCCCACAGCTGGTCCTTCCGGGGCTTTAAACGGCGACTCGGGGAGCTCTGGGGACACAGCTGGCTCCGGGCCACCTCTGAACGGCGCTGTGTAAAATTGCAGCCGATTAACTGAAGGGCTGCCAAGCGAAGCTGCCGCGGACTGGCTGGGCGCCCCTGGGTCCCCGCCCTCCCTGAGCCCTGCCTACTCATCCTCTGGGCGCCCCTGGGAGTCCTTCAGTCGGCCTGGGTGCCCAAGGCAGGTGGGGGGCCTCCATCCCTGGACTCCTGCCAGGGGTGTCCCTGGGTCTCCGCCCTCCCCGAGCCCCGCCTGCTCATCCTCTGGGCACCCCTGGGAGTCCTTCAGTCGGCCTGGGTGCCCAAGGCAGGTGGGGGGCCTCCATCCCTGGACTCCTGCCAGGGGTGCCCCTGGGTCTCCGCCCTCCCCGAGCCCCGCCTGCTCATCCTCTGGGCACCCCTGGGAGTCCTTCAGTCGGCCTGGGTGCCCAAGGCAGGTGGGGGGCCTCCGGCCCTGGACTCCTGCCAGGGGTGCCCCTGGGTCTCCGCCCTCCCCGAGCCCCGCCTGCTCATCCTCTGGGCACCCCTGGGAGTCCTTCAGTCGGCCTGGGTGCCCAAGGCAGGTGGGGGGCCTCCGGCCCTGGACTCCTGCCAGGGGTGCCCCCCGCCCTCCCCAGGCTGCGGGGTGGGCCTGGGGGACACCTGTCCTCCCGGGGCTGTGGGGCTAGGGCCGGGCGGGGACACGGCCGAGCCCTGCCGTGGGGGTCCTGCAGGGCGGAGGGACCACTGCTATGTCGCTGCCCCGTGCCCCCAGGGGGCTCCCACTGTGGGCTGCTCAGGGTCTGGGCTGTGGGGATGGGACTGCTCCTTCCTCTATTGGGGCCTCATCTCCAGAAGCTGCTCTTGGAAAGCTGGGTGGCTGTGGGGGGCCCTGCCTCCTGGGTGGGCCGGCAGCCCCTCCCCAGGGCCACTGGGCAGGCCTCGCGGCCTCGTGCTGACGGTCCCTGAGCGTCCATGGGACCCGCCTTCCTCACAGCCAGGCCTGTGCAGGATGGGGTGCGGGAGGTGTTCCAGCAGCGGGAACAGGGGGCTCGCAGGTCAGAGGGGCCCTCGCCGTGAGGGAGGGGCTGGGCCCGTTCTGCGCGTGGTGGACAGGTCTCTGGGCATCCTGTGGTGGACCGCGGAGACTGCAGAGGTCTGGCCTGGGGCGCCCAGTGGTTCTGCAAAGTATGGTCACTGCGTCAGCTGCTGTTGCAAGGAGGGTGAAGCAAGGGGGTGGGCGCGGGGCTTGCGGCAAGGATATCTGGCCCGGTGGTCGCTGCTGCCTGCCTTGGCGCCCCTGGCCGTGGCCCCTGCCTGTGAGAGGAGGCCCAGCGACTTCTGCGGCCCTGTCCCAGCTCTGTGCAGCCTCCACAGCCGTGGGCAGACTCCGCGGGCAGCTGTCCCCTCCTCCCTGGCCGGGCTCAGCCTCGGGGGCCCCCCCTCCAAGCGCCACCCCCCCTCAGGAGCTGTGAAGTTCTTATTCTCAGTCCGGTGAGCAGGTTGTCTGCGGTCAGATGAGGAGACCGAGGGTCAGGGAGGACCGCTGCTTCTGTTGGTTGGTCTGTGTGTTGAGAATCGAGGACAGGAAGCATGAGATTTCTGGGACCCCGGCTCCTGCCTCACCAGGTGTGTCTGGCCCAATTACAGCCATCAGGCCTCCTGCAAGTCATGTTTTAATTACCTAATTACCGCCAAGAGGAAATCGCTAATTGCTTTTTCAGTATCAAATTCCTTCTGGCCTTCCTGAGAATGGACCCGGGAAAGGGCCTGGAACCAGCCCCCAGCCAGAGCAGGGGCTGCCGAGGTGGCATGTGACCGGTGGGAAGGGTCCGGGAGCGGGCCTGTCGGGGGCCTCAGGCCTGACTGGCAGGGAGGTGGGGGGCAGGGGCCGCTGTCCCCTGGGGACAGGGAGCAGGCTGGGCTCCTGTGTCTACAGGAGGAGGGTCTCAGCCCTGTGGCCAGCTGCCCCGTCCTCTGCCTGGAGACCAGGAGGACTCAGTCAGGGCACTGCCGCTTCACAGCAAGGAATTGGGCTGTGTCTTGGGTTGGACAGGACAAGGCACTTTCCCCTCCTGAGAGGGCCAAGCCGGGCAGCCCCCTGCCTCCGGGTGGCGAGGGCGCGTGCCGGCCTTGGCAAGCAGCCTGCATGGCCCAGACGTCTTCCCCGGGGCCCCCGCCCGCCCTTGGCCCGGAGAATGGACCCTTTGTTGGCTCTGGGCTGGACGGACAGCTGACCTGGCCGGGCCGCCAGCTGCCTGCCCGCAGCCGTTGGCCAGGGCCTCAGGGCGAGCGGTGTGGGGGCAGCGGCTGGAGCGGCCCCAGGTTGGGGTCCCTGTGCAGGACCTATGTGTGCTGCGCCCTGGGCTCCGGGGTCCTGTTGGCCTGGAGGTTGGGGTGGGGCCAGCCGTGTGGCTGTCTCCCCCGAGCTCCACAGGCCTGCTGCCCCAGCGGGTGGCCCTTGGGTGGCAGCTGGAGGCAGGGGTGTGTGTGTCCTGCCATCCTGCCAGCCGTCGGGCCCCGTGCCTGCCCCGCATGCCCCTTCTCCCTGGAATGCTCCGCTGGCGGCCGGCCACCCCCTCCCCTGCCTTGCCCCAGGTGCAGCCGGCAGTCCCGGCTCCCGGCTCCTCGGGCAGGTCTGGGGACACGGGGCTCCCCTTCCGTGGGCTCAGGGCCTGGCAGCCCTAAAGTCAACCCTGGCGGCTTGCAGGGGCCCCAGGACTGGCAGCCGGTGGGCTGGGCCCCTGTTGAGCCTGACCAGGGAGCTGCCCGGTGCACAGTGTGGGGGCACCTGCCTCCCTGACCCCCGGCCCCGGTGCCCTGTGCCCTCCAGAAACGGGGGAGCCTCGCGTGCGTAAGGGCCAGGGGCTGCCCCGTGCCGGCAGGTGGGTGGCGGACGGCGCCTGGCGGGTGGACAGCTGGACAGGCACGCTCCGGCCGCAGCTGTTGGTAGCCACCTGTTGGAGTCGGTCAGCCCGCGACTGCGGGCCTGGGGGCAGCGGCATTCCGGAACCTGGCTGGCCGCCCCCCCGCCCCGGGATGCGCCCCCCCATGCGGGCCTTCCCTGTCCCCTGGGGTGGGCGCCCCCAGGCCGCACCCACAGCCCGGTGCTCTCTGCCCTGAGCAGGGAGGGTCAGAGTGTCTGCAGGGAGAACCTGGGGCCCAGCACTGGCCCAGTTCAGCACCCTCCCGAGGGGCCCCTGCCCAGGTCCGGGGTATGGGCAGTCAGGCCAGGACTGGGCAGGCGTCCCCGGGGTCCCAGGGCAGGCGGGGCACCTGCAAAGGGCTCGATGTGGGCCACTTGCATCCCCAGTGCCCTGCCCTGCCTTCCGGCCGGCCGGTCCCAGCCGCCTGGCCGTGGTCCAGCTTGGGCCTGTCGGCCTGGCTGGCTGGCTCTCGGGGTTTGCTGTGGGGCCTCCTCACCCGGGCGCCGTCTGCTGGGTCGTTTAGTCCGAGTGGCTGTGGGGCAGGGGGAGGTGCCCGTCCCCCCTGCACTGGGGGTAGGGAGTGGGGGGACCCTGAGGGGGTGGGGGGATGCTGAGGGGGCAGGGGGGATGCTGAGGAGGTGGGGATGACTCTGAGGGGCGGGGGGGGTACCCTTAGGGGGTGGGCGGGGACACTGGGGAGGGGCACTGAGGCAGAGCCCACACAGTCAGGGCACGTCTGAGCCGGGCTGGGGCAGGGGGTGGACTCCTGGCCTCCTCAGCCTGGGGCTGACTTGGGGGTCCCCTCCAGACCCAGCCTGGGGGACAGAGGCTGGTCTGCTGTGGCCTCCCCAGGCTGTTTGGGCAGCTCTAGGCCCAGCCCGGTCCCCCCAACCCCCCCACCGCCCAGCTGGACTCGCCTCTTCCGGGTCTGGTTTGACTTAAGCCCGCCTGCCTGGCGGGGCGGCAGCTGAGCGGATGTGGGGGGGCCGTGGGCCCTCAGGAATGCAGCACCCCCCCCACTGTCCCTCCCTCCCTTCCCCCTGCCCCGTGGCCTCCGCCCCGGGGACACCCGCCCCCGTGGGAGTTGGCCTGAGCCAGGGGAGTCTGCCGGCCAGTCAGGCCTTCCCCGCCGCGCCCTGCAAGTGAGGGGCAGGGAGCGGGGCTTCCGGGGTGCGGTAGAGGTGGGCCGGGGGCCCCACACGGTCTGGGGGGAGCCTCCAGCTGGAGCCAGCCCTGTGGGCTGGACCAAGCCAGCAGGACGCTGCCCCACGGGTCCCTTCTCTGGAAAGCCCCCTGGGTCTCGCCGTTAATTAAATACATTTGTTTGGTAAAAGCAGCTAAAAATACTTACAGCGTCTGGAGCTGTAGGGTAGAGCTGGCTGATTAGTGCCTGGCTTGTCCGGGGTTAGGCTACCTTTCAGCGCTGGTGCCATGCCTGACCTCCTGCCTTCTAGTGGGGATGCCCCCCCTCGGAGCAGCCCCTCACTCAGCCTCCCGCCCACGGGAGCTTGCCCTCTATCTGCATCCCACGTGCCTCCGCCCCCCGCCCCTCTGCACAAATAGCCCTTTCTCTGTCCCGCTGCCCCCGCCTGAGCTGTGGCCATGCGGCTTGAGACGGGGGGGGGGGGGGGGGGGGGGGTGGGCGCTGGGTGGTGATCATCCTGTCCCTGGGGACCCCCACACCAGGGCTGTGGTCCGCACCGCTTGATGAGGTTGGGCTGGGCTCAGTGGTCCTGCCAGGTTCCTCTGGGTGGGGCTAGGGCAGGAAGACTCCCCCAGCACACACACACACACACACACACACACAGCGTGGGTCTCGTCCCCACAGATCCTGGTGGATCTCTCGAACCCCGGTGGCCGGCCGGCGCTGGCCTATGAGAGCGTGGTGGCCCAGGAGGGCAGCCCCATCCTGCGTGACCTGGTACTCAGCCCTGACCGCCGGTACCTGTATGCCATGACAGAGAAGCAGGTAGGTGCCCTGGGAGCTGGGGGGCTCACCAGCCTGCCGGACCCCCTCCCTGACCGACTGGGCACCCCTGGGGACAAACGCCTGATGGATGCCTCCAGGCTGGGGGGCTGTGTTGGATGGGGAGCGTCCGGGGCCCCAAGCCCCTGGTCCTGGCCTGGCCAGCTCCCCCAGGCTGCGTGCTTGCTGCGCTGCTTCTGCCCAGCCTGCCTGGAGCCCGCTGCTGCCCTCTGCCCGGCCTGCTGACCCCTGGCTGAGGACTGGGGCCCGTGGCTCCCTTGGGAATGTCGGGGCGCAGCAGGGCAGGAGGGACTGGCTGACTCCCGGGTGGACAGAGCCATCTCCTGGGCCTGCTGCTGTCTGCAGAGAGGCAGGTCTGTGTGGCCTGACTCGGGCGGGACCGGGGTGACCCTCAAGGGGACCAGGCAGAAGAAGGGCCTGAGACGGGGGCTCCTGGGGCCCGGGGGGCGAGGACTGATGTCCAGGCTCCTCCACCAGGTGACACGGGTGCCCGTGGAGAGCTGCGTGCAGTACACGTCGTGTGAGCTATGCCTGGGGTCCCGGGACCCCCACTGCGGCTGGTGTGTCCTGCATAGCATGTGAGTCTGGCCCAGGTGGGCTCGCGGAGAGTCTGGAGGCCCTGGCCTAGTGCTAGCTCCCCCGGGTCCAGTTGGGGGCGGTGGGCATCCCGTGAGCTGCCGAGTGACGGAGGCCCAGCGGCCCTGGTTAGGAT
Organism: Odocoileus virginianus; assembly: GCF_023699985.2. Taxonomy (NCBI): domain Eukaryota; kingdom Metazoa; phylum Chordata; class Mammalia; order Artiodactyla; family Cervidae; genus Odocoileus; species Odocoileus virginianus. Next base: position 444,839 of record NW_027224320.1, read on the forward strand.
GGGTTGTGGGGTGGCCTGGGGCTCCTCTGGCCTCCTGCCCAAGCCCACGCCCCTGCCCACAGTTGCTCCCGCCAGGACGCCTGCGAACGGGCCACAGAGCCCCAGCGCTTCGCCGCGGACCTGCTGCAGTGCGTGCAGCTGAGCGTGCAGCCTCGCAACGTGTCTGTGACCATGTCTGAGGTCCCGGTGAGTGCCTGTGGGCAGCTGGGACCCAGGGTGGAGTGGGACCCAGGGTGGGTGGCGGTCCCCCAAGCTGCTCACCCTGTCCCCTGCCCCCGCCACAGCTTGTGCTGCAGGCCTGGAACGTGCCCGACCTCTCTGCTGGAGTCAACTGCTCCTTCGAGGACTTCATCGAGTCCGAGGGCGTTCTGGAGGGTGGCCGGATCCACTGCCGCACCCCCTCTGCCCGGGAGGTGGCGCCCATCACGCGGGGCCAGGGTGAGGCCACGGGGCCCTCCCGTTTGGGTGGGGTGGGAGGGCAGTGGTCATAGCAGGATGGCAGGGGAAAGACTGCAGCCAGGCCCTGCCCACTGGGGTGGGTGCTGGGCCCCTGGTAGAGGGGAGGGTCCTCGGCAAGGCCCTGCCCTGGCTCCCGGGGCCCGGCGTGGGGCCCTGGTGACCCGGCTTGTGCTGCACACCTAGGAGACCAGCGGGTGGTCAAGCTCTACCTGAAGTCCAAGGAGACGGGCAAGAAGTTCGCGTCCGTGGACTTCGTCTTCTACAACTGCAGCGTCCACCAGTCGTGAGTGCCCCGCCCCCTGCGCGGCTTCGCTCAGGCCTGCGGCCAGGCCGTCTGGGGCAGCAGGGGTGTGATGCGATGCTTCACCCTCTGTGTGCCATGGGCACTGGAGTGAGACAGGACACTGGGGTCGCTGCTGCTTTGTCCAGGCAGGAGACGGCCGGCCAGGGGTGGGCACTCAAGACCTGCCACCTGGGGGCAGAAGGGTCTGTCCCCCCACCCCCTCCACCCCCGCTGGGGCATGGCTGGCAGGCATGGGCGCCCTCCCAGGGCTCTGGTCTCCTGTGAGCACGCCAGCTTCAGAGGAAGGGCGGGAGACGCTGAGGGCCTGGCTGTGTGTCCCCCGGATCCGGGCACATGGGGCGGGTACCCAGCCTGGGCAGGGTCAGCCTTGAGCCGAGGCCCCGGGTTTTCAGTTGTGTCTCTGTGGACTGACTGGCAGGCTGACGCCCACCTGGCAGCTCACGGGCGCCCGAGTGGGTGTTGCTCCCCGACCGAGGTCCAGCCTCCTCGTGTTGGGCGGGCCGGGGTCTTTGGGGCGGGGGCTGTGTTCCAGAGGCTGGGAGGGGGCGAGGCTCTGTGTGGAGGCCGGGCCGCGGGCTCCGCAGAGCTGCCGGTAAGGGGTGCAGGGTGGGGATCTGCAGTCTGTCCAGGCCCCCGCCCGGTGAGACTTGCTCTGGTCAGGGAGCCGATTTCTACCGGGGCTGTCCCGCCTACGCTTAAATCTTAGTTTATTACGAAGAGGTGGAATTTAAGACATGCTTCTCAGGATGTCCCTGGTAGTTGGGTGGTTAGGACTCCACACTCTTGATGCAAGGGTCTGGGCTTGGTCCCTGTTTGGGGAACTAGACTCTGCATGCTGCCATGGAAAGACCCCGCATGGTGCGGCTGAGACCAGGTGTGGCCGGGTGACGGGTAATTGAGAGAAGCCTCTAGTAGTCACTCCGTCGTGTCAGACTCTCTGTGACCCCATGCACTGTAGCCCACCAGGCTCCTCTGTCCATAGGTTCTCCAGGCAAGAGTACTGGAGTGGGTTGCCGTGCCCTCCTCCAGGGGGATCTTCCTGACCCAGGGATTGAATCCGGGTTTCCTACATTGTAGGCAGATTCTTTACTGTCTGAGCCAGCAGGGAAGCCCTGAAACCATATATTTAAAAAAACAAACAAACAAACATAAAAACAAAATACACAAGAATGTGCTTCTCAGCTGCACTGAATGCATTTTCAGTGTTGATGGTCGAGTGCCCTGGCGCCGGCTTCAGAGGGTTCTGTCCTTGAGAGGGTCTGTCCAGCGACACCAGTGTAGGCGGTCGGGGCGTGGGGCAGCCCGGGTGGAGGGCCGCGGGCCCCGCCTCACCGCCGCGTCTCCTGCAGCTGCCTGTCCTGCGTCAGCGGCTCCTTCCCTTGCCACTGGTGCAAGTACCGCCACGTGTGCACGCACAACGCCGCCGACTGCTCCTTCCTGGAGGGCCGCGTCAACGCGTCTGAGGTACGGGGCCGCAGGCGCCGTGGAGCTCTGTGGGGGTGCTGGCCAGAGGGCTGTCCCGGTCTGGGACCGTCACTGGCGGCGTTGGCTGGTGGTCCCCGCTTGGGGGTTGCACGCCACAGGCACGTCCGGGCCGTCTGTCCAGCGTGCGGATGGGGGGAGGGCTTCCACGTGGACGGAACCGGCTGGGCCGCGGTGCCGGCGTCCGGTGGTTCCCAGTCGCCGTGAGGCTGCGTGGCCTTCGATGGTCATCGGGGGTGATAGCTCTGGAGCCGGGCAGAGCCCTGACTTTGTTCCGGGCAGCGGGGCTGGACTTGCCCGGGGAGGAGGAGGAGCCAGCGTGGACCCCTCACAGAACCTGCCCTGGCTGCACCCCTCCAGTCCCACCAACCTCGTGGGCCTTGGTTTTTCTACTTCCTGGTGAGGACGCACGTCCAGGATAAGCTGGCACTGGGTGGAACGAGCCGACAGCAGGCGGGCACACGGTGGGGAGGGGTGGGCAGGTGGACACCCCAGGTGTGCGGCCTGCCCTGGAGGCCGCCGGCGGGCTGAGCCAGCTGGTGGTGGCCGCAGAATGGATGTGTGAGGTGGGGGCCTGGTCCTCACAGGCCAGCCCTGGTTGCACTGCCTGTCTGAGCTGATCCCGCAGAGGGTGCCCCCCTGGGGGTCCCCCAGCACAGCGTCTGTCTGGGCCTCTGCCTTGGACGCAGAGCAGCCAGAATAGACCCTGCTCGGGCCGGGCGGGGGCGACCGGGGTCACGGGGCCTGTCGAGGGTGGGCTGACTTCAGGAACACCCCCCTCAGCTGGTCCCAGGTCACGTGGGGCCGTCCCTAAGGAGAGTGACGTTTCCACGCCCGTCACCCTGTCAGGTTTGGCTTGCAGGGCGACCTTCTCCCCTCAGCACGTGCTCAGGCCGTGGGGGCCTGGGTCCCAGCGCCTTCCTGCTCGCGATGATGGCTCAGGGTCCCTGCTCTCCTGCGTCTGCTCGGTCGCCTTCAAGGGGGTCACCAGCACGCAGTGGGGTGGGGCGGCCTGGCGGGGGTCTCGTGTGGAGCCCCTGACGCAGGGCCGCCCTGCTGTGGGAGCGGCCCCCACTCAGCGTCCACAGTAGGGGACGTGGGGGGTTTCCCACCAGGGTCCTGTGCCCCGCCAACACCAGTGACCCTGGTGCCCTCGCCAGCAGGCTGGAGGGCCGTCGTCCGGACGCTCCCTTGGTCTGTGTGAGCGGACCGGCAGCAGCAGTCGTGGTCCCTCATTCTCATATCGGCCAGGACCGGGCGGGGCAGGGCGCGTGTCCACACCGCTCGTCTGCCCCTGGCCTGGCCTCAGCCACTCAAGGGAGTCGGGCTGGGCCTGAGCCGACCCCTCTCTGGGGCCAGGGTCCCAAGGTGCCAAGGCCACAGTGAGACTCTGGCCTGATGGGGGCAGGTCTGTGCCCTGAGACCCCAGGGGACAGCAGCAGCGCTCAGCTCCCAGCTGTGGTGGGGGGGGGGTGAGGTAGGGGACGGTGGGAGCAGGGCTTGTGGGGGGGGCAGCAGGGGCCCTGGGCTGGGAGCTGGGCACTGCTGGCCACTGCCATGGGGCTGCAGCCTAAGCTCCATACGCGGCCCATGTGCCGGCCAGTGCGCGCGTGCAGGTGGCCCCTGGGGCACCTGCTCCCTCAGTGCCTACAGGGGCCCCGGGAACCTCTGCAGAGCCAGCCCGGCCGCCTCGGGAGCTGCCTGTAGGGCGTGGGGATGGCAGCCTGTTTTCAGCGTCTCTATTTAAAGCACCTTCTGTGGGGCTCCCGCGGGCCGGCTCCGGCTCCTCCACGGCCGCTCCAGTCCTGCTGCAAGCAAGCCGGGCCATTGCGTCAGTTATTGTTGCTGAAACACTGGCCCTGGGGGCCGGGCTGTTTTTCTGCCCTCTCTGAGTATTTTTACCTACTCCCTGGGCCCCTGGCGGAGAGCTTGTGCCTGCTTCTGCCTCAGGGGCCTCTCAGCTGCTCCCAGGTGGGGCTCCTCTGGTGGGATTCCCAGGGGCAGGCCTGCCTAGGTTGCGGTATGCCATCTGGAACCCAGGCCTGGCTGGCTGGCCCCGGCGCCACCAGCGTGCCCGTGTGTGGGGTGGGCTTGTGATGCTAGATAGGGCCCCGTGCAGCCGCCCTCTGCCTCCAGCCCAGCTTCAGCTGCAGCCTATTCCCCCCAGGACTGCCCGCAGATCCTGCCCTCCACCCAGATCTACGTGCCAGTGGGCGTGGTGAAGCCCATCACCCTGACTGCCCGAAACCTGCCACAGCCGCAGTCAGGCCAGCGGGGGTATGAGTGCCTGTTTCACCTCCCTGGGGGCCCGGCCCGCGTCGGCGCCGTGCGCTTCAACAGCTCCAGCCTGCAGTGCCAGAACTCCTCGGTGAGTCTGCTCAGCACCAGGGTGCCCGCCAGGAACCCGTGCTGTGGGTTTCTGCTTACGGGGGCGCCCTGGGTCCCCCCCGCCAGGCCACGGCAGCCCCTCAGCTGGAAGGGCCCAGGTGAGCAGGGGCCATTCCCAGAGCCACCCTGACACTTGGAGGGAGCCCGTCTGTCTCAGACGTAGGTGAGGGGCCTGGGTGGGCTCAGGGCACGAGAGGTGTCCTTGGGGGCCGAGGTCAGGGGGACAGCAGCAGCTCCTTTGAGGTGTCCTGGGTCAGGACACGGCCACCCGCCCTTGGAGTCTCATGTCTGACAGGGTGACCTTCCGAAGGCCTTTGATCGCATCCCGTGAATTTAGTGATGGTGGGGTCTGCAGAGCTATAACGTTGTGGTGGGAGAGGGGAGAAGGCTGAGTTCGTGGTCCTGAGGTGGCAGGCCTCGGTCTCCCATCTGTTCAGGAGGGCAGTGGGCCTCCGGGCACGGGTCAAAGTCCTGAGTGGTGGGGGGGTGCCTCTGGGTCATCTGCCAGGCTCCCGGAACCTAGGGGAGAGGCATGAGGTCAGAGGTCAGGCTCCATTCCTCTTGACTCTGTTCTGGCGGGTGGGCCTGGGGCCCAGGGATCAGCACAGTCTCAGGGTAGGTTGGCTCTCGGCCAGCGCCTCGGGTCCCTGTGCCTGCCTGCTTGGCCAGCCCCATTTTCTGCCCGCCTCCTTGGCCCCTGTGAGCCCCGCCCTCCGCCTGCCTCTCACTCTGGCTCCCCTGCCTCCCCAAGGCCGCCGTCCCTCTTCTCCCCATCCCCGGGCCCCTGTCGCCTGTCCACCCCGCCCCCCGCCAGGCCCACATTTGTCTTTCCTGCAGCCCCGCGTGAAGGGAAAGAAAGCATCAGGGAGTTTGATAGGATCCAATTACATTCCTGCAGATAAGATGATGATGAATTGCCCTGGGACGGAGCACAAGTCTTCAGCTGAGAAAGTGGGACACAGCTGGGCTCCTTGGAGGGCTGTGTCCCTAAGCCCAGCCCAGGCGGTGGGGGGGCAGCCCTCACAGGGGACGCATATGTCACACTCAGGGCAGTCCCAGGGGAGGGCTTGTTGCACCCGCCTGGAGATGAGGAAGCGTCCCTGACATGTGCCCAAGGGAGTGCGGGGGAATCCTGGCGTCCTGGTGGGGGTCACCCTGGAGGCTGTGATCCTGTGGCTGCTGGAGGGCGAGGGCGGCAGCCATCTGTGGGCAGAGGAGCAGCTGGATGGGGGCGGGCGCTGGGGCCCTTGGATGGCCTGGGCGGGGGTGTGGTGGGGATGGACGCAGGGAGGGGTTGGGGGGGGGTGTCGGGCGTCTGGGTGCAGATTGGCCCCCAGACCCTGCCGAGCCTGCCACCAGTGGCTGGTGCCAGAGGTGGCCACGGGGGACACGCAGGCCTGGCCCCACGGCCTGACCCTCTTCCTGTCACCGCAGTACTCCTACGAGGGCAACGATGTCAGCGACCTGCCTGTGAACCTGTCCGTGGTATGGAACGGCCACTTTGTCATCGACAACCCGCAGAATATCCAAGGTGAGCGGGTGGGGGGCGGCCCGGGGGCCAGGCCCGCCGGCGGCTGCTGACCCCCGTCCTCCCCGCAGCCCACCTGTACAAGTGTCCCGCCCTGCGGGAGAGCTGCGGCCTCTGCCTCAAGGCCGACCCTCGTTTCGAGTGCGGCTGGTGTGTGGCCGAGCGCCGCTGCTCCCTGCGTCCCCACTGCCCCGCGGATTCGCCTGCCGAGTGGATGCACGCCCGCCACGGCAGCAGCCGCTGCGCCGACCCCAAGATCCTCAAGGTAGGCGCGCCCCCAGGCCTGCGGGGCAGAGGGGGTCTCTGACACCCGGCCATCGCCCCAGCTGTCCCCTCTTCCCACAGCTGTCCCCTGAGACGGGCCCGCGGCAAGGCGGCACGCGGCTCACCATCACAGGGGAGAACCTGGGGCTGCGCTTCGAGGACGTGCGGCTGGGCGTGCGCGTGGGCAAGGTGCTGTGCAGCCCGGTGGAGAGCGAGTACATCAGCGCAGAGCAGTGAGTGGGGCGGGGCCTGCGGGCGGGGAGGGGGGCAGAGTGGGCGGGGCCTGTGTGGGCAGGCTGACCTGTGTGGGCGGGGCCAGAGAGCAAGGGGGGCGCGTGGGTGGGGCCAGAGAGTAGGCGGGGCCTGCATGGGCGGGCTGGACCTGTGTGGGCCAGGCCAGAGAGCAGGGGGGCCGTGTGGGTGGGGCCAGGGAGTGGGCGGGGCCTGTGTGGCCGGGCTGGGGACAAGGTGCTTTGCAACCCAGTGGATAGTATATTAGTGTCTAGCAGTGAGTGGGACGGGTCTTGTGGGACAGGGCCCGTGATTGGGCGGGGCCTTGTGGGCGGGGCCGGCGCTGTAGCAGCTGAGGCCCCCCCCCCCCGCGTACCCGCAGGATCGTCTGTGAAATTGGGGATGCCAGCACCGTGCGGGCCCACGACGCCCTGGTGGAAGTGTGCGTGCGGGACTGCTCCCCTCGCTACCGCGCCCTGTCGCCCAAGCGCTTCACCTTTGTGGTAAGCCCGCCCTCGTGCCCTGCAGCCTCTCCTTCCGGGCCCCAGGTTACTAGGGGCCCCCCCAACAAGTCGCCCACGGAGGCAGCCCGGGGTTCAGGCGACCTCGAGTGATGGCCCCCTCCCCGCGCCACTCGTCTGCAGGGCCTGACTCAGGGGCCCCCTTGCACCTGGGGCCCTGCCTGTGGGCGCCGTCCCAGACCTAGTGTGCACAGACCTGGGCTTCCCGGAGCCCCAGCCCGTCCCTTCTCTCCCCAGACGCCAACCTTCTACCGCGTGAGCCCTGCCCGTGGGCCCCTTTCGGGGGGCACCTGGATTGGCATCGAGGGCAGCCACCTGAACGCGGGCAGCGACGTGGCGGTGTCAGTAGGAGGCCGGCCCTGCTCCTTCTCCTGGTACGTAGGGACCCTAGGCTTGCCCCGCCTGCCCCCTGTGGTGGTTGGTTCAGATGGCTGGGCCCCCCCTCCGTTGCCTGGGAGACAAGGGGGATTGTGGCGAGCCAGGCTGGGGTGATCACTATGGAAACCTAGAGCGGAGAAGGTTACCATGGAGATGGCTCCCTCCAGAGCAGGTGGGCGGGGCCTGGCTTGAGTGGGGGCCGGCCGCTGCGCCCTGCCCTGGGCTGATACCCCCAGAGCACAGCCGTTTAGAGAAATTCTTGAGAGAGAGAAAGGGAACCTTAACAAAAACTGGGAGCCTTGAAGTGGATAATTTTAGATTAGGGATGATAATGGAGCCAGCCTTTAAATATTTTCCTGCAGTAATTACCCGTTATCAGACTAATTATTGGTGTTTGCAGCCTGCCACATGCGGGCCTGGCGGCTGTGGTGTAGGCACTGAGGGGACAGGCAGGTGCAGGCGGTGACCGGGCCGGCTGCCCCGTAGGGTGACCCAGCACCCCCACCTCAGCAGCCTGTTTCGCCGGCTCATGACCCGGACTTGGGATTAGCCTGTTTTCAGATCAGAGACAATGAAGGTGGGGCAATGAGTGCATCGAGTGTGTCCTTCCAGGAAGCAGGAGCCCTGAGCATGGGGCTCTGACCCTGAGCGTGGGGCTCTGACCCTGAGCACGGGGCTCTGGCCCTGAGCACAGGGCTCTGGCCCGGAGTGTGGGGCTCTGACCCTGAGCACGGGGCTCTGACCCTGAGTGTGGGGCTCTGGCCGTGAGCATGGGGCTCTGGCCATGAGCATGGGGCTCTGGCCATGAGCATGGGCTCTGACCCTGAGCGTGGGACTCTGACCCTGAGCACGGGGCTCTGGCCCTGAGCATGGGGCTCTGGCCCTGAGCGCGGGGCTCTGGTCCTGAGCATGGTCCCTGAGCATGGGGCTCTGGCCCTGAGCATGGGCTCTGGCCCCGCTGGACGCACGTTGAAATGGTGGGGTCCGTCCGACCAGCCATCCCTGGGTGATTGATGGGGTGCCACAGGGCTGCCTTGAGGCCCAGTGAGCTCCTGGTTCCTGTGGGCCTGGCTCTGCGGACAGAGACACAGTCTGGCTCATCAGCTGACACCTCAGAGGAGGCAGACGCCGGGGTGGGGGTGTCCCCTGGAGAGGGAGCTTGGACCCCGGACCCACCTCTCAGCTGGGGACATGCCCCAGAAGGGCACAGACAGCACCTGGCCCCTTGCAGGGGCTGACGGGGGAGGCGACCCCCACCGTCCTCAGCCACCTGGAGACAGGGCCCACAGCAGCCTGTGTCACGGGGAGGCAGGTGAGGCCGGGGCGGGACGTGGCCAGTGATGTGCCCGCAGCCTGTGGTGGTGGAGCCTGGATGCTCAGGCGGGTTGGAGGTGCCTCACTGCCACCACCACCCCCCGCCGCCCTTCCAGGAGGAACTCCCGGGAGATCCGGTGTCTGACACCTCCCGGGCAGAGCCCGGGCAGCGTCCCCATAGTTGTCAACATCAACCGCGCTCAGCTCACCAACCCCGAGGTCAAGTACAACTACACTGAGGACCCCACCATCCTGAGGATTGACCCCGAGTGGAGCATAAACAGGTCAGGGCACCACTGGGAGCCTCCCCCCTGCTGGGTCCCGCAGCTCTCCATCTGCCCACCCTGAGCCCCGTGACCGCAGTCCTGAGCCGCCAGAGACCAGCACCTGGCTCGGGGCTCCTGCCGCCGGCTGTCAGCTCAGCCCTCACGTGGTTCCGCCCCCCAGCACGGTGCTGAGAGGCTGTAACCCTCATCTGTCTCTTGGGGGGCCGGGGGGGGTGTCTGTGCCTCCCGTTTGTGCTGGGCCCTGGGCAGAGGGGCCCCGGACGTCCCACCGGTGACTCCCACCACCCTCATATTTTAGTGGAGGGACCCTTCTAACAGTCACGGGCACCAACCTGGCCACTGTCCGCGAACCACGCATCCGAGCCAAGTACGCCGGCTTTGAGAGGGAAAACGTGAGTCCCTGCTGGGTCCTGCCCCCCACGCCTTCCATCAAGGCCGCACTTGGGGTTCCCAGGGAGGGTGGGTATGCAGGTGTGGCCGCAGGCCCGCTGCTAGCGCCTGGCCCCTTGTGGAGCAGCCAGCCCAGCGTCCCTGTCCCACATCCCCAGAGCTGCCTGGTGTACAATGACACCACCATGGTGTGCCGGGCCCCGTCAGTGGACAACGGCGTGCGCAGCCCGCCCGAGCTTGGGGAGCGGCCGGACGAGCTGGGCTTCATCATGGATGACGTGCGTGCTCTGCTGGTGCTCAACACCTCATCTTTCCTCTACTACCCGGACCCTGTGCTGGAGCCTCTCAGCCCCACCGGCCTGCTGGAGCTGAAGCCCAGCTCTCCACTCATCCTTAAGGTGGGCCACTCAGGGACGGCGGGGGCGGGGGCTGGTTGGCGGTGGCTGTGGCCGACTCACCCCATTCTGCCCACAGGGCCGCAACCTGCTGCCGCCGGCGCCCGGCAGCCCTCGCCTCAACTACACCGTGCTCATCGGCTCCACGCCGTGTGCCCTCACCGTGTCCGAGACGCAGCTGCTCTGCGAGTCACCCAACCTCACAGGGCAGCACAAGGTCACGGTGCGTCCACGCCCCTGGGGCCCCACGCAGGGCCATCCCCAGCCCGAGGGAGCCCCCCGGGGCCCGTGACCCCACCCCGCCAAGCTCGCGGGGCCCTGAGCCATGGGCGACAGGCACCCCCTGAGCAGCCTGCACCCCCAGGTCCGGGCTGGCGGCTTCGAGTTCTCGCCAGGGGTGCTGCAGATGTACTCGGACAGCCTGCTGACACTGCCCGCCATTGTGGGCATCGGCGGAGGTGGCGGCCTCCTGCTACTGGTCATCGTGGCCGTGCTCATCGCCTACAAGCGCAAGTCGCGGGATGCTGACCGCACCCTGAAGCGCCTGCAGCTGCAGATGGACAACCTGGAGTCTCGTGTGGCCCTGGAGTGCAAGGAAGGTGGGCAGGAGGCGGGGCCGGGGGTGGGGCTGGCCGAGGCTGCTGAACTGGGCCGTGCTGCCCACTGAGTCCACTCCGTCTCCTATGCTCCTGCAGGCCTTGCTGTGCTGGGCTCAGTGGAGGGAGGCGGGGGCGGTCTGACTGGGACCTTTGTGGGGGGATCCCGCAGGCAGACCCCGCCGGAAGCCCCTGTTTGTGTCCCAGCCTGGCTGGAGGACGCCCGGTGGGCACACGGTGTCTCAGTCTTGCTTGAACGGACACGCGTCCGGGTGTGGAGACACCGCGCCTGCTGCTGAGGGCGGGGTGGCACCGTTTCCCCGGGCGTGGTGGGTGGTTGGTGATCCAAGAGCCAGTGTGCGTTGGTCCATCCGGCGGTCGGGGGTGGCCTTGGGGCGAGGGAACTCTCTGTGCGCACGACCTTCAGCCTGGCCGCTCTGTTCTGAGTCATCCAGTGGGGCGGGTGTCTGTCCTGCCCTGGGGGGCGAGTGGTAGAAACCTGCTTAGGCCGCGGCCGCATCCTCTGTACCAGAGTCTGGGGTCTGGAGCCCAACCAGGCCTCACATCCCCAGAACCTGTCTTCTGTGACTGCTCCCCTGTGCAGTGACAGGACGACCCCGGAGGGCAGGCTCGGTGTCCCCGAACCTGGTCACGTGCCCCCTGCCCCCAAGAGTCCCCAGTCGGGAGGTGGACCCCGGGGGCGGGACCCGGCCTAAGAGAGAGGGGCCCTGCAGGCCGGAAGTCTGAGCAGTGGCCTGGGGGTGGGGGCTCGGGGGGAGGGCCAAGGACGTCCCCAGGGTGCCTGTGTTTTGGGAGACCAGTGGCTCATCCCCACGGAGCAGAGGCTGCCCCCCCAGTGCTGAGGGCGCGACTGCTGTGGGACCAGCAAGTGGGCGTGCGGGGTGGGCGCCCGGGCCAGGGCCGCAGGGACCCTGATGGGTTCAGCACCCATGTGCCCATGTGGGCTCCAGGCAGCAGCCTGGACCTGTGCTGGCCGCCATTCGGCCGGCTGGCTTTTCTGGCCGGTGCCCACAGCCAGCGGGAGAAGGGTGGGGGTCTACTCGGAGCCCAGCCCACGCGTGCCCCTTAGAGCCCTGTCCGTGTGGGGCGCCACGAGGATGACCAGGGCCCCAGCACAGACGCCCAGCAGCAGGCAGGGAGGTGAGGGCCGGCTCCTGTTTAGCCCCCATGACGTGCCCAGCGCCCTCTGGCTCCTGACCAGACAGTGCACACCTCACGGCTCTGGAATGTCCTGAGAACAGCGGAGGCACTCTGAGCCGGCGGGTGTGTCGGAGGCCTGCTGGCCCAAGGAGCGGACCGCTCTGCTCCCTCCCAGGCGGCCAGAGCCAGGGCAGCCATGAGCGCCCCAGCCTCTGGGACCAGGGCCCCCAGCCCAGCCCAGTCTCTGCCCTTGTCTCGGTTACATCTGCAGCGGTTCGGGGGTGGGGGGCTCACCCTGCGTCAGGACTGGGGACGCTGGCCTGGCAGGTCCAGCAGGACCTTGAGTGCGGGGTGAGCGGGGCCGGCGGGAGGGCGGAGCTGAGCAGGTCCCCCACAACCCTGAGTGCGGGGTGGGCGGGGCCGGGCACCCGCCTTGACCCCTCGTCTGGCCGCAGCCTTTGCGGAGCTGCAGACGGACATCCACGAGCTGACCAACGACCTGGACGGCGCCGGCATCCCGTTCCTGGACTACCGCACCTACGCCATGCGTGTGCTCTTCCCAGGGATCGAGGACCACCCGGTGCTCAAGGAGATGGAGGTGGGCTGCCGGCCCTCTCCGCGGGGGTCCGGGGTTCCTGGGGCCGCGGGGGCCTGGGGGCCAGCCCGAGCCTCCTGGGAGGGAGGATCTGGTCCCAGCAAACCACCCCTAGCCTGGGCTCCCAGGGCCCAGCGGTTTCTCTGGGCCTGTGGGCCACTGTGCACCACCCAGGCTGGCCAGCCTGGCTCCAGCGTGAGGCCTCCAGCCTGCTGCAGGGGAGTGGGCTGGCTCCCGCATCCTCCTGGGCGCCCCAGTGGCCGGCCAGGAGCCCAGGCCCCGATTCAGAACAGGCAGGGCTGTCATGCTCTGTGGGCAGGGGCATCCTTCCCTGCACCCCTAGGATGTCGGGGCTCCGCCCCCGCCCCAGGTGGCTCTGTGGGTGGAGACCCCTGTCTAGCGGCGGCTCGGCGGGCCTTCCCGTCATGCTGTCTGGGGCCCGGGCGCCCAGGGCTGCTCACTGCCCCTTGCTTCCCCGGGTGGCTGCCACGCTGGGGCTCCCTGTCCTGGCAGGTGTGTCTCCTGGGGTTGCGGTCCGCTGTGCTGTGTGACGGGTCTTAGCTGTGACTGTGTGTCCTGCCTGGGCTGCGGGCCTGTGTCCCTTCTGCCCTGATAAGCTCTGGGGCAGAAAAGAGTGAACACGTGGGGCCCTGGAGCTAGCCATGCCTGCGTCCCACCCCCTTGTCCCGCATCTGTGCTGGGAGACCCCAACGAGCCACGCCCCTGTCTGGACTTGAGTGTCCTCTGCAGTGGGGAGAGGGGTCTCTGTGTGGGTGCTGGCGTGACTGAGGACGGCACTCCCGCTGCCCAGTAGGCACCGGGCTTCCTCTGAGCTGTCAGAGCCAGGCCATGCAGAGGGAGGCGGGGCAGGCACCTCGCTGCTGTGCCCACACCTCTGCCCACTGTGGGCTTCTCAGGCAGCTGCCGGGCCATAGCCATTCTACGAGGACTTGGGGCTTAGGGTCCCGTCAGGGTGATGGGTGACCAGACCCCCAGGCCCGGACTGTCCTTCAGCCAGAAGGGGCCGCTGCCCCCTCGGTCTAAGCAGGCCTGCGGCCCCCCAGGTACAGGCCAACGTGGAGAAGTCGCTGACGCTGTTTGGGCAGCTGCTGACCAAGAAGCACTTCCTGCTGACCTTCATCCGCACGCTGGAGGCCCAGCGCAGCTTCTCCATGCGGGACCGTGGCAATGTGGCCTCGCTCATCATGACGGCCCTGCAGGGCGAGATGGAGTACGCCACCGATGTGCTGAAGCAGCTGCTGGCCGACCTCATCGACAAGAACCTGGAGAGCAAGAACCACCCCAAGCTGCTGCTGCGCCGGTGCGTCCGTGCCCTGCCCCCCCGCCTCCCTCTGCACCCCCCCCCGCCTCCCGCCTCCCCGCCCCGCCTCCCTCCTGCACCCCCGCCTCCCTCTGTCCCTTCCCCCCGCCTCCCTCTGTCTCTGCCCCCTGCCCCCTGCCTCCCACCTCCCTCTGTCCCTGCCCCCCGCCTCCCTCCGTCCCTGCCTGCCTGCCCGTGACCCCTCCCTGCCTGCGCCCCTCTGCCCCCTGCCTGTGCACCCCTGCCCACCTACACCCTGTCTGCCCACCGTGCCCTCGGCATTCCTGTGCCCACCCACACGCCTGCCCGCCCGCCTGCGGCAGTGAGCCCACTGGCCTAGCCCAGGCACTGCTGAGGCGACTCTGGGGACCTGCTTGGGGTCTGCCCTGCCTGGGACCCTTGTCACTGGGTGACACGTGCTCTGAGGCCAGGCCTGACCACGGGCCCTGGGGCGGTGGGGGTCGGGTGGGCCTGAGGTCACCCCACGTCTCTGTTCCAGGACGGAGTCAGTGGCCGAGAAGATGCTGACCAACTGGTTCACCTTCCTCCTATACAAGTTCCTCAAGGTGGGCGGCCGTAGGGGCCCGGCTGGAAGGCCCAGCTGGGGTGCCCGCCACGGGGTGCCCGCCACGGGCCTCAACCGGGGGGTAGGGAGGGGCCCAGACCCTGAAGTGACGCCCCTGGGACACGCGTCTGTCCACTGGCGTCCCCAGAGGCTGTCCAGTCCTGCCTGAGCTGCCAAGGCAAGGTGGAGGTGCCTCTCATGGGGGTCGATGGCCGCACGCGGGTGAGCAGGGTGGAGGTCCAGGCCCCGTAGGGTTCATGTGGTCCCTGTGGCCCAGACCGAGGCTCAGATGGAACCCCTGGGCAGGGTGTCTGTGTCCAGCCCTAGCACTGGCCCAGCCTGAGGAGGTGCCTGGCGGGGAGGGCAGGGTCCCATTGACCCCGTGCTGAGGAGGGGGCAGCCACCTAGGCTTCCATGTGTTGTTGCCCAGACAGTTCCCTCCAAGCCCCGGAGACCGGCCCTGGGGAGCCGGGTTATTCTTGGACTGGGGCATAGCCTGTGGGCGGCTGGACGTGGGTCAAGGTGGGCCTCACTGGGGCTGTGAGCAGCTCGGTGGGTCACCTGCGTTTTAGAACTGGGAGGTTGTCCAACCCCAACGTGTGTCTGACTTTCCTCGACAAACCCGAAGGCTTGGCAGGTGGGCCTGCTGTTCCCGCAGTCGGTGCTCCACAGCAGACGAGGCAACAGCCGTGGAAACCACGACAGGCAGCCCGGGTCTGGTCCCCTCTGTGTGACCGAGTGGACGTAGCCTTGGCCCTTGGCAGGGTTGCACATTGGGGAAGATGGTGGGGCTTCCTGTCGTCTGTGCTGGGGCTGAGGCTGGCCACTGCAGCTCAGTGGTCAGGACAGGCCTGCTGGGCTGCAGGGTGCGGACGGGAGGGGGTGGCAGTGAGGGCGGGGATAGGGCTGTGTGGGGTGAGCAGAGGCGTGGAGGCGGGGTGGGGGGTAGCCAGACGGAGACTGGAGGCCCAGGGGTGGACACAAGGTCTGGAGAGGGGGGCTGGGCGGGCTGGTCTGGGGGAAGGTGGCTCAGCACACAGCAGGAGGGTAGCAGGAACAGGACTGGCTGCTTCCTGTAAAATATGGTTGTTTGCAGCCCATGTGATGTGCTCGTGTGTGTTAGAGAGACCATGTCTTCGAGCTGTTTTATGTTTACATTGCTATGAAGCCAAGTTTGCAGACAAAACACCTTGAGAGACGGGCGTGCTGTCGGATGGAAGGTTGAGGGGTGATCTGCGCTCACGGCCGCGCCTGGGCAGCTGTCTCTTTAATCACACTGCCTGATTAAAGGCGGGAGCACCTGGTTCGGGGCTGGGCTGCTGCTCAGGGGACCAGGGGCTGGGGAGCTGGGCAGCCATCTGCCTGTGTCTCACTCGCCCCCAGGCCCCAGGGCCACCGAGCCGGAGGCTGTGTCTGTCCCAGGCAGGGACTCAGCTGGAGCCGGGAGCCCTCCCCCAACAGCTGTCCCTTCATGGTGCCTGTTGTCCAGCGGTGTCCGTAGAGGCTCCCCTGACCCCCACCCCGCAGTGAGGCTGTGACAGGAGCCGCCACACTTGGCCTGGCCTTTGGGCGGCTTCCACCCCAGAGGGGAGATGGCAGGGAAGCAGGCAAGACCAGTTACAGGGGCATCAGAGCCTGGGGGTGTGGGTGCCCCGGGGCAGCAATGAGGGCCAGCGCATTGGGTCAGGGTCCAGGAGAGTCTTTCTGAGAGGCACCTCGGGTGGGGTCCAGGGGCGGGGGGAAGACCCAAGAGGGTGGGGTCCGCAGGGGCGGGAAGAGCCCTGGTGGCCGGTGGAGGCCCGGAGATGGGGTGTGCTGGGTGGCAGGGGAGCGGCGGACGTGTGAGGGGATCAGGCAGCGCAGAGCCCCCCAGGCGCACCGGGCGAGTGTCTGCTCCGAGACTGTGTTGACTGCATGCTCTGGAGCAGCGGACAGAGGGGCAGGGGGTCCCTGACCTCCTGTGGGCGACGGTCACACCCACTGTTCGTGCCCGGCCTGGCCTCGTCCGCCAGCAGCACCGGCGGCCCTGGGCAGGAGTGGGGCTGGGCCGGCGGTCTTTCCAGACCAGGCCGCCTATCCCCCGGGGCCCCTGCTGAGCTTTTCTCTGGGAGTTTCAGACCCACCAGGGGGACGGTCTCCGGTCAAGCGCTTTGTTCACATCCTCCTTGCGCTTTGGGAGCGGGGTTCTCAGGTGGGCCTAGTCGCCCTTTTGGCAGGGCCGGGGCCGGGGCAGGGCTGGAGCCTGACGCCCCTGGCCCCGTGCCCGCAGGAGTGCGCAGGGGAGCCGCTCTTCATGCTCTACTGCGCCATCAAGCAGCAGATGGAGAAGGGCCCCATCGACGCCATCACGGGCGAGGCGCGGTACTCGCTGAGCGAGGACAAGCTCATCCGGCAGCAGATCGACTACAAGACGCTGGTGTGAAAGGGGGCAATGGGGGGCCTGCCACGTGCCCCAAACCCCGCCCACTGCCCGCCACACGCCCCAAACCCCGCCCACCGCCCACCACGCCCCAAACCTCCCCACGTGCCACTCATCCTTAAACCCCGCCCACCCGCCACTCACCCCAAACTCCATCCATCTGCCCACCATGTGCCCCAAAACCCGCCCGCCTGCCCGGCCACGCACCCCAAAACCCACCCACGTGCCCATGTCCCCCCCCCCCTTCCCTGGCCCACCTCCCAGTGAGGCATAGGGAGCTGACCTCGCGTTCTCCCATCCCTCAGACCCTGAACTGCGTGAACCCCGAGAATGAGAACGCGCCCGAGGTGCCAGTGAAGGGGCTGAACTGTGATACGGTGACACAGGTCAAGGAGAAGTTGCTGGACGCCGTGTACAAGGGCGTCCCCTACTCCCAACGGCCCAAGGCTGGGGACATGGACCTGGGTGAGCCCAGGAGGGCGCTGGCCCGGATGGTGGGAGGGCAAGGCTGTGATCTTGGGCGGGCTCTGCAGTCTCCTCCCCAGGGTGGTGGAAGGTGGGGTCCCATTTGCACCTGGAGCTCGGGGCTCACTGGCTCACCAGGAGGATAAGTAGGGAGGGTAAGTGGAGAAGAGGTGGTCTGGGCCAGCCTGGTCTCATGGTGGACAAGGCTGGGCGGTGGAGGGAGGCCTGAGCGCCAGGCTGGGAGGAGGGCACACACAGGGGCCCTGGGGCCACGTGGGATGGGGTGTGGGGCTGCAGCTCTGCGCGGACAGGACATGGGCCGGCGGCAGGGCCTGCCCCTCTGCTGCCCAGCGTCCACTCAGGGCGCCGGGACCCTCCCCTCCCCCGCAGAGTGGCGGCAGGGCCGCATGGCCCGTATCATCCTGCAGGACGAGGACGTCACCACCAAGATCGACAACGACTGGAAGAGGCTCAACACGCTGGCGCACTACCAGGTGAGCCGCCCGCGGCCGCCCGCGGTGTGGGCCTACCGCCCTGGAGTGCCCCGGTCTGGGCGGCTGGGGCCTAGGGGAGAGACGGCTCCGGAGGGCAGTTCCCACGTCGCCCGGTCCTCCGCCCGCAGGTGACAGACGGGTCCTCGGTGGCCCTGGTGCCCAAGCAGACGTCTGCCTACAACATCTCCAACTCGTCCACCTTCACCAAGTCCCTCAGCAGATACGGTGAGCGCCGGCCGGCAGGGGCAGGGGCAGGCCGCTGACCAGGACGGGACCCTGGCCCCAGGCTCTGTGCGGGCTGCCTGGGCTTAGTCATGGCCCGTCCCTGGGCCACTTGGCCTCTCCCTGAGCAGCACGGGCTCCTCACGGCCATCACACGTGTCATCCCAGGGCATCACTGTCCCCCCAGTTTTCAGATGGGGACACCAAGGCTCAGCCAGGGGCCCCAGCCAGGCGGGCGGGCGGGTGAGGGCGCTGGACCCCGTAGCTGACGGCGCGGTGCCCGCAGAGAGCATGCTGCGCACGGCCAGTAGCCCCGACAGCCTGCGCTCGCGCACGCCTATGATCACACCCGACCTGGAGAGCGGCACCAAGCTGTGGCATCTAGTCAAGAACCACGACCACCTGGACCAGCGCGAGGGCGACCGCGGCAGCAAGATGGTCTCGGAGATCTACCTGACGCGGCTGCTGGCCACCAAGGTGGGGGCGGGGCGTCCTGAAGGGGCGGGGCGTCTTGGGGGCGGGGCGTCTTGGGGGGCGGGGCGGGGCTGGGGCGGGGCTGGGCAGGGGCGGGGCGTCTGGGAGGGGCGGGGCTGGGCAGGGGCGGGGCGCCTGGGCGGGGCGGGGCGGCCCCTGAGCTGTACCCCGCCCACGCCCCACCCCCAGGGCACGCTGCAGAAGTTCGTGGACGACCTGTTCGAGACCATCTTCAGCACGGCGCACCGCGGCTCGGCCCTGCCGCTGGCCATCAAGTACATGTTCGACTTTCTGGATGAGCAGGCCGACCAGCACCAGATCCATGACGCGGACGTGCGCCACACCTGGAAAAGCAACTGGTACGGCGGGGCGGGGCGGGGCGGGGCCGATCCCCCTCCACATGGGCCTCCCTGACTCACCCATCAGGAGGATCTGCTGCCCATCTTGTGGGGGCGTGGGTGTGTGTGCACACGTGTATTCGCGTGTCACTGGGCGTGCAGGACTGTGTGCAGGTATGGTCTTTAGTGTGACACATGGCTCGGGGGCCCGGCCCGTGCTGCCTACAGCAGTGAGGGTAACAGTGATGGTGACCCCCTCCCAGCCCAGGCCCCCAGGCCAGCAGCCACTTCCGGTCGGGCTCTCACCTCCGTAGCGGCCGGTACGCCCCTCCAGGGCGGGCCTGCTTCTCAGAAGCTCTGTGCCTCTGGCCTATTCCTTCTCGTTCCCTGAGCCCTGCCAGCGCCCTCGGCTCTGCGTGCTGCCGCTCCCCAAGACTCTGAGTGAGCCCACCTGGGCCTTCATGTCCACCTCTGCTGCCCACAGACCTCGAGGGGGTCCACGGGGCGTGGGGGAGGCAGCATCGTGTAGGTCAGCATCATCCAGGGGCACTCCTGGAATGACGGAAGGCTCCAGGTGTGTGCCGGCCACGTGGCCCTGCCGCTGGGAGCATCTGAGGTAACTGGCACAGCCAAGCGCCTGAATTTCTAGCTCGGTGACACACTAGAGGTTTTAGCCCCTCTCAGCTCAGCTCAGCTCAGTTCAGTCCAGTCGCTCAGTCGCTCTGTCGTGTCCGACTCTTTGCGACCCAATGAATTGCAGCCCGGTGCTACTGCTGCTGCTACTGCCAAGTCACTTCAGTCGTGTCTGACTCCGTGCGACCCCACCCCTGGGATTCTCCAGGCAAGAACACTGGGGTGGGTTGCCATTTCCTTCTCCAGTGAGTGCATGAAAGTGAAAAGTGAAAGTGAAGTCGCTCAGTCATGTCTGACTCTTCGCGATCCCATGGACTGCAGGCTACCAGGCTCCTCCGTCCATGGGATTTTCCAGGCAAGAGTACTGGAGTGCGGTGCCATTAACCTGGCTAGTGGCTGTCAAATAGGTTGGCGTTTGGGGTCAGAGGTCAGCTGTCTCCGGGAGCCCTTCCTGGTCTTGTTACCAACACTTGTATGGGCAGGAACAAGGGAACTAAGTGGGCCTTAAACAGGCACTCAGGCCTGGAGGACCCTGGCTGTGCACACGAGTGACCCCAGGCAAGAGCGCCTCTGGGTGTGCACCCTTCACCCTGGGACTGTGGGCAGGGGGTGCAGCCCTCACTGCCGGGCTCTCTGGGCCCGTCTCCCCAGCTGCGTGGAGCTCCACAGTCGCTGCGTAGGCTGGAGCCAGGAGGACGGGGAGGCCACAGGTCAGCCCCTCCTGCTGCGCCCCGGGGGTGGCCGTGGCCCCTCTGACGCTGCGTGTGCCCGCCTGCCCGCAGCCTGCCCCTGCGCTTCTGGGTGAACGTGATCAAGAACCCGCAGTTCGTGTTCGACATCCACAAGAGCAGCATCACGGACGCCTGCCTGTCGGTGGTGGCCCAGACCTTCATGGACTCCTGCTCCACGTCGGAGCACAAGCTGGGCAAGGACTCGCCCTCCAACAAGCTGCTCTATGCCAAGGACATCCCCAACTACAAGAGCTGGGTGGAGAGGTGGGCACGGGGCCGGGCCGCAGAGGGGCGGGCAGGACGCAGAGGGGGCGGGGCCGGGCGGGGGACGCGCAGGGGGTGGGGCTGGAGGCACGCAGAGGGGGCGGGGGTGGAGGATGCAGAGGGGCCAGGGCTTGGGGACACAGAGGGGGCGGGGGCGGGGCAGGGGCCGGGCCAGGGCCAGCCAGGGGTACGCAGGGGTTTGGGCTGAGGACGTGGAGGGGGAGGAGCCGGGGCGGGGCCGGGGGTGGGGGCCCGACGCAGAGGGGGCGGGCCGCGCCCTTGCTCACAAGCCCATCGCCGCAGGTACTACGCTGACATAGCCAAGATGCCCGCCATCAGCGACCAGGATATGAGCGCCTACCTGGCTGAGCAGTCGAGGCTGCACCTGAGCCAGTTCAACAGCATGAGCGCCTTGCACGAGATCTACTCGTACATCACCAAGTACAAGGACGAGGTCAGTGCAGACTCTCTGCCCCGGTCTGCTGAACAGGCCCGGTGTCCTCGGCCTTCACACCGGCTCTGCTGCTGGGGGCGGGTGCTGGGCCTCCCTGAGACGCTGGGGACAGAGGACTGAGCCACAGGCTAGAGAGGCCCGCTGGACACTGCTGGGGCCAGTCCTGAGGCCAGGGCAGGCCTGCTACAGAGGCTCCCAGGAGGAGCGTGGCCTTGGCTGTGGGGTATGTGGGTGTTAGGGGTGCGAGCTTCTCCCGGGCACACGGAACCTGACTGCCAGGGGCTGGAGGTAGGGGCGGGCATGTCAAGAAGTAGGGTGGGGTGGGAGAGGGGGAGGGTCAGGAGCCTGGTTCCCTGGGTCGAGAGGGTGGAGTGGTCGGCTCCAGAGACTTGGCCACAGGGCCGGACCTGGGGGAGGCAGCAGAGCCAGGGGACAGTCAGCTAAGCCCGGAGGAGGGGGCTCAGGCAGGGAGCCCAGAGCAGAGAAGGGGCTGTGCTGAGCCTGGGTCCAGCGGGCAGGAGCTGCAGGGGGAGGAGAGCCCTCCGTGACCTGGGGTGGGGCTCAGTGAGGGGCACAGAGACAGGGGCTGCGAGGGGAGGGTGGGGATGGCAACATGGCTGCTGGGGGTGGGGGGCGCTGCCTGCCCACGGGACACAGCACTGGGAGTTCAGACACTGCACCCCAGGGGACCTGGAGGGCTGGCAAGGGACCCGAGCCCTGTCTGGGTGGTTTCAGGGGAAGGGGGTTAGGAGACCCTGGGGACCTGGGGGTCCTGGCTCCAAGCCCAGGTCCCTCAGGCTCTGGCCGCGGGCATCGTGTGTGGCCCCGGAGCCCACCTGAGGCGCCTCCCTGCCCCTGCAGATCCTGACGGCCCTGGAGAAGGATGAGCAGGCACGGCGGCAGCGGCTCCGTGGCAGGCTGGAGCAGGTGGTGGACACCATGGCCCTGAGCAGCTGAGCCCCTGGCCCAGCCGCCCGGCCAGCGGCAGTGAGTGAGAGGACCCTGGCGGCGGCCTCCGCCTGGCGGCCAAAGCTGTGAGGTCCACGGAGGCAGCCTCGCCTGCCGTGCCGGGGTCCTGCGCTGGGGCCAGGTGTGCGGCCCTGGCCCCCGGCCCCCGTGTCCCCTTCCCACCTGTGGGGTCCCGGCTCTTCCTCGGTGTGGGTGAGGCAGTGTCTGCAGCCCTCCCTGCGCTCAGAGCTGTTTGCAGGGGACGGGGAGCCCAGGTGTGACCCGGCCCCCTCAGGACAGCAGGGGGCTGCCGAGGCCCCAGGGCGAGGCCGGAGCCCTCCAGGAGGAGAGGCGAGATCGCAGCGGCCAGCGGGCCGGGCCCGGGGCTGGGCGGGCCGCTGTGCCCGCCTCCCGCGCAGAATCTGAGGGCTGGGCCTGGCTGGCCACCTGGGTGGGGCGGCGGCACGCCCAGGGCCCCTCCGCAGGGAGCTGAAGTCGGCCTGGGCCGGCGCCACCCACCTGCCACGTCCCGGTGTCCCACCGCCGCCGCCATCCTCGATTCACCGCGTGCTCTCCGCGGTCGAGGCTGGAGCGCCGCGTCGACCTCACCCAGAGAGAGGCCCCGAGCTCCCTCCTATGGAGGGGCTGCAGGACGGCTCCACGCAGGGCCCAGGTGACTTCTGGAAGGACTCGGGTCCCCTTCTGTCCTCAGGGCTGTGCCTCTGGGAGCCACTGGGGCCTGGGGCTCTGGGCTGTGAGTGCACGTTCCCCTTATTTATTCCCCCCTGAAACCTGCCCTGCCCCAGGCTGAGCTCTCTGCTGTGGAGGGCCCCGGAGCCACCCTGATCAGCCTCCTGCCCACCCCCCAGCCTCCCACCTGCCTTCCCGTGGCTTCAGTCTGGCCCCTCAGCAGTGTGCTGGCCCCTTGGAGGGGGGACGCTTGGGGGACGTTGCTCGTTTTTTAGGGGAACAGGGGAGTCCTGCTGTGCTTGGACAGCTGGAGCTGTGGGGCCCTTGGACCGTACCCAGTGGCCTGGCCAGGAGCAGGATGCAGTGACCAGAGGGCTTGGAGGTCAGGGCTGTCCACCCTGCCCTCAGCTAGCAAGAGTACACATTTTTAATTAAAAAACCTGTACATATATATACATATATATATATATATATATATGTGGCTCTGCCTGTCTCCAGCCCCAGTGGGGTCCTGTACAGTTAACTGGAGGAGGAGGAATTTTACAGTTTAGAGTATGAGCCGAGGCACTGGGACAGCCCAGCCAAATGGGCGTGGCCAGCGTCTCCTGCTGGAGCGCCCCGGCCTCCGCGTCCACCTGTGGGGCAGCCTGTCTCCCTGTTGACGTGAGGACAGACTGCTCGGCCTAGAGTTTCCCGGAGGCGGGCTGTGGATTCCTGCATGACTGTGCTAGCGTTTAGTATGACTTGATCTTTTTAAAACTGCAAGTGTTGAATACTAGAGGTTGTTAGGCCCCTTTTTTCATGTTTTTTAATTAATCAGTCACTTGTGAAGGCAGTGGCCCGTCCCCTTTTCAATTCACTTTTTCGACGGTACTACAGATCTCCGCGGACTTTTAAGGGACAGCTAACTGTGGCCGGCCCCGCGCCTTCCCCGACGCGGCGTGAGCCCACCCGAGAGCCTCCATCAGCTGAGCAGCTGCTCCCCCGCGGGAGGAGGGGTGAAGTCCGCAACCTCCTGACTCAGGAAGCTCCTGGAACTGGGGGTCAGAGGCCCCCAGGCCCCACGGGCGCTGAGCAGGGCTCGGGCCCCCACGCGGTGGGTGTCCAGCAGGAGCTCAGGTCAGGGAGGCGCCGGGTTCCTATGTGTGGGCCTCTCCCCCCGAGTCTTCCCTGAGGCTGCTTCTGATCGAAGCCCCCGTTCTTCCAGCCCCACTCCGGCCAGGGGGCTCCCTGCCCCCGGCACCGCCCTCTTCGGAATCCAGTCCCCACCCCCTCCCTAGGCCTCCCTGGTCCTCGCGCCCGCCGTGTGGTCGGGTTGGCAGTCTGGGCGGTGGGGATGCAGGAGTGGGGAGCCGCCAGCGCTGCCTGGCGTGGCAGAGCACACAGGCGGGTCGGGGCGAGCACTTTAGCGCTGTCTGTTTACACGCGAGCCAATCACCGACCTGAGCCTGCCGTCCACCGGCAGCACGGGTGCACCTCCTTCCCCAGGTGGGAGTCAGGCCGAGTCCTTGGCCTGTCTCGCCCTTGGCACCTCCATGTCCTCCGGCCCAGCACTCTGACCCTGAGCCCAGCTCTGGCCCGAGGGCGGCCGGGGCACGGAATGGAACCCTGCTCTGTGCAGAGGCGGCCCCAGGGGCCCCTCTGCAGTCCTGGGGCCAGGGGGCTGGGCCAGAACGCCTGCCTGCCTGGACTCTGCTGCTACTGCCTGCTGCCCTGGGTTGCCTCCCTCGTTCTCGCCCGCACGCCTCTCAGGAGCGCCAGGGATGTCTCGGCCACGGTCCGGAGCCTGGCCTCTCCATATACCTCGAGCTTGCCCACACTCCTTGACCCAGGCCCGGCCCGGCCCACGGGAGAGGCCACCACCCCGGCTTTGCCCTTGCTGAGCGAGCCCTGCCTGGCTCTCCCCCCCAGTGCTGGAGCTGAGGGCTCACGCCGTTGGTGCTACACAAGCTAGAATAGATATATTTAGAGAGAGAGATATTTTTAAGATGAAACCCACAATTAGCTGTCCTTTAACGCCGCAGAGCCCCCACCCAAAAGAAGAGCGATCGCTCTGCAGCCTGAGTGGCCCCTCGGCCGCTGCCTCTCCCAGGGGCGGCGTGGCTCTAGGCTTGCAGGTTGTGTAAATACACGGCTATTTCCTATTTTACTGTCTCAGATTTAGTACTTGTAAATACACACACATTAAGGAGAGTAAACATTTTTGCTAAAACTCATGGCTCCGGGTTTTCCTTGCTGGGAGGGGTCTAGGGTGGCAGCACAATAGCCAGCCGGTCCCACCTCCCCCCACCCCACCCCTGCTCTGGGCAGCATTTCCCGGGTGTCAAGGCTTCTGCCCCCGGGGTGACTGCAGCAGGGGCCCCCAGGACCATCACCTTTGTTCTGCAGTGGGCCCTGAGGGTGGGGCCCCAGCATCACACCTGGCCCCAGGGCCACTGGGCATTTCAGCTGACACTTAAACCAGGGCCTGAGCCCCATCCAGAGGGTCCTGTTGACCTGGGCCCCGGCCTGTGTCAGAACAGGAAGGGTGTGATGGACCCCAGAGAGTGACCTGCACCTCTGCCTATGCATGAGCTGCAGGCCGAACCAGGTGATGACAGTGATGAGGCTGATGGTCCCCTTCTGGTTCAGCCACCGTTCTGGCCAAGTGAACTGGTGTGGAGCTCACAGCCACTCAGACACAGGAAAGCTGAGGGGCATGGTGGGGAGTGGCCTTGGGGGACTAAAAGTCGGCCACGTGGCAGGAGAGGTCCCCAGAGAAGCCGGTAGCGCTCCAGGATGCCTTCAGCATCTCCGCCCGGAGACAGCATGCTGACAGTGGCCCATAAATCATCATCAGTACCTCCTGCTCCAAAAACGGGCCCATCCTGACAGCCGGTCTGCGGGGCGGCGAGCTCAGCGCCAGGCTCAATCACCAGAGAAATCAGTGTAATCAGCATGAAATTGCATCGGAAACAAATTTAGCAAACACGGTCCCATTTGGGGTGTGACGTGGCCTGTTCGCATAGCTCTGTCCCCTCCAGCTTTCCGGCGCAATCAGCCCTGCCGAGGGCCCCAGCCCGCCGGTGGGCACGTGAAAGCAGGCGCCGGTCTTTGGGCGCAATCAGCAGCGCTCAAATCAAGCGGGATGGGGTGGGGCGGGGGGCGGCACCATCTGACTGTCATTCATGCGGGAGCATCCAGGCTCTTAGCCCTGACTGCCGAGGCCAGTGCTCCCCTGCGGCGCCGGGCAGCGCATGGGGTGGGGGTGTCTGGTGGCCGGCGTGAAGGCTCCAGCACGCTGGGCTGAGCCCTTCTGCGTGCCAAGCTCTGCATGAAGCCGTTGCGATGGGGAGGCAGGTTCAGGTAACAACGCCTGGGAACAGCCCGGTGACTGCACACGGGGGTCTGTGGTGGCGGCCAGCTGGACAGACAGGAAGGGCCACCTGGAGAGGAGCAGCGCCCCTCGGGCCAGGGTGACTTGGGAGGCTGTGCTCCGCCGGGGAGCAGACGGGTCAGCAGCATGCGAGGCCAGAGGTGGCCCACGCTGAGGGGGGGCCCGGGCCCCGAGAGAAGCAGAGGCTGTGCCAGGCCCCTTGGGAAGCAAGGAGCGCGGGTCCTCAATCACACCTGGAGGTCGCGGGACCCTTCCGAGGCTCCTCCAGGGCGCCAAACGCGGCCCCATCCCGCACCTCCGCTTCCGGCGCGTGGCTTCCTTCGAGTCACGTGACTTCCTTCCGGTCGCGTGCCACCCACCTTCGCCTCTGGCTGGGAGAACGCCTCAGCGTTGTGGACCGCAGTGTGAGCCCCGAAGCTCTCACCCTGTCTCCAGCCAGGCGTCCTCCCCGAGGCCCGCCGGCCCTTGCTGCCTCGTCCATCGGCCCCCAGGTCGGACGCTCCCCCATTCCCCTCCGCCCGGCCCCCCTGAGGCCCGGTCTCTCCGGGACACCAGTCCCAGGTGTGATGCTAAGGGGACGGGGTGGGGGGTGGGCCGCGGAGCTGTAGTGAGAGAAGGAGCCCCTTTTCCCTTCCTTGTGTGAGTTGATTTTCTGAGGGACACGTTCCTCTCAAGTCTCTGGGGAAGGGCTCTCCCAGCTAGGAGCGTGGCTCTTGGACTCAATACCGCCTCCTGGGCCACACAGAGGGGAGCAGCCCTAGGCGACCCTGCGGGCTGATGGTGCCCTGGAGGGCGGGGCCGTCTCGAGGGCCAGGGTCCTAGAGCGCCCCAGGCTGCCCCCAGTGCCGCTAGCACTGGAGTTCCACCAACGAGGACTCAGGCAAGGGGTTGGGGGCTGGCGAGGGAGGCCCCTGCCCCACCTGGTGAGGAAGGGGCAGAATGAGGGGCTGGGGGATAGCGCCCCAGTCCAGCGAGCCCGGCCGAGGCACAGAGGTGCTGAGGGGGCCGCCAGCTGCAGGAAGGAGCCTGAGGTCCGCAAGAGGAGGCTGCTGAGCAGGCAGCAGAGCGGCTTCTGGAGTCGCTGCAGAGGGGCTGCCGGTGCCCCCAAGCCGGGACATTCAGTGAGGACCGAGGCCGAGGACCAGAGGTGAGCAGGATGGGGCTGCTGCGCACACCACTTCGGGAAGATCTGTGTCCACTGTAGCCTAAGTCGATGGTACCCCCTGGAGTTGTGCAGTGCACAACCTATCCAGATGTACAGGACGTCCGTGAGTGGGTGAGGCACTTCCCGTGGAGGCCGGGAGAGGCGCAGACCTGCCTCCCTAGTGTCAGGAAGCCTTGTCAGCTTTGCCTCAGCCCCACCACCATCGTGGGAAGAAGATAAAGGAAGGACCCTGTTAGGGAGCTGAACTATGACCTGGGACTTAACATTTGCCCAAAGGAAACTGTTGATTTTATTTTTAATATGTATTTATTTGGCTGCCTCTGGTCTTAGTTGAGTCACGTGGCACATGGGCTTCAGCAGTTGCCAGGCAGCAGCTTAGTTGCTCCCTAACATGCGGTATCTTAATTCCCCCCCCCCCCCAGGCATCAAACTTGTGTGCGCTGCATTGCAGGGTGCAATCGTAACCAATGGACCACCACGAAAGTCCCCAAAGGAGGCCACTTAAACACCACTGGATTAAGATATTTGAAAGTTTAACGTTTGTTCCTACTTCTCAGTAGGGCAGAAGCTTGGAAGCAAGATGCAGACAATTAAGAAGTTGCATTAACAAGACACCAGCAGTGCTGTGTGCATCTTCAACCTCAGAGGCCATGCTGGGCTAGGGTGTAGGTGCTGGGCTCTGTCTGTGGCCTGAGTCCTTGGTCTCGGGAGCTGCTCCCCCTCCACACCCAGGGGAGTGCTCCAGCGAGGCTGTGACCCCAGCTGACCAGTCAGAGCATCCGTGCCAATCAGGCTGAGCATGCCACGTCATCAGGAACAACTGTTTCCCCTGAAACTGCTGAAAAGAGTGAATACTCCTTAATGTGGGGTGCCTTGGGGGCAGGGGTGACACCAGCTCCGAAGTGTGGAGCTAAGAGATGAGGGGAAGAGAGAGAGAGAGAGAGAGAGACAAAACTCCTGGACCCAGCCCCGCCAGTAGACAAGATCTCTTGTGGCCTTCAGTTAATTGGCCAACAGATTCCTTTTTCTGGCTTTGCTCAAATTGATCTGTTGTGGGGATGGAGAGTGAATCTTTCACTGCTGGAGGCTCTGCTGCTGGGAGCGTTAGATGGGCCACCTGCGCTGAGACGACTGCTGGTGTAAAACACAGGATGTAAAATAGCTCATTAAAGTTGTTTATGTTGACATGTTTGAAGTGATGATAATGGGGTAGACAGGCTTACCTAAGATGGTGTTAAATTTTACATGTTTCTTTTAACTTTTTAAGTGTGGCCACTAGAAAACTTAAAACTATGTTTCTAGCTCGTTTTCTGTTTCCACGGGGACTAGACCAATTTTCTAGAGATGAAGAGCATGGGATGCATGTGTGTGCTGATGTCTGTCTTAACTGGTGCCCCTTTGGAGAGTGAGTTCTGCTCACAGAGGGTTTCTTGGTTTCCTGTGCTGTGGCGGATCTCCCCAGGCTTGGGTTCCTAGTCACACAGCTGTGCGACCAGCACTGCAGTCCTTTTCAGAACCAGTCATTACCCCAGAAACGCCCCCACACCTGGTAGCTTCCGCTCGCATCCTTTCTCCCCAGCTCCTGCCCTGCTCATCTGCTGTCTCCGTAGATCTGCCTGTTCTGGACGCTTGCTGCAAACGCAGGCACACAGTACGTGGCCTTTTGTGTTTGGTTTCTTTCCCTTAGTATCATGTTCTCAAGGTTCATGTCTGTGGTAGTCTGTGTCATGCTTCACTCCTTTGATGTCTGAATGATACTCCACTGCATGGATGTATCCACCCATTCATCAGTTGAAGGGCATTTGAGTTGTTTCCAGTTCTTGACTTAAGAACAATACTCTGTGCACATTTGTGTACAGATTTTCATGTGAACATACGCTCATTCTCATAGGCACGTAACTAGGAGTGGAATTGCTGGATCGTATGGTAACTCTGTATTTAGTAATTTAGGGAACTGCCTGACGGGTTTCCAGAGTCTGCACCATTTTACCTTCCCACTATTAGTGCACCAGAGGCTTCCTTGGAGGCTAAGACAGTAAAGAAGCTGCCTTCAGTGCAGGAGACCTAGGTTCGATCCTTGGTTTGGGAAGATTCCCTGGAGAAGGGAATGGCAACCCACTCCAGTATTCTTGCCTGGAAAATCCATGGGCAGAAAAGCTTGACAGGCTACAGTCCTTGGGGTTGCCAAGAGCAGAATGTAGCTGGGCAACTGACACATCCATTACTGGACGAGGGCCCCAGTGCCTCTGAATTCTCACCAACACTAGTCATCACCTGCCTTTTTGACCACTGCCATCCTCGGGGGTGTGACGTCGTGTACTGTGGCTTTGATTTGCATTTGCGTGGTGGCCCGTGACACTGAGCGTCTGTTAATGTGCTTATTGGCCACTTACTGGCTATATGTTTTCTTTGGAGAAACATCTACTCAGATCCTTTGCCCATTTGTCTTTTCATTATTTAATTGTAAGAGTCCTCTCTACATTACAGGTACACGATTATCAGATACATGATTTACAGACATTTTTCTTCCATTCTGAGTTTTCTTTTCACTTTTTTTGTTTGTTTTTGGCCAGGCCATGCGGCTTGTTTGAGGGATCACAGTTACCCAAACAGGGTTTGAACCTAGGCCACGACAATGAAAGTGCTGAAATGTCAGGGAATTCCCTCTGTTTACTTTTAATATTAAAAAAAAATTATTTTCACTTTCTTGATGTTGTGTTTTAAATGCTAGCTTTTAATAAAAGAATGAGAAATCTGATATTGGGTTCAGGGTTAAAGGATGGAACCTAGGAAACAGATTAGAACAAGTAGGCACGGTGGGGCCTGGGAAGGACAGAGAAGGAACTCTGAGAAACAGAATACTGAACCCTTCAAAGACTTTCACTTTGTTATAAACTCTGTTTCTTTTAATTTTTTCAAAATTGTGGTAAAATACACATAACAAAACTTAGCGCCGTCTTTAAGTGTCAGGTTCGGTGGCATTAAGTACATTCATATTGTTGTGCAGCAATCACCACTACCATCTCCAGAAGTCCCTCGTCTTCTGAAGCTGAAGCTCTGTCCCCGTTAAACATGCCCCATCCTACTTTCTGTCTCTGTGGATTTGACTCCTTTAGGGACCTCATCTAAGTGGATCGTACAGTATTTCTACTTTTGTGACCAGCTTTTATCACTGAGCGTAATGTCCTTAAGATTCATCCATGTTGTCACATGAACCAGAATTTCTTTCCTTTTTAAGTCTTACTAGTTTCTCATTGTGTAGATTGACCATATTTGTTTCTCCATTCATCTGTGGATGGGTAACTCGGAGTACTTCTACCTTCAGCTGTTGTGAAAACGTCATGAACGTGAGAGTGCAATGCCTCTTTGAGAGTCAGCTTTCGGTTCCTCTGGGCACACGCCCAGGAGTGGACTTGCTGGCTCATATGGTTATTCTGTAAATGTTTTAATTTTCTGAGGAACTGATACACTGGTTTCCACAGTGGCTGGGCCACTTCATGTTCCCACCAGCGAAGTGTTAGGGTTCTAGTTCCTCCACAGCCTTGTCAGCACTTGTTATTTTCTGTGTTTTTTTTTCTTCTTTTGATAGTAGTCATTGTAACAAGGTGGTATATCATTATGGTTTTATCATTTGCATTTCCTAATGATTAGTGATGTTGAGCATCTTTTTCATTTGCTTACTAACCATCTGCATATTTTTCTGGAGAAACTTCTATTCAAATCCTTTTCTCCTTTTTAAAATTGGATTTTTGTTGTTGAGTTTCAGAGGTTCTCTGTTTGTTCCAGATGTTCATCTGTTATCATTATGTGACTTGTAAATATTTTTTCCCATTCTATGAGTTGCCTGTTACTCTGTTTATACTGTTTTTTAATGCATAAACATTTTCAATTTTCGTGAGATCTATTTTTTCTTTTGTTGCCAGTGCAAAGAAAAAACTTTTTTTTCTGTAATTTGTTTCATTTCATCCTATTCTTTGAAAGATAGTTTTTCCAGATATTCAATTATGTTGACTTATTTTCTCCCATTGTTATGGCCTCCATCATTCTTCTGAAGAAGTTGGCAGTCTCTCCTCAAAAGCTCTTCGCTGAACATTTTAGGACCCGCTCTCCATCTTTGGCGCCCTGCATTTCCCACCCAGTGCCTCGCTGGCCTTCGCATCACAGACACAGCAGAATGTTCTGGATGTCGACATTTCCAATGGGGGCCGTCTGGGGCCACTTCTTGGCCTCTCCAGCCGTGGTGCTGGGGCTTCGTCCCCTCATTCAGCACCTTCTCATGAAACCGTTGGTGTTTGGTTTGTGCAGCAGGCCCTTGTGGCCGCGGGCCTCATCCCTGACCATGCCGCCCTGACTGACTTTTGCGTCCTGTTGAAGTCCCCTGGCTCTGACCCAGCACCTCTACTGAAGCTCATGGGAGGTAGGGCTCATGCCTCCCAGGTGGTGGGTGGGGGAGCCTGCATCCCACCCATGTGTTTCCAGTTCTTCCCTTGTTTCTCTAACCGCTCTACTCATGGAGCTTTGTGGGGGAGGTGAGGGGGCTCCATGGTGCTCCCCCGCCATGCACCACAGTTATTTCTGTGGATGCGCTGAACCAGGCCACGGAATATTGTCCAGGAGTGTCACTGCCCTAGTCCCAGCCTCTGACAGTTCCTCACAAACCACCAGGGCTCCTTGCTGGCCCTTGGAGAAATCTGAGCATCTTTTCCAGCAGCCCCTTTCCCTGCCCCTGGCCTCTGGTACCAGGCGCATCTGCCCAGAGCTGCTGTGGCCGCGAGAAGCTGCGAGGATGGAGTGTTTCTCAGCTTAACTCCCTCCGGTTGAGAAGATTGCCTGTGTCTCCATCCACGGAGGTCAGCGGACAGCTGGGAGTCCTGCTCAGACGTCAGCAAGAAGTGTGTGAAGCCCCGGCACTTCCTCGTGGCAGGCAGCCCTAGATCAGAGCAGCCGCGCAGCCGCAGACCCGCCACTGCTGGGGCAAGCGCCCAGTGCGCCTATAAAGCCCATTAAATCTCGGGTGGGGGCCCTTGAAGGCTGACAGGCAGCTGCTCTTGACTCTTGGATTCCTGCCAGCTGAAATACTTCCCATGGTAATTGACTCTCAGAACCCCTTCTGCCAGGAGGCTGGTTTGAAGTCATAAAAAGGGATGCCCCAGCTCTGCACAGGAGTTCACAGACCTGCTGGGCTGGCTGGTGTGAGGAGCAGATGGCCTGCTGCCCTGGCATGGGCTCCTAGGTTGTGACCACTGGATTCTAGAAACTGAACAAGAGTCGAATCTAGTCAGGTGATGGTTAGCATTTTTTAGCAAGAAAGTATTTTTTAATTAAGACAAGTACATTTTTTAGACAAAATGCTGTTGTACCCTTAGGAGACTGTAGTATAATGTAAACATAACTTGTCACATGCACTGGGAAACCAAAGACTTTATGTGACTTGACTTGCTGAGGTATACGCTATATTGAGGTGGTCTGAAACTAAACTTGCAGTAGCGCCATGGTATGGATGCCTGTGACTGGTCATGACTGATGACCGCCCATCTCAGAGCACAGTCTGCAGAGCAGGCCTTGGAGAAGTCACGCACTCCCCTACACTGAGGACCATTCCCGCCGCCCCCATGACTGTGCTCCCACTTTGCTCTGTGTCCAGACTCCACCATCCTGTGTGGAGGCCACCGTGGACTCGGGTCAGGTGGCTCCAAGGCTGCCAGAGTAGACTGACTGCAAGAGTGTCCCTGTTCCACTCCCAAAGACATTCTATGAAGCCGCCACCACCCTGATACCAAAACCAAAGACACTACCAAAAAGCAAAATTACCAGTATCATTGACAAATATAGGTTTACGAATTCTCAACAAAGTATTAGCAAACCAAATCCAGCAACACATAAAAAAGATCATACGCCAGAACCAATTTGGATTCATCTCAGGGTCAAAAGGATGGTTCAGCATACACAAATCAATGTGTTATACCACATCATTAAAAAGAAAAGATTACAGCCACTGATCATCTCAGAATAGATGAGAAAAAGCATTTGATAAAATTAAACATCCATTCATGATAAAAATCCTTATGAAAGTGGGTCTCAAGGGAAAATATCACAACATAGTGACAGCTATTTATGACAAACCCACAGCCAATATAATACTCAATGTGAAAAGCTGAAAGCCTTCCCACTAAAATCTGGAACAAGACAAGGATGTCCACTCTCACCACTTCTATTCAGCATATTATTAGATGTCCTAGACACACTAGTCAGGCAAGAAAAAGAAAAGGTATTCAGAGTGGTAGAGAAGAGGTAAAATTGTCATCATATGCAGATGACAGAAAACCCTAAAGACTCCACATACAAATTATTAGAACTGATAAGTGAATTCAGCTAGGTAGCAGGATACAAGTTAACACACAGAAATTAGTTGTGTTTCTTTACATTAACAATGAAATATCATAAAGGGAATGTAAAGAAAAAATTCCTTTTAAGACTACATCAGAAAAGTACTTAGGAATAAAGGAGGTGAAAGACATATGCAGAGTACTATAAAACATGAACAAAGAAAACTAAAGATGATTCAAAGAAATGGAAAAGATATCCCATGCTCTTGAATTGGAAGAATTAATATCATTAAAATGGCCATTCTACCCAAAGCAATCTACAGATTTAATGAGTTCACTGTTAAGTTGATATTTTTCAAAGAACTAGTCAAATAATCCTAAAACTTATATGGAACCAGAGAAGACCCAGAATTGCCAAGACAATCCTAAGGGAAGGGAACAAAGCAGGAGGCACAGCCCTCCCAGGCTTCAGACTGTACCGCAGAGTAGAGTCATCCGATGGCGCGGTACTGGCACAAAAAGAGTCAGGAACTGCTGGAACAGAAGAGAGAACCCAGAAATAAACCCATACGCCTATGGTCAGTTACTCTTCCACAAAGGAGGCAAAAATATGCAATGGGGAAAAGACAAGCTCTTCAGCAAGTGGGAAAGTTGGAGAGCCGTGTGCAAATCGATGAAGTTAGAATATTGCCACACCACACACAAAAATACACTGATGACTTAAAGACTTTAAATATAAGACAAGACACCATAAACCCCCCAGAAGAGATTGTGGCAAAACATTTTTCGACATAAATTGTATCAGTGTATTCTTAGGTCTCTGTTCCAAGACAACAGAAATACAAACAAAAATTAACAGATTGGACCTAATCAAATTTAGAAGTTTTTGCACAGCAAAGGAAATAAAAAGACAACCTATGGACTGGGAGAAAATACTTGCAAATGATGCAACTGACAAGGGCTTAGTTGCCAAGATAAATAGCTCACACAACTCAATAACAACAAAACCAATAAAAAATGGGTGCAAGACCTAAATAAGACATTTCTCCAAAGAAGACATACATATGGACAATAGGCCCAGGAAAAGATGCTCAGCAACACTAATTGTTAGAGAAATGCAAATCAAAACTTAAATGAGGTATCACCTCACACTACTAGGAATGATCATTAAAAATCTATAACAAATGCTGGAGAAGGGGAACTCTCCTACACTGTCGGTGGAAATGTAAATTGTGCAGCCACTATGGAGAACAGTATGGAGGTTCCTTAAAAACTAAAAATAGAGTTGCCATATGATCTAGCAATTCAAGTCTTGGGCGTACATCTGGGGAAAACTAATTCAGAAAGATACAGGCACCCCTATGTTCATAGCAGCACTATTTACAGAAGTCAGGACACAGCAGAAACCTGAATGTCCATCCGTGAATGAGTGGATAAAGAAGATGTGGTACATATATACAATGGAATATTACTCAGCCATAAAAAATAATGAAATAATGCCATTTGCAGCAACATGAATGCAACTAGAGATTATTACACTAAGTGAAGTCTGAAAGAGAAAAACAAATAGAAGATCACTTATATGTTGAATCTGAAATAACACAAATGAACATATCTAGGAAACAGAAGCAGATTCAGGCATAGAGAACAGACGGTGGGGGGAGGTCGGGGTCAGCAAATAGAACCATGATGCAGTAAGGTCCTACTGTATAGCACAGGGAACTCTACTCAATATCCTATGATAAATCATAATGGAAAAGATATGTTGGAGTATATTTATATATTTATATGTATAACTCAATCACTGTTGTACAGCAGAAATTAACATTCTAAATCAACTATATTTAAACAAAATGAGAAAAAAAAAGTGTCCCTGATTGTTACTCCTTCGTGTTAAGAGACTGCCCCTCCCAGTAGGATGAAGGGTCCATCTCCCCACCCCTGGAGTATGGGCTGACCCTGTGACTTGATCTGACCCACATCATGTGGCTGAAGTGTTGATGTTCCAGTTCTGAGGCAAGGTCTCAAGGGCCTTGCAGGGGTCACTTCCTCCTGGCTCATAGGAACAAACCTGGGCCAACCTGTTGGTGGTGACAGACCAAGTGGAGGAGAGGCCAGCCAAGACCAGCCTACAGCCAACTGACCCTAAACAGTTGGCCTGCAGGCCTGTGAGCAGTAATTAGTGCTTGTGATTTTAAGCCACAGAATCTGGAGTGGTTTGTTAAGCATAAGGCTGCCAGAGAAAACACAGAACACTTCGTTAAACTTGAATCCCAGATAATCTGCAGAAACGTGTTGCTTCTCTGAAATTCAAGTTTAACTTGGTGTCCTGTGTTTTTATTTGCTCAATCTGGCAACCCTAGTTAAACAGCAGTGTTATGGACTGAATTATGTCTCTGTTCAAATTCACATGTGAAAGTCCTAACTCCTTGTATTAGAATGAGGCTCTGATTTGGAGACCGGGCTTTAAAGAGGTGACTGACTGAAAATCAATGTGGACCCTAATCCAATCTGGCGTCCTTGCAAGAGATCAGGACACAGACACGCACAGGGGGGGGTCGTCCATGTGCACAGGCGGGGAGAAGATCATGCACTGGCCTCGGCGAGAGGCCTCAGGAGGAACCGGCCCTGCGGACCCCTGGGTCTTAGGCGTCCAGCCTCCAGCACGGAGGGAAATGTCTGTCGTTTAGGCCGCCCCTGGTGCAGTGTTCGTCAGGACCACGCAGCTGAGGTGTAGGGAGCAACAGCCTCAGGAGTAGGGGGCTGCTGCCTGGGGACGGGGATGCTCGGCCAGGCCTCTTGAGTGTGGTCGCTGCTCCCCACCCCAAGAAACGCGCCCGAGGGGTGTCCCGAGGAGCCTGGGCAGCTCTGGAACAGTAAAACGGGGAGGCCGATTCCTGCTTCTGGAAGATTCTCTACGAAATCTCCCTCTGCGGTAAACCTCGCTCAGGGGACCCCCGTCAGGGGGCAGAGGAGCACGTTCTGCAGGACCACCTGGTCCCCCTGGCCCCCGCCTTCCCAGCTGGGTCGCAGGCGCCGTTAAGACGGCTAGACCCTGAAAGCCCCTGGAGCAGTTCAAGTCTCCGCACCTGGGTGCGACCTCGTCCGGCCCGCCCGCCGGCGGCACGGCGCACGCGCGAGGCTCCCGGCGCAGCCCGCGCTCCCGCCTCACTCCCGCGCCGAGCAAGGCGCTCGCTCCTGGGCCGCGCGTGCACGCCTAGCCGGCTCTGGAGTGTGGAGCGGCTCCTCGCCCACTGCGCGCACCTCGGCTTTCCGTCCCCAACTTGGGGCTGGGTTCCGCGACAGAACCTCCTGAAGGCCGTGGAGCCGCCTCTGAAGAAGACGGAAGGAGCGCTCACAGAACCTTCCAGAGTCCAGGGAGGAGAGTGAGGAGAAGGAACCCAGAACTCACCGGGAGGCCCCGGGCTCACAGAAGCTTCTGGAATCCTCCCACTGGCCAGGTGCCCACGTTGGGTTCCGGCTGTGGCGCTACTCGCCGCTTCTCCCCGCGGTGGCCCCGAGCTCCCGGGCCGGGCTGCAGCGGAGCGTGTGGCCGCCTCCCCCGTGGAGTGCCGCGCGGCCAGGTGGCAGCGCCCGGGTCCAGAGCCCCGAGCCCCAGGCCTTCGTGGGCAGCATGTTGGCGGCTCGTCTGTTGCAGCACGGCCGGCCACTCCAAGTCCTCGGCGTTTGTGACGCGTCGTCTCCGCGGGCCTGGGAGCCTCGCTGGGCCGTTCCGGCGTGGTCCTCCTCAGGCGGCAGGGACATTTGGCCAAGGCCGCTCTCACGGTGGCCACGCGTGCCTGGCCAGCCCCCGCCGGGGTCCCCAGGGGACAGCTCCTCAAGGCCGTGCCTGTCCGCCCACTGGTGGGCGGACCAAGTCCGGTCGGCCCTTCAGACCAGACAGGACGCCGCCGCCGCCGCCGGACCGCCCGTCCCCCCTGCTCGGCCAGAAGGCGGGGGCTGGAAGGTAAGACGTCCTGCGCCAGAGAGCCGCCGGGGTCGTGTTGGCTGTCTAGCCTCCTGAGTGGGATCGCGGTGCCTCCTGTGTCCCCACGCCTGGCTTGGAGCGACTGAAACCCCTGGGGATTTCCACGGTGACGAGGGGGATGGCGGTGCCTCGCAGGGGGTTGTTAAGTCGCTTAGTCGTGTCCGACTCTGCGACCCTGTGGGCTGTAGCCCACCAGGCTCCTCTGTCCACGGGATTCTCCAGGCAAGAATACTGGAGCGGGTTGCCATTTCCTTCTCCAGGGGATCTTCCCAACCCAGGGATCGAACCCAGGTCTCCCTCATTGCAGGCAGACGCTTTAACCTCTGAGCCACCAGGGAAGCAGGGGTTTAGAGGGCTGGAATTACTCGATTGCACAGCCGCCCACCCTCCCACCCCGAGGAGGGGGTGCAGAGGGGCCGGAGGTTGACTTCAGCCCCCCCTGGGCTGTCACTCACTCAACGGGGCCCCCAAGAAAGCCACGAGGAATGGGTGCGGAGAGCTTCCTGGTGGGTGAGCACGTGGCCATCCGCGGAGAGTGGGGTGCCCTTGGGGAAGGTAGCCTGTGTGCCTTTCCTGTCAGAAAAGGGAATTCAGCTGAGCCGGTTTGAAAGCTCTGATGGGCCTCATTTCCCGTTCCTGAGAACGGCGGCAGCCCGTTAGCAGCTGGAGAGGCCCCGGAGGGGCTGTGCGGGCCGAAAGACTTCTAGGGGCAGCAGGGTGACTCAGGCGGAGAAGAGGGTTGCTTACTGCAAGGCCGTGGTCCTGCAGGGGGGTCAGGAGCTTTGCTGGCAGGTGCGGGCGGTCTGGTTTGAGACCCCGTTTCTGAGCAAGCCTAGACGAGTCACGTCTCAGTTTGCTGACCTGGGGCTGGTCATTGTCATCTTGTCTGTAACAACCCAGGCCTCGCCTCGAGCCTCTCTCCCCTTCGGCTGTTCCTGAGTCATCTCCTGCAATAAATCTGTTATCTCGTAGGTGACAGTCTCTCTCAGTTCTTTGAGCCTCGCTGGCAAATTAACCGAACCCGAGGAGGGGGTCGTAGGAACATCCAGTCTACAGAGGGCAGGAGGGGAGCCCAGGGACAGTCCCTGGATGTGTGACTGGGGGGCAGGGGCACAGGGGTGGGACATCTCGTGAGACTGAGCCCTTGACCTGATAGTCCTTCCAGGCAGTTTCAACCAGGTTGGATTGCAGGACCCCCCAGCTGGTGTTGGAGAGTTGTTTGGTGGTGTTATAAAAACACATACATTGGAATTGGTATCAGAGTTGTAGGAATATTTAATTCAATTATTTTCATTGCTTCTTGTTTATTAACATGAATATTTAAGGCTGTGAAGTTTTCTCTGAGGAGCGTTAACTCGGCTGTACTGTTTTTAGTATATCTGGATATTCCAAATGTGGGTTTTGATTTCTTTTTTAATCTGAATGTTGTTTAAAAGAGAGGTTTAAAATTTCCAGGCCAAGGGCCTTTATATTGATTCTACCTCATTTTATTGAATTGTGAAGAGACCTTTTCTGTACTTGTTTTTTAACATAATAAAATGTGTATAGTTTAAAAATTCAGATTCTAGCACATCAAGCATAAAACAAAAATCCTGTGCCATGTTCATAGTATCTCTGATCACATTGTTTCCTTATGCATCCCCCACCCATGGAATAGCCCTATATTTGTTATTGTTATTATTCAAACACATTAGGTGATCCACCAACTTAAACTGGGGCCCAGGGTGCT
Source organism: Odocoileus virginianus (assembly GCF_023699985.2). NCBI lineage: Eukaryota > Metazoa > Chordata > Mammalia > Artiodactyla > Cervidae > Odocoileus > Odocoileus virginianus. Next base: position 483,734 of record NW_027224320.1, read on the forward strand.
AGCCTGGCCGGTGCTGCGTTCCCTTTGTCCTGAGTGCACCCCCATCTGGGGTCCCCACGCCCCTCTCCTCGATCTGTGCCCTCGTGTAGGCAAATGCCTCCTCCAGGGCGCATCCTAAGTGTGTACGAGGAGGCAGGACTTTTGAGGTTGTGGTGCTCATAAATGCTGCGTTTTATGTCACCCTTTAAAATGCATGTTTTGCACTTATCCTTGGTAATAACATGGCTGGGTGTTGAATCCAGGTAGGAGTATGTTTTTCCTCAGTATATGGGGCTCCCCCAGCTTCCGTGTTGCTCTGAGAAAGGGGACGCCACTGGTCTCCCTACCTCATGTGCCCTGTGTTGGCCCCACGCAAGCCTTTGTGGTGTGGATATGTCTTAATTTGGGTCTTTTTTCATTCTTTGGGCCCTTCACAAGACCTCTCAGTGTGGTAACTAAGGTTATTTGGTTCTGGAATGTTCTCTTTTATTGTTATCTGTGCTGAGTTTTCTCTAGTCTCCCTGATTCCTGTTTTTCAGACACTGGACATCTTGGATCCACAGCCTGGTTTTCTTGTTTTCCCTTTGTCCATTTATCTACTCTCTGGAAAATTTCCTCAAATTTGTCTTCCAACCATCCTAATTGTAAAATTTGTGCTCCCACAGATTTACTTTCTGAGCACTCCTTGGAAGTTGCTCCCTGAATTTCCTTTGTTGTCTCCTTTATGGACCTTTCTGTATTGCTCAGAAGATACTCATTTCAGTTTCACTTTCAAGTTTTGCTCTGCGGCCTGTGTTGGAAGACCCTCTGTCTTCCGGGTTTGGTGATCCTTACCTGTCTATTCATACTTAAATGGGAGGCACTAAAAGCTGATTAAACACGTGAGTATCTAAGAGCTGAACCTGGAAGTCACCCCAGTGCCCGTGGATGGTAGGGTGGATGAAGCAGTGTATCCCACAGTGGATGTTCTGTTGCAGTGACAGTGATCTGTACACATGTTCCTATAGGCAGTTCTCACAAATGTGACGTTCAGCAGAAGCAGTGCACACGCGTGGTTCCACTTACAGAACCCTGAAAACAGCAGAAGGAGTCTGTGTCACCAGATGTCAGCACCTGGTGTGGCCAGCCGGGGATGAGGGGCTGCTGGGACATGGGGACAGGTGTGCTGAGTTGGTGAAAGTCTATCCAGCCGGACACGGGTGATGTGGGCGTGTCACTGTGCATGAATTATACTTCACATAGTTAAAAACGTACGCATGAGACTGTGTTTGGGGTGGGTCTTGTGGACGAGTGTTCCTCCTGTGGTAACCCCGCGCATTCCCCCTGGTGAGTGCGCTCTGAGTGCGTGGCGTGTGGGGTTTGGAATCTCGTGACCCCGTGTGTAGACTATCTGCTGCTCCCCACTCCCTCAGTTAGGAGCCTCATGGCTGCCCCTGGGAGCCTCTGCCTCATCTCCATGAGAATACATCTGTCATCTTCTAGGGGTGGGGAAGGGGGTGCCCTGGCTGTGCAGATGGGTGGGGAGCAAGGACACCCAGCAGCCAGCCCCCGCCCCACAGAACCCGGAGTCTCTGATTTCCAGCCTTTCTGGGACTCAGCACGAGCTGGCTCGGTTCTACATGGCTTCCCCAATCCTGGCATCCAAACAATTTTTATCTCCTTGTTTCTTCTCTGTTGCCTTTTTGGGCCTCTAGTTAAGAAATGAGGGGCCATCTGGACTAATTCTTTGGGATTTTTTTTTTTCTCTCCTATTTTCCATCTCCTTTTCCTTTTGTTCCTACTTCTTAACCAGGTTTCTTCAACTTTATCTTCCAGTCCTCGCATAGATGTTTTTTAAAAACAGCATTGTCATAGTTTTATATTTTTAATTAAACTGTTTATCTTGAGATCAGTTCAGTCACTCAGTCCTGTCCGACTCTTTTCTACCCCATGGACTGCAGCATGCCAGGCTTCCCTGTCTATCACCAACTCCCAGACCTTGCTCAAACTCATGTTCATCGAGTTGGTGATGCCATCCAACCATCTCATCCTCTGTCAGCCCCTTCTCCTGCCTTCAATCTTTCCCAGCATCAGGGTCTTTCCTGGTGAGTCAATGAGACTGTCTGGAGATAGCCACATGCAATTATAAGCAATAATGCAGAGAGACCTGTGTTTTTTACCCAGTTTCCCACTGATGACGTAGGAAAGTGTTACAACCAGGATGCTGACATTAATGCAGTCAGAACAGAGAATGTTCACCACCGGGATCCCTGCACCACCCTTTACAGCCTCCTCTCCCCCCATCCCTGGTCCTAGGCAGTCACTCATCTCTCATCCAGTTTTGTAATTTTGTCATTTCAAGAGTTTATGTGAATGGAATCATGCAGTGTGAAGGCTTTTGTGATTGGCTTTCTTCCACTCAGTGTAATCCACTGGAGAGTCACCCTGGTTGTCCCTGTGTCAGTAGTCTGCTCCTTTATTGCTGAGCAGAATTCCATGGTACAGATGGACCACAGTCTGTTTAACCATTTACCTGTTGAAGGACATCTGAGATATTTCAGTTTGGGGCTTATAAATAAAGCTGCTCTGAATATTCATATTCAGATTGTTGCAGAAACATACGTTTTCATTTCTCTGTGACAAATGCATGATGCAGTTGATGATATTTACATGTTTAGTTTTATGAGAAACAGCCACTGTTTTCCTGAAAGACCGCACCATTTCACAGCAGGGTAAAAGTAATAAGATTTCACTGCATTGTCACCCGCATTTGGTTTTATCATGATTTAAAATGTTAGCTGCTGTGATAGGTTTATCTCATTGCAGTTTAACTTGCATTTTTCTAATGGTAATGGTACTGAACATCTTTTTGTGTCCTTACTTGCCATCTGTATGTCTTCCTCGTTGAACTGTTTATGTCTTTTGCCCATTTTCTAATTGGGTTGTTTGGGTTTTTACTTGGAGAGTTCTTTATATATTCTAGATAACTAATTTTTTGTTGGACTTGTGGCTTGCAGCTATTTCTCCCAGCCTGTAGCCTTTCTTTTCATTCTGTTAATGTGGTCCTTTGTAAGCAAAAATGTTTGATTTTAATGAATCCCAATTTATCAATTTTTCCTTTTATGGATCATGCTGTTGGTGACAAGTCTTAAGCACTAGCTCTCAATACTGAAAATTTTCTTCTGTTTTTTTTCCCTGAAGTTTTATAGTTTTACATTTATATTAAATTCCATGATCCATTTTGAGTTAATTTTTATATAACAGGTGAGGTTGAAGTGCATTTTTTTCTAGCTGTCATCTGAAAAAATTAATAATTTATGTTTTTGGACGTTTTAGATTTATAGAAAAATTGAGTGAATCGTGTGGAGAGTTCCCATATCATCTGCCTTTCTCATACTTTTCATGTGTGCCCAGTGATGTCTAACTCTTTGTGATCCTGTGGACTGTGCAGCCACCAGGCTCCTCTGTCGATGGGATTTTCCAGGCAGGAATACTGGAGTGGGTTGCCATTTCCTCCTTCGCAGGATCTTCCCGGCCCAGACATTGAACCCAGGCGCATTCTTTACTCCTGAGCCACCTGGGAAGCCCCTCTCACGCTTAGGTTCTCTTAGCGTCTTGCACTAGTGGTGTGTGTGTTCCACTTAATGAGCCAGTGTTAGTGCGTTATTGTTAACTGGAGTCCCTAGTTTACACATAGTGTTGTACATTCTGTGGGTTTTGACAGTGCATATAGTCTTGTATCCACCACTACAGTCTCATGCAGAATAATTTCACCTAAAAATGTCAGCACTTAGTAATCACTGACCTTTGCACTGTCTCTGTAGTTCTGTCTTTTCCAGAATGTCGTGAATTTGAGATCAGCTGTGTGTAATCTTTTCATACTGGCATCTTTCAGTTAGCAGTAGGCTTTTAAGGTTTTATATATGTACGTATTTGTGTTTGTAGCGCGATAGCTCATTTCTTTTTTTATCACTGAATATTCTGTTGTATGCATTTACCACATTTGTTTATCCATGCACTTATTAACAAATATTTTGAATGCTTCCAGTTTTTAACAATTCTAAATATCGCAATAGTTTTTGTCTGGACATTTGTTTTCAACTCAGTTGGGTAAATACCTAGAAGCGTGATTGCTGGATTATATGGGAAGATTATGTTGAGCTTTGTAAGAAATCTCTAGCATTCCAAGAAAGCTTTGCATTCCCACCACCAGCAGGTGAGAGTTCCTGTTGCTCCACATGGTCACCAGCATTGGTACTGTTGTTTTTTAAAAGGAGCATAGTGTTGTTCTTTGGACTGCATGTAGCATTTCTCGTGTCTCCATAAGGAAACTAATTAGCATTTTTTGGAAGGTCTCTGTCCGTTTCCTGCTTCGCTTTGGTTGCTTCTGTTCCTCTTCTGTGGTCATCGTGTTCTCTGTCCTTCATGTTGGGCTTTCTGCATCTGTCTGGTCATCCTTGGCGTTCCATTCACAGTTGAGCCAACTGACGCTCTGTGCTTCAGGCTGGGGTTTAATTGGTGAGCCGGTAGGGGCAGGGTTTTATTGGGGGAATGCCGGAAGTCTGATCTTCCACTGGGTGGAGGAGGTGGACAGCCTCCTTCCTGCTGCTCGTGTGTGGGGAGGCGAGTCTGGGGGTGGCCACTCTGCGTCAGCCCTGGCCTCGCCCCTGTGCCCTGGGCACTCACCTACCCACTCCGCACCCCACAGAGCAAGTCTGCAGTCCTGTCCTGAGGGTGGCGCCCGCCAGGAGTCAGGCACAGGCCGCATAGGGATGGCTGGGGTGCGTGGAGACTGTCCAGCCCTCTTTCTTCCTGGCACCCTGTCCTTTCCTGCTGGAGTCTCAGTGGCTCTCCTCACCAGCCCCTGAGGTCAAGACTTTCCTGGCCTGTAAGTCAGGTGAGAAAACCTCTAGCCACCACATTGCCGGTGATGCTTCCTGTGTGGGTTCAGATGCTTAAACATCTTAAATTCCTTTAGTATGGTCTTGGGTGAAAGCAGAAAGAAACTCATATGATCAGTCTATCACCTTTATCCAAAATCCCTCAATTATTTTATAAATATAAAACTAGTATATAGAAAAAATCCTTTAAACGTTCCAGGAACATGTCAAGTAAAAGGGAAAAGGTGACACTTTCTCACCACCTGCTACCACTGTCACTTCCCAGATGTCACTGTTAACTGGCAGGAGTGTGCGTGTCGTGTTTGTGGGTGCGTGTGGGTCATCACAGACCCAAAGCACACACGCATGTGGGCACACTCCCCACCCAGACTGTGACTGCACCACATGGATCCCTTTCTAGAGCCCTGCCTGCCGGGAGAGTAAGCAGGTGGCATCAGGTTCTGAGGCAAAATCGTTTCTCTTGGGGAGCCGGTCCGGGAGCACAGGCTTGCCCGCCTCAGCTGCAGAGCTCCTGCTGGGTCGCCAGGCTGTGGGGTCTGCGTGGAGACGGGGCCCACCTAGTCCTGCCTTCCCTGGTGGTCGCCCTCACAGCTCTGTAGCACCGCCCTGACGGGACCGCAGTGGCTGCAGGGTGCAGCAGACCCGCTGTCCTCCCGACCCCGACTTCCTCCCATGCCAGTCCTCGAAGGTCTGCCCCTTCCTTTCTGTTGTTTTCTGAATTTTTGGCTACACCACAAGGCATGCGGGATCTTAGTTCCCTGACCTGGGAGAGAACCAGTGCCCCCTGCAGTGGAAGCTCGCCGTCTTGACCACTCGACCACCAGGGAAGTCCCATTGCCCCTTCCTTTTATTAAAAAAAAAAAAATTATTTTAATGGGAGACTAATTACTTTACAATACTGTGGTGGCTTTCACCATACATCGACACACATCAGCCACAGGTGTCCACGTGTCCCCCATCCTGAACCCCTTCCCACCTCCCTCCCCATCCCATCCGTCAGGGTCATCCCAGTGCACCGGCCCTGAGCGCCCTGTCTCATGCATAGAACCTGGACTGGTGATCTGTTTCACATATGGTGATATACATGTTTCAGTGCTCTTTCTCAAACCATCCCACCCTCGCCTTCTCCCACAGAGTCCATGCCTCTCCTTTTTAGTAGCTGTGTAGTACTCTATAACCTGGAAGTAGTGTAATTACTTGACTGTTCTGTTTTTGGTGAGACTTTAGAGCTCTCTCCTTTTACTAAAAGCTGTGACATTTTCAGGTCTGTAGATGCCAGCACTGCGGCCTGGGGCCCAAGCAGCGTGTGCCTCTGCTGGTCTTCTCTCACCTTGCCTCACTCAGGACGCGTGCAAGCAGACCCAGACGCCTGTCCCGTCGGGCAGGCCTGGGCGCAGAGCGAGAGGCGGAGAGCTCTGAGGCCTGTTTACACGCAGACCAACCACGAGATAATTGCATGTCCCTCCTGCCTGCTCATTAAACTCGCCCGAGAGACCCCTGCTAGACACTGCTGTCTTGGCTCTGTTTGAATCTCTACACAAATCAGAGACTTTTAAAAACATAAATTTTGCCCTCCTTGAACGTCACAATAGGATTTTGATAGGTCTCTCACGTTTTGACCCTAAAGTTATTTTCCTGTCTCCACTCCTCACGGTTGCATCGGCCATGGGGCCTCCCCCGTGACCCGGAGCTTCCCCCATACGCCTGACTCCCCTCAGAGTCCTGGCTGGGGGCTCCCCTTCTGGCAGGCGTTTGTCCCTGCAGATCAGTTCACTGGACTCTCCCCTTCCTCCCCAGTATGCCCAGGAGTGGACACTGGACAGGGTTTTCTTAACAGTCCAGCACCAGCACCGCTTTTATTTTAATGAGTGTCGTGTGGACAGTTACCTGGTAACGGGGACCACCGTGTCCGTAGGACGGACAGCATCCCAGCGGTGGCCAGCTGAGGCTTGTGGGCCACAGCGCGCGCTGTCAGTGCACGGCCTGTGAGGCAGGACTCGCACCGCGAGCATCACGGGGGAGGCGGGGGGATGCCCACTCCCCTGCCTCCTGCTCTGCGATGCCCTGCCTCCCAGGCTCCCTTCCCGCCGTGGTGCCGGCAGCGCCGCAGGAGCACACACGCGGGCCCTCCTGGCGAGGGGGAAGCAAGGGTACCCGCAGGCGTGTCCTAGGCCACCACCCTCGGTGGCCAGTGGCAGCTGCGGGCTTCATCTGGAGGAGGACCAGAGGGCTAGGTGGGTGTCACCAGTGAGTGACCAACATGAAGAAGCCTCACGGCATTCTTCTCCTGTATGTTCTCAACCTGTATGACAGCAAATGCACGCTGCAGTTTTCTTTGCTTTCGGTTATGAAATTATGTGATACAACATCAGCGTGTGTGTACAACGCATCTACACTTGAAACAAATACCGTCCTGTCCTGCTGACCTGCAGCATCCCCTGGTTACGAACGGAGTTGCTGCGGACGTGTGGGGCTGTTTCTGGGTGCTCTTCTGTTCTCAGGGAACAACGTTCCTTCCCGGCCTGCCGTCCTATGGCAGAATCCTCCTCGGGGTTGTCGTGGGAGGGGAGGCTGCCTCAAAGGGGAGGCACACCTGCCCCTCCTCACTCCTGCGGGGTTTCCCGGGGTTGTTCCTTCAGATGGGTCTGCCTCCCAGCTTGCCACCGGCTAGTCAGGCAGGACTCCTGTGCCTCAGGGCCTTTGTGCCTGCTGGTGCCCCCGCCTGGACGCTGGCCCCAGGTGCTTGCACTGCCTGCTTTGCTAGCTTCCTCTTCCAGCGAAACCTTCCCTTAGCACTCTGTTTAAAATTACAGCCCCGCGTCCCCCTGATAACGCCCTCTGCCCACTTCCAGCTTTAATTATCTTCACTGAACCTTCACCAGCTGACATGCTATATAATTACTCATTTATTTTGTTCATTCTTTCCCCTCTCCTGAATGCAACTGTCCCAATGCTGGACGCATGACAGGTGCTTAGTTGTGAATCACTGAAGGAGGGAGTGAATGATGAGGGGTCCCTGGGCCCTGCACAAAGCGGGTGCTGAGTGAGTGTGGAAGGAAGAACATGTCTGCTGGGATCAGTCATTCTGATGCACTTGGGGACCCCTCCCACCTGCAGCCCTGGATCTGCTCATCTTTCAAGTCAGAGAGTTCAGATGTAATCCCAGTTTGACAAGTGAGAACCTGACATCCAGAGGGGGTAATGGGACTTTCTCAAGCTCGCCCAGCCTGGCCAGAGGGCTGCCCACATGCTGGCCAGCCCAGCACCCGCTGACACTCATTTCCTCATCTCCACCACGCAGCAACCAACAAATTCTTTGAACGTTTATTTCTGAAGAGTTGTTGCTTGGCAATGGTTGCTAAGCAAAATTCATAATTAATGAAGAGTTCAGGGCTGTTGATCAGAAGCCCTCAGGAATGCCGAGACACCTGCAGGCCGCAGCGGGCAGAATTCTGAGACTGCTCGAGAAGGCTGTCCCCAGGGGCACACAGCCCGGGTGATCTCCTTCCCTTGAAAATGGGCAGAGCCTGTGGTTCAGCAGGGTAGCTGCCCCCTTGATTGGGTTACATTACATGGCACAGGGGTGGTGGGGCACTCACTTCTCTGATCAGACTTGGTCACAGCAGCGGAAGGGCGTGTTCCTGGGCTGTGAGAAAGTGGGGCCATGCTACGGGAGGCCCCCATGGACAGCCAGAAGGGAGCCAGGGCCTCCATCCCACACCAGCCAGCAGTAGTGAGCCCGGAGGAGGACCCAGTCTCAGTGAACCCCAGCCTGGCCGGCACCTTGATCCGTCTGGGAAGCCCTCTGGCAGGGGACAAGCTGAGCCAGGCCAGCACCTGACTGGAGGAAGGTGAGAAATCAAGATGGCTGTTGGCCTGAAGTCATTACATCTGTGGTGACTGTGCGCATAGGAAACTAACACACGGGCCCTGGGGCACGGGGTGGGCTTAGCTTTTAGGAACAGCCTTGGTGCTGATGCTTCCTAAGGTCCACCTGCTGATTTCGGACTCCAGGATGTCTGACTCTAGGTGAGTGATCACACCATCGTGGTTATCTGGGTCATGAAGATCTTTTTTGTATAGTTCTTCTGTGTATTGTTGCCACCTCTTAATATCTTCTCCCTCTGTTAGGTTCATACCATTTCTGTCCTTCATTGTGCCCGTCTTTGCATGAAATGTTCCTTGGTATCTCTAATTTTCTTGAAGGCCTTAGGAAGCATCACTGCGAACAAAGCTAGTGGAGGTGATGGAATTCCTGCTGAGCTATTTCAAGTCCTAAAAGATGATGCTGTGAAAGTGCTGCACTCAAGACACCAGCAAATTTGGAAAACTCGGCAGTGGCCACAGGACTGGAAAAGGTCAGTTTTCATTCCAATCCCAAGAAAGGCAATGCCAAAGAATGTTCAAACTACCACACAATTGCACTCATCTCACACGCTAGCAAAGTAATGCTCAAAATTCTCCAAGTGAGGCTTCAACAGTATGAAAACCGAAAACTTCCAGATGTTCAGGCTGGTTTTAGAGAGGCAGAGGAACCAGAGATCGAATTGCCAACATCCAACATTTGTTGGATCATCGAAAAAGCAAGAGAGTTCCAGAAAAACATCTGCTTTATTGACTATGCCAAAGCCTTTGACTGTGTGGATCACAACAAACTGTGGAAAATTCTTCAAGAGATGGGAATACCAGACCACCTGACCTGCCTCCTGAGAAATCTGTATGCAGGTCAAGAAGCAACAGTTAGAACTGGACATGGAACAACAGAGCCTGGTTCCAAATAGGGAAAGGAGTATGTCAAGGCTGTATATTGTCACCCTGCTTATTTAACTTCTATGCAGAGTACATCATGAGAAATGCCGGGCTGGATGAAGCACAAGCTGGAATCAAGATTGCTGGGAGAAATGTCAATAACCTCAGATATGCAGATGACACCACCCTTATGGCAGAAAGCAAAGAGGAACTAAAGAGCTTCTTGATGAAAGTGAAAGAGGAGAGTAAAAAAGCTGGCTTAAAACTCAACATTCAAAAAACTAAGATCATGGCATCTGGTCCCACTACTTCATGGCAAGTAGATGGGGAAACAATGGAAACAGTGACAGACTTTATTTTGGGGGACTCCAAAAATCACTGCAGATGGTGACTAAAGCCATGAAATTAAAAGATGGTTGCTCCTTGGAAGAAAAGCTACGGCCAACCTAGACAGCATATTAAAAAGCAGAGACATGATGTTGACGATAAAGGTCCATCTAGTCAAAGCTGTGGTTTTTCCAGTGGTCATGTTTGGATGTGAGTTGGACCGTAAGGAAAGCTGAGGGTGGAAAAATTGACGCTTTTGATCTGCGGTGTTGGACAAGACTCTTGAGTCCCTTGGTCAGCAAGGAGATCCAACCAGTCCATCCTAAAGGAAGTCAGTCCTGAATAAGGACTGATGCTGAAGCTGAAACTCCAATACTTTGGCCATCTGATGCGAAGAACAGACTCTTGGCAAAGACCCTGATGCTGGGAGGGATTGGGGGCAGGAGAAGGGGACAACAGAGGATGAGATGGTTGGATGGCATCACTGATTCAATGGACAGGAGTTTGGGTAAACTCCGGGAGTTGGTGATGGGCAGAGAGGCATGGCGTGCTGCAGTCCATGGGTTCGCAAAGTCGGACACGACTGAGTGACTGAACTGTATTGAGCTTGGCGCTGTAATTGGCCTCCAGGACCATGAGGATAGGAGGGATGGATCCAGGACAACTGTACACAGTTATATGGAGTTTTCCCCCGTTAGCCTGGCTTGCGGGGGTGTGGGGGGGGGGGTGTTCTGCAAAGCTGCATCGTCCTCTTCTGATGCGTGTGTCTACTGTTGGAATATAGTGGTCCCCCTTTTCTGTCTTATTGTCCCAGTACGTTAAAAATGAAGCCTGGGGATGTTTCATTTTTATAAACTCTTAAACTGAACCTTTAAAGAAAGATCCACGCAGAGGTCAGGGCGTGGGCAAGCTGTGCTAGGACCCCTGTGGACTCAAGCCCCTTTCCGCTGGGGGTGGAGAACTTGGCACGCCCACCTCCCCACCCCACAGGCGTATCTGAATGATGGATGGCGAGCCGGGGCTTGAGGACACACTCCCCTGTGTGCCCTCTGACGGGGTGGTGGAGCCCCCTCGGATCTGGAAAACCACCTCCCACAGAGAGGGATCTGACTCAGGAGTAAGTCCAGGAGCCACAAAGAGGATCTTGCTGGTGCTGAGGCTGGTGGGGGGGGGGAAGGGCCCCGCCCCCGCGGGGTGGCTCCGCCCATAGCCCCGCCCCAGTCCCACAGCTCCACACGAAATTTCTGGCTCCGCCCACCGTCCTGCCCCACCCATTCCGGCTGTGCTGGCTCCGCCCACATGGCCTCTATGGGCTCCACCCGTGCTCCCCCAAGTGCCCTTCTTGCCGTGCTAGCCCCGCCCACGCACCGCCCACTTCACCCCACCGTGGTGGCTCCGCCCATGGCCCTGCCACATCCCCTTCTGTGCTGGCTCCGCTCAGCTCCACTCCATCCCTTGGCTGGCTCCGCCCACAGCGCCTGTACTAGCTCCACCCATGCCTATCCCAGTGTAGCCCCGTCCACACCCTGCCCACCTCACACACACTGTGCTGGCTCCGCCCACAGCCCCTCTCCACCCATCCCTACACAACCGTGCTAGCCCCGCCCCCGTCCCGCAGCTCCACACCAAGCTTACTGGCTCTGCCCACGGCCCCACCACACCTATTCCCACAGTGCTGGCTCTGCCCACTGAGCCTCTGCTGAGTCCACCCATGCCTCCCAACAGTGGCCTCTCCCCGTGCTAGCCCCGCCCACCTTATCCCTACCGTGCTGGCTCCTCCCACAGCCCCGCCCCGCCCCTGGCTCCGCCCATAGCCTCACCGCCACCCCATGTTGGCTCCGCCCACCACGTCCCAGTATTCTGGCCCACAGCCCCTCTACCCCTCCTAGTTGGCCCCACCCACAGCCTCCCCGCCCCGTGATAGCCGCGTCCACCCCATCCCTACTAGCCCTGCTACCCCTCTCACGCCCCGCCCGCCCACCCCCACCCCCTAACCCCTCTGAGTGGCCTTCCGTCCACATAGCTTTTCTGTCCCAGGCGGAGCTGAGGTCTGGAGGATACCACCGAGGCAAAGGGGTGGGTGAGAAGAGGGGCTGCAGACTCGGTGACTCATAGGGAGGCTGCTAAGGGTGAAATACAGAATTAAGCGTAACAGTGAAAGAATGGATGTTATCAGAACGCCTGACATAAGATTTTGAAACAAGGGACTTAAACCTAATAAAGATGAGGTCTTTAGAATGTAAAAGAATCATAAAAGATATGAAAATGAGATTAAGGGTGAAGAGATAAAGGCAAGCAACCCACGAGGTGCTGGAGCAGAGATGAGTGAGGACGGAGTTAACACCCACGACGCGGTGTTTTATGAAACACCGGTGTTATATGAAACTGCAGACTGAACATGAGAATTAAGAGCTGAGTTGTTATGAGTGAAAGTGAACATAAAAGTAAAACAAAAGGACAGCACTTTATGTGACTCCTACACCCCCCCCCCCAATCATAACACAAAAGAGACCCACCCATTCTCAAAGTAAAAACCAGGAAAGAAGGTGGAAAAGAGCAGGTGAAGTAAGATCTGGTGAAAGATCAATTCAAACCACAGACATCAGGAAAGTGACATGCAGATAAACTTAAAAGTTGTGAGTAAAATCCCAGTTTCTTCCTCCAAAAGCCCAGGCCTCCAAATGGAGGGATTTCCAGAAACAAAGCCTCCTCTTGGGCCCAGCGCTGGCCCTGCCCTGCCCCTGCCCCGGCCTTGTCGCCATCCCTGCAGCCCTGTGCCTTCCTCTCTGTGGAGCTCCGCCAACCATAGCCACTGGGCTGTCTGGTGACCTCACACATGGACAGACAGACGGTGAGGAGGGCTCCCAGCCAGTAGCCTGTGGCAGAATCGCCTGCTGGCTTGTGGAGCCTGGGGCCTGGGAGGGGAAGGGTCAGCAGTAAGGCCTGCAGGTGAGGGCACACTGCCGCTGGGCCCGCGTGTGAGCGCTGGGGCCTGGGAGGGGAAGGGTCAGCAGTAAGGCCTGCAGGTGAGGGCACACTGCCGCTGGGCCCGCGTGTGAGCGCTGGGGCCTGGGAGGGGAAGGGTCAGCAGTAAGGCCTGCAGGTGAGGGCACACTGCCGCTGGGCCCGCGTGTGAGCGCTGGGGCCGGCCTCAGCCTCCCAGGACACAGGCACCGGGTGCTTGCCCTCTGCCCGCGTTAATGGCCCAGGGCCGGGCAGTAGGGAGCCCGCAGTAGGGAGCAGCCTCGCCCTAGGCCACCGCAGGAGGGAGGTGGATGGCTGGTCCGCCTTGGCTGGTGCGCCTCTTAACTGGGGCCCCCGCTCCCGCCCAGGCCCAGCCCTTCCAGGGAGCGTCCGGGGAGCTTCCCACTCCACACTCGACTCCCCCCGTCCTGTCCTCCTCCTGAAAGATGCATGGAGCTTGAAAATTTCATCAAAGCCTCCTGCTTCCTGGGCAGGAGGGAGGAGCTGGGAGCCCTGGGGGGCCCGGGCTGTGGTGCCGCTTGGCCAACCCCAGACACTGCTCTGGGTTTTTGCAGGGCTCGGTGCGAGGAGTGGCTGGGGGTGGGGAGCCCCGGGTGTGCGTGCACGCACGTGGCAGATGCAGCATGGGGCCAGCAGGAACAGGGCTCCCCTGTCAGCGGACAGCAGGAATCCACTCTCCTCTGCAGCTGTTCTTGGTGTTCTTAAACAGATCGCGCATCTACGCGTGGGTGTGAAAACAAGGGTGGACTCGCGGGGCAGTTCCTGTCCTGTGGCTGCCATGAGCTTGGTAGGGACTGCCTCGCCCTGACGCCTTCGCAGGTGGGCAGGTGCGTCCGCAGGCATGCCTGGAGGTGGGCTTGCAGGGTCTGCCTGGTGGGACCTCCGACTTCCCTGCACAACTGCCCCACGAGGCAGCCCCGAGCAGTGTAGGCGGTGTGTTTCCTGTGTTCTCACCAACAGAGTGCTGTGCAAACACCTGGAAACTGGGAGATTTGCCCGGCTCGATGGGGAACCATTTGGGAAAGTATAAAGAAGCTGGTTTGCCACGTCCTCTTCAAGCTGCTTTCTTAGCACACAACAGAGGACGAGCTGTCTGGAGACCAGAGGAGGGTTGGCTTGGTGACCCGTGTTGGTGTGTGTGCTTGCACACGGGCACGGGCGTGCATGTCTTACTCAGAGCATTCCCACCTCTGGATCCGGTCACAGAGCCCATTGCCTTCTGTGGGGAGGGGGCGAGAGCTCCCCGCCCTGCTCCCCAAGAGAAGTTCGGGGGCCTGGCTGGTGGGTCCATGTGACGGAATGGGCAGGGAGGCGGGTGCTCGTTCTGGGCCGTGGGGTTGGCCTGGCCCAGGCCAGGGGCGTGCTGAGCCTGGAGCCCAAGGCAGCCCTGCCCGCTAAGAAGGGGGCTCTCTCTGCACATGGCAGTGGGCCGGCGTGGACTGGTGTGGGCTGGCTGGGCTCGCTCCAGCACCAGTGGTCAGCTGTGGGTCTGCTGGGCGGCTGCTCCAGGGTAGCCCTGCAAGGACGACGGCTCTCCTGTATGGGGTCTCCTGTTTGCCAGTGCGCTGGCCGAGCTCGTCCTCCGGGAGAGACAGGAGGCTCAGCACTGGCAAGGTCACCCCCCACCCCAGGGCGTGCCCACGGGGAGGGGAGCCCCGAGGCCAGCACAGGGACCCCTCTCCCGCAGCGGGACAGGCGTGCGCGGGCCCTCTGTGCAAAGCTGACCACCGGCATTCAGCACGCAGCACATAGCAGGGACTGGGACCTGGTGACAGGCAGGACGAGGCCACTGCTGCTGGGAGGGGGCGGGCACGCGTGCAGACCCAGCGGCAGGGGCACGTGAATCTGGTGGGAGCCGGGGGAGGATCCCTGGGGAGAGATTTGGGCTGGGGTTTGATGGCTAGGTAGGAGTTCACCTATGGCCCTAGGGGCGGGGCCCGCCTCCTGGCTCCTGGGACCCCTGCTGACACCAGAGTCAGAAGGCAGAAGAACTTCACCCCAGAGCTGAGGAGTGGGGGGCCCTGCGCACTCAGCGGGCACTCTGGGGCCCCCAGTCCTGCACAGGCTGCCCCTGCCCAGGCAGCCCAAGGATTAAACAGACTTTGTTGGGATTACTGCTGCCAATCAAGTTCAAGTGCATTTTTAAGAGCTTAATTTGCGGCCCTGGGTTTCAAATAAAATCATCAAGTCCAGTCGATTAAACTCATTAAGGCAGCCGGACTGGCTGGCGTTCGCGCCACCGTCAGATTCGGAGAATTAATTAGGGGCCTGTTATCCTTTGTCGGGATTAGCAGGGCCAGCCCAGAGGCTCGGGGTTTCACTAAAAGGCGGCCCGTAATCTCTTTAGTGGGGCCCCAGGAGACAGCTCTTGAGAGGCTCCTGTGAAGCAGGAAGTGCCGTGCTGGGCATCTCTGATCCTCTCCCGCAGGCCCAGGAGCCGGTGGGAGGGAGTAGGAGACTCCTAGGAGCCCGTCCTGGGTGGCACTTCAGGTCACGTGCGGCACACCGTCCTGACCTCAGACCTGGGAGGAGGGAGGCCTGTGTGGAGAATGTCTCTGGGCTCCTTTGCTTTTCAAAAGTGCCCCACACCCCAACGGGTGGGATTTCAAGCTTCTATCTTGTTAACTCGGCCATGTGACCAAACTTGGTGTCAGGAGCATCCTGATCCCTTGGGGGGCTGGTTTCTGTGAAGAGCCGGTCAGAGCACTCCCGGGACCTGGTATCGTTGTTGTTTAGTCACTGCCTTGTGGCTGACTCTTTGCAACTCTATGAACTGCAGCACACCAGGCTCTTCAGTTTTCCACTGTCTGACAGTTTACTCTGACTCATGTCCATCGAGTTGGTGATGCCATCCAACCAAGTCATCCTCTGTCATCCCCTTCTCTTCCTGCCCTCAGTCTTTCCCAGCATCAGGGTCTTTTCTGATGAGTCTGCTCTTCACATCAGGTGGCCAGATTATTTGAGTTTAAACTTCACAATCACTTCTTCCAGTGAATATTCAGGACTGATTTCCTTAAGGATGGCCTGGCTGGATCTCCTTGCAGTCCAAGGAACTCTCAAGAGTCTTCTCCAACACCACAGTTCAAAGGGGCATCAATTCTTTCATGCTCAGCCTTCTTTATAGCCTGGGGTTAAACCGTAGACTGGAAGTGCTGGGCCAGGCAGGCACTGCCTGAAACATAAGCCAGCCTGGAGGAGGATGGCGACAGAGATGATACTGGGTGAGCACCTGGATCAATCCAGACCTGAAACTGCTCCTTGGACTTTTTGGTTACATGAACCAGTCTGTTCCTCCTTTCCTGCTTATGCCAGTTGAAACCAAATCAGCCAAGATCTCAGGTGTCCAGCCTTCCATGTGTTGGAGCTGGGCAGGACTAGAGAGGAACTTCAAAGTCCTCCCATTTGGTTTGTGGGGAAACTGAGGGCAGAGAGCCAGACGTGACCGTGAGTGGGTGGAACTCGGCTGCAGAGGCAGTAGTGCCAGTAAACCAACTCAAAGTGGCCCAAGAAAAGGGGGGCACTTACAGGGTCCCCGGGCAGAAAGGGAGAGGCCTTGGGGGTGTCCAGAGCAACGGCTTCTGTTGGGCCCCCAGGCCTCTCTGCGTCCCTTGGCTCTGCTCTGGTAGGTGCCCCCTC
The DNA here is from genome assembly GCF_023699985.2 of Odocoileus virginianus. Lineage (NCBI taxonomy): Eukaryota > Metazoa > Chordata > Mammalia > Artiodactyla > Cervidae > Odocoileus > Odocoileus virginianus. Next base: position 500,290 of record NW_027224320.1, read on the forward strand.
CTTGCCCCCCAGCCCCAGCCAAGCCCGTGCCCAGCTGTGGTTTCTTGAGTCACTCCAGCAAATAAAGAAAGTGGGAAACTTCCTCTTTCCGACAGCTGCCACCAGTGTCCCAGGATCATGCCTTTTGGCTCTGACAGGACCATGTCCCTGTGGTCAGATGCCAGCTCTACTCAAGAAAACACAGCCCCTGACTGGCCAGGCTTGATCACACCCGGGAACTGGGGGTGAAGGCCCGAGGCTTGGGGGACTCCATGAATGCCTGGGGCAGCTGCTATGCATGCCGGGCAGGCAGAGACCATGGAAACTCTGAGAACCACGGGGGGAATACCTGACGCTTGGAGGAGAGGGAGGGGTCTTCTCAGCAAAGCGGGATCGGGGTGGGGGGTGTCCCCGGAGCAGGGAGCAGTTACAGAGGCTGAGGCATCAAGGGTCTTGGGCTGGAAAGCAAGCTGCCAACTGTGAGGTCCTCCTTCAGTCAGGCCACCTTTGGGGCAGGTGGGCACCCTGGGGCCCTCTCTGCCAAGCACCCAGGCAGGACGGGGCGCCCGCTGCAGTGAGAGAGGTGGGCCAACAGGTGTGCAAAAGACTTTCTACGTGCGTCACAAGTGCCGGGGTCTGGGGCAGGTGAGGGACTGGCAGGAAGGACGGGCTGGCCTGAGAGTGGGCAGTTTGAGGTTGGCAGAGGGCCTGGGGACCCAGGATGCCGCTGAGTTGCGGGGGACACTCCCATCCCTGGGGCCCCCGGGCCTGGGGTGCAGACTGCAGAGGAGCCCAGCTGTGATCCGCCTGCGCCCCCGCTCCCTGGGCCCCGAGAGCCCCAAGCACGATCCGAGAGCTCAGCTCAGCTGGGTGAGGCCCTTGCCTGATGCCCACGTTCGGATCCAGCTCTCAAGTGTGTTCCCTCTGCTGCCTGGCCCATCCTTGCTGCAGTGGGGCGTGGGGCTGGAGCGTGGGCAAGGGCAGCGTCCCACAGGGCCGGCCCCCGCCCAGAGGCTCCCCTCGCGCCCCTCCCCCAGTCTCCCCCAGGCTCTTTCCTCTCCGCTGATCAATAGGCCTGGACTGATGGCTTCCTTAGCAACCTTCCCACAGGCAGCTGCCCTGGGTCAGCCTGCTTTCCCCCACGAAAGCTGGCTCCTCGAAGGCCCTGCAGGCACCTCCCGCGCCAGGCTGAGGGCTGGGGGTCCAGGCCACCCTTGCCCACGTGGGCGATGCTGCCAGGCTGCCTGGGAGCCCAGCACTGCGGGCGGCCTGCGGGCAGTCTGGGCTCACAGGCTGCAGGGGTGTGGGGGACGCCGGCCCGCGTGGGCGTCCGCACTGGGCCAGAGCAGGGGGTAGCCCCAACATGCGGTCCCCAGTGACTGGGCACCGGCCAGTCCGCACAGGCGCTGGCGGAGCCCGTGAAACAGGCCGGACTGCGCTCTGCCCACAGACACCCATCCAGGCACCGTGCTCTGTCCACAGGCGTCCATCCAGGTGCGGAGCCCGGAGCCTGGCGAGCCCCACCTGCGGGCTCTGACGGCCCCCAGAGCCACGGGCCCCCTCCCCCGGGGGAGGTCACCATCCCTGGTCTCCCTTTGGGCCCTCCCCCCCTCCACAGTTACCTTTGCAGCCCAAGCCAGACACTGTGTCCTGTATCCTGTGATTTCTCTGTCTCAGTTTGGGGCTTACAGTTGGACTTCTGTGTGAAACTGAAAGTCACTCGGTTGTGTCCGACTCTTTGCGATCCCACGGACTACAGTCCATGGAATTCTCTAGGCCAGAATACTGGAGTGGGTAGCCTATCCTTTCTCCAGCGGATCTTCCCGACCCAGGAATCGAACTGGGGTCTCCTGCATTGCAGGCGGATTCTTTACCAGCTGAGCTACCAGGGACTTCTGTGTAGTTTGCATAAAAATCCCAATTTCTGGCTTCCCTTAAACCACGGGAAGCACTCGTTTAGCTTGGCACTTGGGGCACCAGGCGGGGTTGTGGGGGTTGGCCCTGCAGTGCTTCACCTTGACTGCATGGAGGCCTCTTGAGCCTTTGTGGGCTGGAGGAGGCCCAGGGCCCTGGAGGGGAGTTCTAGGAGGGGAATCCCAGGGCGGGAGGCCTAGGAGGGGAGTCCTGGGGGAAGGCCCAAGGGGGGAGGCCCAGGACCCAGGAGGGGAGTCCTGGGAGGGGAATCCCAGTGGGGGAGGCCCAGGAGGGGAGCCCCGGGGGGGCGGCCAGCACCTTGAGTGGCAGATGCTTCTCCTGACCCCCAGTCCCTGGGAAAGCCTCCTGCACCACACTGAGCACCCAGCAAGGGGGGGTTCAGGAAACTTCCAGCTCCTTTCCCTCCACCTGCCCCAGGGGAGCGAGGTGCTGGGGGAGGTCCACCTGTAAACTCACTCACTGGGCCTCTGAGCCCAGGGGTCTGACCTGCCCTGCAGCGACCACTGCCCTGAATGCCCTAGGCCGAGGCCCGGGGGGTGTGTCCCCCCCAGCCCTCCCTCTGGGAAGCCACTGGCCAGGTCAGGCAGGCAGTGGGAAGACACCCTCGCATCTGAAGGCTGAGGTTGCCCTTGTAGCTGACCCTGCGCTGCGGTGAGGGAGAGGACCCTATTTTTCGCGAGGCCACGCAAGATCGGGCAGCTCACCTCTGAGGACACTGTCTCCCTGGTGCTTCTCGGCAGAGTTTTTACAGGCAGGTGGGGGCGGGGGACTGCAGGGGGTGTGAGCAGCTCGTGCCGGTCCCCCAGGCTGGCTGGCAGCAGGGTGACACCTGTGCACCCCCAGCCCCCTGGTGTCTGCCAGTCTGGGGTCTGTGTGCTTGCTGTCAACACCTTTCATCTGGAGGCGGTCTTCTTCCTGTGAAGACCATTTAGGAACGTGTGTCAGGACCTTTTCTGTGCCTTTCGGGGAAACAGGAGTTTGGGGGGTGGGCCCCCACAGCTCAGCCCTGCTGTGGGTGGGTGGGGGTGGGTGCCCCTCGCTGCCCCCTCAGTGGAATAAATATTGAATTATTCCATTTGATAATTCCTCACTGGAAGGCAGGCCACCCCCCAGGGTGCTTGGCGGGTCTTTCCTTGTCAGGAGCTTGCAGAGAGGTTTAATTACAACCTACCCGCAGCCCCCGGGGCACTGGCCCAGCCTGGCCACACCCCAGGCTTGGCAGGGTTTAACTAGGAACGAAGAAGCACTCTCGGAGCCCCGCTCAGCCGTCTGCCTCCCACTGGCGGGCAGAGCTGGCTGGCACGGCCTCTGCCGGGTGGTCAGCTGTCTGTCCAGGGGCGGCAGGGGGCCTGCGCCTTGACGCTGATGGACAGAGGGTAGCAGTCAGCACTTGGGGCTGGTTTGGGCCAAGCTGTTGTGTGGTTCTTTTCTTTTTTAATAAAATAATTTTATGTATTATTTTCTTTATTTTTGGCTGTCCTAATATTAGGTCCAAATATGTGTGTCCAAATACTGTGTTTGGTCTTGGTGGCCACACAGGGTTTTCTCTTGGTCATGGTGAGCAGGGCGTCCTCTCTGGCGCCCGCTCCTGAAGACCCGCCTCGACGGCACTCAGAGCGAACACGGGCCACGGAGGCGCCCGCTCCTGAAGACCCGCCTCCTTTCGCATTGCCCATCTTCTTTCATCCTTGGCACCTGTTCCTGCCAGAGCTAGCTCTGGGGGTATCCATGGTGGTCCTGAACGCCGGAGCCTTACCCACTGGGCAGCTCAGCGTGGGGGTTGAGCCCATGAGCTCGTGACTGTGCCCTTGGGCAGGTCAGCAGGACAACCCAGGGGTGTCCTCACCCCACCCCCTGTGGCCCCCGGGGGTGGGCTGCATGCAGAATGCCTGCCCCACTGCCTGAGACCCCCTCCTGTGTCACAGCCTGGAAGAACGGGAGCTGGAAGCTGAGCACACAGCTTCCTTGCCCTGCACCCCACCGTGGGCAGTGCTTTTTCTTTTCTTCATTAAAAAATAATCTTTTGCCCCCTGCCGCCCCACAGCATGTGGGATCTAGTTCCCCGACCAGGGACTGAGCCCAGGCCCCCTGCGTCTGCCGTGCTGAGAAACCCCTGGGCTACCTGGGAAGTCCTGGCAGTTGTTTTTTTAAATTTGCTTATATTACTTTTTTTTTTGTTATGATTCTCTCTTATTACCTCTTTTAGTTCTTAGATTTATTTCACTAAGGATATATTGTGTAATGACTGTTTCTTTAAAAAAATTTTAATTGTAGTTAAATTCACATAATGTAAAATTTACCGACCTTGCTATTTTTAAGTGTACAGTTCACTAGTGTTAAGTGCATTCATATTATAATGTGGCCAATGTTTAGGACTCTTCATCTTGTGGAACTGAAACTCTGGCCCAGTTAAACACTAACTCCCCGCCCCTCTGCCAGCCCCGGCCCGTCTCCACTCCCTGTCTCTATGGATCTGACCCCTCTGGGGGCTGCCTGTGAGCGGACTCAGACAGTGTCTGTCCTTCCGTGGCAGGCTCACCGTCCTGCCCCGTGTCCTCAGACAGTGTCTGTCCTTCCGTGGCAGGCTCACCGTCCTGCCCCGTGTCCACGTGCTGCCCCGGGTGTCAGGATGTCCTTCCTTCTTAGTCTCTATGGATCTGACCCCTCTGGGGGCTGCCTGTGAGCGGACTCAGACAGTGTCTGTCCTTCCGTGGCAGGCTCACCGTCCTGCCCCGTGTCCGCGTGCTGCCCCGGGTGTCAGTATGTCCTTCCTTCTTTGGGCTGAGTGGGGTTTTGTTGCTTGAGCGGTCACCCTTGGCTTACCCATTTATTCCTCCGTGGACACTTGGCTTTTGTGAATAATGTTGCTGTATCCACATCGGTGTCTAAATATCTGAATCCCAGTGTTCAGTTCTTCTGGGTATGTACTCAGAAGCTCTGCATCGTATGGCAATGCTATGTTTAGTTTTTGCGGACCCTTCATATGGTCTTCCACAGCGGCTGCACCCTTGCACATTCCGTCAGCAGTGCCCAGAGGTTCCAGTTTCTCCACATTCTCCCCAGCACTTACTTCCTCCTCCTCCCTCCCTCTCCCCCTTCCCTCCTGTCTGTTGATAGTGCTCATCTTCTCATCTTAACGGTTGTGAGTTGGCATCTCTTTATGGTTTTAATTTTCATTTCTCTAATAACTACCACCTCTTCATGGGTCACAGCCTCATCATGGCAGAGGGACTTGCAAAACTCAATGAAGCTATGAGCCACCCATGATAGGTCATAGTGGAGACTTCTGATAAAACGGGGTCCACTGGAGGAGGAAATGGGAAACCACTCCATTATTCTTGCCTCGAGAGCCCTGTGGACAGTGTGAAAAGGCAAAAAGATGTGACACCAGAAGATGAGCCTCCCAGGTCAGAAGGTGTCCATAATGCTACTGGGGAAGAGTGGAGGGCAATTACTAATAGCTCCAGAAAGAATGGGGTGGCTGGGCGAAAGCAGAAATGATGCCCAGTTTTGGACGTGTCTAGTGTGAAGTAAAGTTTGTTGCTGTAAAGAACAATATTTCATAGGAACCTGCAATGTTAGGTCCATGATCTAGTAAATTGGACATGGCCAAGCAGGAGACGGCAAGATTGAACATCAGCATCTTAGGAATCAGTGAACTAAAATGACAGAAATGTGTGAATTTAACTCACACGTTTATTTAACGTTATATCTACTACTGTGGGCAGGAATCCCTTGGAAGAAATGGAGTAGCCCTCATAGTCAACAGGAGTCCAGAATGCACTATGTGGGTACAACCTCAAAAACGACAGAATGATCTCAGTTTTTTTCCAAGGTAAACCATTGAACATCATGGTATTCCAAGTCTCTGTGCCAACCATTGATGTTGAAGAAGCTGAAGTTGACTGAGTCTATGAAGACCTACAAGACTCCCTAGAACTGACGCCAAAAAAAAAAAAAAAAAGATGTCCTTTTCATCATAGGGGATTGGAATGCAAAAGTAGAAAGTCAAGAGATACCTGGAGTAACAGGCAAGTTTGGCCTTGGAGTACAAAATGAAGCAGGGCAAAGACTAACAGAGTTTTGTCAAGAGAACACACTGGTCATAGCAAACACTTTCCCCAACAACCCAAGAGATGGGTTGAGATGTGTAGAGTCCAAGAGATGACTCTACCCATGCACATCACCAGAAGGTCAATACTGAAGTCAGATTGATTATATTCTTTGTAACAGGAGATAGAGAAGCTCTATACAATCAGCAAAAACAAGACTGGGAGCTGACTCTGGCTCAGATCATAAGCTCCTTATTGCAAAATTCTATCTTCAGTTGAAGAAAGTATGGGAAACTAATAGGCCATTCAGGTGTGACCTAATCAAATCTCTTAGGATTATACAGCAGAGGTGATAGATTCAAGGGATTATATCTGGTATACAGAGTGCCTGAGAACTATTCAGCATTCTTGCCTCGAGAACCCCATGAACAATATGAAAAGGCAAAAAGATAGGACACTGAAAGATGAACTCCCCAGGTCGGTAGGTGCCCAATATGCTACTGGAGATCAGTGGAGAAATAACTCCAGAAAGAATGAAGAGACGGAGCCAAAGCAAAAACAACACCCAGTTGTGGATGTGACTGGTGATGGAAGCAAAGTCTGATGCTGTAAAGAGCAATATTGCATAGGAACCTGGAATGTTAGGTCCATGAATCAAGGTAAATTGGAAGTGGTCAAACAGGAGATGGCAAGAGTGAACATCGATGTTTTAGGAATCAGTGAACTAAAATGGACTGGAATGGGTGAATTTAACTCAGATGACCATTATATCTACTACTGTGGGCAGGAATCCCTTAGAAAAACTGGAGTAGCCATCATAGTCAACAAGAGTCCGAAATGCAGTACTTGATGCAATCTCAAAAATGACAGAATGATCTCTGTTTGTTTCCAAGGCAAACCATTCAGTATCACAGTAATCCAAGTCTGTGCCCTGACCAGTAATGCTGAAGAAGCGGAAGTTGAACAGTTCTATGAAGACCTACAAGACCTTCTAGCACTAACACCCAAAAAAGATGTCCTTCTCATTATAGGGGACTGGAAAGCAGAAGTAGGAAGTCAAGAAATACCTGGAGTAACAAACAAGTTTGGCCTTGGAGTACAGATGAAGCAGGGCAAAGGCTAATAGAGTTCTTCCAAGAGAACACACTGGTCATAGCAAACACCCTCTTCCAACAACACAAGAGAAGACTCTACACATGGACATCACCAGATGGTCAACACTGAAATCAGATTGATTATATTCTTTGCAGCCAAAGATGGAAAAGCTCTATACAGTCAGCAAAAACAAGACTGGGAGCTGACTGTGGCTCAGATCATGAACTCCTTATTGCCAAATTCAGACTTAAATTGAAGAAAGTAGGGAAACCACTAGACCATTCAGGTATGACCTAAATCAAATCCCTTATGACTATACAGTGGAAGTGAGAAATAGATTTAAGGGACTAGATCTGATAGACAGAGTGCCTGATGAACTATGGATGGAGGTTCATGACATTGTACAGTAAAGAGGGAGCAAGACCATCCCCAAGAAAAAGAAATGCAAAAAAAGCAAGGTGGCTGTCTGAGGAAGCCTTACAAATAGCTGTGGAAAGAAGAGTAGAAAAAAGCAAAGGAGAAAAGGAAAGATATTCCCATTTGAATGCAGAGTTCAAAGAACAGCAAGGAGAGATAAGAAAGCCTTCCTCAGTGATCAGTGCAAAGAAATAGAGGAAAACAATAGAATGGGAAAGACCAGAGATCTCTTCAAGAAAATTAGAGATACCAAGGGAACATTTCATGCAAAGATAGGCTCAATAAAGGACAGAAATGGTATGGACCTAACAGAAGCAGAAGATATTAAGAAAAGGTGGCAAGAATACACAGAAGAACTGTACAAAAAAAAGATCTTCATGACCCAGATAATCATGATGGTGTGATCACTCACCTAGAGCCAGACATCCTGGAATGTGAAGTCAAGTGGGTCTTAGGAAGCATCACTACAAACAAAGCTAGTGGAAGTGATGGAATTTCAGTTGAGCTATTTCAAATCCTAAAAGGTGATGCTGTGAAAGTGCTGCACTCAGTATGCCAGCAAATTTGAAAAACTCAGCAGTGGCCACAGAACTGGAAAAGGTCAGTTTTCATTCCAATCCCAAGAAAAGGCAATGCCAAAGAATGCTCAAATTACCCCACAGTTGCACTTATCTCACTTGCTAATAAAGTAATGCTCAAAATTCTCCAAGCCAGGCTTCAACAATACGTGAACCGTGAACTTCCAGATGTTCAAGCTGGTTTTAGAAAAGGTAGAGGAACCAGAGATCAAATTGCCAACATCCGCTGGATCACTGAAAAGCAAGAGAGTTCCAGAGAAACAGCTATTTCTGCTTTATTGACTGTGCCAAAGCCTTTGACTCTGTGGATCACAATAAACTGTGGAAAATTCTGAAAGAGATAGGATTACCTATTCTATCTATTACCTATACCTATCCTATTACCTATCAGACCACCTGACCTGCCTCTTGAGAAATCTGTATGCAGGTTAGGAAGTAACAGTTAGAACTGGACATGGAACAACAGACTGGTTCCATATAGGAAAAGGAGTGTGTCAGGGCTGTCTATTGTCACCTTGCTTATTTAACTTATATGCAGAGTACATCGTGAGAAATGCAGGGCTGATTGAACCACAGCTGAAATCAAGATTGCTGGGAGAAATACCAATAACCTCAGATGTGCAGATGACATGACCCTTATTGCAGAAAGTGAAGAAGAACTAAAGGGTCCCTTGATGAAAGTGAAAAAGGAGAGAAAAAGTTAGCTTAAAGCTCAACATTCAGAAAACTAAGATCATGGCATCCAGCCCCATCGCTTCATGGCAAATAGATGGGGAAACAGTGGAAACAGTGGCAGACTTTATTTTTTGGGGCTCCAAAATCACTGCAGATAGTGACTGCAGCCATGATATTAAAAGATGCTTACTCCTTGGTAGGAAAATTATGACCAACGTAGACAGCATATTAAAAAACAGAGACACCACTTTGCCAACAAAGGTCTGTCTAGTCAAGGCCATGGTTTTGCCAGTAGTTATGGATGTGAGAGTTGGACTATTAAGAAAGCTGAGCACTGAAGAATTGATGCTTTTGAACTGTGGTGTTGGAGAAGACTCTTGAGAGTCCCTTGGACTGCATGGAGATCCAACCAGTCCATCCTAAAGGAAATCAGTCCTGAATATTCATTGGAGAGACTGATGTTGAAGCTGAAACTCCAATACTTTGGCCACCTGATGCGAGGAACTGACACCTTGGAAAAGATCCTGATGCTGGGAAAGATTGAAGGCAGGAGGAGAAGGGGACAATGGAGGATGAGATGGTTGGATGGCATCACCGACTCAATGGACATGAGTTTGGGTAAATTCCGGGACTTGGTGATGCACAGGGAGGCCTGGCTGCAGTCCATGGGATCACAAAGAGTCAGACACTACTGAGCGACTGAACTGAACTGAAGATCTATGGATGGAGGTTTGTAACACTGTACAGGAGGCGGTGACCAAAACCATCCCCAAGAAAAAGAAATGCAAGAAGGCAAAATGGTTGTCTGAAGAAGCTTTATAAATAGCTGAGGAAAGAAGAGAAGTGAAAGGCAAAGGAGAAAGGGAAAGATACACCCAACTGAATGCAGAGTTCCAGAGAAGAGCACGGAGAGAAAAGAAGGCTTTCTTAAATGATACTGCAAAGAAGAAGAGGAAAACAGCATAGAGTGAAGAGGAACTAAAGATCCTCTTGATGAAGGTGAAAGAGGAAAGTGAAAAAGCTGGCTTAATCCTCAACATTCAAAAAACTAAGATCATGGCATCCAGTCCCATCACTTCCTGGCAAATAGATGGGGAAACAGTGGAAATGGTGACAGACTTTATTTTCTTGGGCTCCAAAATCACTGCAGATGCTGACTGCAGCCATGAAATTAAAAGACTCTTGTTCCTTGGAAGAAAAGTTATGACCAACCTAGACAGCATATTAAAAAGCAGAGACATTACTTTGCTAACAAAGGTCCGTCTAGTCAAAGCTATGGTTTTTCCAGTAGTCATGTATGGATGTGAGAGTTGGACCATAAAGAAAGCTGAGCATAGAAAGAATTGATGTTTTGAACTGTGGTGTTGGAAAAACTCTTGAGAGTCCCTTGTCTACAAGGAGATCAAACCAGTCAATCCTAAAAAAAAAATCAGTCCTGAATATTCATTGGAAGGACTGATGCTGAAGCTGAAGCTCCAATACTTTGGCCACCTGATGTGAAGAGCCAACTCATTGAAAAAGACCCTGATGCTGGGAAAGATTGAAGGCAGGAGGAGAAGGGGACGACAGAGGATGAGATGGTTGGATGGCATCACTGACTCGATGGACATGAGTTTGAGCAAGCTCCGGGAGTTGATGATGGACAGGGAGGCCTGGTGTGCTGCAGTCCATGGCGTCACAAAGAGTCAGACATGATTGAGCAACTGAACTGAACAACAGAATGGGAAAACTAGAGATCTATTCAAGAAAATTGAAGATATCAAGGGAAAATTTCATGCAAGGATGGGCATGATAAAGGACAGAAGTAGAAATAGTAAGGACCTAACAGAAGCAGAAGAGATTAAGAAAAGGTGGCAAGAATACACAGAAGAACTATATAAAAAGGTCTTAATGACTCAGATAACCATGATGGTGTGGTCACTTACCTGAGTCATATATTCCAGAGTGTGAAGTCAAGTGGAGGTGATGGAATTCTAGCTGAGCTATTTCAAATCCTAAAAGATGATGCTGTTAAAATGCTGCACTCAACATGTCAGCAAATTTGGAAAATTCAGCAGTGACCACAGGACTGGAAAAGGTCAGTTTTCATTCTAATCCCAAAGAAAGGCACTGGCAAAGGATGTTCAAACAGCTGTGAATTTCTGCTTATTTCACATGCTAGCAAGGTAATGCTCAAAATCCTTCAAGCTAGACTTCAGCAGTATGTGAACCAAGAACTTCCAGATGTACAAGCTGGGTTTAGAAAAGGCAGAGGAACCAGAGATCAAATTGCCAACATTCGTTGGATCATAGAGAAAGCGTAGGAAATTCCAGGGAAACATCTAATTCTTCTTCATTGACTATGATAAAGCCTTTGACTGTGTGGATCACAATAAATTGTGGAAAATTCTCAAAGAGATGGAAGTACCAGACCACCTTACCTGTCTCCAGAGAAATCTTAATACAGGTCAAGAAGCAGCAGTTAGAACCTTACATGGGATAACTGACTGGTTCCAAATTGGGAAAGGAGTATGACAAGGCTGTATATTGTCACCCTGCTTATTTAACTTATATGCAGAGTGCATCATGTGAAATGCTGGGCTGGATGAATCACAAGCTGGAATTAAGATTGCCAGGAGAAATATCAACAACCTCAGATACGCAGATGACACCACTCTAACGGCAGAAGTGAAAAGAATTTAAGAGCCTCTTGATGAGGGTGAAAAAGAGTGAAAAAGCTGGTTTGAAACTCAACATTAAAAAAACTAAGATCATGGCATCCAGTCCCATCACTTCATGGCAAATAGAAGGGGAAAAAGTGGAAGCAGTGACAGATTTTCTTTTCTTGGGCTCCAAAATCACTGTGGATGGTGACTGCAGCCATGAAATTAAAAGATATTTGCTCCTTGGAAGGAAAGTTATGACAAACCTAGACAGCATATTAGAAAGCAGATACATTACTTTGCTGACAAAGGTCCATATAGTGAAAACTATGGTTTTTCCATTAGTCATGAATAGATGTGAGAATTAGACGATAATAAAGAAGGCTGAGTGCTGAAGAATTGATGCTTTCGAACTGTGGTGCTGGAGAAGACTCTTGAGAGTCCCTTGGACAGCAAGGAGATCAAACCAGTCAATCCTAAGGGAAATCAACCCTGAACATTCATTGGAAGGACTGATGCTGAAGCTCCAATACTTTGGCCACCTGATGCAAAGAGCTGACTCATTGAAAAAGACCTTGATACTGGGAAAGATTGAAGACAAAAGGAGAAAGGTTCAGTAGATGATGAGATGGTTAGATCACATCACCGACTCAATGGATGTGAATCTGAACAAACTGCTGGCGTTTGTGTGTGAAGGGCAGGAGAACCTGGTGTGGTATAGTCCAGGGGGATGCAAAGTGTCAGACACAACTTAGCACCCGAACGAAAGCAGTCAGGTCCCTCAGACTGAGCTTTGAGCCACTTACTCTAATCCGTAAGAAAGAAGACTGTTGAAAGACGTAGCGACACCTGTGAATAAAGTTGGAGGCGGATGTGGCAGCCCACTCCAGTGCTCTGGCCTGGAGAGTGCCATGGACGGGGGAGCCTGGCAGGCTGCAGTCCGCAGGGTCACAGAGAGTCAGACATGACTCAAGCGACTTAGCACACACGCGTGAATAAAGCAGGAGGTCAGGAGATAAACAACCAAGTTTGGGCCTGCAGTACAAAACGCAGTTTTCCGTGGAAGCCTGCTGTGCAGTCACTGCCTGTCTCTCGTTTCACCTACTGAGGGGTCAGGAGTCGCGGGTTTCGTGTGTGGTCCGATGGTACCACCCATCACTTTGCCATCCTTGCGCACGCCATCCAGCCGGAGGCTCTTGGTTGGGGCACGCAGAGGGGCCTGTGGTCTCTGCTGCACAGCCGTGGCCTGTGCTAGGGTAACTTGTCAGTCCAGGTGCAGTGCTAGGTCTGGACAATGCTGGGCGGTTCTCAGGGTGGTCTAGCATTTCCTCTTGGCCCTTCACCCTCCCAAAGCCAAATACCCCGGGGCCAGGTCTCTGCAGCCCTCCTGGTTCTCAGCACCTGGCTTCTGCTGACAGACTGTCTCCAGGGCTGGCGGGGTCGCACCACTAACCACTTCGTTGCTTGGGTACCTCGGTGGGTGTGGGTGGGTTCCGAAGAGCCCCTCTTTCAGTAGCCGCGCCTTTACGTTTGTACATCTTAGTGGAGGATGAGTGGCATGCTGGAGTTCTGGGCTTGGGAAGCGTCAAGGCAGTTAAAGGGAAAGGGAAAGTAGTCAGTGGCACTTGTTAAAGATGGTAGGTCCAGTGCGATGGGCGCAGGGGTTCTACAGTGGGAGAGGAGACAGGCCTCAGCTCCGAACCTGGGGGCCAGTGGGGGTCCAGAGCCAAGGAGCAGGCTGTGTGCAGCTCGGGGCCGAGGAGACCTGTTGGGGTGGTTCTGGGTGAGCTGCTGCAGCAGGTCACGCGTCCTCTGGGGGCGATGAGGGCTGAGGAGCCCAGTCAGATATCGGGGGCAGCAGGCGTCAGGGCGGGGCCTGCATAAACTGAGCTGCATTATTTTCACATCTGGGTTTTACAAGCAGGAGCAGGCAGGTCAGGCCCCGCTGGTGTCAGGAGCCCGACTTGAGGCTGGCTGATGGCGCCTTTGTCTGGGACCGAGACTCAGCATAAGCCGTTCCGGCAGCATGGACAGAGGGGCTGGCCCGCCCCGAGGCCCCTGCTCCTCTGGGGCTCTGGTCCCCAGGCCTGGACTCCTCATCCTGTGTCCTTGTCTTGGGCTACAGGCAGCCCCCTGGATGGGCCCTGCGTGGGGGGAAGACGAGGGTCGTTCCACTACGGCAGAGCCAGGCGTGTGCCCTGCTCCTGCGCTCCAGGGTCCCCCCTCCACAAGGCCCGGATCCTTGGTCGCTTCAGAGCCGCTCCAAGCCCCGGAGGAAACCGCCCCACCCTTTTGCAAAAACAAAACCCGGAGAGCATCCTCGTAACTTCAGGCGTTAGGGAGGAGGACGTCTGTGCTGCTCCTTTGAGAAAAGGAACAGTCGCGTCAGCAGGAAGCAGGTTGCTCAAGTCCAGGTGGCAAGCAGCTGGATCGTCTGAACTGGCTCTGCCTGTGGAGCGGCAGAGGAGGAGCTGCCTGGGGAGAATCCCAGGGGAGAGCCGCTGATCAAGGCCTGGGTCCGCTGTTCAGGAGCAATGAGCTCTCAGGCGCGGGAACCCCGAGGTCTCCTGGGGAGACCAGGCCCGCTTGTGGCTGAGGCCCCCGAAGCTGACCACCTCTGTCCGAAGCTCATTTTTCACAAGCTCTCAGGATGGCCACAGCTCCTGACCTCAGGCTGATAGTGAGTGTTCAATGAGATTCTTGTCAGCAGCAAGGCTGAGAAATAGGAGACCAACACACAGGAGGCTCTCCCTGTGGCTGATGGTTGTGATGCTGAAGTCCCCAGGCGACGTGACAGTTCTCAGATGCGAGGAATGGGGCGCCTGTCAGCGGGTCCACTGTGGGGCTTCGGTTGGCAGGGGGACGGAGTCACAGCCGGGGCTGGGGCCGGGTGGGCCTTGCACCCTTTGCCCACTGAGAAGTCCTGGACGTGCATACAGTAACTGTCCAACATCAGGGAGGGGGAGGGCTTGGGTAAGCAGGCAGGGCCGTGTGTCGGGGAAGCAGGCCTGGCTTTGGGAGGACTGGCGTGAGCCGTCTGATGAACCGACAGCTGGCTGGCCACCGTCAGATGGAAGCTCCACTTCCTCCGTCCCCCCAGCTCCTCGCCTTGCTCTGGGAGAAGCAGAAATCTGTGCTTCTGGGCGGGGAAGGGGCGGGGCATGTGGGCACACCCCCGCAGCCGGCGCCCTGGCTTCATGCCCCAGGGGCTGGGCACCCGGGCTCTAGGCTGCTGGGTGGCCTAGGTCGGCTCCCCTGTCGCAGCATGTGCCCCGCATGCTCACCTTGCCATTTCCCACGGCACTGTCTGTGCCGCGGTGGCAACGGCCACGTCCTAAGGAGTTGAAAGGACCAGAAGGCAGAATGGAGTGACCAGAGCCCTCATTCACAGTTGGATTTCAGCAGGAAGCACTGTCTCCCACGGGCCAGGGGCACTGAGCCGGGTAGAGGTTTCGAGACAGTCGGGAACAGCAGGAGATACCGAGTTTCAGCTGGCCTGAAATGGAGATCGTGGCCCACACAACTCAGCGCCAGGAGACCTACAGAGAAAACTGCTGGGTGTAGACCTTTGAGGAAATGTCTGTTCAAACCCTTGCCCATTTTAAGTTGAGCTATTTATCTTGTTGAATTGTAATAGCTCGTTATATATTCTGGATTACTAGAACACTATCAGATATATGATTTGCAAATATTTTTCTGATTCTATGGGTTGTCTTTTTACTTTATTCTTTTGAAGCATAAACTTTAAAATTTTTGTGAAGTCCAATTCATCGGTTTTCTTTTGGTTGCTTGAACCTTAAGGATGACACCTAAGAAACCGTTGTCTAATCCAGGGTCATAAGGGTTTATCTCTGTGTTTTCTTCTAATCAGTTTATGGTTTTAGCCCTTGCATTTAGGTCTGTCTTGGAACCTCCGACCCACTCAGTATTCTGAGTTAATTTTTGTGGGTAGTGTGAGGTAGAGGTTCTCACTGTTTTACTCTTAACCTATTTTTGTCTTTGAATACAAAATGTGTCTCTTGTGGACATTATAGACTGAATCATGTTTTTTAAAAATGCCCGTTTTGCCGATCTTTGCCTCTTAATTGCAGTGTTTAACCTGCTCACATTTCATGTCCTTCCTGACAAGGTCGGATTTTTCTGCCATTTTGCCCTCTGTGTCTTATTCCTCCATTCCTCCATTAATGTCTTTTTTTGTGTTTTAAATAGATATTTTCATGTGTCATTTTAGTTCCATTTCTTTTCCTATATATTTTTTGGAGTTATTTTCTTAGTACTTTGTCTGGGGAACATAGTATTATTAATTTACCACAGTCTAGTTTGGGTTAATGTCAGCGCACTTCAATAGCATACAAGGTCTTTGGTGAATGTAGCTCTGTTTCCTCTTCTTTTATACCATTATACCAACGATGTCTATATACACTTTGAGTCCATCAGCATACAATTATTGCTTTCTATGTGAGTGTGTACTAAGTTGCTTCAGTTGTGCCCAACTCTTTGCTACCCCATGGACTGTAGCCCACCAGGCTCCTCTGTCCATGGGATTCTCCAGGCCAGAATACTGGAGTGGGTTGCCATGCCCTCCTCCAGAGGATCTTTGAGACCCAGGGTTTGAACCTGGGTTTTCTGCATTGCAGGTGGATTCTTCACTGGCTGAGCAACCAGGGAAGCCTTTTGTTAGCTTAATGGTCAGCTGACTAACCCAGACAGCATGTTAAAAAGCAGAGACATTACTTTGCCAACAAAGGTCCATCTAGTCAAAGCTATGGTTTTTCCAGTAGTCATGTATGGATGTGAGAGTTGGACTATAAAGAAAGCTGAGTGCCAAATAATTGATGCTTTTGAACTGTGGTGTTGGAGAAGACTCTTGAGAGTCCCTTGGACTGCAAGGAGATCCTGTCCATCCTAAAGGAAATTAGTCCTGAATATTCATTGGAAGGACTGATGCTGAAGCTGAAACTCCAATACTTTGGCCACCTGATGCAAAGAACTGACTCATTAGAAAAGACCCTGATGCTGGGAAAGATTGAAGGCGGAAGGAGAAGGGGACGACAGAGGATGAGATGGTTGGATGGCATCACCAACTCAATGGACATGAGTTTGGGTAAACTCTGGGAGTTGGTGATGGACAGGGAGGCCTGGTGTGCTGCAGTCCACGGGGTCACAAAGAGTCAGACATGACTGGGCAACTGAACTGCACTGAGCTGAACTGAATGTTTGGACAGAGACTCTCTAAACCCACGGAACCAACACCTCTGCCGCTGTCTGCGGAGGGGCTGTGTGTGTTAGGGAATGCCTCCACTCTTGCTGCCGCAGTCCATAACTCCATCTCAGGCTTCTCTGCCTGTGTGTGCAGGTTCTCCGAGTTAGCAGAGGTGAGAGCTTAGACATGCCTCGGGTCTTTTCTCTACACCCACCCAGTCCTGCACACTGGCATGGCCGTCTAGAATCCCAGGACTCTGTAAGTTCAGTGTCCCTGTGGATGTCTCGCCTCTCCCACTTTCTCCTTCAAGCTTTTTGTTAACCTGTTGTTTGCCCCAGCTGTCATCCAGGCATCTGCAGTATTCGGCAGTTGCCTTTGATTGTTTTTGCAGATAACTCCGGGAGACAGGCTGTTTGCACTGGGTGAACTTGGAGCCAGCTCACATAAAGACAGTTTTGAGAGTGGGGTTTTCAAAGTAGCCATCAGGCAGGACAAACAATGATGGGTCTCTGAAGGTGGGACCCTAGAGGACCACCCCCCCCCCACACCCTGCCACCCACTGGCTGCCTGGCTTCTGGTTTTCACCATGACGGTGGGCTGTTGGTTTCCACGGCATCATGGGGCTACAGGCAGTAGGGGATGGATGGGTACACACTGATGGCAAAACACTCACTGCTCCTGCTGAAATCAGTAAAAATTAAACACTGTGCAGACTGCTGCATACTTCAGTTAAACCCCAGAATTCTGAAATGTTGATCCTGACCATTTTTGACAAGAGTTCTCACTGCTTTTATGCAGGAGAAAAAGATCGGAGGTTCTTAGCCATTTTTGCTGCTGTGACATCTCTGAGTGATTTCTGACTCTTCCTTCTCATACCATCGAAATCAATTTGGTTTCCCACACACGGCGCCTAGGCAGCTGAAAGCTGGAAGGAGAGAAAGTGGGCGCTGTGTGGGCCTTTGTGTTACAGTGGTGCAGTCTCTAGCGTAGTCAGGTCCCTTCTTCCCATTTCTTCCCACGCCTGTGATACCTGCTTGGACATCAGAACCGGGATCCATCTGTGTTGGGCGGGGAGAGTCAGGGGCACCCGCGGGCTCCTCGTTTTCCGTCCCCGCCCCGTTCGATGAGTCCTGGGCTCTGCACCCCCCCTCTTCTGCAGGCCTGGGCCCCGTTCTGTGTGGGGCTTTGGCGAGTCTGTGGTCTGGCAATTAAGTGGCTGCGTCTCTATCTGCTCTGGAGGCCTCCCGGTGTAAGCCCCCTCCTCTGACTGTCATCTTCCCATCTGGCACAGCTGGGTGGCAGGATAATGGCTTTATTAAGCGCATCTTGCACTTAATTCCCCAAGGATGTCAGTCTGCCAGAGAAGACCGAATCTCTCCCACAGCCTCAGTGACTTCTGTCCAAACCTGGGTGTGTCCAGGAAAGGCGCACACGGGCTGCTCTTCTGACCACCTGATTCTGGGCGTCTGGGGGCTGACCTGGAGGGGGGCCGTGTCCCCACATGGAGTTGCCTGCCTGCCTGAGTGGGGTGAGCCCACTCTGAGTGGGGTCTGGGGCCCAGGCGTCAGTCAGCCTCCAGAGGCCTGGCAGGGGTCCAGGATAAGGACTCATATCCCCTGAAGCCTCCATGTAGGTCTGCACACACTGCCTCACGCTGTCGGGGAGTCCAGCCTGCAGGTCATGTCTCAGCAGGGGGAGGTCAGTGATGTGAAGGGGCGGGGCAGAAACCTGACCGCCGTGGGCTCTGATGCAGGAATCCGGCACGCAGGAGGCTGCGTGTGCAGGAGACTTGGAAACACCCTTGTCGGTCGACCAGTGTTTTCCACACTGTTCTTCAGGAAGTGGGTCCTGTTCTTGGAGAGTCACTTCAATGTTGGCTTGTTAAAGGCTCTGAGAAGTCCTGTAGTTAGGAATACCCAGTGTCTGATGGGCTGCTTCTGCATATGGCCCCCAGCTTCCTTTTGTCCAGTGATGCTGGCAGCACCCTTGGGAAGCAGGACACGCTCAGTCCTGGACCTGCCAGCACATGAGGGGCAGGCGTCCTCTCTCAGATATCTCACCACAGCATCCTGACACTTCAGCCCCTGGGTCCCATGCACACTCACAGTGGACTTAATGTTTTAGATCGTAAATATGGCAAGCACACAAAAAATATTGAGAGTAAAATGGTAAACCCTGGTAGATGATACATGCTTTGTCAGCATTCTGCCTGTGTGCTGTCGTGTGCTCATGCATGTGTGTGCACGCCTGTGCACACGTGCAGTGTGCGCATGCGTGTGAGCATATGTGTGTGCATGTGTGCGTGTGTGTGTGATTTAAAGCAGCAGGACTCACCACGAGCCCCCTGAGTCTCTCCCCCACCCTCCTCCCGCTCCAGCCTTAGCAGAAACCACTGCCCTGAGTTCTGCGCTTCTCTTTTCCCAGCACATCCTTGTTCTCTGCCTGCATGAGTCCGTGTCTCGCTAAATAATGTATATTCCGTCTCACAGGTCTCCCGCCCTCTGTTCTGAGCGTGTGTCTGCTTTGACCCTGCAGCGCTGCACCGCATTCCGCAGAGAGCACAGACCGCAGCTGCGCTCGGCTACCTAGCTGGGGGCGTCTGGGCTGCCCCTCAGCTTTCTCTGAGGTAAAGGAAGCTTTGATGGCGAGTACTGAGTGTCCCTGGTTACAGGTGTGCGGGGCAGTGTGGCTGGGTCGTAGGGGAGGGCCCCCTCATGTCACAGAAGGGCTGCCTTGCTGATGCTTGGTCTGCAGCCGAGGAGGGCTACGCTGTCTCACGCCATCGCCGGAGGCTACCTTACCAGACAGTCTCACACCTGGATGGGGTGGGAGGCCAGGCCTGGACCCGAGGCGGGGTTTGTGGGTGAGCCTGCAGTGCGGCCCTCTTCAGGGAGGAGGGCTCTGGAGCATCAGGGAGCTGACCCCCCACGTTATTCCAAGAGAGTGCTGTTCTCAGGCAGGTCACCCTCAGACCCCTCAGACAGATGACGCCACCTCCCAAAGTCCGAGACTTTTCCGGAAACCGGAGTAGCTTCGACCTGAACTCGGCAGTTCCAGGTACTGGAGGCTGGGTACTGGGGTCATAGTTTAAAGGTTTTCTAAGGTCGTAGCACCGTCTGTCCCATCCTTCCATGCAGAGACGCTCCAGTCTCACACTCAGAGGTGTGCATTTGGAGTGTGGAATCAGTTGCCCCTGCCCAATCTGAAAGGACCCCGAAGCCTCTTCTGTGCTTACGCGTGCACCACGGATCTGTGGCTCTGAGTCAAGCGACCCCGAGCGCTGAGGTGGTCTGGTCTCACGTCTGGTCCGGGTTAGTGTGGAAGGTGGATCTGTCTGGGAATCAGACTTCCAGGGGCAGGAAACGCCTGGCCTGTCTAGGTGCTCAGTACACATGCGAGAATAGTCAAACCCTCCAGTGCCCACCTCCTAGCCCTGATGCCACCATTACTTCTGCTTCCCGACACCCCTTCCTTCCTCTGTGCACTGTGCCTGTCTTCCGCCTGTTCCCTTCGGGCTCTGTGTTCCAGTCTTCTGCCTGTTCCCTGTGAGCTGTGTGCCTGTCTTCCGCCTGTTCCCTGTGAGCTGTGTGCCTGTCTTCCGCCTGTTCCCTGTGAGCTGTGTGCCTGTCTTCCGCCTGTTCCCTGTGAGCTGTGTGCCTGTCTTCCGCCTGTTCCCTGTGAGCTGTGTGCCTGTCTTCCGCCTGTTCCCTGTGAGCTGTGTGCCTGTCTTCCGCCTGTTCCCTGTGAGCTGTGTGCCTGTCTTCCGCCTGTTCCCTGTGAGCTGTGTGCCTGTCTTCCGCCTGTTCCCTGTGAGCTGTGTGCCTGTCTTCCGCCCGTTCCCTGTGCGCTGTGGGCCTGTCTTCTGCCTGTTCCCTGTGAGCTGTGTGCCTGTCTTCTGCCTGTTCCCTGTGAGCTGTGTGCCTGTCTTCTGCCCGTTCCCTGTGCGCTGTGGGCCTGTCTTCTGCCCGTTCCCTGTGCGCTGTGGGCCTGTCTTCTGCCTGTTCCCTGTGAGCTGTGTGCCTGTCTTCTGCCCGTTCCCTGTGCGCTGTGTGCCTGTCTTCTGCCTGTTCCCTTTGGGCTCTGTGTGCCTGTCTTCTGCCTGTCCCCTGTGAGCTGTGTGCCTGTCTTCTTCCTGTCCCCTGTGAGCTGTGTGCCTGTCTTCTACCTGTTCCCTGTGAGCTGTGTGCCTGTCTTCTGCCTGTCCCCTGTGAGCTGTGTGCCTGTCTTCTGCCCGTTCCCTGTGCGCTGTGTGCCTGTCTTCCGCCTGTTCCCTGTGAGCGGTGTGCCTGTCTTCTGCCTGTTCCCTTTGGGCTCTGTGTGCCTGTCTTCTGCCTGTTCCCTGTGAGCTGTGTGCCTGTCTTCCGCCTGTCCCCTGTGAGCTGTGTGCCTGTCTTCTTCCTGTCCCCTGTGAGCTGTGTGCCTGTCTTCTACCTGTTCCCTGTGAGCTGTGTGCCTGTCTTCCGCCTGTTCCCTGTGAGCTGTGTGCCTGTCTTCCGCCTGTTCCCTGTGAGCTGTGTGCCTGTCTTCTGCCCATTCCCTGTGCGCTGTGGGCCTGTCTTCTGCCTGTTCTCTGTGAGCTGTGTGCCTGTCTTCTGCCCGTTCCCTGTGCGCTGTGGGCCTGTCTTCTGCCTGTTCCCTGTGCGCTGTGGGCCTGTCTTCTGCCTGTTCCCTATGAGCTGTGTGCCTGTCTTCTGCCCGTTCCCTGTGCGCTGTGGGCCTGTCTTCTGCCTGTTCCCTTTGGGCTCTGTGTGCCTGTCTTCTGCCTGTTCCCTGTGAGCTGTGTGCCTGTCTTCTGCCTGTTCCCTGTGAGCTGTGTGCCTGTCTTCTGCCTGTTCCCTGTGAGCTGTGTGCCTGTCTTCCGCCTGTTCTCTGTCTGGGCTGTTGGACGTTTTCTTTATGATTTGTAGCAGCTCCTCATGTACTTTGAATCAAAATCTTTCATCAATTGTTTTCATACCAAACATCTTTCCCAGTTTGTAGCTTGTTCTTTTATTTTGTTTATTGTGCCTTTTGTCTTACAATTACAGCAGCTGTAAATTTTAGTGTATTCAAAGTTCTCAATCTTTTTTTGTTGTTGTTTGTTATTTTGTGTCTTATTCCATAACACATGAAGATATGTTCCTGTTTTTTTATAAGGCTTATAGTTGTTTTTCACCATTTAATTCTATATCTTTAAAAAAATGCTGTACGCTTTGAGTTGACGATTTCCTTTTTTCTGCAGGGATTTCTGTCTCCCGTCGCCTACGGTTTGGTCTGCAGAGTCACAGGAGGAGCTTCTGGGCTCCCTGCTGCCCCTTTGGCCTCCTCCTTCTGGGCCGACATCTCACAGTTCTGGGCGCTAAAGCTTTGTGGTCGATCTAATAACTTATCATGGGGGGTTCACAGCTCTTTGCTCAGGGTGTCAGAGCTAGTCTTAGTCCTTTGTTCATCCACATAAGTTTTAGGATTAGTGTGCATGTTCTACAAAATTCCCTATTGGGATTTAATTGAGATTAAACTAAATGTATAGATCAATATAGGAGAACTGTCGTTTTTATGATACTGAGTCTTCTCACCCATGCTTGTGGCATATCTGCCTAATTTACTTTGGTCTTCTTGTATGTTTGTCAATGAAGTCTTATAATTTTCTCCAGAAAGATCATGCACTTTTGTTAGATTTCCTTCTAATCTTGCAAACGTGTTGTTATCGTTCTCGGTGTCTTTCTAAATGAAATGTTCTGACTGCCGTGCCTGTGGCTCCTGTATCCTGGAGACATGGTTTGTGTCTGTGCTTGGATCTCGGGTCCTTCCCTGCATAGCTTGTTGTAGGTTCTCTGAGACTTTCAGTGGAGCTGAGCTTTTAATTTGTGTGTAGTGAAAATTTTCGTTGCTTCCCTTCCAATCCTTATTCATTTCATTTCCTTTTGTCTTACTGCACAAGCTGAGGCTTTCCATACAACACTGAGTAGCTGTGATGATAGTGGTTGTCATTGTCGCGCTCCTGACTCTGAGTGGGTGATGCTCCTAACGTGTGTTAGTCACTCAGTTGTGTCTGACTCTTCGCCTCCCCGTGGGCTGTGGTTCCCCATGCAACCCACCAGGCTCCTCCGTCCACGGGCTGCTCCAGGCAAGGATACTGGAGTGGGTTGCCATTTCCTTCTCCAGGGGATCTTCCTGGCCCCGGAGTTGAACCCGGGTCTCTCACGTTGCCGGCAGATGCTTTACTGACTGAGCCACCAGGGGAGCCCTGGGCGTTCACTGTTAGCTGTGACTCTGCCGTACGTTTTCGTGTACACTTGGGATCACACTTAGGAGCTCCGTTTTGTTCCTGTTTTATTAAGAGTTTTTGTTGAGAATGGCCATTAAGTCATATCAAAATGCTTATCATACACACACGAGGATGACTTATGGTTTTCCCTTCAGTCGTTGAAAATAAATGTGGTGATGGTTTTGTCCAATGTGCATACCCTTACGTTGTTGGAAGGCGTTATTTGGGTCATTTCTTTGGAGACGACTGTCGGAAGCGGTCAGCCTGTGTGGAGGTTTTCCTTCTGTGGAGATCACAGAGGCCGTCTGAAGGAGAGGAAGCAGAGGCTGTTTGTGCAGAGGTTTCTGTCGTGGGGGAGAGAGCCAGCACTGTTTGCACATGGGGGCCTCAGAGGCAGGCCGGGGTGCCCCACAAGAAGGCGGGAGCCTGAGTCCCGGAGCCATCAGGCGCGTACTTGGGTTCTTCTGCTAGTGCTCAGTTGGAAAAAGGGCCGGGGTTGGGGACGCTCTCAGCTGCTGAGCCATCTGGGCAGAGCCTTACAGGGCTGTCGTCTGACTTCCCTCCAGCGTGACCTGCAGGAGGCAGGCCGGACACCTGAGTCCACGTCTGCAGGAGACGGTAGGTTTCCTGGGCTGGTTGCCGCAGACTGTGGCGCGTGTTCTGTCTCTGCGTGTGGTCTGCCTGTTGTCTGTAATTCAGTCTCTCCCCTCCGAGGGGTCTCCATTTCAGCCGGGGTCTGCACGGGGCCATGACTTTCCCGCTGGCCCCTGCAGCAGCGTCGGGACCCAAGCCCTGCCCTCCTGAGAGCAGGTCGCCCCCACGCCCGGCCCAAGCCACCCCAGCGACGTGGTTTCCAGCTGCTCCCCTCTTGCTTGTGGCTGATCCACTTTTCCTCCGGGTCTGGGTCCTGGCACTCTCCCTGCCCCCGTTTCCTACCAGCCCCTCTTGCCTTCGGAGGAGCATTTGTCGGATTTTGTCTACTCTCTCTGTGTGTTTGCAGCAGGGGATCGTCAGGGCTTGCCGTCTGCCAAGGTGCTGGCACCAGAAGTCTCCAAGCGTCTTTAAAGTGGGGAGCGTTTTCATTCATTTTTTGCTAAAAAACACTCATTAACTCTGTCTTGCAGAGGGCTGGAGCTGGCAGCCCCAAGCAGGATCTGGACCTTGCTCAGGGTTTTCTTCATAATGAAACTGGAGACGGTTCGTCAGAGCCCTGGGGCAGAGGCTCTGCAGAAGCACCCCCTCGATTGCTCACAAGGACGCCCCAGCCCCTCCCCGCACCCTTGCCCTTCGTGCGGTGCAGCCCCTCCGGTCAGGCCCCCTCCCCGCCTCTGGGCCGCCGGGCCCGCCCTGGCCGGTGGACGTCACCGAGGTGACAGGGCTCTGGCTCCCTGTCCAGGCCTCAGAAGGCCTGTACCATCCACCGCGGCTCCTGCACGGCCCGGCTTCCACCGGGACAGGCCAGGCTGCCCCACAGGACGAGCCACACGGGGCAAGGCCGTGCCCGGGGTGCCCTCGGCCAGCGGGCAGCAGGGTGCTCACATGGGTGCCACCGTGACATGTGGTCAGTGTGTGGCCATCTCCTCACGTGTGAGCCTCTCGTTTGGGTGACTGACGGCGCGGCAAAAGCCAGCGGGCCCGCCCTGTGCCGGGTCGGCCATCACAGCCACTCGTGGCCCAGGCCTGGGGCTGGCTGACCAGCCTGGGAGAGCAGGGGGGAGCCCCTGGGTCAAGTGCGATCAGTGGTGCTGGGGGCCCGGAGGTGCTGCAGCGGCCTTGGGTCTGCAGGGCGGGAAGGGCATGCGGGGTGGGAGCGGGCGTGTGTGCGGAGAGACGAAGGAGAACAGGGCTGGGGGTGGCCGGGGGGGACCCCGCTTCCGCCACCCACCGGCCGTGTGACTTGGGGCGTCCTGATCTGAGCCCTGCTCTGCTCATCTGAACGCAGAGGGCTGAGATGAGACTCTGGTCTCTGCCCGAGGAGGCTGAGGAGGCCGAGGAAGCCAGTGGGGGGGGGTGCAGGGGGCCCCTGCTAAGCGGGGTTCCTGTGTTCTGAGGTTCTTGCTCAGTGACCAGTGGACAGGCCCTTCCACCTGCCTTCCTGCTTCTCCACCGAGACCCCGTCCCTGAAACTTGCTGCCATGGGGCCGACAGCCTGGAGTCAGTCCCTGGCTTGCATGGGAATCCCACTAGCAGCTTCCTTCCACCGTCGGGGGCCGTGGCCCATGTCCCCTTTCTGTGAGTGATCTGGGGCCGCAGGGCGCCCTGGAATTGCGAGGTTGAGGAGCCCGGTCCCGAGCCGCAGCTTTGGAACACGACCAGTGGGGCACAGGGCCGGCGGGCAGCGGGAAGCCGCAGCCGCTTCGGGGGAGTGCTTTCACGCCGGTCTGAGTCACTCAGAGGCCAAGGTAGCTGTGCCAGCCCCAGGCGTCAGAGGCGCTCTGCCGCTCGGGACGTGCTCACCCTCACCTCCTCCCCAGCTCGCCCCGTGCGTCCTCTCCTGGGGCAGGCTCAGCCGGCCCTCGGCTGCGCTAGGCTCTCAGGATGAGGGCTTCTCCCCCACAAAGAGGACAGAGGAGCCAGGGGTCTGTGCACAGGGCCCCCGGCCGGCAGAGGAGGGGCCTGCAGAGGAAATGGGGGTTGGTGCCACAGGGAGGGGGCAGGGTGCTGGGCAGGTGAAACCACAGGGGTCTGCTCCTCAGGACGCCCGGCGCCTCCGAGGCCTCCTGGTTTGGTCCTGTGTTTTCAGGAGGGAAGGGAGGGGGGCCAGGGCGCAGTGTGTGGGTAAGGACACAGGTCAGGGGAAGACGGCACCCGGGGGCCTGGAGAGGCTTCCTGCATGGGGACGGGGCTCCGTGGGGGTGGGGTGAACCAGACTGTGTCTCACTGCGCCTCTGCTTCTAGAGTGTCCCCTCAGAGCCCCCTGGGATCTCTGAAAACACAGCTCTGACCCCCGGTGGCTCAAAGCCCTGGTGACTGCCCAGTGCCCCTGCCTCCCCGGAACACGTGGGCCCTCCACGGCCGTCTCCTTAATTCTTCAGGAGATGGGAACACCAGACCACCTGACCTGCCTCCTGAGAGACCTGTGTGCAGGTCAAGAAACAACAGTTAGAACTGGACATGGAACAACGGACTGGTTTCAAATCTGCAAAGGCTGTATATTGTCACCCTGCTTATTTAACTTCTATGCAGAGTACATCATGAGAAATGCTGGGCTGGAAGAAGCACAAGCTGGAATCAAGATTGCCCAGGAGAAATATCAATAACCTCAGATATGCAGATAACACCACCCTTATGGCAGAAAGTGAAGAGGAACTAAAGAGCCTCTTGATGAAAGTGAAAGAGGAGAGTGAAAAGCTGGCTTAAAACTCAACATTCAAAAAACTAAGATCATGGCATCTGGTCCCATCACTTCATGGCAAATAGATGGGGAAACAATGGAAACAGTGACAGACTTTATTTTCCTGGGCTCCAAAATCACTGCAGATGGTGACTAAAGCCATGAAATTAAAAGATGGTTGCTCCTTGGAAGAAAAGCTATGACCAACCTAGACAGCATATTAAAAAGCAGAGACATTACTTTGCTGACAAAGGTCCATCTAGTCAAAGCTATGGTTTTTCCAGTAGTCATGTATGGATGTGAGAGTTGGACCATAAAGAAAGCTGAGCGCCAAAGAATTGATGCTTTTGAACTGTGGTGTTGGAGAAGACTCTTGAGAGTCCCTTGGACTGCAAGGAGATCCAGCCGAGTCCATCCTAAAGGAGATCAGTCCTGGGTGTTCATTGGAAGGACTGATGTTGAAGCTGAAAGTCAAATATTTTGGTCACCTGATGAGAAGAGCTGACTCATCTGAAAAGACCCTGATGCTGGGAGGGATTGGGGGCAGGAGGAGAAGGGGACAACAGAGGATGAGATGGTTGGATGGCATCACCGACTCAATGGACATGGGTTTGAGTAAACTCTGGGAGTTGGTGATGGACAGGGAGGCCTGGCGTGCTGCGATTCATGGGGTCGCAGAGAGTCGGACACGCCTGAGCGACTGAGCTGACCTGGCCAGCTTTTGGCCGCTCTGCTTGCTGGCGCTGCCTGGGGTTAAGCTGGGTTTGCTTTCCGCCTGTGCCTCTCCACTCCGGGTCCTTGGGCTCGGCCCCCACCGTCCCTTTCCCGGCCACGCCTGTGCAGAGCCAGCAGGTAACAGCAGCTCCACCTGGGTGCCAGCGTGTGCCCCCACGGCCACACCCTGCAGAGGCGCCAACCCTGTCCTCTGTTGTGCTCATTTTCAGAGCCGGGAAAAGGTCCAGCTGTTGGCTTTCAGCAGGAAGAAGCGCAAGCCCAGACCTCTGCGCATCAGCGTGCTGACGGCGGGAAGCACCCTGTCCCCATGAGGGCCGATCCTGGCTGACGGAAGCGGGTTAAGGGGGCGGGAGCCTGAGGGGCAGAGGCATGAATGTGGGGGGCGGGGGTCACACAGAGAGCCGCTCGAGCAGCCCCGAGCCTGGAGACCTCCCTCAGCCCTAAATAGGAGACCTGCGTGCGGCTCACTGCGCCAGAGCAAGCAGCGGAGAAGGTTCAGAATCACAACCGAAGTCCTCTTAACTCTCCCCCTGCTGTTCCGTACTCCCATCCCTGACATAATCGTCTCTAAATGATCTGTTTCTGTCCTGACCTTTTTTAAAATGCACATACATATACATATATAATTGTAGTTTAAAAAATAAATGGGATCCTGTTCTATTATTATTTGATTTTTTTCAGTTGACAATATGCTTCTGAGTTCTTTCTGCATCTCCGTGGATCTGTTTTTTAAACATCCTTTTAAAGATGATGATGTAGTTTTCTAATAGTTCCCTAATCAACGAAGACATTATTTCCAGTTCTTTCTTTTTTGTGTTTGTGTGCACGCAACACGTGTATGAGCACGTGTGTGCCCAGGACTGCCTCTCCCCTTCTCACCTAACAGGAACTCTCCCTTGGGGCCTGACCCATCACAGCCCATCAGGTTATGTGTGGCCCCAGCCCTGGCCTCCAAGGTGGGGGCCTGTGACTTGACTCCCATGTGCCTCCTCCATGAGGGCTCCTGGAGAGTCTCGGGCTCAGTACAGGCCAACCAGAGTGCCCCTGGGACTCTCCACATGGAAATGAGCTCATTGCCTGTCGGGGATGCTGTGGGGGGCAGATGGCCACGCTGCCCCCAGGTCAGCAGCAGAGACCAGCGAGGGGTCCGGCGGCCTCCTGGGTAAGTGAGCCCACACGGCCCAGCTCAGAGTGGGTTCTCACTGAGCGCCTCCCGCGTACCTGGTACCACTTTAGGGCAGACGTGCCAGGCAGGGAGTCTGCTCTCATGGGGCTCGTCGGAGGTGACAGAGATGGTCCCCACAGCAGCACCTGGGTCATCAGGTCATTCCGATGATGAGTGTGGTTCCGGGGTAAGGCCCCAGTTCTGGGAGACTACGTCACCGTGGTGACTGGCCATGTGGGGGGCGTGGGTGCAAGAATTCCTCAGTCGAGTCGGCTGGCGGCTTCCGATGGCTCAGGGAGGTTTGCAGGGTTTTATGATCTCAGCTAAAGCTGCATCGAGGAGCCAAAGAGCTGCTCTGTGCAGGTGTGGGCAGGTATGGGACGGTGGGGGCTGGCCTCCCCGGCGTGCAGAGGTGCAGGGCATAAAGCAAGCCCAGCCCAACCCCGTGCGGGGCTAGCAGCAGCTCCCTGACGCAGCGCGTTCTCCCCATGGACTCCAGGGCTGACAGAGCCCAGAGCGGCTCCAGGCTTGGCCGTGGGGCCGCAGAAGCACAGCCTCAAGCCCGCGAGCAGCACGACAGACCTGCTGCGTGACAGCGGGGTGCTGGCTGGAGAGGGGGACCCTGGGGAGGGGACCAAGCCCTTGCCTGAGAGTCGCCTCTGCTCCCCGTCTGAAGAGGCCAGGCTGCTCTTCTTGAAGCCCCTGGAATGACCCCCCGCACACCCACGTCCTCGTGAGAGGGTGCTGGCTCTCGTCGAGCATGAAGGCTGCATCTCACTGCCCGCAGGGCCCGTGTGTGCTGCGGACAAGCCCAGCGTCCGGCCAGATGATGCCAGGTGCTGGGGGTACAGCGTCCCCCCCCCCCCAGCCAGCTTGTGGTGGGGCAGGAGGCGGCCCCATCTGTCTGCATGCCTGCCCTCCCCTCCACGCCAGCCTCCTCCAGCCCCTGTGTGCACGCTCACCTGAAGCTGTTTCCCAGCACCATCTAAAGTCTCTCCGCATAGGCCGCAGAGCTTCGCCCTGCTTGTGCAGCAGGTTGCGTCTGTTCTGACGCTTTGTTAGGCCCCACCTGCCCTCGGGTGTCTCACCTCCCAGACCCGTGTCTGTGTGATGCAGGGTCGGAGGCTGAGCTGCAGACGGAGGAAAAAGGGGGTCCTTAGGCAGAGAGCTGCCGAGAGTGGGGGGGGCCTGGGGCGCGGCTGGGAGCACGTCTGAGGAGGGTCCGGATTACGAGCCCGCTGCCCAAGCTCCTTCAGGGATGGGGGTCGAGGCTGCCCCGCCTTCCCACATGCATCGGGCTTCTCTGAGAGTGGCCCCTGCGGAGGCTCGGGGCTGCGCGGGGGATGTTTAGTCCTTTAGGCTGTAAAAGAGGAAACGGGGCTTGAGCCTCAAGGTCTGCACTAACTCTGGGGGCCGGCCCGCACATTGTGGGGTGTCCCTGGGCTCCACTGCTGAATGCCGGCGCCCTCCCGGGCCCAGGCCTCGCCAGCTCTGGGGACATAGTCTTCCTGAGTGAGGACGGCTGGTTGAAGGAAACTGAAGCAGGGAGGGGCCATTTCCTCCCTGTTATGAACAAAACAGCTTAGAATTATGCGATGCAAGGATGTAGCTATTTTCTTAAAAATTAACGTAATTTCTAATTATAAAATTACTGCACTACAGCTGCCGAAAACATGGGAAATGCATAAATGCACAACGTAAACAAAAAGATGGCCCTTCACACCCTCCAGAGATAACCACTCCTAATATTTCACAGTACTATCCGCTGCCATTTTCTATGCATGTAGATAGACATATTTTCTATTTTGAACAGAAGGAGACGCTGCCCTGCACACAGCTGTGTAACACGCTGTTCCCGTTTAACGACGTGTGACGGCCATCTTTTCATGTCAATGAGTGTAACTGTGCCACACAGACTTTCCCGGCCACGGCGTGACTGTGTGATGGTGTAATGATTTACTCAGGCCCCGTTCCTCCTGAAAACATTCATTTTTTTGCACAATTAATGTATATTTATTGTAGGGAACATTTTAAATGGAAGTAACCACAGGTAGGAAGTACACCGATCACTCACAACCTCCACAGCACTGGCTAATCAGTGTTGGTAGCATCCAGCTTTTCTTACTTTCCTTACAAAAATGGGTTTTGGGGAATGGACTATTTTATCTCGTCTTTTGCTCAGTGTTTCTGCTCTGCTATACCTGTTCTTAGGATGCCATTATCAATGGCTGCACAGAGTGCCATTGTGTGAAAACATGTGATTTTATGTCACCAGTGATTGCTTATTAGTTGATATTTAAAAATAGGCTTCTTATTTGCCATTCAAAAGAGCACCGCAATAAAGAGGCTTGTAGCAAATTATTTTTCAGGATGAGTTTCTACAAGAAGAGCGGGTGGGTCAAAAGTTGCACAAAGTAGGTGCGGACCGGCCGGTGAAATCGCCGTCTAAAAGCCACACCACTTTGTCTCCACCAAGAGAGCGTAAACGCCCATGTTCCCACACTCCTGTAACACTGACTACAATAACAGTAATAATAAAGTGCCGACTTTATAGGTGAAAATGATAGCTGGTTGTTTTAATTTGCATGTACTTGAATACTAATGAGGCTGAACAGAGTTTCGAATGCCTTTTGCTATTTGTATTTATTCTATTGAAAATTGTTCCTATTCTTTGCTCATTTTTCTATTTGTATGCTAATATTTCCTTGGTTATTTATACGTTAAGGCTATTAACCCTTTCCCTGGACACATATGTTGTGATTATTTCCCCAAATAATCTTTCTCTCTTTCATTTCATTTTCTTCTCTTTGTTGACTTCGTCTGTTTAGTAGGAGTTTCAGATGCTGACGTAGTCAAATCCTCTCTTTTGTGATGTCGCTTTTGGTGTCACCCTCAGGAAAGCTTTCCCGGCTCACACACTCGTCTGTACTTGATGGTTTTTTACGTTAATTTTCCATTTTTCTTCCTGGAACTTGTTTCCTTTAGATAACGCTGTGGAGCAGAACCGTGTTTTCTCGCCACCCTGACCGGCTCCCCCTCTCCCAGGAGGGTGGGGCGGCTCTGGTGCCCCATATCCCGCCGTGTGGGCCCACAGCTCGGCGTCCTCAGCCCCCCTGTTCTCGAGGCCTCTAGCGAGCTGTGACACCCAGAGACCCCGTCTCCTCTTTGCAGCACTTCCCCGTCTGTCCGTGAATGAATTAAATCTACCTGGGCCCCTTTGCAGTGATATTTTCCAAATCAAAAAGATAAAAATCCTGGTTGGATCTTGAGTTGAATTGTGTCGTCTTGAGAGGTCAGTTTGGGTTGCGTTTATATAAATGGCCATAATAGGATTAAATCTTCCAAACAGGGGTCAGGCATGTCTCTGTGTACCCAATTCTTCCTTCAACTTTTCTGAACGTCTTTTTAAAACTTTGTGAAACAAACAAACAAAAAGAAATCTCCAGCTGTATTGCGTGGAGGACGCAGAGCCGGACGGCTCCTCCAGTTTTGGTTTCTGTTGAACGGGTTCATTCAGGTATTTCGATGGTCGGATATCTCACCAGGCTGTTCCAGCGGCTGCGGAGAAAGGGGTGTTTTGTAAGGTTCCAAGTTTCCTACACCTGTTCCCCTGCCCCCACCCCGCCTGCTCCTCCCCTCCTCACAGAAGACACCGTCCTGCTGTTCCTCGCGGTCTTTATTGCCGCTTTGCTCCTGCGCACGCGCTCCCTCAGGATTGTGAGCAGGGCATCACGGCTGTGCTCCCCGCTCCCTCGGGTTTGCCGGCTTTAAACCGTCTGTGTTGGCTCTGCTGTGACAGCTGGGCGCTCCTGGTCTGTGCAGCGCTGTTTGTCTTAAATTCGGCTGCGTCTGAAGCCTGTAGTTGACCCGAGATTTCCTTCTGATTTTATATCTGGGTGTATTTTTATCTTTTGTGACTTTGCTTTGCAAGTGTCTGCCATGAACAGCATTTAGCTTGATTTTGTTTTACTCGGTGTAAAAAGGTGGACTCTTAAGTGCAGTGTGCTTTATAGCTATTGTGAAACAGCAAGTTAAGAGCGTGTTGTAATTAATAATTTCAGGCTGACTTCTGTCATCTTCTCTTCTGTTTTTTCCCCATTTTCCAATCTTCTAAAGATTCCATTGCCATTTTATTTGCTTTTTTTTTTATGAATTTCAAGGTTGTGGAAAATTCATGTGTTCTGTTTTTAGCTTAAGTCATTTCAGCGTTTCTGACACATTCTGTAGGCCCTATTTTCCTAGTTGTCGGAGTCAGCAGCCAAGGACACCATGTTCGGGGGTCTGCCCACTTAAGACAGCTTTTAGGATGTTTTTGGTTGTAAGAGGCATAAGTCCTGAAGAGACTGCCTTAGTTCCAGGTGGCAGGCGGGCAGCCTTGGCCAGTGCAGGGCGGCGGCAGCTTCTGGCAAGACCAGCTCCCCGACACCTCGGGCCCGAGCACGTTTGCTTTATAATTGTCTGCCTGCAGGCCTGTCCCGGGCCGGGGCGCCAACAGGGCGGCTCTGTGAGGACCGATTCCAGCACCCGTGTGTGGTGGCCTCCTCTGCGGGGCCCCTGGCCCTGTGGTCTGAATGAAGGGCTGCCCCAGGCCCGCGGCTGCTCTCTGCCCTTGAGCACTCATGTTTCCTAGAATCGCGCGGGGTGGAGTCACGGCGCCTTCTCGAGTGTGGGCAGCTCTGGCTCAGGTGACGGCTCTGCAGTGCCCCACGATGTGGTCGGCAGGCTACAGTCCAGGCGGTCACAGCCAGACACGACTGGACACACACACACAGGCACACACAGACTCACACACACAGACACACACACACAGACACACACATAGACACACACACACACACACACACACAGACACACACACACAGACACACACATAGAGACACACACACACAGGCACACACAGACTCACACACACAGACACACACATAGAGACACACACACACAGGCACACACAGACTCACACATAGAGACACACACACACAGGCACACACAGACTCACACAGACACACACATAGAGACACACACACACAGGCACACACAGACTCACACACACAGACACACACATAGAGACACACACACACAGGCACACACAGACTCACACACACAGACACACACATAGCGACACACACACACAGGCACACACAGACTCACACACACAGACACACACATAGAGACACACACACAGGCACACACAGACTCACACACACAGACACACACATAGAGACACACACACACAGGCACACACAGACTCACACACACAGACACACACATAGAGACACACACACACAGGCACACACAGACTCACACACACAGACACACACATAGAGACACACACACAGGCACACACAGACTCACACACACAGACACACACATAGAGACACACACACACAGGCACACACAGACTCACACACACAGACACACACATAGAGACACACACACAGGCACACACAGACTCACACACACAGACACACACATGGAGACACACACACACAGGCACACACAGACTCACACACACAGACACACACATAGAGACACACACACACAGGCACACACAGACTCACACACACAGACACACACATAGAGACACACACACAGGCACACACAGACTCACACACACAGACACACACATAGCGACAGGCACACACAGACTCACACACACAGACACACACATAGCGACACACACACACAGGCACACACAGACTCACACACACAGACACACACATAGCGACACACACACACAGGCACACACAGACTCACACACACAGACACACACATAGAGACACACACACACAGGCACACACAGACTCACACACACAGACACACACATAGAGACACACACACACAGGCACACACAGACTCACACACACAGACACACACATAGAGACACACACACACAGGCACACACAGACACACATGCAGTGTTCTTGGCAGGCTACAGCCTGTGCGGTTGTGCACACACAGACACAGACACACACATAGAGAGACACACACACAGACACAGACACACACGCAGTGTTCTTGGCAGGCTACAGTCTGTGGGGTTGTGCACACACAGACACAGACACACACATAGACAGACACACACATAGACAGACACACACACAGACACAGACACACAGACACAGACACACACACACGATGTGCTCAGCAGCTTCCACTGCCTGCATGCGCCACGCTCTGCCAGCCCCCACAGACCCCCCTGAAGCCCCTTCCACACTTGGTTGCAGGCACGCGGCCCCTCAGCTCTGTCTGGCCCTTGTCTCTGACCCCGCACGTGGGGCCTGGGTCCCTCTCCCGCGTCAGCCTTCGCACACCCCCAGTCTCTGTCTCCGGCTCCTGCTGGGTCCCGCTGAGTGCAGACAACGGCCCCTCCCCAGCCCCTCCCTCCACTGGAACGCAACCACGGGCCTGGGGGCTCAAGTGACACGAGCGCTCTCACCGTTCTGGGCTTGGGGTCCTGGCATGGAGACCCCGGAGACCTGGGTCCTGGCCTTTCCCAGCTTCTGGGGCTCAGCCGTTTCCATCCTCTGCCTCTTTCCGGGAGTCTGCCCGCTGCCCCGGTAAGGACAGGTGACTCCCTGGGCCCACCTGGGGGACCCAGGACCAGCGCCGTCCCGCCCCCTCCTGCACCATCAACAGCACCTCCGGCTCCACGCCTGTGACCCGCCTGGGGCCCGTGTCCACGTGTGCACGACCTGCTGCGGATTGTGTCCACTGTGATGTGTGTGTCCTTGGGTTGATAGGAGTGTTGAGTGTGTGTCTGTGAGCACGTATGAGCGTGTTACTGGCCCCCGGGGGATGGCCCAGCCTCTGTCCTGCTGGGGGTCTGTATGCCCATCCCTTCCGCCCCCAGCCTCCCCACGTGCTGGAGGAGGGGAGGCAGGAGGACAGGGTGCGTTCTCCCCCACCGAGCCAGCCCCCAGCCCCCAGACGCCCTGCGCCCCCCACGGGCTCCGCTCTGGCCTCGTCCTTCTGAGAAGATGGCGCCTTCGCGCACGTCGGCCACAGATGTCTCAGCTCCGTGTGCATCTCCTCCGGTAGGGGTCATTGCCTGACGATCGGCTAACTGACCGTGAAGCCGGCCACAGCTCGCTGCGTGCCCTCGCCCACACCCCTGCACGCACAGCCGGGGTCTCGTCCCAGTGAGCGGAGGGCACGTCCGCCGCTCTGCCCCTTGGGCGCCCCTTCCCCCGGTGCCCCGGAGCTGCTGGCATCTGGGCTCTGTTCCCACAACCCCAGGGGGTCTCCCAGCTCAAAGTCTGTGTCTCAGTTCAGGGCTGGCCTGCATGCTCCCGGGCCTCAGGGTACTGCAGCTGGGAGCCGAGCAGTGAGGCCCCGAGGGGTGGACGGCGGGTGTGGGCGACGCAGCCTGCCCTGCACGGCAGCCCTGGGGGCCCGTCTCAAGCCCTCCAGACCGGCCGGCCTGCAGCCTGCACTGATCTCATCCTGAATCCTCGGCCCACCCCGCTCAGATCAAGGTGCTCCGGCCCGGAAGTTTCTGTGGCCTCCTGGAGCTGCTCAGCGGCCCTCGGCTCCACCGGGCTGGTCCTTCCCGGGACCGGATGGCAGTTTGGTTCACTGAGCTTGTCTGTCACTAGACCGTCCGGTCACCATGGTGCCACCCCCCGGCCTGGCGAGAGTAGCCAGGTGGCCAGACGCCCTGTGAGGCCTTCTGGTCGGGGGCAGCGGGGAGGCCCCCCGCCAGGGCTGCTCTGACACGGATGCCGCGCTGTGCCTGTGGCGGGAGATGGCAGCCAGGCAGACGGGCCTGGAGTGATGGGTGCGTCTCAGCTACCGGCACGCCCCGGGCCCAGGCAGCCCTGGTGTTCCCGCGGCCCCTGTTTGCTGGGCTAACCGGGGAGGGTGCCGGAGGGGGCACGATCTATTCTGGGCTCAGCCCAGAGGTGCTCAGGACTCATGCGTGTGCACACGTGTGTGTGTGTGGCGGGAGGGGAGTGGAGGAGAGAGACAGCAAGGCAGGAGCGTGTGCACGTGTGCACGTGGCACATGCGTGTGTCTGTCTGGTCCGCCTGGCTTCTGCGTGTGCCTCTGTGTGTGTGCTGGGTCTCCGGGTGAGTGTGTCTCTTTCCGTGAGCGCATGAGTACATGGAGATCCTCTGTGTTGTCTGTGGCTCGTGGGTGCTGTGGGCACACTTCTCGGGGCAGGTGTTCTCCGTGGCTTTGGGCGGGTCTCTGTGTTTATGGCCTGAACTGTGTGTGTGTGTCTGGAACATGCGTGCATGGGGCTGAGGTGTCCCTAGTCAGCGCTGCTTGAAGCGTGTGTGTTTGCGAGAATTAGATGCAGGCTGGGCCTGGCTTCCTCTTTCGGAGGGAAGAGGGCTCATATGCATGCGCACGCCGTAACTAGGGACTCGACTTGGGGGGTGTTGGCTTTAGGGTCCCTGTGGAGCCTGAGGTCCAGGTGCAAGGCCTTCTCCAAGGGCACCGGCCCCTGCCCCAAACGTGATGCCTGCCGCCAGCTCCCAGAAGGACGGCCTGGCCTTGAGCCCACTGGGAGCTGTCAGGATCCTGCAGGCATGCTGATGCCAAGGATGCCTCCTGCCGCTAGGCCGGCAAGTGGAACAGAGCTCGCGTCCCTGGGGCCGGAGCAGAGCAGACAGCGTCCTGGGGTGTGCTTGCTCAAGCCGCGTGTGCACAGACACGGGCCGGGCGCACAGCAGCAGCATGCGGGCCTGGTCGCCAGCTGCCATGTTCTGCTGGGCCATCCTGGGCTAGAGGGCAGCCTGGAAGGAACTGGCCTGTGAGCTGAAGTTTGAGGACATGCAGGGTGTGTGTGTGTGAACACACGTCAGAGGAGCCAGCCGTCAGGCAGTGTGTTTTAAAATGTGCTGATTTATTTGGCTGGTTTGCGCCCTATCTCCTCGGCTGCCTTGATAAATATTTATCAGTGTGGTTGCAGCGACATGTCCTGGGAGGAGGGGAGAGAGGGAGGGGCAGGAGGATGGCAGAGGGGAGCTGACAGCCGAGGGCGCAGCTGTGGGGGAGGAGGGAGCCGGCCCAGGAGCAGGGCTGGGAGACCTGGCCGCAGACTCGGCAGTGTGGCTCACGAGTGGACCAGGAGCAGGCAGGACTGTGAAAGCGAGGTGCCTGCTGTGGTGTGACAGGGCCCTTCACTGTTCACGTCCAGGCCAAGTCATTGTGCTCAGTTAGGTCTGAGCTTTTTGCAACCACTGGGTTGCAGCCCTCCGGGCTCCCCTGTCCATGGCGTTTTCGCGGCAAGAATACAGAAGTGGGTTGCCACCTCCTACTCCAGGGGATCTTCCTGACCCAGGGATCAAACCTGTGTCTCCTGCACTGGCAGGCGGATTCTTTACTGTTATGGCACCTGGGAAGCCCTCACCATTCCCGTAGTTACTTATTAAAGACCAATAGTTAGCTTTGGCTTAATGTATGCCAGGCGTGGTTCTGAGTACCCACTTATTTAATTCTAACAACTCTCTGATGAGGGGACTACTCTCCCCGTTTTACAGACTAGGAAACCAAGGCCCTGGGATTGAGCCATATGCCCAGGTCATGCCATCGTACACAGAGCTGGGATCTGAACATACTCGGCTGGTTGCAAAGCCCCAGCCCTCAGTCACTGCTCTGTCCTCAGTACATGCAGTAAGCTCTCAACAGATGTCCCCTGTATGGATGGATGGGTGGGTGGATGATGGTGGATGAACGGGTAATGGATGATGGACAGATGGATGGATGGATGATGGATGGATGAATGATGGATGTATGGATGCATGATGGATGATGGATGGATAGATGGGTGGATGGATGATAGATGATGGATGGATGATGGATGGATGAATGGGTGATGGGTGGATGGTTGATTGGATGGATGGATAATGGATAGATGGTTGGGTGGGTGATGGATGAATAATGGATGGATGGATGATAGATGGATGATGGATAATGGATGGGTGATGGATGGATGGATGGATGAATGCATGATGGATGGGTAAATGGGTGATGGACGAATTGATGGATAGTTGATGGATGCTGGATGAATAGATGATGGATGGATCATTGATAGGTGATTGATAGATAATTGCTGGATGAATGGATGGATGGATGATGGATGGAGGGAGGGATAATTGATAGATGCTGGTTGGATAGACGCTTACATGAAACTTATATGCAGAGTACATCATGCAAAAGGCTGGGCTGGATGAAGCACAAGCTGGAATCAAGATTGTGGGAGGAATATCAATAACCTCAGAAATGCAGATAACACTACCCTTATGGTAGAAAGCGAAGATGAACTAAAGAGCCTTTTGATGAAAGTGAAAGAGGAGAGTGAAAAACTGGTTTAAAATTCAACATTCAAAAAACTACGATCATGGCATCTGGCCCCATCACTTCATGGCAAATAGATGGGAGCAGTGAGAGATTTTATTTTCCTGGGCTCCAAAATCACTGCAGATGGTGACTGCAGCCATGAAATTAAAAGATGCTTTCTCCTTGGAAGAAAAGTTATGACCAACCTAGACAGCATATTTAAAAAGCAGAGACATTACTTTGCCAACAAAGGTCCATCTAGTCAAAGCTATGGTTTTTCCAATAGTCATGTATGGATGTGAGAATTGGACTATAAAGAAAGTTGAATGCTGAAGAATTGATGCTTTTGAACTGTGGTGTTGGAGAAGACTCTTGAGAGTCCCTTGGACTGCAAGGAGATCCAGCCAGTCCATCCTAAAGGATATCAGTCCTGAATATTCATTGGAAGGACTGATGCTGAAGCTGAAATGCCAATGCTTTGGCCACCTGATGCGAAGAACTGACTCACTGGAAAAGACCCTGATGCTGGGAGGGATTGAAGGCAGGAGGAGAAGGGGACGACAGAGGGTGAGATGGTTGGATGGCATCACTGACTCGATGGACATGAGTTTGAGCAAGCTCCAGGAGTTGGTGATGGACAGGGAGGCCTGGTGTGCTGCAGTCCATGGGGTCGCAAGGAGTCGGACACGACTGAGTGACTGAACTGAATTGGATGGATAGATGGATGGGTGATTGACGGATGAATGGATGGTTGTAAGGTCCCAATCATTCGCTGCTCACTGTGTAGCTTCGGCCGCGTTGGCCAGCCTCTCCGCGTGCCCCTTGTTACCCGAGAGTGGCGGGGACGCACTGTAACATGGCGACCTGTTAGCCCAGGCATGGGTTTTGTTTGGCCCGCACAGGGTTGTGAACAGCATCAATGGCTGGCCGAAATTTAAAAATATGGAGATTTCGTGTAAAGACCCAGATTCCAGCCCTATGTGAGAGAAGACAGTCCTCTTGCCCTGGGGGGCTGCTGTCTGTCCCTGGGGCTGCCCCTGGCTGCGACAAGGGGCTGCTACACCTGCCAGCCCTCCCCTGCCCCCCTGGCCTGGGTGGGCAGGGAGCCCCTGCCCTAAAGGGTGTGCCCTTGAGGAGGCCCCTCCTGAGAGAGAGGAGAGGACGCTCACTGAGTGCTCCCCGTGAAGCGGGAGCTTCCGCTCCTTCACGTCTCTGGCCTGTCCATCAGCCCCTGTGGCATCACAGGGGTGACGTGACAGCCAGGATGCCGGTGTCACGGGTCAAGCGACCAGTCGCGGGTGTGGCTGCCAGTCTGATAAGGGGCGCCCAGCGCAGGTGCAGCTGGCCGACACAGCCTCGCCTGTCTGTGGAGGGCGACGCGGAGGCCCCGGGGCTTGCCCAGCTTCCCTGGGGTCATAGTCATGAACGGCGGAGCTGGGCCAGTGTCCAGGCTGGCCTGACTCCCCATCCCCAGTGTCAGCTGCCTCTGGGGAGGATGCCTGGGCCCCTCGGGGTGTCCAGGCCGTCTCTGGCTCTGCACATGGGCCCCTCTGTCCTGCCATCTACCGGAAGGCTCTGTGACTTGACTCCCTATCGCTGACCCTTCATCAGGGGCGCTCTGAAATGTTTAATCAAGGTGTTACACACAGGGAGCAAGTCCCCACGTGTAAGCGTGCAGCTCAGAGCTGCTCTCCCCAGTGGACGCCGGCTCACACTTGGGTCACAGTGCTGAGCACAGCCTACGGTGACGTTTGTGGCCTTGTGTGTGCATGAGTTTAGTGTCTTTGGCTGCGTTAGGTCTTAGGTGTGCACGTGGGATCTTCAGTCGCGGCACATGGAATCTAGTTTCCAGGCCGGGTCTCGAACCCTGGCCCCCTGCACTGGGAGCGCGGAGTCTTCACCACTGGGTCACCAGGGATGTCTGTGGGCTTTGTGTTATTATTACTTTTAAACTTTGTATGGGGTCTGTGGCCCATCTATGCAGCTTTGTTTTACTTTATTTTTTGGCTATGCTGGGTCTTCCTTGCAGTGCGTGGGTTTAGTTGCCCCGTTGGCCTGTGGGATCAGACCCATCCATGTCCCCTGCACTGGAAGGCAGATGCTTCCCCGCTGGACTACCAGGGAAGTCCCCTCTGTGTTGTTTTTAAATATCGTTGCCTATTCATAGTCCAGCTAGCTCCTTGTCCCTGTCACCTTGGGGATGCCTGACCTCCTCCGAGAATGACCCTCAGTCCTATTTGAGCAAAGGTGTAGGAGCTCCCTTGGGGTCAGAGCGAGTCTCCAAGCGTCTGTGGGACGGTCCAGGGCAGGGGTTGATGGGGCCTGGGGTCTCTGATGGGGCCGTGGCAGGACCGCTTCTTCCTTCAATAGCTTCAACCAAACGTGGTTGCCTTTTGCCTGGACTTTTGGCGTGGACGTGGCCACCTAACGCTGAAGCCATCGGCTGTTGTCAACTCTGTGCTCAGAGCCTTCCTTCTCTGTGAACGGGGTGGGGGGTTCGTCGTCTGAAACAATCCCAGCCGCACAGGCTGTGAGGCACAGGAAGTGGTGAGCGTGTCGATGGTGGGATCAGTGCTTCCTTGGGTCAAAGGCTGCTGAGGAAGGTTCCCGGACGGGCGGTTGTCTGTGGCGTCTGTCCGATGGGTCCTCAAGCCCGGCGGGGCGGCGGGTGTGGGCAGGGTCCCTCGGGGGTGTGGGCCGAGCACACGGAGGGGTGTTGGGTAGTCAGACAGCAAGCCGGCCCCCTGGTAACGTGGAACAGTCCCAAAGCCAGCGCTTGGTGCGAAAAGACAGCCTGACGCTCACGCATAGGGCTGCTCCAGTAAATTAAAATCCCACGGGCAGCAGCGCTCGCCTTAAAAGCACGCACGCAGAGCACACCCCCCGAGCCAGGCAGGTCACCTTGGGTGGAGGAGGGACGGTGGAGAGGAGTCTCCCAGGGCCAGACGGTGCCAGGGTCAGCTATGTGCAGACTGGGGTGAGGTTAACGCAGGCCCCCTCCGCCAGCGCCCGAGGTCCAATCCCTGGAACAAAACGTTTCCCAGAGTTGCTGCAGGATTTTGTCGTGAATTTAATGGACTTGCTCTAAAATTTGTGTGCAGAATGCGGTCGTTCGGACAGTGACGCTTATCTTCAGGAAGCAGAGCATAGGGGCCTGACTCGCTCTGCAGGTTTTAGCCAGGGGACGGCAGGACCTCTGCCCAGGGAAGCTGCCTTCTGCGCCCTGCAGCCTGGCTCTGCATTCCCTGGGCTTCAGCCCCGTCCATCTGGGCTTGGTGTGATGTGACGGTGATCACAGCTGATTGGTCTGTGCTTGGGGGCTCCCAGGGCAGGGGCAGGGTTAGCCACACACTCACTTTCAAACCATAATGAGTTGTGATGAGACAGTTGGGGGGCTTGGGACGGGTAGCATGGGAGGTGGTCCAGGAGGGCTTCCTGGAAGAGGTGACATTTTCTCGTGAGCTGAGTTGTGAGTCTGTATGTGCTAGGTGGGGGTGGGAGGTGGAGGTGTTCCCAGGATGAGAGGAGCATGCCGGTCTTGTGAGTGGGGGGTGGGGCGGCCCCCACCTTGAGGAGGCCTTGCCTGCAGCTCAGAGAGGCGTCCTGAGGGCTGCGAGCCCCTGTGTCCTCGTTTAACCCCCCCCATCCTGTGGGATGGCCTTTCTCCCCACAGCTCCTCTCAGAACCGTCATGAGCTCACAGGGTTTTGGAGCCACAGGCCTGTATTCTGGAGGAGACGAGGTGGTTCTGTCAGGGGTGATGCTGTGCCCGGGGATCCCCGGGATTTCCGGCCCCCGATCATCCTCTCGGCGCCTGGCGGGCGGGACCCCAGACTCTTCCACCCTCAGGAGGGGCTGCCAGTTTAAGCAACGCTGTCGGTTGTTTAAATGCCTTCATTGATTATTGTAAGTGGGCTTATGAGCCTTATCGGCTTAGATTTGTATCTGCAGGAGAGCCGTTCATCTTGAATAAATATGTTTTTAATAATCTCCGAGTATTTATGGAGCGTAAAGCTGTCAGACGGAGCGGAGGCGGGGGTTCCAGAGCCACTCGCTGGCTCCGCTGTGCTGGGCCGTCATCCAGACGCCCCCAGCGGGGTCGCCACCCCGGGGGTGGGGTCGTCCTCCTGTGGTTCTGACTCTGCAGTGCTGCTGATTTCACTGCAGCAGCCACTCAACGAACACAGTCAGTCGCCCTGGTTCAGAAACAGTCCCTGCGCCCCGGCGCTCCCAGGACCACCTGTGTCGTGAGGTTTGGACGTGAGGTCCCAGGGAGGGTGTGGTGTTCCAGCCCATGCCGCAGTGGGCCTGGGTCATCCAGGCCTCTGACCTGCGATGTGGGGGAGGCCCAGGGTCAGGATGGGGGCCTGAGCACAGCAGAGCTGGCCAGGGGCCCCTGCTCTGCTTTGGGTCTTGGACTGGGGTCTGCGCCCCCCCTCCCAGTAGGAGGGCGAGGTGACATCCAGGAGGATGGGGCTCAGGCTGGTCTGAGGGACACCCCCCCGACCCCCAGCATCCTGGGCTGGACCACCCTGACCCCCAGCATCCTGGGCTGGACCACCCTGACCCCCAGCATCCTGGGCTGGACCACCCTGACCCCAGCATCCTGGAGTGGACCACCCTGACCCCCAGCATCCTGGGCTGGACCACCCTGATCCCCAGCATCCTGGGCTGGACCACCCCGCCTCCTCCCTGTTGAAACGCCTGCCCACGCTTCCCTCCACCTGCTTCCTGCTCAGCGGGCTGTCCCCGCTGCACACCCAGCCCCTCGTCCCGGCCCAGACCCCAGTGACCTCAGAGAACATCATGTCATCAGTGTGAGGTCCCCGCTTCTCCTACACCCTCACTGTCACCTGCCGTCGTGATCCAGCCTCACCAAGGGTCTGCTGTGTGCCCGATGCCACCCTGAGCGCCCGATACAGGCTCACCCCGCATATCCGTGTCACCGCGTGGCACGGTGGACAGCGTTCTTAGTCCCACCTTCCAGCTCAGAGCCTGGCGACCGGCCTGAACCTCCGGAGTCCATGCGGCCACCGCCTCTGGGTCTAAATGGGTCCCCAGGCCCTCTCTTCTGCCGACACTCTGCGTCCCCCAGGAGAGCCCCAGTGGACCACTCAGAGCCCCAAAGAGGCGCACGTCCACCCTGGAGTCCACTGGCAACCATGAGGCTGCAGGAAGATAGCGTTAGAATCTCCTCATGCGGAGCAGCCTGAATAAACAGTTCACAGACACTGGCACAGACACTGCTGCTCACATGCTGACGGGCATGCTCCAATTTTATTTGCTGGGGAAGTGACACCAGATGTAATAGACATCAAGGAAATGTAAATTAAAACTAATGAGAC
Organism: Odocoileus virginianus; assembly: GCF_023699985.2. Classification (NCBI taxonomy): domain Eukaryota; kingdom Metazoa; phylum Chordata; class Mammalia; order Artiodactyla; family Cervidae; genus Odocoileus; species Odocoileus virginianus. Next base: position 543,978 of record NW_027224320.1, read on the forward strand.
ACTGCCGCACCCCAGATTGGTATCTCTGTTCAGTTGCTCAGTTGTGTCTGACTCTTTGCAACCCCGTGGACTGCAGCTCTCCATGTGTCCCTGTCCTTCACCACCTCCGGGAGCTTTCTCAAACTCACGTCCATTGGGCCGGTGATGCCGTCCAATCATCTCGTCCTCTGTTGTCCCCTTCTCCTCCTGCCTTCAATCTTTGCCAGCATCAGGGTCTTTTCCAATGAGCTGGCTCTTCTCAGCAGGTGACCAAAGTATTTGAGCTTCAGCATCAGTACTTCCAACCAATATTCAAGGTTGATTTCCTGTAGGATTGACTGGTTTCATCTCCTTGCAAAGAATAGCAAGGAAGAGATAAGAAAGCCTTCCTAAGTGATACAATGCAAAGAAATAGAGGAAAACAATAGAATGGGAAAGACTAGAGATTTCTTCAAGAAAATTAGAGATGCCAAGGGAACATTTCATGCAAAAATGGGCACAATAAAGGACAGAAATGGTATGGACATAACAGAAGCAGAAAATATTAAGAAAAGGTGTCAAGAATACACAGAAGAACTATTCAAAAAAACATCTTAATGACCTAGATACCCACGATGGTGTGGTCACTCACCTAGAGCCAGACGTCCTAGAGTGCGAAGTAAAGTGGGCCTTAGGAAGCATTACTACCAACAGAGCTAGTGGAGGTGACGGAATTCCAGCTGAGCTATTTCAGGTCCTAAAAGATGACGCTGTGAAAGTGCTGCACTCAATGTGCCAGCAAATTGGGAAAACTCGGCAGTGGCCACAGGACTGGAAAAGGTCAGTTTTCCTTCCAATCCCAAAGATTGCTGGGACAACAAAGGCAATGCCAAAGAATATTCAGACTACCGCACAATTGTGTCCATTTCACATGCTAGCAAGGTAGTGCTCAAAATCCTTAAAGCCAGGCTTCAACAGCACAGGAACCGAAAACTTCTAGGTGTACAAGCCGGAATTAGAAAACGTAGAGGATTCAGAGATCAAGTTGCCAACATCCGTTGGATCACAGAAAAAGCAGGAGAATTCCAGAAAAGCATCTACTGCTGCCTCGTTGGACTACCCTGATGCATAGTCATGCGTGTAATGTGGATCACAGCAAACTGTGGAACATTCTTAAAGAGATGGGAATACCAGACCACCTTACCTGTCTCCTGAGATAGGAGGCAGTCAAGAAGCAACAGTTAGAACCGAATATGGGACGACAGACTGGTTCCAAATTGGGAAAGGAGCACTTCAAGGCTGTATGTTGTCACCCTGCTTACTTAACTTATATGCAGAGTGCATCATGTGAAATGCCACACCCCAGAAGAATGGCTGATAGTAAAAGGATGTATCTGCTCTCTCCACTTTGGGTTGGAGGTTGGGCTTACTTTGGGTTGGGCTCACTCTCTCAGCTCTGGGTTGGACGTTCTAGCCAGGGAAATAGGCAATAAAAACAAGAAAAGGAATCTAATTTGTAAAGGAAAAGCTAAAACTTCCTATTCGTAGACAGTATGATCTCGGGTAGAGAAAACCCCAAGGAATGCCCAGAATGACTAAAGAAGTTCAGCACGGTTATGAGATACCAGATCAAATGTATTTTTCTTTGCTAGCAATGAACAATCCAAAAATGAAATTCATTAAATGACTTGTTACAGTGTCATCAAAAAGAATAAAATGCTTAGGAATAAATTTAACTAATGCAGTGCAAGTCCTGTACACTGAAAACACCAAACATTGTTGAAACAAATTTATGAAGACCAAAGTCAACGCAGAAGGACATCCCGTGTTTGTGGCCTGGAGGACTTACTGTTGTTCAGAGGGCAGTCCTCCCTAAATTGCTCTGTAGAGTGATTACATCCCTAGGGAAACCCTCGCTGCCTTTTTGGAGAAGTTTACAGGCTGGTCCTAGAAGTCTGTCTCAGTCTGGGATCTCCAGAGACACAGAACTAACAGGGTGCATATCTATGTCTGTCTGTCTGTCTGTCTGTCTGTCTGTCTGTCTGTCTGTCTGTCTAGGGAGGTAGGACCTGGCTCACGCGATCCTGCGGGCTGGCCAGTCTGCCCTCTGCAAGGCAGGCCTCAGGCTGGAGACCCAGGGCAGAGCTGGTGCTGTACCTTGAGTCCAGAGATATCTGGAAGTGATTTCTTCTTCCTCTGGGACCTCTGTCTTTTTTCCTGAAGACTTTCTACCCACTGAATGAGGCCCATCCATTTATGGAGGTTAATTTGCTTTGCTCAAAGTCTAGTGATTTGAATGTTAATCTAAGATACATCCTCACGGCAGCATCTCGTTTCGTGTTTGACCGAAACGTGGGTACCGTGACTACTCTAGCCCAGTCAAGTTGCCACATGAATTAACCACTACAGACTTATGGAAATGCTAGAGACGCTAATAGCTAAAGCAATCTTGAAAAGTTGGAAGGCTCACACTTCCTGATTTCAAAACTTACTGCAAAGCTACAGTCATGAGGACAGTGTGGCATGGTGTGCGGGAAGACGCACCGACCAACAGAATGAAGTTGGAAGTCCAGACACGAATCCTTGCATCTACAACCGACTGGCCTTCCACGGACGTGCGAGCCCGTCTTTCCCAAACTGTCCTGGGGTGAGAGCGGGAGGTCCACATGCAGAACAGTGGAGCCAGACCCGCCCCCCACAGCTTGTGCGGAGACCACCTCCACTGCATCAGAGCCACGTGTGTGCGAGGCTGGAGCCGTGGGAAGAGGACACGTGTGTGAATCTCTGTGACCTTAGATGTGGTGACGGCTTCCATTTGACAGTCATTTTGTCTATTTTGGCTGCGCTGGGCCTTTTCTGAGCGCAGAAAGCCTGCTCAGGCTTCCTCTCGTTGCAGAGAGCGGGGGCTGCTCTCTAGCTGTGCCGCGGGCTCCTCACCGCAGGGGCTTCTCGTGTGGAGCTCCGGCTGTAGGGCGTGCGGGCTTCAGTCGTTGTGGCCCATGGGCTTGGTCGCTCCGAGGCATGTGGGATCTTCCCAGATCAAGGATCGAACCTGCGTCTCCTACGTTGGCAACTGGATTCTTTATCACTGAGCCACCAAGGAAGCCCCAATGTTTTCTTGTATATGACACCAAAAGCAAAAACAACCAATGAAAAAATAGGTAAGTTGGACTTCATTGAAGTAACTTTCTGAGGTTCAGAGGACATTATAAAGAAAGTGGGAACACAGCCCACAAAATAGGAGAAAATATTTGCAAAACTCACATCTGATAAGGAACATCTATCTAAAATTTATTTTAGAAACTCTTACAACTCAACGATAAAAATAGACAAATAACTCAATTTAAAACTGGGCAGAGGACTTGAATAGACAAGTTGACGGACATTTGGGTTGCCCCCGCTTCTTGCCTGCAGTGAGTGATGCTGCCATGAAGACCCATGCGTAAGTCCTTGCGCGACATACGTTTGCAAGTCTCTCAAGTGTGCATCTAGGAGTGGGAGTGCTGGATTCTCCGGAGACTCTGTGTGTAACTTCTTGAAGACTGAAAACTGCCAGGCTGTTCTCCACAGAAACTGCACCATTTTCCATCCCCACCAGCAGTGACAAAGGCTCTGATTTCTCCGTATCCACCAGCATTTGCTGTGTTTTGTTTTTTTGAACTTTGATCACCATAGCAAGTATGAGGAAGTATTGCAGGTGGATTTGATTTGAATCTCCCTGATAGCTAATGATGTGAGCACACTTTCATATGTTTATTGGCCATTTGTATATCTTCTTCGGACAAATAATAGACTTCCCTGGTGGTCCAGGGCTTAAGACCCCATGCTCCCAAACGCAGGAGGCATGAGTTCAACTGCTGGTTGGGAAACTAAGATCCCACATGCTGTGCAGAGAACCAAAAAAAAATACATCAATTTCTGAATGGAAGCTCAATTCACTCTCAGGCGTGTCCGACTGTCTGCAACCCCATGGACTGCAGCACGCCAGGCCTCCCTGTCCACCTCCAACTCCTGGAGCTTGCTCAAACTCATGACCATCGAGTCCAACCATCTCATCCTCTGTCATCCCCTTCTCCTCCTGCCTTCAGTCTTTCCCAGCATCAGGGTCTTTTCTAATGAGTCAGCTCTTCGCATCAGGTGACCAAAGTGTTGGAGCTTCAGCTTCAGCATCAGTCCTTCCAATGAACACTCAGGACTGATTTCCTTTAGGATGGACTGGTTGGATCTCCTTGCAGTCCAAGGGACTCTCAAGAGTCTTCTCCAACACCACAGTTCAAAAGCATCAATTCTTCAGTGCTCAGCTTTCTTTATAGCCCAACTCTCACATCCATACATGACTACTGGAAAAACCATAGCTTTGACTAGATAGACCTTTGTTGGCAAAGTAATGTCTCTGCTTTTTAATATGCTATCTAGGTTGGTCATAACTTTTCTTCCAAGGAGCAAGCGTCTTTTAATTTCATGGCTGTAGTCACCATCTGCAGTGATTTTGGAGCCCAAAAAATAAAGTCTGTCACTGTTTCCATTGTTTCCCCATCTATTTGCCATGAAGTGATGGGACCGGATGCCATGATCTTAGTTTTTTTGAATGTTGAGTTTTAAACCAGTTTTTCACTCTCCTCTTTCACTTTTATCAAGAGGCTCATTAGTTCTCCTTCACTTTCTGCCATAAGGTTGGTGTCATCTGCATATCTGAGGTTATTGATATTTCTCCCGGCATTCTTGATTCTAAGCTGTGCTTTATCCAGCCCAGCATATTGCATGATGTACTCTGCATAGAAGTTAAATAAGCAGGGTGACAATATACAGCCTTGACATATTCCTTTCCCAATTTGGAACCAGTCCATTGTTCCATGTCCTGTTCTAACTGTTGCTTCTTGACCTGCATACAGATTTCTCAGGAGGCAGGTAAGGTGGTCTGGTATTCCCATCTCTTTAATTTTCCACAGTTTGTTGTGATCCACACAGTCAAAGGCTTTGGCATAGTCAATAAAGCAGAAGTAGATGTTTTTCTGGAACTCTCTTGCTTTTTCAGTGATCCAACAGATGTTGGCAATTTGATCTCTGGTTCCTTTACCTTTTCTAAATCCAGCTTGAACATCTGGAAGTTCTTGGTTCATGTACTGTTGAAGCCTAGCTTAGAGAATTTTGAGCATTACTTTACTAGTATGTGAGATGAGTGCAATTGTGTGGTACTTTGAACATTCTTTGGCATTGCCTTTTCTTGGGATTGGAATGAAAACTGACCTTTTCGAGTCCTGTGGTCACTGCTGAGTTTTGCAAATTTGCTCACATATTGAGTGCAGCACTTTAACAGCATCATCTTTTAGACTTTGAAATAGCTTAGCTGGAATTCCATCACCTCCACTAGCTTTGTTCATAGTGATGCTTCCTAAGGTCCACTTGACTTCGCATTCCAGGATGTCTGGCTCTAGGTGAGTGATCACACCATCATGGTTATCTGGGTCATGTAGATCTTTTTTTGTACAGTTCTTCTGTGTATTCCTGCCACCTCTTAATCTCTTCAGCTTCTTTTAGGTACATACCATTTCTGTCCTTTATTGTGTCATCTTTGCATGAAATGTTCCCTTGGTATCTCTAATTTTCTTGAAGAGATCTCTAGTCTTTCCCATTCTATGGTTTTCCTCTATTTCTTTGCACTGATCACTGAGAAAGGCTTTCTTATCTCTGCTTGCTATTCTTTGGAGCTCTGCATTCAAATGGATGTATCTTTCCTTTTCTCCTTTGCTTTTTTCTACTCTTCTTTCCACAGCTATTTGTAAGGCCTTCTCAGACAACCGTTTTGCTTTTTTGCATTTCTTTTTCTTGAGGATGGTCTTGATTACTCCCTGTTGTACAATGTCATGAACCTCTGTCCATAGTTCTTCAGGCACTCAATCAGATCTAATCCCTTGAATCTATTTGTCACTTCCACTGTATAATCATAAGGGATTTGATTTAGGTCATACCTGAATGGTCTAATGGTTCTCCCTACTTTCTTCAATTTAAATCTGAGTTTGGCAATAAGGAGTTCATGATCTGAGCCACAGTCAGCTCTCAGTCTTGTTTTTGCTGACTTTATAGAGCTTCTCCATCTTCAGCTGCTAAGAATATAATCCGTCTGATTTTGGTGTTGACCATCTGGTGATGTCCACGTGTAGAGTCTTCTCTTGTGTTGTTGGAAGAGGGTGTTTGCTGTGACTGGTGTGTTCTCTTGGCAAAACTCTGTTAACCTTTGCTCTGCTTCATTTTGGACTCCAAGGCCAAATTCACCTGTTACTCCAGGTATCTCCTGACCTCCTACTTTTGCATCCTGGTCTCATATGATGAAATGGACATCTTTTTTGAGTGTTAGTTCTAGGAGATCTTGTAGGTCTTCATAGAACCATTCAATATAGCTTCTTTGGCATTAGTGGTTGGGGACATAGACTTGGATTGCTGTGATTTGAATGGTTTGCTTTGGAAACAAACAGAGATCATTCTGTCGTTTTTGAGATTGCATCCAAGTACTGCATTTGGACTCTTTTGTTGACCATGAGGACTACTCCATTTCTTCTAAGGGATTCCTGCCCACAGTAGTAGATATAATTGTCATCTGAATTAAATTCGCTCATTTCAATCCATTTTAGTTCACTGATTCCTAAAATGTCAATGTTCGCTCTTGCCGTCTCCTGTTTGACCACTTTCAATTTACCTTGATTCACGGACCTAACATTCCAGGTTCCTATGCAATATTGCTCTTTACAGCATCGGACTTTGCTTCCATCACCAGTCACATCCACAACTGAGCGCTGTTTTCACTTTGGCTCCATCTCTTCATTCTTTCTGGAGTTATTTCTCTCCTCCTCTCTAGTAGCATATCGGGCGCCTACTGACCTGGGGAATTTATCTTTCCGTATCAGATCTTTCTGCCTCTTCACGCTGTTCACGGGCTTCTCAAGGCAGGAATACTGCAGCGGTTTGCCATTCCCTTCTCCAGGGGACCACGTTTTGTCAGACCTCTCCACCATGGCCCTTCCGTCTTGGGTGGCCCCACAGGCGTGGCTCACAGTTTCACGGAGTTAGACAAGGCTGTGGTTCATGTGTGAGATGGACGGATGGAGAGACCGGTAGATCTGCGCAGTGGAGTACTGTGTGGCCAGAAGAGGACTGAGCTTCTGGTGCGTGCAGCTCTGGGGAACCTAGGCACACTGAGAGAAGCCAGTCGGTAAAGACCGCACATCGTGTGGCGCCGTTTACAGGAGACATCCAGTGCTGAGACAGGAGGCGAGAGGCTGACCAGCGTGCAGAGGCCAGCGACCGGTGTCACTGCCGAGGAGGGGGCCGGGCTCCTGTCAGGGGCTGGAGACGTCTGCCAAGTGGGTGGTAGTGACGACCGTGCAGCTTTGTGAGTATTCTAGAAGCCGCTGGCCCTGTGTGCTTCCTACGGGTGTGTTGTGTGGCTTGTGAACTGTGATCTCAGTTCCTCTAAAAAATAATTATCGCGCCTGCCCTGGTGGCTCAGTGGTGAAGAATCCACCCGCAGCACAGGAGACGCGGGTTCAACCCCGGGTCAGGACATCCCACGCAGGAGGAAATGGCAGCCCACTCCAGTGTTCTTGCCTGAGATATCCCATGTACAGAGGAGCCCGGTGGGTCGATGGGATCACTCAGAGTCATTTTAGTGACTGCAGGCATGTTTAGTGCAGGCATGCAGGGAACCAGGATCCCTTATGCCATGCAGCACGGCCTCATGTGTGTGTGTGCATGTGTCTGTGTCTGCATGTGTGCATACATGTGTGTGACTGTGCATGTGTCTATGTGTGTGCGCGCGCACGCGTGTGCATATGTGTGCGCGTGTGTGTGCGTGTGTGCGTGCATATGTCTGTGTGTGCATATATGTGTGTGAGTGTGTGCATGTGTGTGCGTGTGTGGCTGTGTCAGGTCTTAGTTGCACGAAGCGGATCTTCCGTTGTGGCTCATGGACTCTAGCTGTGCTTTGCTGGCTTAGTTGCCCTGTGACATGTGAATCTTAGTTCCCTGACCAGGGACCAAACCCGCGTTCCCTGCATTGGAAGGTGGATTCTTAACCACTGGTCCACCAGGGAAGTCCTGTATCTCAGTTGCTTTAAAAAAGGAATGACAGGTGTTGGTAGGAATGAGAAGTGACTGCTTGGTGACAGTGTGAAGCCATCCAGCCACGTTTCTTAAAAGTTAAATAATGAGACTATCCCATGACATATCAGCTCTCCCCACGGGAATATGCCCAGAGGTCCTGGATGGACTTTCTTTGCCAAAATGTCACGGACAGTGTTATTCTTAGCAGCGTTACTCATCACGGCCCTGAAATGGAAGAAACCCAGAAGTCTAAAAACAGCAGAAGGGGAAGAGTACTGTGGTCTAACAGTACTGACAGTGTGGTCTGCACAGGGTGTGCTGTGTCTACGCAGCAATGACCCAGAGTGAGCTGCTGCTCCTCGAGACCCAAGGTGTCACAGATGTGGAAGAGCACATGGTCGGTGTGCGTCCGCTCCGGGCAGGCCGCAGGCACTGGGCAGGGACGGGCACGGGGAGGCGGTGGTGGGAGGGACCCAGGGCCTGGGGGCCCGGGCAGTCTGCGAAGCTCCCGGGGGCTCTGGGCCTCCCACCTCCTGCGTGGTCTCTAGATCTCCCCTCCCCACTGAGGCTGTGACTCTGATGAGGGCCGTGGGGCTCCCGTCCCCTGTCCTGGGGCGCTGCTGTGGGCCATGTGTCTCCAGAGGCAGTGCCTGGAGCCTGCCTGGGCTCGGGGGCTGGGGGGTGTGGGAGAGCTGGTGTTTCATCCCCTGGTGGCCCAGCCATCAGCCAAGTGCTCCGGGGAAGGCGGGAGGCGTCCCTCATGAATGTCAAAGGTGCCCACGCCAGGGGGTAACATGTGGAGCAGCGTGTTGGCCTAGCCAGGGCGGGCATCTGCACATCAAGGGAGTTACGCAGGAGAAGGGACAGGGCCCTGGTGGGCAAGGGGCTGGGGCTGGAGAAGGGACAGGGCCCTGGTGGGCTGGGGGCTGGGGCAGGAGAAGGGACAGGGCCCTAGTGGGCTGGGGGCTGGGGCAGGAGAAGGGACAGGGCCCTGGTGGGCTGGGGGCTGGGGGCAGGAGAAGGGACAGGGCCCTGGTGGGCTGGGGGCTGGGGGCTGGGGCAGGAGAAGGGACAGGGCCCTGGTGGGCTGGGGGCTGGGGCAGGAGAAGGGACAGGACCCTCTTGGGCTGGGGGCTGGGGGCTGGGGCAGGAGAAGGGACAGGGCCCTGGTGGGCTGGGGGCTGGGGGCTGGGGCAGGAGAAGGGACAGGACCCTGGTGGGCTGGGGGCTGGGGCAGGAGAAGGGACAGGGCCCTGGTGGGCTGGGGGCTGGGGGCTGGGGCAGGAGAAGGGACAGGGCCCTGGTGGGCTGGGGGCTGGGGCAGGAGAAGGGACAGGGCCCTGGTGGGCTGGGGGCTGGGGGCTGGGGCAGGAGAAGGGACAGGGCCCTGGTGGGCTGGGGGCTGGGGGCAGGAGAAGGGACAGGGCCCTGGTGGGCTGGGGGCTGGGGGCTGGGGCAGGAGAAGGGACAGGGTCCTGGTGGGCTGGGTGCTGGGGGCTGGGGCAGGAGGGACAGGACCCTGGTGGGCTGGGGGCTGGGGGCAGGAGAAGGGACAGGGCCCTGGTGGGCTGGGGGCTGGGGCAGGAGAAGGGACAGGGCCCTGGTGGGCTGGGGGCTGGGGCAGGAGAAGGGACAGGGCCCTGGTGGGCTGGGGGCTGGGGCAGGAGAAGGGACAGGGCCCTGGTGGGCTGGGGGCTGGGGGCTGGGGCAGGAGAAGGGACAGGGCCCTGGTGGGCTGGGGGCTGGGGGCTGGGGCAGGAGAAGGGACAGGGCCCTGGTGGGCTGGGGGCTGGGGCAGGAGAAGGGACAGGGTCCTAGTGGGCTGGGGGCTGGGGCAGGAGAAGGGACAGGGCCCTGGTGGGCTGGAGAAGGGACAGGGCCCTGGTGGGCTGGGGGCTGGGGCAGGAGAAGGGACAAGGCCCTGGACGGCTGGGGGCTGGGAGCAGGAGGGACAGGGCCCTGGTGGGCTGGGGGCTGGGGGCTGGGGCAGGAGGGACAGGACCCTGGTGGGCTGGGGGCTGGGGCAGGAGAAGGGACAGGGCCCTGGTGGGCTGGGGGCTGGGGGCAGGAGAAGGGACAGGGCCCTGGTGGGTTGGGGGCTGGGACAGGAGAACGGACAGGGCCCTGGTGGGCTGGGGGCTGGGTCAGGAGAAGGGACAGGGCCCTGGACGGCTGGGGGCTGGGGGCAGGAGGGACAGGGCCCTGGTGGGCTAGGGGCTGGGGCAGGGCCATGGGGAGGGGGCAGGGACCAGACATGGGGCGGCAGGGCTGCCTGGCTCGGCACACTGGGCATCAGCTTGGGACACAGTGGGCAGAAGTGGCTCCCGCTAGCGTGTGTGGGTGTCCAAGAGCCACAGCCACGTCAGCCCAGCGATCAGACGCGTCTGTGCCCAGCAGAGAGTCATGGGGCGGGGCCTTCTTCCTTGAGACTTTGTCAGGGGAGGGAAAAGCTTGCCAGAATCCCCAACCCCTGGGACTGGCCTGTGCCCCTCTGCAGCTGTGGAGGCTGGGAAGGTGAATATCCAGTGTTCTTCAGCCTTGAAGTTGGACGGCAGACTGCCTTCTGGGAGGAGTGGGATGGTTGTGGGACTGTGGGCAGGTGGATTTGGGCCTTGCAGGTTGCGTAGGAGTTCACCAGTACAAAGCGGAGGCTAGCACGGGCTGGGGGACAGCCTGTGGGCACTCACGACGCCTGCCGGTAACCGTGAAGTGCTGGGCAACTGGAGAGAAGAGGCGAGAGCGGGGCTGGAAGGCTGGGTTGGGTGGAGGGGGTGTTGGGGACTTCCTCTGAATCCCAGAGAACCGTCCATCCCGTTTTCCCAGGGGCTCAGGAGCCCTGGCCCGCCCCCTGCTCCTTTCCAGGGTCTCGGCAGTGTTTCCTGTGGTCAGCACCCCCGTCCGGCAGACCCCGTTCCAGGCTTGGGCACGTGGCCGAGAACGGGCCATCGGGGGCCCCTCCTGGGGTCGCCGTTCCAGAGGGGGCCCCAGGGGAGTCAGCAGCCCAGTGTACCAGGAGCCGGGGGGCTGGGTGTCCTCTCGGGCAGTCCAGGAGGGCTCCTCAGAGGAGGGGGGCAAGGGCTGAGACCTGAGAGACGGGAGCAGCCAGCAGGCAGAGATGCGGGAAGCTGCAGGACACTCCAGGAAGGCGGGCACTGGCCGCAGCTAGAGCTGGGGTGGCTGGTCTCCGCTGCCCACTGTCCTGAAGGCCTGAGTCCGTGGGGCTCGGGGGTGTCAGCAAGGCGGCCCAGCCCTGTCCAGGGTGCTGAAAGGCCGGCTCTGCGCGCTCCTCTCCCTGGGGTGACCGCACCCTGACCGGGGGGCTTTCAGGAGAGGGCAGGCCCCCAGTGCAGCCCCGCCCCCCACTAGCCCAGCCCGCTGCCTGGACAGGTCTCCCCTCCCCCACCACAGAGGTGGAGGCCGGACTCGTGCTGATCCCATGCTGGCAGGACAAGGGGGGCCTGGGTGCCAAAGCTGGGCCCTCCCCCAGGGCAGGGAGCGCTGGCCCCGGTCTCTGCAGCCTTACTGAGGTGGAGGGGGGTGTCCAGGGCCACTGACCTTGGGGTGGGCTCCCCCTCCCAGTGAGCATGTCCTTCACGGGTTGGAGCTGCCCTGCAACCCACGGCTGGACTTCTGAGCGCAGGTGGGGTGCTCCGGTGAGCAGCCGCCCCCCGCAGAGCACAGGTGGGCGTCTGGGAGCAGCCGGAGCAGCGGGAGGAGGCGGTAAGGAGACGCCAGCAAGGAGAGCGTGAGGCCCGCTCGCTCCCGTTAATAGCTCGCACAAGAGGCTCTCTGCCATCGGATTCAATTTATTCCCATCTGGGCCGTGCTGTCTCCATCAATTCGGCTAATAAAGAGAGGTGGACGGCCGTGACCTGGGCTGCTGCGGAGGCCTCTTCTGAGCTAATTAACTGGCCTGAACAATCCCTTTTAATACTTCTGTGCTTAATGCCCTAAAAGGAAAAAATGAACTGGAGACGGGGGCGGGGGGCAGGGGGATGGGAGGCTGCAGCTGGCTGTGGGGGAGGGGCAGGCTGGTTACTCAGGGCTCCCCTTGGGGAAGTGGGGGGCCAGGAGCCCAGCCCCCGCTCTGCACCCAGAATGGGCAGCCATGCTGTCTGAACCTGGCTTTCTCCTTTACCAGGTGGGGAGGCTGGGGGTGGACGCCGGGCCCTCTTCTCGAGGGACAGACCCCAAGGAAAGGGTGTAAGTGTGCATCCCGTGCGTGGAGGTGGTCCCCGTGGGGGCTCGGGGAAGACAGGCCGTCCACCAGGGCTCAGCACACCCCCACCTCGCCTCACTGTCCTCATCCATAAAGTGGGGGTGAGAGCAGGGTGGGCCCAGGGCTGCCTGAAACCGGGCTGGTAATGCCCCTGGCTGGTCCTCAGCACATGCTGTGCTGGGCGCTGTGACTGGAGGTCTTGCCACGTGTGCCTGTTAGCTGTGGAGAGGCACCTGCCGCTTAGAGAGTGCCGAGCGTGCCCTGCCGCCGCGGGGCTCACTCGCCCGGCCGGCTCCCCAGGGTGTGCTGTGCACACGTTCCTAAACGTTCTGTGTTCTGTGTTTTACACGTGGCTGCTGAAGAAGTCGGTTTCCACTGGACACAGCTGTTGAGAGCAGTGTGTGACCCGGCTTGGGCTCCTCTGACTCAGTTTCCTTTGCGGGGGGCCTGGCCCCTCCCCCCTGAGGAGCTGACCCCGCCTGGCTCTGGGCTGAGGTTGGCCTGGGCTAGGCCACGGAGCTGGCCACGCTGCCGTGCTGACAGCGCCTGGGCCTGCAGACGCAGAGGACTGACTGGCAGGGGCTGACCCCGCAGCCAGGGCACCGGCCTCCTGAGTGGCCGAGGGGCCCGAGGATGCCCCCGCGCTGTCCACAGCCCGTTCCCAGTCCTGGCGGTGGGCTTTGTGCCAGGCACAGCAGCAGAAGATGGGGGGCTTCCTGTCCTTGACCGCTCGCTCCCTGGGGAGGGCGCAAGGAAGCCTGGGAGACAGCCTGTCACCACAGCAGTAAATCGTGTGGCCTGATCGCAGTCACGGCCGGAGACGAGATGCGGGAGGCCCCCAGCAGGCTGCTGAGGTCTGTGTGCCCGTCTTTCTGGAGGACGGGATGGGCCCGGAACGTGGTGGGATCAGACGGTGATCCTCCACTCAGCTCACTCTGTCACACGCCCGTGTGCTGCTCTGAGTGTCGGGGACCCTTGGGGCTGGTGTCAGGGGAGCCCCACGCCCCTTTCAGGGTGGGCACGCCTCCCTTCCTGCCAGCATCCTGCCCAGCCTCAGCCTCCCCCCACCTGGGGTTCCTGGGGGGTGAGCATGAAAGAGGGGCGGGTCCAGGCCTCTGTGGACATAAAATTCCAAATGAAATCCTTCAACCGTCCTTTATGATGATTTGCTAAAATATTTTCAAACCATCGTTTACGTTTTTATCAAAGTAAAACAGTTAATGACTCAAGTCATTGGACAACTTCTGAGCAACTGGCCCCCACCCTGGCCCACCTGCTCCTTCCCTGGAAGGAGTCCTCTTGACCCCGAGCTGAGGGCGGCTCTAGGCAGAGGCCGTCCCTCGTCTGTGCTGGTTCGCACAGTGAGGAAGGCCCCGCTCTCCCCTGCTCCCCTCCCTCTCCCACGGGGGGTTGGCCCCTCCCGCTTCCCTTCCTGAACCTGAGGCATCTTCACACGTTTATTTCCTGCTTCATTAACTGCAGGCGGCGCCGATAGGGTGACTTCTTGTAGCTCCTGCTCTGCCCCTGTTGTAGACGCTCTAACCGGGAGCAGGAGGGGCTTGTTGTCTGGGCCTCCACTCTGCCCCAGAGCCCCAGGTCTACTGGGACAGGCCCAGATTCCTTCCTCTCCACCCAGAGAGGCCCACCTGGGGCTCAGCGGTGCAGCGCTGCAGCCAGCCCCGTGCTGTGCTTGGGCAACGAAGCTGGAGAGGCGGAGGGCTTGACCCCGTGGAGGAGGGTGAGGCCGCTGCCCTATGCGTGAGTGCGGTGTGTCTGCAGAACGGTGGGCTCCACAGACAGTCTCCTTCAGCCGCCTCTCCTCGCGGTGAGAGGCGCTGCCTGCCCCTCCTTTGGGGGGGGTGCCCCCATCCTCTGCTGCTGTGCCTGGCACAGAGCCCATGGCCAGGACTGGGAACGGGCTGTGGACAGCGCGGGGGCATCCTCGGGCCCCTCGGCCACTCAGGAAGCCGGTGCCCTGGCTGCGGGGTCAGCCCCTGCCAGTCAGTCCTCTGCGTCTGCAGGCCCAGGTGTTTTCAGCACTGAGGCGTGGACAGCTCCGCGGCCCAGCCCAGGCCAACCTCAGCCCAGACCCAGGCGGGGTCAGCTCCTCAAGGGGAGGGGCCAGGCCCCCCCCACCCCCCGCAAAGGAAACCGAGTCAGAGGAGCCGGAGCAGGGGCACACACCGCGCTCAAACAGCTGTGAAAGGCGGGGCGGGGCGGGTGGGCAGGGGCAGGTCACAGAAGCCCCTCCTCGCTGCCTCGGCGTCTGCAGGGCCTCCAGGAGGATCTCTTGGCCAGAGCAGGGGCCTCCTGCATTTCACCTCCCTTGTTTGCCCTGGTGCCTGGCGTGGAATGTATGCCTGGTGAGCAGGTATGAACGTCTGGAAAGAAGGGCAGAGGCTCACCAGGGAGGCGTGGAGAACCTCTCAGAGAAAGTGACACTTCTGTTTTTGCATTTGTTGTTATGATATGTGTTATGAGATAGCACATGTCTAGCATTTTAACTGTGTTAACGTGCACAGCTCGGACATTCACACGTTGTGTGACCATCACCACCATTTGTGCACACAACTCCTTCATCTTGTAAAACTCAAGCTCTGTGCCCATTTGCATCAATTCCCCACCCCTCCCTCAGCCCCGTCCCCGCCGTCTACTTCCTGCGTAAGTGGATTGTACGGTCCCTTGTCCCTGATTTCACAGTGTCCTGTGCCCTCCAGGTTTGTCTACGCTGTAGCAGGTGTTGGGATGCCCTTTGTTTGAAAGGCTGACTCACCCCCTGTCTGCATGGACCAGGCTTGTTTCCTGTCTCAGCCGGCAATGGCCAGCTGCGTGGCTTCCCACTCTTGGCGGCGGTGAGTAGTGCTCCCACCAGTGTGCATGTGGGGTGCGTCTTTGAGTCCCTGCATTCAGTTAGCTCCTTCAGGTAAATACCCAAACGTGGAACTGCTGGGTTGTATGGTTCTATGTTCAGTTTTTGAAGGCCTTTGTGCAGATTTCCGAAGCGGGTGCACCACTTACGTCCCCACCAGCGGCGCACAAGGGCTCCGAGAGCCGCACCCCGTCGGCCAGAGCAGCCCCAGGGCCCCGGCTTCGGTGGGTGGAGACAGGGTCCGGCAGTTGTAGGCACCGGTCTGGCAAGCCAGCTATGGAGGAGCCAGGGGTGGCGGGGGGGCGGGGGCAGTGAGGCCAGGGTCATGAGTGGCGGTGGGCGGGGATGGGGGCGAGAGTCTGTCGTTGTAGTCAGAGGGGAGCTGGGGAGAGAAGCAAGCAAGTCCAGCTTGAGTGGATGGTGGGGAGAGGCGGATGAAGGGAGACTGCAGGTTTGGCTCTGGCGCCCGTGTCTCCCGTGATTTTATTTGATTTATTTATTCTGGGGTCTCAAGGCTCTGTGGACTCTGGAGCATCCTAGGGACAGAGGGCCCATCCCTGAGCCTGCCTTTCCACCCACACCAACCTCTCCTTCTCGGGACGTTCACATGCAGGACCACGATCCCCCTGCCCTCATCACCCGTTATGGGGGCCAGGGGCTGGACAGCTGGGGCCGGCCCTGCGCCGGAGCCCTGTGGGTGCTCGGGTCAGCTGGGCCCAAGGCTGCTGCCCTGCCTTGCCTGCTCCTTCTGGGAAAACCCCAGTAGGGGCTCGCCCACACCCCCAGCACCCGGCCCCCTGGCCGACGCCACTGCCTGGCCCTGTGCCCTGCGCCGGGCACCCCGCCCCCTCCGCTGGGGGCCTGCGAGTGTCACCAGCTGCCTTCTCAGCGGCAGTCATGTACGGTCTGTTGGCCCCACGTAGCTGAGTGATGACAGAACCCACGCTAGAGACCCCTTCCTCCCTGGCTTTCCAGGTTGGGGCCCCACCCTGCACCTGTCCATCGCCCCAGGGGTAGAGTGTTCCCGTGGCAACCCAGCAGTGAAGCCCAGTCCCCTCTCTAACAGGCGGACCGGCTGAGTGTCGGAGGATGAGAGGTGAGTGGGGTTGTTCCTTGTAGTCAGAGCGCGCACAGCTGTGGTTTTGTCCACAGGAAAGCGCGCGCCTTCACATCTGTTCAGTGGACATTTCCATCTCCCGTCACTGTGGCCGGGGCAGGATGGGCTCCCGGCGGGCAGCTCTGAGCACTGAGTGTGGCCGCGGAGGGGAGCAGGGAGGTGCTTCCTGCCTGCAGCTGCGGAGGCACGGAGGCTCAGCCGCAGCCAGGGCTGGCGTCCAGAAACGTGAGCAGGTCCAAACATGCCACCAGGCCTGGGCGCGGCCTCACTGCCCAATCCAAGGGCACAGCCAGGTCCGGCGGCCAAGTTGCTGCGGGTGGCAGAGCTGTGTGAACAGCCGCCAGGCTGGACAGGGGCCCGTGGCCAGCTGCTCCCGGTCACATTCGGCCACTGCTGCCCAGACAGTCGGGGCCCTGAAGCCCAGGCTAGGGCACCACACGTGGCCCAGCTGGCCCTGGCCCTGGGCCTGCTGACCGCTGCCCACTCGGGGGTGTTGTTTCAGATGGATCGGTGAGGAGGGACGCGAAGGCTGTTACAGAGCAAAAGAGACTCACGCACAGCGGCCAGACGTGGCACGTCGCGCTTCGGCGCTTCCTGCTTCCCACAAACTGGTCCTGCAGTATCTAAAGATGGATGTGTGGAAAGATTGAGCATGGGCGGTGAACTAAATGATGGTAAAGAATTTACTATTGGGTGTGATGAGGTGATGATTAGACTTTTTAAAAATCTTATTTGCTAGGGATGCAAGCTGAAGTATTAATGGACAAAATGAAATGTTGTCTGGGATTCCCTTCATAATACTAAAGAAGGGCGTGTGTGTGTGTGTGTGTGTGTGTGTGTGGCAGGGACATGAAACACTGTGAGCTGAGACAGTTGAAACTGAGGATGGCACGCGGGCCCATTATCTTCTCCTCTCTGCTTGTGTGTGGGTTGACATTTTTCATAATACATCACGGAACAGTGCTTCAGCCAGTATATCCTTGTTCATGGCATTTCCGCTTTGCTCATGTTGCTTCCTGAGGATTCATCCCCAAGGCTGGGATCAAGGTTGCCGGGCTTGACACTTCTCCTGGCCGGGGGCGTGTGCTTCAGAGGGACCTGTGGTTTACAGGCTGCGAGCAAGGGCGTGGGGGCGGGGTGGGGGCGGAGCATGGGCGGGCCAGGGGTGGGAGGCAGCCTTGCCAGCCCTAGTTTCTGTTTTCAACTTGCACGAAATGAGTAGGTGTATATTACTGTGGTTTGTCTCCAGCCTCCCAGCTCACCGGACCCTTGTGATGGCCGAGGGGGCTTCCCTGATGGTTCGATGCTCAAGGACCCGCCTGCCAGTGTAGGGGAAACATGAGAGTCTCGCTCAGTCCCCGGGTCGGGGGATCCCCTGGAGGAGGAAATGGTAACCGACTCCCGTGTTCTTGCCTGGAGAATCCCATGCACAGAGGAGCCCAGTGGACTACAGTCCACGGGGTCGCAGAGTCGGACGCGACTGGAGCTGTTGCTGGACAAATACTTGTAACCCATCAATGATATCTACTGTTTGACGTGAATGTTTCTTAGTCTTTTCAAAAAAAATGTGATATCCAAAAAGCATTAATCACTGTGTCAGTTCTGTTAGTTCTTTAATTTCTTCGATTTCCAAGTCGGGTGTTGACACCTGCAGGTTTCTGCCCAAGCTGGACTCTTTCCGGGGGCTCCTCCGATCGGATGGGCTGCAGTCAGGTCTGCGGGTCACTTGTAATCCCCGGTGTAAAGCTCAGATTCGGCTTTTCCAGAATTGGTCTCCAGGTATCTCGGCGTACTTCCTAAATTACCTCCTTCTCATTGTTTGGTCTTGACGCTTTCTGTGAGCGAGGGCCCTCCTCTTCCCAAGGGATCTGTTTCAAGGCTCTGAATTCTTTCTTCGGCCGAGTCTCCCCGTGGGGCCAGCGCCACACTCTCTGTCACTGCCAGCCAGACTGGGCCTCCTGCCCAGCCCCGTGAGATGCTGAAGTGGCTTTCAGCTGGCCCCCGACGCCCTGGACCTGGAGTCAGAGGCTGTGGTCTGAATTCGAGCTGTGTATCTGTGCAGTCTCTGAGCCTCGCGTGTAAGAGGCAGCCTGCGCCGTGTGACTCGGGTGAAACGCCCGCACTTACAGGTGCTGGGAGTGCTTGCAGGGGGATGTGCGCCTGTGTGGGGCGCTGGACTCGCACAGGGGTGGGCTGTGGGGAGCCGAGGTGTCTCCTGCATCCCATTCTGCTGGCCGGCCGGCACCCCCAGGTGGGGGGCCCCCGCCGGCCTTCTCAGCCGGGGTTTGTCCCCGTGCCTCACACTGTGTGAGCCAGAGCTGTTTCCATGGTTACCGCCACAGGGTGACAGCACCGCCCTGCCTGCAGCCTGGGGCCCTCCCGGCAGGTGGTGTCAGCCTGGCCAGCCGCGGGGTGGGGGCAGGCTGCAGTCTAAGGCCCTCCTGAAAGCAGGGTGGGTGGGCTGGCCGGCCGCGGGGTGGGGGCAGGCTGCAGTCTAAGGCCTTCCTGAAGGCAGGGTGGGTGGGCACAGGCGGGCCATCCCTGAGCTGGGGCAGAGGACCGAGCTTGTCCAGCCAGGGTCTGGGAGCTGGTCAGCTCTGGTGCCCAGGGAGCAGACACCGAGAGGGAGTGAGACGTGTGTGGGGCTCACGGGAGGCAGGGGTGGGGAGGGGGGAGGAGGGAGGGGGAAGGAGGGGGGAGGAGCGGGGTGTGGGGCAGACACCTGGGGGGGGGACAGGAGGGGGAGGGGACAGGAGGGGGAGAGGAGGGAGGGGGAGGAGGGAGAGGAGGAGGGGGAACAGCCTGAACACAGTGCAGCTTAGAGATGGCAAGGTGGCTGGTGCAGACCCGGAGCCCACACCGCCTGCGGGGAGACCAGCCCCTCTGAGCTCAACCCTGAGGCGCGGGGCCCCGAGCCTTGGGAGCTGCGGGCTGTTGGCCGGGCCCACCCCTCCAAGCAGGCCCCTCGGCCAGTCCTCGCTCACCACCTGGCCTTCCCCACGGTGTGGGCGTGAGGGGCGTCCCATCTAAGCTGAGCAGGTCAGGCTGGGGAAGGCCGCCCCCCTTCCAGGGGCCCTGCCTGGGCCCCGGTCCTACCGAGGGAGATGCTGGCACCCACACTGTTGGGTCCCAGGCCCTGGGTGTGCTGCGGAGGCGGGGAGGGAGCCCTGGGACAAGAGACTCCGCCCTGCAGCTTACGCGGTGTCCACAGTGGGACAGAGAGGAGGTCACTGGCCGTGGGCGGGGAGGGGCAGGAAGCAGGGACTGCAGCGGGAGGTGCTGGGGAGGAGGGCAGGGGTGGGGCTCAGATGTCCAGGAAGTGGGGGTCCCCAGGGGGGCGGCGGAGCTCAGGAGCACATCACAGGGATCTTGGTCTGGACTGACCCGCCTCCGCTGGCCTCTGGCTCAGCTTGTTCCGGGCGGTCCGCCTTGCTCCAGCCCTGAGCTCGGCCTCTCCTGGGGCCCAGGGCCTTTGCTCGGGCTGTCCCTGGTGCCCGGATGTGTCTCCTAGGAGGGGCCTGCTCCTCCTTCGGGTTTGGCCCTAACGTGTCCTCCTGGCGAGTTGGCTGGGTCCGTTCACCCCTGGCCAGCTGGGCAGGGCAGGACTCAGTGGCCGGCACTAGCCTTCTGCAACTCAGCGATGGTGCGTCCTGGGTGGATGAGTGCACGGAGGCGAAGTCTTCATCCTGCGGTGTTTCTGGGCCTCAGAGAGGGAGAAGGGTCTGAGGGGCCAGGGAGCCCACCCTGCTTCCATTGGTGTCCGTGCTCAGAACCCCGGTTCCTCCAGAGGTTCACGGCCTGGGGCCCCAGCATCTCACAGGCAGAGCCGGCGTCGCAGAGATGCCCGTTGCCATCTGGCCCTTGGACGTCCCTCTCTTCTTCCTCATCTGTGGCTGTGTGTTTCTCCACACAGCTGGGAAAGCACCCCCTTCCGGGCGTCCTTGTAGCTAGGGGTGGCCCTGGGACCCGACCCACTCGTGGAGCGTCAGCAGGGTCTCCTGGGGGCTCTGGGGAGCCCCCCAGACACCATCACATGTATCATTCGTGGCATCAGACCCCCTGTGCTTTTATTTACATATGTTCTCTGCAAACCTGTGCGTTCAAAAACTGCAACATATGTGTCTGTGGATCCGCGCAAAACACTAGAAAGCTGGTCCCACTTGCCGTCACTGGAAGCTAAGTGCAAACCAAGCACGAGGAACACCTGCGATAGCAAGCAGCTCCTGCCAAGGCCCTGGGCGCGGGGCCGCCGCGTGCTCCCCGTTAGGGGAGGCTCTCGCGCGCTGGGTGCTGAAGACAGGCTCCAGGGAAGCCGGGACTTCCTAGGGATGTGCGAAGGAGGAAGGGGATTAACGGGGCCCAACAGCTCAAGACTCAACGGCGGATCCAGGGCCGGGTCGACCAGAGACCCAGGGCTGAGTCGCTGCAGACACGGGGCCGGCTCTGAGCAGGAAGAGTCAGTGTGTGTGTCTCGGGGCCGCGGTCTGAGCCCGGGGCAGAGGGAGGCACGCCCCGTGTCTGTGGGAGGGTGGGAGTCGGCGGGGAGGGACACACACCACGCGGAGGCCGGCTCTGCCTGCCCACGGGGCGGGTCTGCTTGGGCTCCACATTCCTCCCTGGGAAGACACCCCCAGATGGATGGGGGGTCCACGTGGTCCTGGACATGGAGACTGAGCTGGGGACAGACCCCAGGACCTCCTCACATGGAGAGCAGAGGTCACAGGGATGGGCCAGTTAGAGGCTGTGGACACGAAACACGGGCTGTTCCCGTGAGGGACTCACAGATGCGCGCCCGGCACGAAGGAGCAAGAGATGGGGTGTTCAGAAGAGCAGCCAGGAACACGAGCCCAGGAACCCCTGCCCAGTGAGAAGAAAGCAAGACTGCAGACCCCTTGAGAGGCAGAGCAACACAAAACCAGACCCACGGTGCTGGAGCTCCCCCGCAGCACTGACAAAGGCTCAGCCGAACTCCTCTGCGGACTGGGGACCGTCCGCAGTGAGATGCAGGCAGGAGAGCAGAGGGGGAGCTGAGGAAGAGGCGGCCCTGGGTGCTGAGGCGGAGTGCCAGCAGCCACCCTGGGGGAACCGGCCGCACGAGAGGGCTGTGCAGCAGCCTGCGGGTGGCCAGAGGCCGGGAGGAGGCTGGGGCGCTGGGCAGCCGTGGACGGTGGGGCCGCAGGGCGGAGGGCCCAGGGCCACGCGGTGCTGTCGTAGGAGGGGCAGCGATGTGTCTCTAAGGAACATGCCAGCCCGCAGCCCCTGAGGATGGGAGAGGTGGGCCCCGGAGCTCAGCCCCTACTGCCCTCTGGTCTCCTGGAACCAGAGAGGGTCACAGCCTGCTGAGGCCGGCCTCTGGGGCCCCACGGGGCAGAAAGGCGGGGCCTGGGGGCGCATGGCTGAGCTGTGCGTTTTGCACCCATTCAAGGAGCCAGCACGCAGGAAACAGTGAGCATGGCCCTCAGCATGCGCAACAAGAAGCTTGAAAATACCTGAAGCAGAATAACGAGAGACGCGGGAGGGGGAAGGGAGCGTCTCGTGGCTCCCAGAGACAGATCCCACTGAAGCGCTGGGAGGATGGGAACCCTTCAAGACGAGAGCACAGTGTCCATGGAAACAGCGGAGCGAAACAGCCCGGGGGAGGTGCGAGGTTCCGACAGCGGCGTTGGGTCTGGTGGGGACTGGAGTCGCTCAGAGAACGAAAGGATCTGCGAGGTTTGTCTATTGGGCTGAAGAATAAAGATGTGGTTAATGCTAGAATTTGAACAATGTGTGTGTATGTGTTAACAAGGTAAAGCTCATGACTAGAAGAGCAGAAATAAAAGGTGTAACTTTCAAGGCAAAATGAATTCAATGACCCACTGAACATCAGGATAGGAAAAATAGTAAAAAAATCATAGTAAGAAAAAAAAAACTGGGCAGGATAGATGTAGATGGATATTTATTTATTAAGATACAGAGACTCTCAAATTGGATTAAGACACAAAGAGACAGCTTACTTTATTTACGAGGGATGCACCTAAAATGCAGTAGGAGAGAAATGGGGGGGAAATGGGGGAAAGGAGAAAAAAGGGGAGAAATGGGGGAAAGACAACACAAAAGGTACAAGAGACAAATGTTGACAGAAAGAAAGGTGAAACTAAATTATGTGGAAAATAGGACTTAGGGTAAAGTGTTCGGAGAGGCCAAGTGGCCCCTTGGTTTGGATAACAGAGCACTTTCCCCGGGAACAGATCACCTCTGCTGGCCTGAAGAAGCAGCTTCAGAGTGTCCAGGTGGAAGCCCTGTAAATGCGGGGCTTCAACAGCACCCTGTCAACCGGGGCCGACGGGGAGAGACGCCTGCGGGAAGAAGGTGAGGGCCCTCCCCCCATGTCTGAGCCACTACGCATCCTGGGCGCCCATGTCTTCCGGGTCGTCGGGCCAAAGACCGTGGCCCCTCCCGTGGAAGGGCCCCCAGTGCCAGCCCTTGTGGGGCTGGAGGCCCAGCTCCGGCCTCCTTCCGTCTGTCCGTCTCCCCTCCGTGTGGACTCTCTGGGGGGCTGGTGGGGAGCGACCGCCCTTCCCAGATCACGGCCACCTGTTGCTTTCCTTCCTTCCTTGGGGGCGTTTTGGACATGAGTGCCCTGTGCAAGTATGGGTTCTTAGAGTTAATCTCGCAGCAGTGACAGCCACGCGTCACCCTGCGTTGTTCCCCAGGCCCCCTGATCCCGCCGATTCAGCCTGGTGAGGGGTGGGGCACACCTCACCGCAGTCCTGAAGGGGGTTGGCATGAAGTGGGGCCATAGGTCAGGGCAGAGCCCCTTCCCAGGGCCCGGCTGAGGGGGGCTAGCAATTTTGCATCCTGATCTTGAATGGTTTCTAAGGGAGTTGCCCCCAAATTGTGTAAATTCAGGCCGGACGAGTTGAATACAGCATTTCCTCTCTGTAACTGTGCAGCAATGCCCCTGTAGGAGGGCAGGGGCAGGGAGGAGGGGGGAGACCCCAAGACGGCCTGGGGGGTTCAGTGGCCTGCTGGTCCAACCCCATCGCCCCCACACCCCCTGGCTTCCGGCCCTTCGAGTGCCTGGAGGGGTCTGGTCCCCCCTGGGGCCCTGGGGCTGGGTTTTCCAGGCCCATGAGGCCCCCACACCCTTCACCCCTTCCTCCCCGACAAGGACCCCATCCCCACCTCTCCACCTCCAGACAGGCTCCAGGACCCCCTTGTCTCTCCCTGACCTCTGATCACCTCGCCAGCTGTGTACCCGGCCCCTCTCGTTGCTGACACTCAGCAGAGTTCCATTGGTTGTGCCTTTATTTCTAGGATAAACCTGTAACCAGATCAACCTAACAGGCTTCCGGCCAATGATGGGGTCACGGGGAGGCGGGCCGTTGACAGAACGCTGGTCCCACACTCTCTGTCAGAGTCACACTTGGTCCAACCCACCCCAGCTCCTCCGCCTCTCGCCCCTGGTGAACCCGGGCCCCTCCACCCCGGATGAGAACAGTGACCTTGTGGGGCGCCCTGCTGCTTGGAGCCCCAGAGCCCCAGCAGTGGTCGCCACGCTGCCCAGGAGGTTTGAGGCCAGAGAGGGACATCCCAGGACCGCAGGTGTCTGAGGGTCATGAGCAGATTTTGTCTGACGGGCTGGGGGTGGGGGGGGACCCTGTTGCCTCAGGAGAAGGGGGCAGCCTGCCCTGGGCGGAGGACTGCTGGCCCTTCATCTGTTTCCTGCTCAGCAGTTGAGCTGCACTAGCTCTTCCCTCCTGACATCCCGTCACAAGGGCACCCCCCACCCTCTTGGCTACCTGCCCAGCCCTGCTGCCCTGAAGTCGTCTTTGAAATTGGTGAGGAGAAAAAAGGAGTCACAAACAAAAAAGTACACTCACACGCTATTTTATTGATGTGTATTTACCTGCGTTGTGGCATGAACTGGGGCTCTTATGTCCCCATGTGCATTTGAGTTACCGTCCTTTCATTTCAGCCTGAAGGACCCCCCCCCCCCCCCCCCAGTATTTCTTGTGGAACAGATCTTCTAGCAATGAATCCTTGGTTTTTGCTAGTCTGGGTATGTGTTAACTGATTCTTTATTTTTGAAGGATAGTTTTGTTGGATATAGAAGTCTTGACTGACAGGTCTCTGAACACCTCACCCTGCATGGCCAAGATTTCTGTTAATCTCATTGAGAATCCTTTGTACTTGATGAGTTGCTTCTCTTGAGCCACTTTCAAGAGTTTCTCTTTGTTTTGGGGTTTCCCTAGTTTGATGATAATCTTTCCAGGTATGGATCTCTCTGAATTTATCTTACTTGGACATGGAGATTGTTTTTTTTGGGGGGGGAGTCAGATTTGTTAGGTTTTCAGCCGTTGTGTCCTCAAACATTCTTTCTGCTCCTGTTTTGCACTCCTGTCTCTGAGATCGCATCATGTCAGTGAGTGTTTGCGTGTGTGGACACACACGGACCCACTGCTCAGATCAAGCTGTGAATTAGGCACAGCCCCAGGAAGTCCTGCTCGCTGCCCCCAGCCCGCACCACCCCGCCCCAGGGGCAGCGTCTCCTAGCACTCCTGTCTCTATGGTTACCTTCTCCGGCTCTTGAACCTCACACAACTGAGACCACTCGGGATGAGCTCCTTTACTCGTTGTGATGTTTGTTAGATTTTTCCTCCTTGTTGCCTATAGCAACGGCACATTTATTTCCATTGCTGCATGTCCTTCTGTTGTATGAACACATCGCAGTGTATTTATACATTTTACTGTTGATTGATCTCTCAGTTGTTTCTGATTTTACCTTTTGTGAAGAAAGTTGTAAAAGCCTTCTTGTACATGTTTTTTTGGTGTGGATCCATGCAATCATTTTTTTTTCATATATAACCCTAGGAGTGTGTTTCTGGATCACAGAGTGCTGGCGAGTGTTTCGTTAGCGCTGTGTGCTGTGCGTAGCTGCTCAGTCATGTCTGACTCTGCGACTCCAGGGACAATAGCCCGTCAGGCTTCTCTGTGCATGGGGATTCTCCAGGCGATAATACTGGAGTGGGTTGCCATGCCCTCCTCCTCTAAAGCATTATTGCAATGGAAAGTCCCACCACCAACTTCAGAGGATTCCTGGTTCCTCCACATGCTTGTCGACACTGGATAGTGTCACTCTTTTCTCAACATTTTTTAAACTTATTGGACTGTGCCGGTCTTAGTTGCAGCACTCAGGGTCTTCAGCCTTCGTATGGCATGCAGGAGCTTTAGGTGAGACGTGAGAACTCTCAGCTGTGGCACGAGGGATCTAGTTCTTTGACCAGGAATGGAATCCCGGCCCCTGCGCTGGGAGCATGGCGTCTCACCCCCTGGACCCCGGGGGGTCCCAGCCGCAGTCTCTCTGACGTCAGCTGTTCCTGGAGGTGTGTGCCGGTGTCTTATTTGGCTAAGCTGTATTTCCCTGATGACTAATGCTGACACATTTCTGTACTCTGCTGATCAGCTGGATGTTCTCTTTGTGGAGTGTAACCCGCTTCTAAATTCGGCTATGTGTTCTTCTTGTATTGATTTGTAGGCATTCTCTCTGTATTCTGCATACATATCCTGGGCTGGGTACATGTATTACAAATATCTGCCCTAGTTTTGTGTCTTCATTCTCTCCATTGTGTCTTCTGATGAACAGGCTTTAATTTTAAAGGCATCAAACTTACCAGTCCTTTTTTTTTTTTTTTTTTTTTTGGTTAGTAACTTTTTACAAATTATTTAATCTTTTGCCTATCTCATAGTTATAAAGTTATGCTCTATTTTTTAAAAAAATGTAAATTTAAACTAATTTTAGATTTACATAAAAGTTGCAAAAATAGTGCAGAGAACTCACATATATACTTCATGTAGCTTGCTCTGATTTTAATATTTTACAGAACCACAATACCTTTATCATAACTAAAAAATAGACATTCTTATTTTTTCCTTCATAAGCTTTCTTATTTTGTCTTTGAAATTAGGTCTGTGACCCGTTTCAAGCTGATTTTGTGTGTGGTGTGAGGTGCGGGTCGTAAGTTTTTAATATGGATCATCCATGTGCTGCAGCACCATTTATGGAAAGATATTTCAATTATTTGGTGAATCATGGGTAGCTTAGCTCAAATCATAAGTGGTTTTAGTTTAGAGAATCACTGTTTTGTTTCCATAACCTGTCTACTGCATAAAACATAAAACGACTTATATAAAACAACTCTGACTTAACTTGCTATCACTTTATTGCTGTTGTTGTTTAGTCGAATCTGACTCTTCCATGACCTCATGGACTATAGCCGGCCTATCGCTTCATAGTAGGTCTTAAAATCTGATAGTGTGAGTTCTCCAACTTTATTCTTCTGAAAGTTGTCTTGGCTATTTCTGGCTGAATCCCATTATAAATGTCAGAAATAGATTTTCTTTGGTGATATTGATGGTTCATTAGTCAACATAATAAATGTTGATGCTTTTTAAAACTGAAGAAAAAAATTTATCTTCAGATAGAAAGATCACACCAAGTGTGTATCAGAACGAACCTCCGTGGAGTGAACAAAGGAACCATAATTGCGCTCCAGTGACGGGTCGACTGTGAAAGGGTGAGTGGAGGAGGACCAGCCCTCCCGGTTATCAGGACACCAGTGCGCGTGAGGACAGAGATCTGAAAGAGCCACCGTTCTCGGCAGCAGATGTGGAGGTGAGAGCGTCACTGAGCGCTGGTAGCAAAGTGCTGGCATTCGGTGACCCTGGGCCTGAGCCCTGTGCCAGCAGCTGTCAGCCAGAAGTGAGGCTGAGAAACTTTCCAAATTGTGTGCAGAAAGAGCAACAGAACAGGATTAGAGAACTGTGTGAATTGCATATTGCATCGTAGAAGTCGTAGAATAAACATGTAAAAAGAAATGAATCCACAAAGAAAGTGTGTGAGACACAGAGCAGCAGAGAGCAGCCCCTGGTGAGAGCTGCTGTTAAATGTCAGTCAGTCCTGATTAAGTAAATCACATACCGGCCCTTCGTGGTGATCCGGTGGCCAAGACGCCGTGCTCCTAATGCAGGGGGCCCGTGTTCAGGCCCTGGTCAGGAAACTGGATCCCACAAGCCACACCTCAAGATCTCATGTGCTGCAACTAAGACCCATCCCAGGCAAGTAAATAAGTAAATGTTTAAAAAGCAAAAATAAAAGCAATGTTTGATTAAAAGTATGTACCAAGAGCAAGCTACAGTTCCAAATATCAGTATAGGCTATTAGGGATATACAAGAAGATAATGCAAAAGCGATGCTAAGAATTTTGTTTCCTTAGAGGGAGAATACAGCTGTTGATTTACTAATTTAATGTAAGCAGACATGGTCATGGTGGTTTAGTTGCTAAGTTGTGTCCAGCTCTTTGCAACCCCATGGACTGTAGCCTGCCAGGCTCCTCTGTCCATGGAATTCTCCAGGCAAGAATACTGGAGTGGGTTGCCATTCCCTTCTCCAGAGGATCTTCCCAACCCAGGAATTGAACCCAGGTCTTCTGCATTGCAGGCAGATTCTTTACCAACTGAGCTGAGGGAGGCCCTAAGCAAACATAAATATATAAAATTATTTATTAAAAAATAATAGTGACATGTGCAAGAAAGTCACTTCACTTGTGTCAACTCTTTTCAACCCCCATGGACTGTAACCCGCCAGGCTCCTCCGTCCATGGGATGCTCCAGGCAAGGATACCCGAGCGGATAGCCATTCCTTTCGCCAGGGGATCTTCCCGACCCAGGGACTGAACCCAGGTCCTCTGCATTGCAGGCAGATTCTTTACCATCTGAGCCACCAGCGAGCCCCTGATGCCAGAGAGTCTAAGGCTGATTGGTTCTTTGAAGACCTACAAGATCTTCTAGAACTAACACCAAAAAAGGATATCCTTTTATTCCAAGGGGATTGGAATGCAAAAGTAGGAAGTCAAGAGACACCTGGAGTAACAGGCAAGTTTGGCCTTGGAGTACAGAATGAAGCAGGGCAAAGGCTAACAGAGTTTTGTCAAGAGAACATACTGGTCATAGCAAACAGCTATCACAGCAACACGAGAGATGACTCTACACATGGACATCACCGATTGGTCAATATTGGAATCAGACTGATTCTATTCTTCGCAGCCAAAGATGGAGAAGCTCTGTACAGTCAGTAAGAACAAGGCCTGGAGTTGACTGTGGCTCAGATCATGAACTCCTTAGTGCAAAATTCAGGCTTAAATTGAAGAAAGTAGGGAAAACCATTAGACCATTCAGATATGACCTAAATCAAATCCCTTATGATTATACAGTGGAGGTGATGAATAGATTCAAGGGATTAGATCTGGTAGACAGAATGCCTGAAGAACTATGGACAGAAAGAACTATGGACTTCTATAATATTGTATAGAAGTCAGTAACCAGAACCATCCCCAAGGAAAAGAAATCCAAGAATTCAAAGTGGTTGTCTGAGAAAGTTTTTCACACTGTTCGTGGGGTTCTCAAGGCAAGAATACTGAAGTGATTTGCCATTCCCTTCTCTAGTGGACCACATTTTGTCAGAACTCTCCACCATGACCTGTCCATCTTGGGTGGCCCTACACAGCATGGCTCATAGTTTCATTGAGTTAGACAAGGCTGTGGTCCATGTGATCAGTTTGGTTAGTTTTCTGTGATTGCTGGTTTTCATTCTGTCTGCCCTCTGATCGGGGGCGGGCGGGCTTCCCTGATGGAGAAGGATAAGAGGCTTATGGAAGCTTCCTGATGGGAGAGACTGACTGAGGGGGAAACTGGGTCTTGTTCTGATGGGCGGGGCCATGCTCAGTAAATCTTTAATCCAATTTTCTGTTGATGGGTGGAGCTGTGTTCCCTCCCTGCTATTTACCTGGGGCCAAACTATGGTGGAGGTAATGAAGATAATGGTGACCTCCCTCAAAAGATCCCATGCATGTACTGCTACAGTCCATGCCCCCAGCCCTGCAGCAGGCCACCACCAACCCACGCCTTTGCCAGAGACTCCTGGACACCCACAGGCAAGTCAGGACAGTCTCCTGTGGGGTCACTGTTCCTTTCTCCTGGGTCCTGGTGCACAAGGTTCTGTTGTGCCCTCCAAGAGTCTATTTCCCAGTCCTGTGTAAGTTCTGGCAGCTCTATGGTGGGGTTAATGGTGACCTCCTCCAAGAGAACTTATGCCATACCCACACCCAGAGCCGCTGTCCCTGCAGCAGACCACTGCTGACACACACCTCCACAGGAGACGCTCAAACACAGTTCTGTCTCAGTCTCTGTGGGGTCCCTGGGTCCTGGTGCGCACAGGTTTGTTTGAGCCCTCTGAGCGTCTCTGGCGGGAATGGGGTTTGATTCTAAACGCGAATTCGCCCCTCCTACCATCTTGCTGGGGTTTCTCTGACCTTTGACATGGGGTATCTCCTCATAGCCGCTGCTCCTGACCTTGGACATGGGGTATCTCCTCTCGGCCACTTGCTCGACAGAATGATCTCTGTTGATTTCCAAGGCAAATCATTCAATATCATGGTAATCCAAGTCTATGCTCTGACCAGTAATGCTGAAGAAGCTGAAGCTGAATGATTCTATGAAGACCTACAAGACCTTCTAGAATTAACACCCCAAAAAGATGTTCTTTTCATTATAGGGGACTGGAATGCAAAAGTAGGAAGTCAAGAGATACCTGGAGTAACAGGCAAATTTGGCCTTGGAGTACAGAATGAAGCAGGCAAAGGCTAATAGAGTTTTGCCAAGAGAATGCACTGGTCATAGCAAACACCCTCTTCCAACAACACAAGAGAAGACTCTACATATGGACATCACCAAATAGTCAACAACGAAATCAGATTGATTCTATTCTTTGCAGCCAAAGATGGAGAAACTCTATACAGTCAGCAAAAACAAGACCAGGAGCTGACTGTGGCTCAGATCATGAATTCCTTATTGCCAAATTCAGATTTAAATTGAAGAAAGTAGGGAAAACCATTAGACCATTCAGGTATGACCTAAATCAAATCCCTTATGACTATACAGTGGAAGTGAGAAATAGATTCAAGGGGCTAGATCTGATAGACAGAGTGCCTGATGAACTATGGATGGAGGTTCGTGACACTGTACAAGAGACAGGGAGCAAGACCATCCCCAAGAAAAAGAAATGCAAAAAAGCAAAATGGCTGTCTCTGAGGAGGCCTTACAAATAGCTGTGAAAACAAGAGAAGTGAAAAGCAAAGGAGAAAAGGAAAGATATACCCATTTGAATGCATAGCTCCAAAGAACAGCAGGGAGAGATAAGAAAGCCTTCCTCAGTGATCAATGCAAAGAAATAGAGGAAAACAACAGAATGGGAAAGACTAGAGATCTCTTCAAGAAAATTAGAGATACCAAGGAATATTTCATGCAAAGATGGGCTCAATAAAGGACAGAAATGGTATGGACCTAACAGAAGCAGAAGATATTAAGAAGAGGTGGCAAGAATACACAGAAGAATTATACAAAAAAGATCTTCATGACCCAGATATCACGATCACCTAGAGCCAGACATCCTGGAATGTGAAGTCAAGTGGGCCTTAGGAAGCATCACTACAAACAAAACTAGTGGAGATGATGGAATTCCAGTTGAGCTATTTCAAATCCTAAAAGATGCTGTGAAAGTGCTGCATTCAATATGCCAGCAAATTATGGAAAACTCAGCAGTGGCCACAGGACTGGAAAAGGTCAGTTTTCATTCCAATCTCAAAGAAAGGCAATGCCAAAGAATGCTCAAACTACTGCAAAATTGCACTCATTTCACACACTAGTAAAGTAATGCTCAAAATTCTCCAAGCCAGGCTTCAGCAATACGTGAACCGTGAACTTCCAGATGTCCAAGCTGGTTTTAGAAAAGGCAGAAGAAGCAAGAGAGTTCCAGAAAAAAATGTCTATTTCTGCTTTATTGACTATGCCAAAGCCTTTGACTCTGTGGATCACAATAAACTGTGGAAAATTCTGAAAGAGATGGGAATGCCAGACCACCTGACCTGCCTCTTGAGAAGTCTGTATGCAGGTCAGGAAGCAACAGTTAGAACTGGACATGGAACAACAGACTGGTTTCAAATAGAAAAAGGAGTACGTCAAGGCTGTATATTGTCACCCTGCTTATTTAACTTCTATGCAGAGTACATCATGAGAAATGCTGGGCTGGATGAAGCACAAGCTGGAATTAAGATTGCTGGGAGAAATATCAATAACCTCAGATATGCAGATGATACCACCCTTATGGCAGAAAGTGAAGAAGAACTAAAGAGCTTCTTTAGTTGGCTTAAAGTTGGCTTAAAGTTCAACATTCTGAAAACAAAGATCATGGCATCCAGTCCCATCACTTCATGGGCAATAGACGGGGAAACAGTGGAAACATTGTCAGACTTTATTTTTTTGGGCTCCAAAATCACTGCATATGGTGACTGCAGCCATGAAATAAAAAGACACTTGCTCCTTGGAAGAAACGTTATGACCAACCTAGACACACATTAAAAAGCAGAGAGATCACTCTACCAACAAAGGTCCATCTAGTCAAGGCTATGGTTTTTCCAGTAGTCATGTATGGATGTAAGAGTTGAACTATAAAGAAAGCTGAGCACCAAAGAATTGATGCTTTTGAACTGCAGTGTTGGAGAAGACTCTGAGTCCCTTGGACAGCAAGGAGATCCAACCAGTCCATCCTAAAGGAAATCAGTCCTGAATGTTTATTGGAAGGACTGATGTTGAAGCTGAAAGTCAAATACTTTGGCTACCTGATGAGAAGCGGTGACTCGTTTGAAAAGACCCTGATGCTGGGAAAGATTGAAGGCGGGAGGAGAAGGGGATGATAGAGGATGAGATGGTTGGATGGCATCACCGACTCAGTGGATATGAGTTTGAGTAAACTCTGGGAGTTGGTGATGGACAGGGAGGCCTGGCGTGCTGCAGTCCATGGGGTCACAAAGAGTCGGATATGACTGAATGACTGAACTGAACTGAGAAGTCTTTACAAATAGCTGAGGAAAGAAGAGAAGCAAAAGGCAAGGGAGAAAGGGAAGGATACACTGAACTGAATGCAGAGTTCCAGAGAATAGTACAGAGAGAAAAGAAGGCCTTCTTAAATGAACACTGCAAAAAAGTAGATAAAAACAACAGAATAAGAGAGACTAGAGAGCTCTTCAAGAAAAATGGAGATACATCAAAGCTCTATATTGTCACCCTACTTATTTAAGTTATATACAGAGTACATCATGCAAAATGCAACACTGAATGAATTACAAGCTGGAATCAAGATTGCCAGGAGAAATATCAACAACCTCAGATATGCAGATGATACCACTCTAATGGCAGAAAGTGAAGAGGAACTAAAGAGCTTCTTGATGAAGGTGAAAGAGGAGAGTGAAAAAGCTGGCTTAAAATTCAACATCAACAAAACTAAGATCGTGGCATCTGGTCCCATCACTTCATGGCAAATAGAAGGAGAAAAAGTAGAAGCAGTGACAGATTTTATTTCTTGGGGCTCCAAAATCACTGCAGATGGTGACTGCAGCCATGAAATTAAAAGACGCTTGCTCCTTGGAAGGAACATTATGATAAACCTAAACAGAGTATTAAAAAGGAGTGATATCACTTTGCCAACAAATGTCTGCCTAGTCAAAGTATGGTTTTTCCAGTAGTCATGTATGGATGTGAGAGTTGGACTATAAAGAAAGCTGAATGGCGAAGAATTGATGCTTTTGAACTATGGTGCTGGAGAAGACTTTTGAGAGTCCCCTGGACAGCAAGGAATTCAAACCAGTCAGTTGTAAAGGAAATCAACCCTGAATATTCATTGAAAGGACTGATGCTGACCCTCCAGTACTCTGGGCACCTGATGCGAAGAGCTGACTCACTGGAAAAGACCCTGTTGCTGGGAAGGATTGAAGGTGGGAGGAGAAGGGGACGACAGAGGATGAGATGTTGGATGGCATCAGTGGACTTGAGTTTGAGCAAACTTGGGAAGCTCGGGAGGGAAGAACAGCGAAGCCTGGTGTGCCGCAGTCCACGGGGTCACAAAGAGTCCAACATGACTTAGCAACTGAACAACAACGAATACTGTTGTGTTCGTTGTCAGGTAATGCTGACGACCCCACAAGAACATGTGTGGTGACGGGGGCATCAGAGAAAATGTAAATGAAGGCAAAGCCTGTTCTGAAGACTCTGGGGAAGGGTCCCTCTCAGGACCCCCATGTGATGCAACAGTGGTCCCGGAGAAGGTTTGTGGTTTAGCCGTTACCTCTTTTCAGGGGCCTGGGAGGAGGTGAGGGGAGCACTGAAGGGTGGCACAGTGGGGGCGAACGCCCCACTCTGGTCCCGAAAGGACAGGGCCGGTCAGGGCCGGTCAGGGCGTCAGCGCCGCAGGGAGCGCGGCTCTCACGGAGGCCACCGGGGAGGGCGGCAGGGTGTCGTCCCGGCTCCCGGGAAGTCTGAGGAAGACTCGGGCGGAGCTGCCTCCACGGAGGCCTCTGCAGGTCCACAAGCCTCGGGGAGCCCAGCACGTAACCGACCCGCCCGCTGGCCTCACTGGAGGGCCCCCGGCTGGAGTCCCGGCCCTTGCTGTTCCACCACGGCGGCCTCTGCCAGCCGTCGTTGGATGGGGCGCCCCCTCCAGCTGCCTCAGGGCCTTCCGTCTGGGCCTGGGGCGTCTCCAGCTTTGACCCCCTGGTGGGGAGCCTGCCCTCAGGCCCTCGGGCTTCCAGCGTGTTCCCTTACCCTGTGGGGCCCCACCCCCATACTCCTCAGTCCTTCCAGCTCCAGCTCCGGGTGCCTCGGGGCCTCATGCCCAGATGGGGTGTGTGTGGAGCCAGCTCTCGGCCCCCGGGACCCCCAGAGTGTTCCCTTACCCTGTGGGGCCCCACCCCCATACTCCTCAGTCCTTCCAGCTCCAGCTCCGGGTGCCTCGGGGCCTCATGCCCAGATGGGGTGTGTGTGGAGCCAGCCCTCAGCCCCCGGGACCCCCAGGGTGTTTCCTCACCCTGTGGGGCCCCACCCCCATACTCCTCGGCCCCTCCAACTCTAGGTGGGCACACCCCCAAACCCGGAGCCCAGCGGGGGTGGCAGACTCCGCCCAGCTCAGCCCTCCTGACTGCAGTGGGGACGCCGTCCAGAGCTGCTTCCCACGTGAAGATGATGCTCCAAGTCCTTCCATCAGGAGGGGTGTCCAGGTTCAGCATCTGGGCCCCCAAACTGCCCTGCAGCCCAGAACTCTGCCCTCTGCCCCCGTCCCCCTGTGGGACCCCCAGCCGGAACCCGACAGCCCCTGCCCCCACCGCCCGCCCTCCCGGGCCCGCCGCCATCTCTTCTAGCTCTGATGTGTGCCTGGAGACCATGCCCTCCGCGGCTCAGGGCCGTGGGGGTCCGATGAGCCCTGCTGTGCCCGCTGCCCATATAACCCCAGATCTGCTGTGACAGATGGGAGCACGGGCCACTCCCGTAAGACGTGTAACAGTGAGCATCTTACATTCAGTAAATGCCACTGTGCTGTCAGCTGTCAGCTGGGTTCATGCTTCACTCCTTAGAAAGACCCAGCCTCACTTACATGCGAACACTTCCATCTCATTTTCAAATGTTACCAAAAAGTTTTTCATGTTATTATTTCCTGCTCTGTTGATTATCTGTGGTATTCCACTTTTCTTTCTTAATACTGCATATATTAAAAGCAGAAATCTTTATGTAGGTCTCTTGGTTTTATTGAACCCACTGTTCATTCAGCAATTCTCTCGTGTCTTCTGACGTGCTCTCTGTTTCCTGTTTCACTGTGAGCTGGTTGTTTCATAATGCCTTGTAGGTGGTGCTCGCTCAAGTCATTTTTAGCCTTTATTCTTTTCTATTATAATTTTTAATGCCATAAAATTTTCTTTAAATGTATCACTTGAGATGTATTCCATAGTAATATGTGATGTTTTATTTCTGTATCTTTTAAAACAATTCTTACTAAGGGGAAAATCAAGTAAATATTATTTGTCTTCTTTCTGCCAGCAGACAAACCAGAATCTTCTTTGCGGTTCTAAGTGTCTCATAGGTCTCTCTGTAATCTTCCAATTACTGTTATGTTCACCATAGGTGTTATAATGGAGTACTAATAAAAATTAAAACAATATTCATATAATACAGCTTGAAGGTTAAGTGGAAGTTACTCACTTAGAATATTTATATACTAATAGTATGTGCACTTACCCTGGAAGCTACAGTTTCTCAAGCAGCATTTTGCACAATGTTTGAATTTCTGAAGCAGAAATATTTTCCTTTACTGATTCTGAGAGAAATCATTAAAAGTGCACTTTGAAGGGGGTAAAAATGAAATGCTTAAGTTGCTTGATACAGTTTTGGAATCTGGAATAATCGCTGTGTTAGAAAGTCGAGTTAAGCGTGAAGAGCCCACGTCTCCTGGGACCTGAAGGTGATGGTGTTCAGTCCTCACCCTGGAAGTGGTTTTGTCAAGCGTGGCGTTCACGCCTTCTGCTCCTCACGGTGCCCCAGCCCCGGGCTCCAGACGATGCTTCTACAGAGGGTGTGTGTGCCCCTCGTTCCCTCGGCTGAGCTGTCTCTTGGACGGGATGCGGATGGTGCCTTTCTTCTTGCACTGACTGCAAACATCGGGACAAATCTGAGACCGCTGGTGACAGGTGCCCAGGGGACCGGTCCCCGGGAGGCCGCAGAGGGTGGACGTGGCCTCAGGTAGCTAGGCTGCTTGTCCCACAGTCGTCTGGGGAGCCCCGCTGTGTCACCACGTTCCACCCCAGGTACATCGATGCCCAGAGAATGGCAAACTGGCCTGCTGGCTGGGCCAGGACCCTCGGTGGAATAGCTTGTCAGGGGCGCGGGCCACAGAGACCCACAGCTCCTCCACGCCCCACGCCCGCATGGTTTTCTTGCCCCTGCTTCCTGTTTGTGTTGGAGAATTTCAGGGGTAGGATTAACGGGAAGAAATGATGCCCATGTACCCTCCACCCAGCTGGATTGCTCCTCCTGTGAATTTTTCTTTAATTTCTGTCTCTGGTCACATAAATATTCTCACAAGTGAGGTCCCCGTGTCTGTTCATCAGCCCCGCTCTCAGTCTGTCCTCCCCCCACTAATCTGCTAGCGGTGTCACAGTGAATTACGGATGCCTGGCCCTTCCTCGCGTGTCTACAGGACGAGGCCACTGTACTGCATAGCCGAGCCATCGTCACTCCTGACAGGGCCAAGCCTGCAGACCCTACACATTCCCAGCTGCCCTAACGCTGTAGGTTTTCTCTTGAAAAGTGTTCAAAAGTGTGTGTCTTTTAAAATTTTTTCAATTAAATTCTCTTAATTTTAATTTTTGCCTATTTTATACCTGGGTTTTTTAGGGGAAGAGATTAGGGTAGATCATATGGTCATTTCATATCCTGTTTGGAGAAGTGAGCGTTCCTCACTTTTCCCTTGGGTTGGGGCTGTGGTCTTTGAATGTGCATGTTTATAAAAAGTTCTTTATATAAATATATACTCCATAGAAAAGTCTTTTGTAGATACAAGTGCTGATTAAACATTCTTTGTGGCTTTTTTTCCTTCGGCTGCACTGGGCTTTGTTGCCGTGCGGGCTTTCTCTGGGGGCAGCTCGCAGGGGCTGCTTTGCCCTGCTGTGCATGAGCTTCGTCGCTGCGGCTTTTCTTGCCGCGGAGCTCGACTCTAGGGTGTGTGGGCTTCAGTCACTGGCTGCTCGGCTAGGTAGCTGCGGCGTGTGGGCTCCGGAGCACGGGCTCCAGAGCTGTGCTGAGTGGGCTTAGCTGTCGTGGGATCTTCCCAGAGCAGGGGTCAGACCTGTGTCTCCTGCAGTAGCAGGCAGATTCTCTCCCACTGAGCCGCCAGGAAAGCCCTCTTTGTGGCTTCTTAAATGGCGTCTGTTGGTGAACAGAAGTTTTTAACTTTATGGAAGTCTGATCTGTCAATATTATTTTTATTAGTGCTCTTCAATCTGTTTAAAATGATTAAACCTGTTTAATTCTTTGTCTACTTCAAAGTCATGAACATATTCTCATATTTTTTGGGGGGGAGTTTTATTGTGTTACCTTTGATGCTTCCATCTCAAATTAATTTTTGGAACATACTGACTCAGCTTTTGTCACAGCATATGGTGTATTTTAGTAAACGTTTTTGTGTACTTAAAAAATTCTTCAACTGTTTGGTAGAATATGCTACATATGTCAATTAGGTCAAGTTAGATAATTATTTTATTCACCTCTTCTATTTTTTCATGTCTTCTTGTTCTATTACTTATTGAGAGAAACAAAATATGGTTTTGCATTTTTCTACTTTTCCTTTTAGTTCTGTCAGTCGTTGCTTTATATTTTAAAGATGTTATTATCTGTTTACAAATTCAGGATTATTTTATTGTCTGGACTATTTATCCCTCTTATTCTTATAGAGTGTCACACTTGACATTGTTCACTACTTCTCGCATTAAAGTCTGTTTTGTCTGGGAATTTATCTGTTCTTTTAGTTAGGGCTTGCTTTATTTGCACTTTCTGCTGTTATATTCAAATGTGTTCCTTGAGAGCTTGTTCGGGGGTTCTAGCAGGGGAGTGCAGCTACTTGTATGCCCTTGACGGAAGACTGGTCCTCCTCCATCAGGAATGGTCATCCTCCTAGAGCGAGCGTGCAGCTTCAGGAGGGACACGCGGGTGGTGAGGCAGGAAGGGGACACACGCCTTCCCAGCAGATCAGCTGAATCAACCCTGGCAATCAGTGGGGTGGCAGATGTCGCAATGAGATCACCCTCACGTCCTCACATGTGTTTCTTATAAACCTCAGAGAGCTTTACAAGCCCAGTCTCGTGGTCTCTCTTTTAACCGGATTGTTTAGTCCGTTTATATTTAATGTGATCCCTGAGGCAGTTGCCTTCTCCACCACCTGACTATGTTCTCTTGTCCCTTACCTCCTCCTGCATCTTTTGTATACTCACTTAAAAAAATTTTTTTCCACTGTATCTCTTTATTACTTTTAAATTATACTTCAGTGTATCATTCTTTTGACCGTTACTCTAAAATTAAAAGGTGGTTACTCTAAAGATTACAATACCGACCATCCATCGGTTACTGTCTACTTGATACACGTTATTTGTGCCAGTTTCCAAACCATGCAGTTCAACCCCAGCCTCCCACGTCTCCCGTGGGGGCTGTCGTCTACTGACATAATCTCTGCACTCTACGTCTCTATTATAAACTTAACAAGACAGCATTAGTCGTTTAGTCTGAAATCATCATCATTTTTACATTTTACCATTTGTCTCCCTTTCCTGCATTCTTTCCTTCCTGATCTCCACGCCTGCAGCTGGAATCATCTTTCTCTCCTTCCTGTGTTTCTTTGGCTTCAGGTTCTTGTGAGTTACTCCTTTAGCTTACGTTTGCCTGAAAAATGTCTTTTTTTGGTCCTTCACTTTCAAGGGATATTTTGCTCACCCTTTT
Source organism: Odocoileus virginianus (assembly GCF_023699985.2). Taxonomy (NCBI): domain Eukaryota; kingdom Metazoa; phylum Chordata; class Mammalia; order Artiodactyla; family Cervidae; genus Odocoileus; species Odocoileus virginianus. The sequence goes on from NW_027224320.1 coordinate 582,645, forward strand.
TGCTAAGTTGGCAGTTATTTTTTTCTTTTGGAAAGTAAAGCGTCAGTTCATTTTTTAGTGGGAGTCCAAGTCAGAAGGAAGACGTACACATTGGACAACTTTGAGAGCAAAGCACGTGGACACCCACACCGGGATGCTTACCACAGCTAGTTTCTATCATGGATTGTAACCTGACTCCCCTGCTGGAGAACGTGGCCTATAGTAAACCAGTTCTTCAGAATTCATTGTGTTGTAAACCCAGTAAATTTTGTGGACTTACTGTCACGCGCACACGTTGATAGCAGATCTGTGTCTGTCAGATCACACTTGCTGACTGTGGCTCACCTCTTCTACATCCTTGGCTGATGTTGGTTTGCCTGATCTCTCATTTTCTTAGGCATGCATTGAGTATATAGGCTTTATCAGGTTCAGTATTATGCCTTGCCATTCTATTTTTCTGAGAGTTCTAAAACTTATGAATGTACTGAAATCTTATCAAACTTTTTCTCTGTATCTGCCAAGTACAATTTTGTGAAATCATTAAGATAGTCATTTTTTAATCTTCTGTAGCCTAACAATGTAGTGAATTATTTCATGTAGAAAATCACCTTTGCATTGCTGGGGTAAAGTACGTCTAGTCACAGGTTTTATCTTGTAAGATGTTTTGCATTTGGTTTGTTCATGTGCTATTTAGGACATTTTACATGAAAGGGAAATAACCTAGATGTGTTTTCTTGTGTTGACTTTACCAGTTCTGAATTTAAGGTAATAATAGCTTGCAAAAATTAATTTCAGAATTATCCTCTTTTAAAAATATCTTCTGCAGTGTTCTTGTAAGCAAGTTTGGAAAATTCATCTGTAAAACTGTCTGTGCCTGGGGCTTTTTAGTAGTAAGGGTACTATCCTTTTGCTTATGACATTTACTTGCATGTTGCAGTTCACAAATTGCTTTTGTAGTTCTGTGTTTTGCCAACGTATATCTTCTCTCATCTTTCTTATTCTTCCCAATGTTTCGGGTCTTTTTTTAAAAAAACAAATGCTGTTTTGGTGTTTTACCTTTTAAAATCATTTCATTATTCTATGTTTGTGGATTTTGTCTTTGAATATTTTTTTCTTTCATTTTGTTTCCTTGGGTTTCTTCCGTGGCTGCTTTTCTAACTTCTCTCGGACCCCTCGGTCTCCTCTGTGATGAACCTGAAGTTTGTCTGAGAATACCTCTTTAGAGATTTCTCACTGATTGGGCAGCTGCTGTGTTTGTTATATCTGCTCCGCAGGGTGGAGAGATCCTCCTGCCTGCTCAGGGGCCAGCTTCCACAGCTTAGCCCACCCCATGCGGTGATGTCTGGATGGACATTCAGACACTCAGTCCTGACCTCTGGTCCTTCCTATGCCAACTTGGAAGGCTTTCCACGTTCCTGTATGTAGTGTGTTATTTTAAACTCACTCTTGTTACTTCAACTAGTGTATTTTTAAAGAAAGTGTCACATATTAAGTATAATCACTAAAGTACTTGGGAATTTGGTGTTTCTCACCATACACTGAATATAAACTAGATGTAATGAGGTAGAACAGTATGATGAAACTGTCTGGACGTCAGTCTCTGCATGTCTCATCCTCACCACCACCACCCCCCCAGCTGCCCGCCAGCCTGGCTTTGTGCATTAGGGCCGTCCAGCCCGCCCCTGGCTCCCTCTCTGGTGTCCCGAGGACACTGCTGTCTGCGACCCGAATGTTGCAGAGCCTGGGCCGGTGGAGGCTGCACCTCGGGTGCTGGACGTGGGGAACCCACCTCTGCCCTCCCCCCGCCCCGCACTGGGCCGGTGGAGGCTGCACCTCGGGTGCCGGACGTGGGGAACCCACCTCTGCCCTCCCCCCGCCCCGCACTGGGCCGGTGGAGGCTGCACCTCGGGTGCTGGACGTGGGGAACCCACCTCTGCCCTCCCCCCGCCCCGCACTGCCCCGGCTCCTCATGCACAGTTCACGCCCGTCTGGTGCACAGAGGTTGGAAATAGTGCTGAGCTGCACCCCTGGGAGACCCCCATGTTCCTTGCTCTCCGGCTTGTGACTCGGGTTCCCCACTCCTGCTATCTCCTGCTGGACCTCGAAGCCAGCCAGCCCTAGCTAGTTGCTATTTGCTGTTGGTTAGTTGCTCAGTTGTGTCTGACTCTTTGCAACCCCATGGACTGTAGCCGGCCAGACTCCTCTGTCTGTGAGATTCTCCAGGTAAGAACACTGGAGTGGGTTTCGACGCCCTCCATGATCCTCCAGGGGATCTTCTCAACCCAGGGATCGAACCCACATCTCTTGCATTGGCAAGCAGATTCTTTACCACTGAGCCCACCTAGAAGCCCAGCCCCAGCTAGAGCACCCCCCAAACATGACACCCCGTGTTGGCCACCTCCACTTACTGTGACTGATGCCTGCCTGGGCCAGCCCTGCCCTACTGTGAGATTCAGGGTGGGGACAAGCCTGAGGTCCCATGTCCTTCTCCTGCTCTGTGCTGCCCCCGAGACCGTGTCTCCCGGCTCCGCGGCTCCCCGCAGGGTCAGCAGTGGGCGATGCTGGAGAGACTGGAGGGTGGGGAGGTAGCAGATCCCTGTTCTGTCTGTCTGCCCCCCCCCCCACCCCCACCTCTGCTCCCCTGGGCCGCCCTGCTGAGGCCACGTCCCTTCTGATGTTCCGAATCTCAGGCTGGCACATCCCCTCCGCCTCCCATCACAGCCCTGAGACCTCCTGCCGGTGGTTCATTGTCCCACAACTTCTCAGCACCTCCCGAGGGACCAGTGCCCAGAAGTAGGCCCCTCAGACCACAGGTTGCAGGACCTCCAGGGTTTGTGTCCTGCAGGACCGGCTGAGGGCCTGGACAGGGTCCTTGCAGGCTGAGGCACCTTGGGAAGATGGGGAGGGAACTTCGGAGCTCCCAGCTCGACTGCCTGCCAGTCACCGTTCACTGCGATGTGGGCGTTGGGGGCCTGGGTCTGGCTGCCCCAGGAGCCTCTGGAGGCATGCCCGCCAGCACGCTGTCTCGTTGCTCATCTCCAGCACAGAGAACGCGGCTCACGGGGCCACTCAGTGAGCAGACAGGCCCACGGGGGGTCGGCTGGGTCACCACAGGCTCAGGGCTAGGGCACTGATGTGTGTGTGTTGAGGTCTTCACGCGCCTGTCGAGGCTTCGACCAACTTAGGCCACAGGGCACTACAGGGTGGACAGTGCGAGCACTTCTGCTGAGCGGCAGATGCTCCCAGTGGTCTGACTGTGCGCTGAGGCGCTCGGTGTTGGCCAGGGCAGGCGCTGGAGGAACCTGAGGGTCACAGCTGACTTGGATCAGCACCCTCTGCAGAGCTTTATGTGGGTCAGGAAGTCAGGGAAACCAAGGCCCAGAAGGATCAGGACCTGCTCACTCACATGCCAGGAAGTGCCAGAACCAGGCCTCAAACCCACGGTCACCATCCTTGCCCAGGACTCTGGCCGGTTACCGTCCCCACCCAGGCTCTGTTGGTCTGAAAGGGGACATGATGTCTTCACGATCAATGCAGGACTGAGTCATTGGCAGAAGAGCGTTTATCTTGGATGTCAGGAGAGTGTTTCCAGTGTATTTACTTTTTAAAAAACTTATTTTTTGTTGAAGGATAATTGCTTTACAATACTGTGTTGCTTTCTGCCAGACATCGACATGAGTCAGCCGCGGTATACGTGTGTCCCCTCCCTCCTGGACCCCCTCCCACCCTCTGGGTTGTCACAGTTCTCTGACTTGAGTTCCGAGTCACAGCACATTCCCACCGACTGTCCTATTTTACATACGGTAGTATAAGCTTCCATTCCACTCTCTCCATCTGTCCCAGCCTCTCCTTCCTTCCCCCAGCCATGTCCATAAGTTTGTTCTCTATCCCCACTGCTGCCCTGCAAATATTCATCAGTACCATCTCTAGATTCCACACATATACATTAATATACGGTAATTGTTTCTTTCTGACTTCACTCTGTATAAAAGTCTCTAGGTTCATCCACCTTGTTAGAACTGACTCAGATGTGCTCATTTTTATGGCTGAGTAATATTCCTTTGCATATGTACCACAGCTTTTTTTATCCATTCATCTGTCGATGCACATCTAGGTTGCCACGTCCCAGCTATTGTAAATAGTGCTGCAGTGAACACTGGGGTACATGTGTCTTTTTCAATTTTGGTTTTCCTCAGGGAGGCCTGTCATGCTGCAGTCCATGGGGTCACAGAGACTTGGAGAGCCTCTTGATGAAAGTGAAAGAGGAGAGTGAAAAAGTTGGCTTAAAACTCAACATTCAAAAAACTAAGATCATGGCATCCGGTCCCATCACTTCATGGCAAATAGATGGGGAAACAATGGAAACAGTGACAGACTTTATTTTGGGGGGCTCCAAAATCACTGCAGATGGTGACTGCAGCCATGAAATTAAAAGATGCTTGCTCCTTGGAAGAAAAGCTATGACCAACCTAGACAGCATATTAAAAAGCAGAGACATTACTTTGCCAACCAAAGGTCCATCTAGTCAAAGCTATGGTTTTTCCAGTAGTCATGTATGGATGTGAGAGCTGGACTATAAAGCTGAGTGCCAAAGAATTGATGCTTTTGAGCTGTGGTGTTGGAGAAGACTCTTCAGAGTTCCTTGGATTACAAGTAGATCAAACCAGTTCATCCTAAAGGAAATCAGTCCTGAGTGTTCATTGGAAGGACTGATGCTGAAGCTGAAACTCCAATACTTTGGCCACCTGATGTGAAGAACTGACTCACTGGAAAAGACCCTGATGCTGGGAAAGATTGAAGGCAGGAGGAGAAGGGGGCGACAGAGGATGAGATGGTTGGATGGCATCATGGACTCAATGGACATGAGTTTGAGCAAGCTCCGGGAGTTGGTGATGGACAGGGAAGCCTAGCGTGCTGCAGTCCATGGGGTCACAAAGAGTTGGACACGACTGAGCTACTGAACTGAACTAAAAAGGAGCGATGTTGATCAGGAGGGGCAGGGCCCCAGCGGAGGCATCAGGTGAGCTGTAAGGCTGGGAAGCACGGGGTGAGGGCTAGGCTCAGGCTGCCTCTCAGGGCTCAGAAGGAACACAGCTGATGGAGAAGGAATATTTGAAGAAACAGTGACCACAATTCTCCAGAATTAAAAGACTGAAAATCAACAGAAAGAACAGAAGGAAGCCCCTGCCCTCCACTCACGTGATGAGACTTATCATCCTCAATAGAAAGAAACCTCTGAACCTCGTGGTACATTTGCAACTCTGAAATAAAGGGTTAGCTTTCCACTCCTGGGAATGAAATTACATACTCCTAAATCACTCTTTGAATTAACGCAAATCTTGAAATTCTTAGAATTAAAGGATAACACTCTACATACAAAGTTACAGGATACGGCAAAAGGGTGCCCCGAGGTTGAGACACTGATCAGAAACCAGGGGTGTCGGGAGGAAAAGAGCTCAGTGTCCAGGAAACTGGGGCACAGAGGAATATGAATCTGGGGAAGCGACGAGAAGGACATCCGGACAACCACAGAAACAGTGCTGCCGACACATGTCATCGTTTGATCTTCACAAATGGAGAGCTGGCCCTGAGGGTGGTTCAGACACCTTCTGATGAGGACAGAGGAAACGGTGCATTTCCAATCAGACTGTGAGCAGGAAAGATGCCGGCCACTCTGCTTACCACCCCCGGTTCCCCTCAGGACCCGCCCGGCGGTCCTGCTGAAGGGGGACAGGGCAGCGGCCTGGAAGCTACACAGACACGCAGACAGACAGGGCGGCTCTGAACCATGGGGAGGAGGCACGTGGGCAAGGCCCCGGGCTGAGAACCGCATGGCGGTGGGCTCCCTCGTGGACACCAGACCCGCTCTGAGAAAGGCCCGCCCCCAGGGATGCGGACGGGGTGGGCAAACCCAGGAAGCTGTAAGAAAAGCCGCCATCTCCGGGCAGAGGCCCTGGAGGGGGCAGCCCAGGAAAACAGACTGGAGCCCACACGGCCCATCCCGTCAGCAGAGGCCTGTGGCGGGGCGGGGGCGGGGGCGGGGGTCGGTTCTCGCTTCGCCACGGGGGCGGCCTCCGCTGCCCCCCCTTCAGCCCTGGTCCCGCTGAGAGGGGAGCCCAGACAGCCACCCCGCCCGGCACCCAGGAGGCCCAGCCTCACGCATCCGGAAGCCGTGTGCAAAGTCCCGACTCGCGCCACCCTGGCCTCTCTGCTCCGTCTCTGCAACTTCCTGGGAGTCTGTGATTTCAAACGTTTTTAAAAAATCACCAATTATCACTTCCATCCGTATCTCTCAGGGCTCCGTACCCTTGTGTATGCAGGCGAGGATATACGTCATCACGTCGTCGACACCTGGGTGACATCCCAGGACGTGTGACGTCTGCTGACGTCACACAGTCGTGGAGAAGTTAGGATTGTAGGGTAAGGTTGGAGCCCTTTCCTTTAGCAATACAGGAAGTGGAGGCCGGAGGGCACACCCGCTGTGTTCAGCGCACTTTCAGCCGTGCAAACACACCCCGTGTTTCTGTGCAGGAAGAAGCAGCTCGCTTCCAGGCTCCGGTAATTGTCAGAGCCAGTTTCCACCTCCGTGAGCCCTGGTGGGCTCCTGAGGCCGGTGCACTGGGGCAGCTTCCTGTCTGGGGTGGTGGGGAGCCCAGGATGCCAGCCCTTAGCTACAGCAGGCCCCACCCCCGACAGCAGCCAACTGCCCTCTCCCCACGCCATGCCCATCAGAAAAGCCTCCAGGCCTCTCAGACGTTCCCCAGGGCTGCACATCAGTTCCATGAAACACAGCCCCCAGAGAGGACCCTCTCCCCCGCCCCCCAGAGACAGTGCTGCCCGCGGTCCTCGCCAGCGGTGGCCGATTTCCCTCCCGGGTCCCCTGGACTCCCTGCCTGCACGGCTACTTCCCTGGACTTTCCCGTAGACCAACCCTTGCTACTCCCTCTGGCCTGGTCCTCTCCCCCATTTCTCACAACTCTGCCGCTGGGCCGGCCACGTCTTCACCATCCCTCCTGCCTTGCTCCTCCTGGCCGCCACGTCCACCTAGACGGCCTCCCAGCAGCTCGTCCGTGCCTTTAGCTTGTCCCTGCAGCCGCCGTGTTCCCTGACCCGCCCCCACAGCCGATCCCAGACCTGTAGCCGCTCCTGCATCAGGTGGGGACTGGACCTGCTGCCTCCCTGCCCACTGGCTCCGCCCAGGTCGTGGCTGCACTGACCTGCAGAGCAGTGTGGAGCCAAGAACCAAATGCACGCAGCTGGGTGGGAAGATCGTACACGCCGTGGTGGCGGACAGAGAGCAGAGTTATTAGAGCATGTGGTTTATAGAATCTAAAAACACAGGTGTACAGGGCAGTGAGGAGAGCTGGAGAAGGGCTGGAGTGTGGGCAGCGGGGTTGAAGGGCAGAGGGCAAAGAGGAAAGTGAGGACATATGACACGTGGGGGCCCAACGTGGGTCCTTGGGAACAGGCCGGGCCCTAAGCTCCAGTGAGCAACTGACGTCTGAGGCCCTTTAAAAAAGTAAAAACTGAAACCTAAGAGTCTGGCCAACCACAGTTCCCTGGGCAGCACGAGGATGTCGCTTGGTTGGGGCGGGTGGCCAGGGATTGATCAGAGCTGGAAGCGGCTGTGGTGGGCCTGGAAGGGGCCGCGGGGGCGGTGGGGGCCGTGGGGTTTGGGCTGAGGGTCCCCACTGGGGGCATGGGGAAGAGGGCAGAGTTCTGGGCTGGAGGGTGCTTTAGGGGCCCAGATGGAATGCTCTGAGGCAGCTGGAGGGGGGTGCCCCATCTAGAGAAGGTGGATGAAGGGTGCCCAGGTGGAACCCCAAGTTGGGGAGAACTCCAGCCAGGGGGCAACGACGCAGGGGGCCCCCACATGCCAGCCGGCGGGGTCAGTTAGAGGGAGTTCCCGGCGTGGGTATGGACACAGCAGGCTGGCCCCGCATCTGCCCCAGAGGCAGCTAGAGGCGAGAGGATTTCCTCTAGGGGCTGTTGTCTTGAGGGTCTACATGGCTTCTTCCGGGGAGGCGGCCACCCCCATTCTGGATGTGGCCCGTCCACTGTCCCGGCTCCCACCTATGGAGGAGACGGAGGCTGCAGGAGAAGGAAGGGTCAGGTGGGGTGAGGAGCAAACCTGGGGCATCACATGAGCTGCAGCTTGGGGGCGGGGGTGTGTAGTGTGGCTTCAAGGCAAAGTCTCGAGTCAGCCTGAGCCATTCCTTCCTGTTCCTGGAGCCCCCGGCCCCCTCGTCAGTTTGCAGAATGGAATCCGAGCGGATTGATGCCTGACTTTGTAGGGACCCAGAGGCCTAAGGGGTCAAAAGTGAAGCACCCCCCCAAAAAGGGATTCCTCTGCCAGAGTCAGAAAGAGTGGAGACAGGTGGAAAGAGGGGTTTCCTAGGGGTGAAGAAGGGACCCCTCCACCTTTGGGCACACTCCAGGCAAGGTGGCCCCCATTTCCCTGAGAGGCAGCCGAGGGGGCACCAGGCTCAGGGCCATGTGTCAGCAACACACGTCCACCCACCAAGGGAAGAGCTTGGACCAGGAGGACTTGTCCCCAGAGGAAGGCGGAGCTGGGGTGGGGGGCTCCAGTGAGAGTAGGGGGCCGCCCATCGCTCCAGGGGCAGGTGCTGAAGGGACAGCCTGCAGACGAGGACCCCCAGGGCACCGTGGGCACCAAATGGGCAGGAAGTCCCGTGGTAGCCGGCCACGCAGAGTCGTCCCTTCAGCACCCCCAGCAGGCGGACGGCACTGAAGGCCTCAGCCCTTCCCTCCCGCAGCCATGTCCCAGGTCACAGGAGCCCCTGTGTCCAGGCTTGGGAACGTCGGCAGGGTGAGACCCGCAGGGGCTCGTTCAGTCTGGCCGGAGCCTCCTGTGGCCGCCTTGAGAGCCTGCCGAGCCTGAGAAACCATGCAGACCATGGGCACCGCAGACGGGCGCCAGCCCAGGAGAGGCAGGCACAGGCCCCCCACCTTGGGGTGCAGCCAGGTGCTGGGCACTGGGCACTGAGGAGCACTGGCATGTTGGCCACCGCTGCCTCCCAGACCCCAGCTGGGACCAGAACTGGGAGTGGAGCCTGGTCTGGGTCAGAAGAGCAGAGCCTGGCAGGGCTGTGAGCTGAGCCAGGTTCACTGTATGCAACTGGGGGTCTTTTTGTTACACAGCATTGTTTTGTAATAGATGAGCAATACACATTCCTACATGCCTGCCTTCCTCAGAGTAGACAGACTTCAGAGGCTATGCAAGAAAAACTCAGAGAGAAAAATGCGACTGGGCCTTGTTTCCTTCCAGGATGCTTCCGAGGGAGAGGGGACCTGTGCTCCTTCCTGCCCCAGTAGCATGGCGGCTCCATGAGAACAGCCTTGGTGGGGTGGGGGGCGGGGGGGGGGGACTGGCAGAGGGGCTGGGAGAGCGAACGGTCCGCTGCCCTTCGAGGTGGAGGTGACCAGGGAGTGAATGCAGTGTGGCTGGGCCCACACACCTTCAGAGAAGAGGTCAGGGTGTGGAGAAGAGTTTGGATCGTGAACCAGACCCTGGTGGGGATACCGGGGTGTAAGTGAGGCTTCCACGGATGCCAGAGACCACAGAGGCTGGGCACGCAAGAGCAGTCAGGGGGAGCACAGCTGGTGCCCCAGACGGACCCATGTGATGCTTTGCACACGAGACCCGCCTGGACCTGGACACGGCTTCTGCGCCCAGAGCAAGGGGGACAACCCACTGCACAGAGGGTGGGGGACACTGAGCACCTCGAATCACCAGAGAGAATGGTCCCCGACTAGCAAGACAGGGCAGACAGAAACTGTGCCGTCTTGGGAGAAGTTCTTACTCAGTTCAGTCGCTCAGTCAAGTCCAACTCTGCCACCTCACGGACCGCAGCACGCCAGGCCTCCCTGCCCATCACCAACTCCTGGAGTTTACCCAAACCCATGTCCATTGAGTCAGTGATGCCATCCAGCCGTCTCATCCTCTGACGTCCCCTTTTCCTCCCGCCTTCAGTCTTACTCAGCATCAGGGTCTTTTCCAATGAGTCACTTCTTCGCATCAGGTGGCCAAAGTATTTCAGCTTTAGCATCAGTCCTTCCAATGAATATTCAGGACTGATTTCCTTTAGGATGGACTGGTTGGATCTCCTTGCAGTCCAAGGGATTCTCAAGTCTTCTCCAACACCACAGTTCAAAAGCATCAATTCTTCAGCACTCAGCTTTCTTTATGGTCCAACTCTCACATCCGTATACATGACTACTAGAAAAACCATAGCTTTGACTAGACGGACCTTTGTTGGCAAAGTAATGTCTCTGCTTTTTAATATGCTGTCTAGGTTTGTCATAACTTTTCTTCCAAGGAGCAAGCGTCTTATTACAGTATTGAAATAATGAGAAACAACTCCATGGACAAATGGGAAAAGAACCTTAAAAAAGTCACAGAAAGTGGGGGTAGAGAGAGGATGCCAGTAAATGCCCCCCAAAGATGTTCAGACCAGTAAATAGAGATTGAGTGCGCAGCATCTTAGGCGCTTCCTGCCATACCCATTCACAGATGAGTAAGTGAAAAAGTGAAAGTGAAGTTGCTCACTCGTGTCCAACTCTGCGACCCATGGACCATAGCCCGCCAGGCTCCTCTGTCCATGGGATTCTCCAGGCAAGGATACTGGAGTGGGTTGCATGCTCTCCTCCAGGGGATCTTCCCGACCCAGGGATTGAACCCAGGTCTCCTGCATTACAGGCAGATTCTATACCATCTGAGCCACCAGGGAAGCCTCGAGGGAGCTTTATTTATAAAGGCAGGCAACAGGAATAGCAATCACATCAGAGGAAACGGCAGGATTTGGGGGCAGCAGGGCCACACAGCCCTGACCTGGTGGAGGTGGGGAGCAGGAGTGGCCCCAGCCCGCAGCAGGCAGAGCCGAGTGTCGGTCAGTTGTGGGGTTGGCGGGGTGAGGCGGGGGTGGAGTTGGCTGAAGACAGGAGGTGGGCTAAGCTTTCAAGGACTGACGAGCAGCCGATCCAGAAGGAGACAGCTCCTTACCCTGGCAGAGGGGGCTAGACGTCCCTTCTCTGCCTGGAAGTGGAGGCAGGGCTGGGGTGGGCAAGTGTCTACCTTCTGCTGAGACCCCAGCCCCCCTGGGCATGCAGCGTGGGCCCTGGTCCCCTTAGGGGAGTGGACATGCCTCGTACTCCTCCGGGGAGCTTGGCTCAGAGGCGGGGGTTCTGGCAACTCCCCTGGGTGAGGCCAGCATGTCTGAGCTGTGCTCACAGCTCTTCAGCGCCCACTCCTAGTGAGGAGACCACGGCCAAGTTTGCTGGGCTTCCGGAAAAGCCCATGGCTACACGACAGAGACTGAACCTCCACGAACAGACACAGAGACGCCGTCCTGGCAGCTGCCACAAAGACAGAGGACAAAACACAAGTGAGGAGACGAAGCTTGTAGGACAAAGATGATGTAGAGAGAGACAAAGTCAGAAAAGCCATTAAAACTGTCCTCAGAGAGATAGACTGTGCCCTTGAAACATAAACAAGATCTGGCCTTTCATGGCATTTAGAGCAAAGACCTTGCAAGTTAAAGGGCTGAGATGAGAAACACAAGTGTCGGAACGTAAGGTTGCAGAAAGTCCCCCAGAGGATAGAAAAATGAGAGAGAAACTAAGAAAATCGCTGTTAGACATCGTAAGAATTCAGGACTTCCCTGATGGTCCCCTGGTTGAGACTCCATGCTGTCAACCAGGGGTTGCCGGTTCCAGCCCAGGTTGGGCAAGTAAAATCCCACATGCCTCATGACCAAAGGGCAAAGCCACAAAACAGAAGCGTGTTCTAATAGACCCAATAAAGACTTCAAAAATGGTCCACTTAAAAAAACAAAAAAAGGATTCTAGAATATAGACTAGACAGTGGGCAAGAGTTAAGCAAAGATATGATTCAGGAAAATCTTCCAGAACCTGCAGTAAGTTTGTGGAGTGAACCGACAGCAGGACCAGGGACAGGGGAAATCCTACCTCCCCAGATAAAACAAAGCTGGTTGCAGAACTGCAGCAGCTTCAGACGTCACCTCCGTCTGGCAGAAGTAGAGCAACACCAGCATTTTAGAGGAAAGTGACTTTCCAGCTTAGAAGTCTGAGCCCAGGCAGATATAAATTAGGAGTGAGGACACAGGAAACGTACTGTAAGACTTGCAAGATGCTGAGTTCATCTCCTGTGTGTCTTTCCTCAGAAAACCGCAAGCATACCTGCTCTGTGGAGCTCTGGGTGCCTGCCTGAGAGGAGACGGCCAGGACACAGGTAGGTGGTTCATGGAGCTTCACTCGACTGTGCTTCCGAGATCTGCAGTTTTTTTTGCAAATTGAAGGCTTATGGTGCCTCTCATCGAGCAACTTTTCTGGTGCTGTCTTTCCAACAGCCTTTGCTCCCTCTGTGTCTCTGCGCCACATTTGGATATTTGTTGTGGTGTTTCGAGCTTTCGTGTTATCATCATGTTTGTTACAGCGATCGGCAATCAGTGAACCTTAATGAACTTTCTAAATGCTTAGATGATGGCTGCGTATTCTAGCAGTCAAGGATTTTTATGTTAAGCTGTGTACTTTTTTAGACATAATGCAATTTCACACTTAATAGGCTGCAGTATACTGCAAACACAAGCTTTATAAGCACTGGGAAACCAAAGAATTCATGTGACTCCATTTATTATAGTATCTGCTTTGCTGCGGGGTTAGAGTTTCTGGGGCCGGGCAGGGAGGGCCTGATGATGCCGTGAGTCAGGATGCCCAGGAGATGGCATGCTGGATGATGCTGGGGTGGACACACTTGGGAGAACTCGGAGGTGTCTGAACATGGGAGGGGTGAGGGCGGAGGCGGGGCGAAGGAGCTGAAAACGGAGGACAGCATCTGGATTTGTGAAGGAGGCTCCAGAGGGGTTGGCCAGGGTGATGTCTGCTGCTAATATCTGCCAGGAGGGGAGCGGCTCCTCTTCCCACTGCTCTGTGACGCTAGTCACTCCTGAGATCACGTAAGACCTGAGGCTCTAGCTGGCACCATCACAGAGGCCCAGGGTTAAAAGACTGGCAGCACTGGCGGCGGGAGCAGGCACAGGGCGACTTTTGGAGAGAGTGAGAGGGACTCGGTGTCTCTGAAGGGCCGCCTGGCAGCCACGGGGGCCATTAAAGGCTCCCCTGGCGTCTGCCTACAATGCAGGAGACGCAGGTTCAATCCCTGGGCCGGGGAGATCCCCTGGAGAAGGGAATGGCAACCCGCTCCGGTATTCTTGCCTGGAGAATCCCATGGACGGAGGAGGCTGGCGGGCTACAGTCCAGCGGGTCACAAAGAGCCGGACACGACTGGCTGATTATTCATTCATTCGTTTACCTCTGCTCACCTGTGCTCGCAGAAGTGCGGAGCTTTCGGTGAAGCAGGAAAGAGTAGCTGTGATGCTGTACCAGGCAGAGGGGGCCGCCGCGGGCTAATGCCCTCAGGACTGTGTGTCCGCCCCCCACCCCGGAGGGGACAGGGAGGGGTCCAAGTGCTCAGGGAGCGGGCGTGGCCAGCGCGTCTTCTGATTGGCTGGTTGTGAGGTCATCAGGAGTCAGCATCACCAGCCTTCCGGTTCCCGCCGGCCTGGGTCTGTGTGCTTGTGGGCAGCACACAGTTAACGTCTCCCCCCTGGTGTGGGCTTCGGCGTCGGCGGAACAGTGCGAAGGACACGGCTCAGAAGAGTATCTATGGCCCGTGAGGAGGAAATAAAGGTCCCTGACTTCGTTTGATGGCTCAACCATTATTATTTTGTCTTGCGTGATAGTTTTCCTTTCCTTATGCGTTTTCTCACTTCTCTGATTGAGTTTATTTTTTGACTAAGTTTTTCTGCAGACAAAAGGCAGGATGTGAGTGGGGTCTATTCTGGGAAGACCTCACTGGGTCCTGCCCCGCTGGGAGAAGGGGTCCAGGAATCGGGGCCTCGTGGGCAAAGGTGAGCAGGGCCCCAGTGTGGACCACGCCTCTCCAGGCGCCCACCAGGCCAGTGGCAGAGCCCAAAGTCGGGGCTGGAGGGCCGGTCAGGTGCCAGGGGGCCAGAGTGAGGGGGCCCCGGCCGAGCTGGGCTGGAAGGGGGAAGTGGGGATGAGTCTGAGTGACCGAGCCATGCGCCTTGCGCGGGCCAGTGGACCAGGCAGACGTGGGGACTGCAGCCAGGAGGCTGGGCGGTGTCTGCTGAAAGAAGGTGGAGGTGGGAGTGGAGGACAAAGGCGTGGGGCCGGGAGGGCGACCGGCTGAGAAGCTGGCTTTGCAGGGACCGTTGAGTCTTCCACGACATTCAGGTCTCTTAGCTTCCTCCATTTTCGTGAACTTGATGTGCAGCTTTCCGAGAAGCCAGTGTTAAAAAACCTTCCTTTATGACTCGGGATTTGCCAGTTTCTCCCATATTCTCGTGGCTGTCTAAAACACTTGAAATTATTTATATAGCATTTATCAGGTGCCAGACGTTGTCCTAAATACCTTCCAAATATGAACTCATCTAATCAATTCCAACAATAGGAGATTAGCTCGGAAAATTATACAGGGAGGGCTTGGAGAAAACTAATAAAAGTTTATTGATTAGCAAGGAAACTCTTCCATGATATATTACGAAATAAAAAAGGCAGGTTACAATGCAGCTTATACAAGCTGATTGCTTTTTTGGTGAATAAAAGAAACATATCTGTGTGTGTGAGAACGGTCTTGGAATGTGGTTCCAAACGGTGACAGATGGCCTGTGGGAGACAGAATTACAGCTCATCATGCTTTCCCCGTTTCTGCTCTTACACATTTTCTGTTTTTGATAATGAGGATCTATTAATTCAGTAATTTTAAATGAAATAAGTCACTTGATAAGGGTCCTGTTACTCCCAGTATGAGCTTGAGAAACTAAATGCATGGATGGAGAAGCTCCGCTGGCTAGTGCGCCCGGCCTGAGAAACGCAGAAAGGCTCTCGCGGCCGTGTGAGTCCTGACCAAGAAGCACAGCGTAGTTTTCAAAACACCTGGTGGTTTATCATCTTTCCCACACTTTTTTGTGATGAGCTACACAGGACATGAAATTCATCATCTTAATCGTTTGAAATGTCCAGTTCAGTGACATGAGTGAGGTCGCTCAGTCATGTCCGACTCTCTGTGATTCCGTGGACTATACAGTCCATGGAATTCTCCAGGCCAGAATGCTGGAGTGGGCAGCCTCTCCCTTCAGTAACATTAAGTACATTCAAAATGTGTAACGGCCATCATCACCATCATCTCCAGAATGCATCTGTCTGGCAAAACTGAAGCCCCGCCCCCATTAAACGCTACCCCTCCCCCACCCCCGCCTGCCTCATCACTACTTCCTGTCTCCATGGACATGTGTCCTCTGGGACCTCTTATGAGGGGACCATGCAGTCCTCGGCCCTGTGTGACTGGCTTCCTTCCCTGCGCAGTGTCCTCCAGGTTCATCTGTGCTGCCGCAGGTGTCAGGACGCCCTTCCTTTCAAAGGCGGAATCAGATCGCACTGCATGTGTGGACCACACTTGGTCTACCATCCACCTATCGATGGACGCAAGGTGCTTCCACGTTTTACCTGGTGTGACTGTAGCTGCTGTGAAGGTGGTGTGCGGATGTCTCTGTGAGACCGTCATTGGGTTCTCTTGGGTGAATACATCACTGGATCGTGTGGTTCTGTTTGTTGAGAAACCACTGTCCTGTCCTCCATGGAGGCTGCACCACTGCACTGACACGCCCGCCAACAGTGCGCGTGGACTCCAATTTCACTACCTCATCGACACTTGTTATTTTCTGTGTTTTCTTTTGTTTTACGCAGCCATCCTAATGGGTGTGAAGTCATACTTCTTTGTGGTTTTCATCTGCGTTTCCCTCATGATCAGGGATGTTGAGCATCTTTTTGTTTGCTCCATCTGCGTGTCTTTTTTGGAGAAATGCCTATTCCTGTCCTTTGCCCATTTGAAAGTATTTTCCCTTGCTGTTGAGTTTTAGGAGTCCTTTGTATGTTCTGGATGTTAACCCCCATCAGGTATGTTTTTTGAGTATTTTTCCCCATTCCTGAGGTTACCTGTTCACTCTCTTGATTGTGTCCTTGGATGCCCAGAAGGTTTTAATTTTGACAAAGTCCAATTTATCTTTTTATTTTTGTCACCTGTGCTTTTGATGTCATGGCAAGAAATCAGTGCCAAATCCAATGGTATGACGTTTTCCTCCACATTTTCTTCTCTAAGATTTTATAGTGTTAGGTCTTACCTTCAGGTCTTTGATCCATTTAGAGTTCCTTTTCGTTTGTGGTATTAAGATGAGGGTCCAGCTTCATTCTTTTGCGCATGGACATCAGTTTCCCAGCACTGTTTGTTGGAGAGATACCCTCAGGAAGGAAGGAGACAATTCCAGAACGTGGGACGGTCTAATGAACCGGCACTCGGGTTCTGCTGCATATCACCTGCTTAGAGAGAAGGTGGCAGAGGCGTCCTCAGTCCAGAGACAGAACCTCCACCTGTAATGCTGGACACCGGTGCAGATCCAAACACCCAGCTATATAAGACGGTTCTGAAGTTACAGGGGAGATTTCGTTCTGGGTTAGATTTTCCCAGGGAACGATGAAACTTTTGTCAGCCAGGTAACAGCCTCATGAGCATGCTGAGAGGCTCTTAATTGGGGTGGCAGATGGATGGGTCTGGGCTGAGTTGGTGAGGGTGTGATGTTTAGATGTTCTCAGGAGCAGGTGATGCCCTCATCGAAAACCAGAGTTCCTAGGGTCCAGACAGTGAAGGAAGGTGTGAAGGAGGCAGGGGCGGGGTTGGGGGGGTGGGGGGAGATAGCGCAGACTTGAGACAGTCCCTCCTGCAAGGCCCAAACCACGGGCCTGCGATGAAAGAGAAAAACAGGTCAGAGGTTTGCTGAAGCTTCACGACAGTCTGAAAGCCAACAAGACCATGAACAGGGAACTGTGGAAACGCACACTGACCTCAAGTGAGATGCCCCCACACACCAACTATGTGGCTGAGGCTAGCATCTGACAGCTCCCGGAGCGGGTGAGGATGCCAGGGCGCTGACGCATGGATAGGAGTGCGGCAGGAACGGGCCCCTCGGAAGGTTGCTTGGTGAAGACATAGAGGTAGAAGCCGGGACTCCCAGTGATCTGGCAGTTCCGCTCTCAGTTACACGCCTTCTGGGTCTCTGCCTCAAGCCCCAGGACTGTGGGCCAGAGGGTAAGCAGGAAAGCAGATAATCCAGTCCTGTTAGTTTCCCGAGGCAGTGGGCAGCTAGCCTGATTATTTTTACAGGAGTGGGATATCATTTTTCACTGATCAGTTGTCAAACACTAAACCTCCAGATAATCCACCGTGTTGGGCGAGAGTGGCCCTCCTGCATTAGTGCCTCGT